>NW_026947484.1:20505481-21214856 GCF_034190915.1 Cavia porcellus | reverse complement strand
TAATCATGAACAAAATATAAACTTCATAGGAAACACTTCAAAAAATCAACAACTGGAATCTCACGTTATTTAAAAGTTCTTGCACTTTGGAAGAAAGCCACAGGGTAAAAAGAAAGCCCACAGAATGGGGAAGAATTTTAGCCAGCAACTCCTTAGACAAAGGACTTATATCCAGAACATATAAAGAATTGAAAAATATTAAGGCCCCACATTCAAAGACCATCTTAAAATGGGCTTCTGAGATGAACACACAGTTCTCAAATAAAGATATACAAATGGCACAATTAAATACATGCAGAAGTGTTCACCATCACTGGTCATTTGAGACATGCAAATTAAAACAGCATTGAGGTTTCATCTCACTCCAGAAAGAATAGATGCCATCCACAAATCAACTGATAACAAATGTTGGCAAGGATGTGGGGAAAAAGCAACACTGCTCCACTGTTGGTGGGCGTGTAGACTGGGGCAGTCACTATGGAAATCAGTATTGAGATTTCTCAGAAGACTAGAATTGGAAGTTCCATTCAATCCAGCTACTCTCCGCCTGGCTATTTTCCCAGAAAAAATGAAAACTTCATACTACAGTGATATATATGCACCCATATTCATAGCAGCATTATTTATAGTAGCTAAATCTTGGAAACAACCAAAATGCCCATCAAACACAGAGTGGATGAAAGAGATGTGGTATTCTTCTTATTCAGCTATAAAAATGGATGATCTTGAGACATTCATAGGTAAATGGAGACAACTTGACTCTATCCTTGTAAGTGAAATAAATAAAAATCATATTCATAAAAATCACATTGTATATCTAGTGTGAGGGGTATTAATAAATGTAGGAGTAATAAAACCCAAAATGTGTAATTGCTAGATAAAGCAGACAGGAAAAGAAAATGCTCTAAAGAATATAACTGCAGGTATGTTTAAGTGTGTAGGATAGATAAACTTATAACTAAGATTTTCTTGGATCATTGAGCAGAACTGTTGCAGTCTCACTGTTTGACCGTCTAATTTGTATGTTTTAATTTTGTAATTTAACTATTTCTAAGAGAACAAAATATAATTTATCAACTAGTGATTACTGTTTAGTTTTTTTTCTGTAATTCTGTATTGTTTTTACTCTTTTATCTGTTTTTTATTTTCACTTCAAATAAAATTTTAAATAAATAAATAAAAAACTTTTCTAACAAAGAAATGTCCAGGTCCAGATGGATTCACTGGAGAATTCTACAAAAAATTCAAAGAAGACTTAATGCCAACATTCCTCAAACCTTCAATGAACTTGGAAGGGAAGCAATTCTCCTTAACTCATTCATGGGAGCAAATATTACTCTAATACAAAAACCACAAACAAAAAAGAAAACTACAGGTCAACCTCCCTAATGAACATACATGCAAAAATTTCTCAATAAAATACTGAGAAACAGAATTAAGCAAATCATCAAGAAGATTATGCACCATGAGTAAGTGGGATTCATCCCAGGAATGCAGCAATGATTCAACGAACACAAATCAATAAATGTAATCCACCATATCAATAGACCCAAAAATAAGAATCACATGATCATTTCTATAGATACAGAAAGTTTTTGATAAAGTCCAACACTCATTCATGATACAAACCTAACAGAAAATTGGAATAGATGGTATTTATCTCATTCTGAAAAAAGCCATCTATGATAATCAAACAGCTAGTATCATACTAAAAGGCCAAAAACTTAAAGCCTTTACTCTAAAATCAGGAACCAGACAAGGACATCCATAATCACCACTCTTTTTCAATATAGTGCTAGATATACTAGCCTGAGCAATTAGATAAGAGATAGAAATAAAAGAAGTAAGGTTGGGAAAAGAAATTCAATTATCATTATTTGCACATGACATGATACTCTACATAGAAGACCTCCAAAACTCCATTTAAGGACTCCTAGCTCTAATAACGACAGTAATGTAGCTGGAACAGAGTCAATACACAAAAATCAATAGCATTCCTATTCAAAAACAACAAATTCATTGAGACAGAAATAAGAGAAGCAACACCCTTCAAATTAGCATCCAAAAATGAAATTCTTAGGAATGAATCTAACAAAAGAAGCAAAAGAACTATCTATTTAGGGAAAATTATAATACCCCCCCCCCAATAAAAAGAATTTGAAGAGGATCTCAGAAAATGGAAAGACAATTTCTTGTTCATGTATAGGAAGAATTTACATTGTGAAAACGGCCATTCTCCCAAAATTGTTATACAGATTTAATTAAATTCCAATCAAAATACCCCTATATACCTGACAGATCTAGAGCCTTCATTCCTGAAATTCATCTGAATCCTGAATAGACTTAAAGTAGCAAAGAAAATTCTCAGCAACACAGGCTAGGCTGGAAACATCACAATTTCTGACTTGCAGTAATACAAAAAGCTACTGCTATAAAATCAGCATGGTACTGAAATTCAAATCAACTTTAACATCAATGGAATAAATTAGAAGATACAACTACAACTACAAATGCCCTCAGCAACCTTATCTTTTTAAAAAAGTTTTATTTAAGGAGATAAAGAAAAAAAAAGCAGAGAACGGGTACAAGTTATACAGATTTACAGAAAAAAATAAACTGTAGGAAATCACTAGTTAATGGATTACATATTGTCATCTTAGAAATAATTGTTCAAGTTACAAAATTAAAGCTTATAATGTGGACATTCCAACAGTGAGACTGCAAACAGTTCTGTTCAATGATCCAACAAAACTCAGTGATATCAGTATCTATATTATACACTTAAATATACATGCAGTTATATCGTTTAGAGCACTTTCTGTTCCTCTCTTTTGTACAATGACTATTACACATTTTGGGTTTTGTTGCTCCCACACTTATTATTACTTTTCTGGAAGAGAGTAGAACCAAATGTGACATAACAGAACAGCGTTAGTCAAATCAAAAGGGTGGACATAATAGATAATGTAAAAGCATAATACGAGGTGATCAACAATGGTTACCATAATGCCTCCTGCTATCTCTAATAGAATGGCCTATATCATCAGTTATAATAAAATTGAACAAAACAGTAAAGAACCAAACCAAAGAAATCAAAACATTGGAGACATCATAGGTCTTCAATAGTAGATAATATTGAACCAGAATGGGCGTCATAACGAATCCCCCTATCTTCACAGCTGTTGCCTAAACTTTCAAACCTGGTACTATCAAGCAAAACAGAATAGAGGAACATCAGTCAAAACAAGATGGTGAGAGCAATACAGGGCTTTAAATCAGGATAATGGAAAGTCAAAGTGGGTTACTATAATATATCCTGCTATTTTTTATTTATATTTCCCTTAATTAAAAGGATAAAAATAATAAAGTGAATAATAAAATGGAGATTGAGATAAAAGAGGACAAAAACAGCAAAACAGCGCAGATCAAAACATAACCATGTAAGCAAAATAGTGGTTCACCACAAGATAATCCCAACATAAAAGTAGTTACCATATTGTCTCTTTCCTTGAAATCTTTTGAGTATAGTTTCATATACTGTAGCATCAAATATATCAAAGCAATGTAAAACCATTTAAGAGAATGACAGTATTACAGGGTATTTAGAATCAACTAACAGAAAATGAACAATGGTTTCTGTATAATCTCCTTGTCTATAAAAGTTTTTGCTTATACTATCATACATAATAAAATCCAATAAGATACAACCTGTTTAGACCAATGGAGACAGAAGAACAAAAGCTTGATGAGACTTCAAAACAAGATGATACTAAATCAGTATTACCTATTAAGATGTCATTTTCTCCAAAATAGCTGTTCCTATCATCCAGTCTTCTCTGCCTCATTTCTGTTGAGCTCTTTTTCTGTCATTAGTTGTCAGTTTGTCTTCTTCATTTTGCTTTCTGCTCCATTCATTGTGGCTTCTCTGCCACTATTTTCTGGATTCTTCGTATTTTTCCTTTTTAGAATATCCTGCAGTATTCTCTATAGAGTTGAATTGGTGGTTACATATTCCCCTATTTCCTCTTTATCCTGCAAGTACCTCGTTTTTCCATCAATTTCGAGGGATAGTTGTGCAGGATATATCAATCTTGGCTGGACATTATTATCTTTCAAAGCTTGAATTATTTCCCCCCATGCTCTTCGTGATTTGATGGTTTGTGCCGAGAAATCTGCTGTAATTCTGATGGGTGTTCCCTTGTAAGTGATCTGTTTCTTGTCTCTGATGGCTTTTAATATTCTGTTCTTGTATTGGATTTCTGGAATTTTAATTATTATATGCCTGGGCGTTGATCTGTTTGGGTTGTAAGTGGCTGGGTTCCTGTATGCTTCATACAACTGAGTATCTTTACCTTTTGCTAAATTAGGAAAATTCTCCTGGATTATTTCTGTGAGTAACTTTTGTAGTTCATTTGTTTGTGTCCCTACTTGTTCTTTTATGTTCTTAATTCTTAAGTTATGGTTCCTGTTATCATCTTCTAGTCTTTGTATTATTGCTGTTTGTTTCTTTGCTATTTTAAAGAAGTTTTTCATTTCATTCTCCCGTATTTCAAATCTGCCCTCCAGCTCAGATAATCTGTCCTTAGTTTCTTTCAAGCTGTTATGCCAGTTTTCGATAGAGTTTTTAGTTTCCTGGTAATCTCTTTGAACCTGCTTCACGTATTCTATGCTTTCTCTATTTTCTCCATCAAACAATTCTCCCCTCTTTTTCTATTATTCCATTCCACCATCTGTTTTTTCTTGGGTGGTGCTTAGCATTTCTCTAACTCTTCTGCTTGTGTCTAGCTTCAGGTCATTAATAACTTCATTCCTGAACTTGTCTATGAGGCTCTGGAGATAGCACTTTATATCTATTGGTGCTGTATCTGCTATTGCCTCTTTCTCAGGATTGGGGGCTGAGGACCCTTTCTTGTTGTGCCTCTTCCCATATTTTTGTTCCTTATATATGCAAGCGTGTATAGGAGGCCCAGCTTCCTTTCCTGTCAGCCACACTCTGATTGAATTGTGCCGGCTAGGTGTTTCTGCCCACCGCAGCACACCAGGAAGTTGCAGACCAGGAAGCCTATGCAGGGCCCGCCCCTGTAGGTCACCTTCAGGCACTGGGATCTGGGTTGTGCTAGCCTACTGGGTCTCAGCCAGCAGGTCACCTAGGCTAGGTACTGCTCACCAATCCCACTTGAGCGTATACGGGGCTGAAGTCACTGCAGCACCCTGTTCCCACAAGTCTGCCCCATCCCAGAATGTCCTCTGTTGGAGGCTCCTAAACCATGGAATAGTCCCAGTTTCTCTCACTCACCACAAGTCAATGCATAGCTCCCCACCCATCCTGCTTTCAACTCAGTTCACCGATTCCTGTTCTCAGAGCTTTCACTCATCTCTCTCCCTGCCAAGCCGATGTAGATGCAGCAACAGCAGTGGGAAACCCAAATCGTGGTTTCCAATGGCATGGGCTCCAACTTCCATGCTGAGCCTTTTCTGTTTCTGTTATAGCACCAGGATTGCATTCCCAGTTGGTTTCTCTCAGCCAAGTTCATTCTTGGGTCAGTAGGGCAAATCTCCACTTGCCTGTGAATCCTTACTCCGCACAATTCCTGAATTCTAAGCTGGGTCTTTCAGAGAGCCTCCATAGCTGCTGCTATCTGCCCACCATGTTCTCCACCACCTTATCTTTGATAAAGGAGCCAAACATGTTCACTGAAAGTTGTCCTTTTAAAAATTGCTAGTGGAAAAACTGGCTCTCCACAAGCCAAAAAATAAATGTAGACCATGCCTATTACCATGTACTAAAGTCAAAATGGAAAAAAGATCTAAATATTAAAACAAAAGTAATACTCATTTTCTGGAAGACAAAGTAGGTAGAAATCTGAAGAGGTAAGTAGTATGATAGATAGAGAACTCATGAACAAAAATCAAACTTCACCAGATGCTTCCCAGAATCAATAATTGGGTTCTTGTCTTATTAAAAAGTTTTGCACGTTGAAATAAATTTTCAGCACAGTAAAGAGGAAACCCATGAGGTTTGAAAAATCTTAGTCAACTGTCTCTCAAAGAACTTCAGTCCAGAACATATAAAGAATTTTGAAATTTCAGTACCCTGATATTCAAATACCAAATCCTAAAATGGGCATCTGAGATGAATACACATTTCTCTGATAAAGAAATATGAATGGCAAATAAATTCATGAAAAAATGTTCGTCACCATTGTTCATTAGACAAATGCACATTCAAACCACACTGAGGTTGCATCTCACTGCAGAAAGAATGGCCAGGATCCAGAAAACTACAATCAACAAATCCTCGAGAGTCTTTGCCTAAAAAGGAACCCTCTGGCACTGTTGGTGCAGGAGATGGTGTACCCGCTATTGGGTTCAGTCTAGAGGTGCCCCTAAAAGCTGGAATGAGAAGTCCCATTTTGCTGTGCTATTCCACTTCTGGGCACATTTCCAGAAGAATTGAAAACATCAGATCTTGGAAACAACGTAAATGCCCATCAACTGAGGAATGGATAAAAAAGATGTGGTAAGTTTATACAAGCAGTACTACTCAGCTATGATAACACTGAGATATTTATAGGTAAACGAATGCAATTTGACACCATACTCACACATGAAACTAATCAAACTCACATGTGTAAATACTGCATTTTCTCTGTAGTGTAAGAAATGGTAAGAGTATATAAGATACAAAATCCTCAATAAATGCAGTGATAGGGAAAGTATCTGCTCAAAGGAGAAAAACAGAATATCTCAGAGAAAAGGAGAAAAAGGAAATAGGATGGGAAAATAAAAAAAAAAATTCTACCTTTGTGTAAACATGCAGGATAGCTAAGATAATTGTGATAAAAATTCTATTAGTACTTTGAACAGAACAGTTAACATTAATGGGTATGGAACAATTTGGCATGTTTGGGTCTGGTGATCTGAGGAACTCTTGTGAAGATCACCATACAAAGTAACAACCCTGATTATGCTCGTCTTACCTTGTTTTGCAGGCCTATATAGTCATTGTTTTGGGTACTTAGCTATCGTCATTCATTTGCGTTTTTTGTTTCTTGTTTTTCTAGTAATCTGTTTTGTTTTGTTTGGTTTGCTTTGGTTTGGTTTTTTCCTGCTAATATAGAAAGGATACGTATACATGTACAGGCTTATACATGCCCAAAATTTCTCCTAAACAGTTTAAGAGAATCAATTATATTATGCATGATAGGATGAACAGATGCTTTGAAGAAAAAGAGACATTATGGTATCCATTGGTGATCACATATCATCATGATGTGAAATCCAGTAATGCTTTTATTCTTTGTTCAGAGTGGTTTTAGTCTGTTTTCTATTATTGAATTTCAACATACATGAAGGGCTGGACAGCTCTATTTTGCAGAGAACAAGAGACATTATTGCAGTCATTGTTGATATTCTTATTGTCTGATTTTGAAGACTTGTAGTGCCTAGATTACTCTGTTTCTATCTGTTTTATACTACATTGATTTGTATGAATTCATTGTGATTGAAGATCTGGATAACAATTTAGAAGGAAACAAGAGAAATGCTAGCCACAGTAGATCTCCAATTGTCTTGCATTGAAATCTATGTCACTTACATTGTTTTCTTCTGATCTGCTTTGTTCTGATTTGTTAAGTTTTATTTGTCCCATTTTAAAAGAAAATAATAATAATAAATTGTGGTGTATACGTACAATGGTATGTTATTTGGCCATCAAGAGAATCAAATCAAGTTTTTGCAAAAAAAGGACGAAACTGAAGGCGATCAAGTTAAATGAAATTTATGTTTCAGAAAGACAAATATTGTATGTTTTTCCTAATGTGTGGAATGTAAAACATGACATGAAAGTAATAGGTAGACTATTCTTTGACCACAGACAGGAAATAAAGAGGAGCAAGAGAAACTTGTAATCAAGGCACTATTTTGAATGGAAAAAGTTATTAAGTGTGTCATCAAGTTATTATGATGCTGACATGAATTTACTGAGGTAACAATGTGTCCAGTACACTTCATTAGGTGAAAAATCAGGGTACAAAATCCTATGCAGGAACATGATAGATTGTTTTATTTTCAAAAATGCATTAATACAGAAATATTCAATCTTTGAGAATAGTATTCACTAATTCTTTAATGACTCTGAGAATTAGATGCTGAACACGTTTTCTTTTTGGTTAAAAGTATTTCTGACTTGTGCTATTATAAAACACTTTAAGCAGAAGGAGTCAAAATTTGCTGTGTGTGAGGTGATTGTAGCAGTGGTTCATAGTGCCCAGCTATATCAAAACATGATGCTGTGCAACTTAAGTAAATTTGATTTTGTCAATTATATTCAATCAAATGAATTAAAATTAATGTATCTTTTCAAGGAATTAAACTGATAGTCCTCATGGAAGGACTGTACATGTCCTTCTAATGCTATTTTCTTAAAAATCAGTATTTTCTGTTACCTTTCCACCTATACTGGTATTCTGTGTGTACTTCTATTTTCATTCTCCTTTCAACTTTTGCAACATTTTACATATAACATGTGTTTATATTTTGCTTTTATCCCCACTCTGATTATCTTGGGCTTTTACTGATTTATTAATTTTTCTGAATTTTGTTTTATATAGATATTGGTATGATTATTTTTACATGCACTCTTACTTTACTTGTATCAACTGTTCTATAAATCTTCACTGGCTTGTTTGTTCCTTTGGGGTTATGTTTGTTTTAAAGACCCTTTTTAATATTACAGCAAACTCTTTAATTTTTAAACAGCAATTTTAGGTTTAAAGAAACCTGGATAGGTAAATACAGAGATTTCCCCCAAATCCCTGATCCCACACATGTGCAGTGTCCCACATTATGAACATTTTCCCCTGGTGCAACATTTGTGACGACTGACAGTAATACAGTACAGTAATACTACTATTGGGAGAACATCCTGCAAACTGAAATGAAAGTGCGGAACAGGAGCACACACATACAGCACTACACACAGAACACACTGAGTTCTCAACATAAAGATCATACTTTCAGTACAGCTTAATATTATCAGAAATTGGAAATAGTTTGAATAATAACATATTAGGTAGATGGAGCAATGATGTATCCACATAATATAGTATTATAAACGTGAGACAGGATTTTTAGGAGCCCTAGGGAAAATGAGGCTAAAACATTAAGCAGTTATTTCATCCCTCACTCTCCTCACTAATTATAAGGAAAATAATTTAACTTCATAGGCTGGCAATGATTTATCAAAATCAAGTACTTTAAACAGGCTGCATGTGAACAAACTTATCCAAACTTATCAGTTACCAACGAGAAATACATATGGTAAGTGCAAATTGAAAGGATAAAATAAGCTAGCCAACCTATTTCACTTGCATATCCTCAGAAGACTGGGACTAATATGTAAATGATACTCCTGAGAACATTGTATGCACTATGGGGAAAGTGAGTAACCCGCCAGGAGACAAAAGGGAAATTACTGAAATAAATGTGTTCAAAAGCTACCTGTAAGGGACAAAAGGAAAGCAGTCACCTGAAATGATGATAGAAGTTACTACAACATGATATCCATTTATGATTAAGCAAGAAAACAACTTACAAATTCTTGTGTGGAACACGACCTCCTTTATATTTTTCTGTCTCCTCTGCAATGAGGATAAATAAAAGCCCAGGCAGGGTGCACATGATTTCACCTAGTTGGGACAGCCAGGAATGCTGGAGAGGTAGGAAGCTGACACATTGCTTATTTCCCCCATGCCCAACTGTTTCTTAAGTCCATGGTCTTTCCTAACCCAGTGTGAAAATTTGGACCATTAACAACACAACATTTGTAGACTTTTTGGTCTACAGTATATAAAAAGAAATGGTCACGGATAACACTTTAAATCTACAATATAGCTAATGTATATGAATATCAAAACATTTATATTCTTCTTTTCACTCTTTTAAGGGGGAAATGCAAACATAAATCTAATAGCAACTTTGGCCTCATTTGTGAAACTAATTCATCCATAAATGTTTCACTGAAAGTCGTTGCAATTTAGTTAGTTTTCAAGATGCTTCTCAGAAAATTTTGATATAGTTTTATGCTTTCTCTTTTTCATCCTTGTAAATAGAAGTTCATGAAAGCACTGTGTGTGGTGAGAACAGAGTGTAGAGTTAACACTGCTCTGTCCCCATGTATACAGAGTTCCACTGTCACACAATCTGTGCAAGAGCACTGTACAGTCAAATCGTAAAAAATAGTGCTGAAAATCACAGAAAATTGCTATAAGTGTGTGATCTTGTGGGCCTGATTTTGGGAGACATTTACAGCCTTCAGGTAATGGGTTGAACACACCTTCTTTACAAAGTCTCTCAGCCTAGGACTTCTCCTTCAAATGACCTTGACCTTACCCAGTATCTCTATTCATTTCTTCAGACAGTACTTCCTGAACATTTCTTTTTCTAGTGGGACTTTTACAATGGACTAATAGGGACTTTTATTCAGGTAGGTCTTCTTCTTTTCTCTTAACTTGTCTGAGAGTGATTCTAAGAGGTCAGTATTTGCTGGTCCCAGGACAGTCATAGAGAAAAATCAAGCAAGATCTCTCCCCACAGCTCTCACTTCCATTTCATGGCTATGCAAACAAAACTCTCATACCTGGTCCAAAAACCCTCATGAGCTCAGGATGCACTGAGAAATGAACTAATTCAATAGCTTCAGCCCTGCTTCACCAATCCCAACATAGCCTCTGCTCCAAGATCATAGGTGCCTCCCCAGGTTGTACCTACCTTTCGAATAGCCACAAGACTTTTTTCCAGAAGGACGAAAGCACCCATTTGTTATTCATCAGCAAACAGATATAAAGCAGGTGACAGGTGCTGGAGGTTTAAAAGCAAGCTTGTTGTGGGACCTCCAAACCTTCACAAACTTCAGCCATATGATAGTGTACCAATGCCTTGTTTCTTCACCCAGTGTAATTTGGTTAGCCTGAATCTGTCTGACAAATCCACATAAATGAAATTTTTTTAGGATAACAGCATTTATGTTTCTTACACTAAAAATGTTCATGAGCATTGTCACATTTTAAGTTAGTGCAGTAAATAGGGAATTAGAAAGACTGGGTAGATATTCTGGGCTGAAGGTTCCCAAATGTGTACTCACTGTGAGATGCAGGCATACAGGGAGAAAAACCAAAAAAAAAGAGCAGTCACATGTTATGGTTTACCTCAAAGTGTAGTGTATACTGAAACACGGAAGTCACACCATGTACCATTACGTTTTTAAAAGAACCAGACCTACAATGTCTCCAATGTTTTGGTTTTGTCGGTTTTATTCTTTACTGTTTTGTTCAATTGTATTATAACTAACGATATAGGCAATTCTATTAGAGATAGCGGGAGGCATTATGGTAACCATTGTTGATCACCTTGTATTATGTTTTTACATTATCTATTATGTCCACCCTTTTGACTTGACCAATTCTGTTCTGTTATGTCACATTTGGTTTTACTCTCTTCCAAAAAAGTAATAAGAACCGTGGGAGCAATGAAACCCAAAATGTGTAATAGTCATGGTACAAAAGAGAGGAAAAGAAAGTGCTCCAAACTATATAACTGCATGTATATTTAAGTGTATAAGATAGAAAATGATATCACAGAGTTTTATTGGATCAATGAACAGAACTGTTTTCAGTATCATTGATGGAATGTCCACTTTACAAGCTTTAATTTTGTGACTTGAACAATTATTTCTAAGATGACAATATGTAATCCATTAACTACTGATTTCCTACTGTTCATTTTTTTTCTGTAAATCTGTATAACTTGTACCCTTTCCCTGCTTATTTTTTCTTTTCTCCTTAAATAAAATTAAAAAAAAAGAACATTAGATTCAAAGAAGTTCATGTCGCACCAGAAAATTGAACAGCAGCCCTAACCCACAAACCATAAGGGTTAATGCTATATGTTTTCTTTCTAAGCCCACAGTGATTCCTCAAATTTAGACAGTGTTTAATGTACAGACAACACTTGTGCTATGAGATCAACTGTAGACACTGTGTCTGTGTTTTTAGGCCATTCTTCGCTCAAGCTTAGCAAGCAAACATCCTCTGTCATCCTGGTGCCCAATGCAGTGTTGTCGAGTTACCCTTGTGCACAAGGACCCCTCGTCCAATATATTCAAAAACAACCAATATAAAATTCATTTTCACATTGGGATAATATCAACTTCTAGGTACCTGCCACTTGCTTTCTTTTTGTTCATGGAGTATATGGTAGCAGAATATCTTAATGACTCGGGTCATCTTCATAATAAGGGTGAAGCAGCTGAATTCAAAAATTCTAACTGAGTGAAAAAATGTCTCCTGCAACACAGTTGTTCCAGGCTATGCTTGAAAAGGAAAAAATGAAGACATAACAAGAAAGAGAATCATATAGTATCATGTACATGAACACACACAAATATAAATCTCCATGTATGTTCTGCATATGTAATCATATACAAAAGCATATATTGAATATACATACATGTGTGGCAATGCATATGAAAATGTACAGAAACACAGAGAGAAGTATTGCATATAGAAAGTAAGAGATACAGATTCAAAAAGCTGTGTTGACACTAATGATTCCCTTTCTAACTGACATTATAGTTTTAAACATTTTAAAGCCTTTTATACAGCCTATAGTGTCTCTGTCAAATGAGATCATGAAATCCAGAAATAGGCAACTGAGCCATGTAACTGAAACAAAGTCCAGAATTCTAAACCAAAGACTCTTTCAACTGACAGATAAACTGAGAGCTGCATTGAAATCTTTCTAGTGATCTTTCCACACAAAACCCATTGTAACCTGCCAGCATACTAAGGTATCCTGTTGCTTCTATTGCAAGAACTGCTACTAAGTAATAGTCACAAATTATTTCAGGATAGCTATGATGTGCCTTTACCTTACTTCTTCAGATTTTTGTGGCTCAGCTAGCAGTTTACTGCACCATAAAGATCCTTCCTTCAGAAACATTTCACAGCACCCAGGCTGGGAAACCTCTCACAACTAACTAATTCCTCTTCATTTAACCCATTATAAAATATTGGGAAAAATGAAGCCCTGGTCTTACTGATTCTGTGATTTCTAGAGCAACAGTGAGATTTCTGGAGAGAAAGAACCTAAAGCAACAATGTGAGTTGATACCAGTTCCACTAATTCCAGTTCCCATTATGTCCTCAGGAGTTCTTAAGTACCACTTATGACCTGTGCATAAGCAGTTAAGAACTCATAACTGCAAATTCAGAATCTTAATGTTGTAAGGCCAAAGGGACCTGGAGAACAGACACTTTGGAGCTTCAAGGAGAGAGCCAATGCTATGGAGAATTTAGTGTAGTCCAGGAAGACATCTGAGTGTGCCAGGCTACACTGTAAAGTCTCCTCTTGGAAGTTTTGGCAAATGATTTGGCATACAGAATTAATGACAATAAGATAGTAATGGGTTGCTCAGTAAGTCACCCTAGCGCTGTGGCACCAATACTACTCTTAGGACAAATTTTCTTTCATGAATAAGACAAAATGTCCAACAGAAATCTGCAAGGGATACAGGTTTATTTAACTCACATTCTGCACAGGTTTCAGTCCATAACTGACCGATTTCCAGGCAGGGTGGCATGGCAGAGAGGCATTGCAGAGGGAAAACGGTTCATGTCAGGGAGAAATCAATAAAACTGGACAAGGGACAACCATGGTACTTTCTATCCCTTGTATTTTATCCAGGTTACACAGAACAGGAATCACTCACACCCTTAATCCAAAAACCTTTCATCTTAGAATTGCACAATGAATCAATTTCAGTGTCATGCATTCTAAATCCACGCTCCTCTGAAAAAGCCACATTTAAGACTGCATGAGGCTTTGGAATAATATTTAGACACATATAATGACAACAATGTTCTCAGTATTGTGCGATACCTAATTTCAAACAGAGCAAACTTTGAAGGGCAGCCTGGAATGGTCCAGGCTGCCTGCTCTTTTTACATATATGCATTAGGTTGTTCTTGAGATTTTAGTTGGGAACAGAAGCCCAGTAGAAGAGGGGTTTGTATTCGTGGTCTGTCACACCAATACAAGATAATAGAAGATACAGCACAATAATTAGCAAGCAGAATTTAGAGATACAATGGTTTCTTTAACATCAATTTTACAATCATATAGGGGAAGTTTTAGTAAATGATTCAGCACATTTCTTACCTACCACAAAATATACATCTGCCCAAATCCTCCATATATATTGTGGGAATGTTCATAGAATGAGACCCTGAGAAAAATGAGAAGAGAAGAACCCATCACTCTAGAAAGACAAGGTATAACCTTTGGGCCCTGTGTAAACAAAATGCTATGGAAAGCAAAATAAACTTTACAATGTGAGGAAAATTTCACATTTACAATACACCCAATGACTGGTTTTGAGCAAAGAATTACAGAGAATGAAAAGGAATAATAAAGTGTCACCCACTCACAACAAAAAAAAAATGAAGTATATTTAAAACATTTTGAAAATCTTAGACATTGGCTACACTAACAAAAGGTTTTAAATCTGCCCAATTTAAAATGCTCAAAACACTGAAGTGAACTCACAAATAACTAAATGAAACCAGACATGATGTACAAAAAAGTAAAGAATACTCATAAATAAAAAAAACCCATTTATTTCTGGAGCTTAAAAGCTTGATAGTTGAAATGAAAAGTTCACTAACAAAGTCCAACTATCTGAACATAGAGAAGAAAGGAACAAGTGAATTTTTCATAAAAGTGAAATAACTCAGTCTGAGAAAAGAAAGAAATAAAGAAACATGAACAAAGCCTAAGGGTCCTATAGGACATATTCAATATCATATGTATCATATGTATTTTTATCTTATTTCATATATATATATATATATATATATATATATATATATATATCAGATATATATAAAGAGAGAGACAATGGAAATTCAAGATACTTAAGAAAGATAGATAATTTCAAAATCAAAAACATTTCCATAAACGATGGCCCCCAACTTCCCAAATATGATGAAGTATAAGAATACACAATCCCAATAAGCTCAAAATTTCTAAGCAGGTTAAACTCAAAACTCAAAAGGGCAATTACTACAAGGAAACTGTTACAACACAAAGAGAAAACCTTCCAAACAGCAAAACAGAAGCAACTCATCCCATAAAATGATTCTCAACGAGATTAACAGTTGATCTCACATCAGAAACCTTAAGGGCCAAAGGCACTGGGACCATTTCCTTACAGTGCAGAAAGAAAGTCCTGTTGGGCAGGATATATAGCTTAGTGGCACAGTGCCTGCATGGCAAGTGCAGGGTGTAAATTCAAACCTCGATAACAAGAAAAAAGAAAAAAGAAAGCCGTCAACCAAGGATTCTACATCTAGAGAATCTATCCTTCATCACTCGGCATTAAGTGAGGGGTGATGGTAGATGCCTGCAGTCCCAAGACTCTGGAAGGCTGCTGCAGGAGAAACCTAAGATCTAACCAAAGGAATTTAATGAAAACTTGTCTCAAAGTAGAAACTAAAGAGAAAGGTAGGATGTAGCTCACTACAAAGATCCTGGCTTCAATCTCAAGTACCACCAGTAACAAACAGACCAAAAAAAGAATATATCCCAAATTTTTAAATGTGCCAGCCTATAGGAAATGCCAAGGCAGTATGGAGAGAACTGATGAGTGAAAAACACATGACATAAAAAACAAGTAGCACAATGTCATAAAAAACCCTTCATTATAAGTAAACCTTTTAAATGTAAATAGATTAAACTTTCCAAAGATTTAAAGAATGATTTTAGAAATATGATCCAACCATGCAATATTCAAAATAGAGAAGTGCATAGAGAAAAAAGATTAGCAGTGCAGTGAGCAGGATGATGAGAAAAAGGTTAATGGGGAGCAATCATTTAATATTTATAACAGAGTTTTGAGGTGCTAGAAATATTTTGAAATTCAAAATGCACATTTTGAATGCCATAAATTCTACTGAATTGTATGCTTGAAAATAGTTACACATGTAACATTTTAAAAATGAGTCATAAATGTGTTTAGCATCATCCCTTGTTAAATTTTTCAATGCAAATATTACACAAAAAATTTATTAGATCATACTTCAAAACATTGTAGCTAAATATTAATGAGTGAAGAAAATCAGGTAATTCTAATTGTTTATGCCACTGAGCAAAGATCTGGAAGAGTTTAATTATTTACACCATATGTTGCTTTTTTAGTTTACAACTTTACAAATTTATTGCATATTATATTTTTAATAACACTATGAAACAATTATTAAGGTAACACTGAGTAATTGGATATTTTAAATGTGGTTAAAATGTTTAAGTTATAAGATTAATTAAGATTGATTACAATAGGAAGTAAATTACATTGTTTCTATAGCATTGCACTGAGTTAATATGCTCACTACATAAGTTTAATGGGCTGTATATAACACTATGGACATCAGTAAAGTGATTTCTCAGAAAACTAAAAGTAAACTTCTATTCAGCCCAGTCATCTCCCTTCTAAAGATAGCAGTTTCCCTATCTTCCTGAAAGAGCGAGAAAAGTTATTACAGTAATATACTTATATCCATGTTGATAGTAGCACAACTCATAGCAGGTGTAACTTAGAAGCACACAGTTTGTTTGCCCAGCAATATGCATTTTCAAAATGTGGCATTGTACACAATGGAGTACTATTTTTCTATAAGCAGGACAAACATGAGTCATTGTAGAAAATGGTTGTACTTAGGACCACGATGTTAAGTAAAACAAACAATCAACACAACATTAAATATCACATGGCTTCTCTTTTATAAGAAACCTAAAGTATAAATAAATTAAAGAGCCAAATAAATGCTACATAACAAGAAACAGTGATAGATTTTTTTCAGAGAAGAAGAGGACTAAGAGTTGTAAGGAGGGGAAAGAGAGGAGACAAGAAGAGGACACGAAGAAATAAGATGCATTACATACAAAATTCCCACAATAAGTATAATCATTATGTAACATAAATATGTATAATAAAATTTTCAGTTGTTGGGGGGAGATAGACAAATGCATGCTATTTTTCCTTCCAGCTCTCTGAATTCTGTTAATGAGTATGCATTATAATTACAGTCAGAAAGCAAATTTTGTTTTTAATTATTTACTACTGGGAAAGTTCAGTTAAAACCGTGGTCCGCTTTGATAAATGTTGATGGTCCTCTATTGAAAAGGAAGATACACCGGAATGTTTTCTTCTCAAGTGTAATACTCCTCATAGAAAAACATGTAAAACATGAACAGGAAGCTTAAATCAAAAATCAAATTGTTCAGAACTACAGTTGGCCCTCGAGCAACAGGGTTACAGTGGACAGGCAGGAAGTCTTCAAAACAGGAACACTATGGCAGAAGGATTTCATGGGGCAAGGCAACTCTCAATTCATATAGGATGGGAAGAAGAGAAAAGAAAATGAGCCCTAAAAACAAGGGATCAACATCCTCATATACACCCCAAAACACCACCATATTTAGTTTAGGAGATTCTTCTGGGATCCACAACACCACAACTAAAGCTATGGGAGGAAACTTTGTCAAGACATAGATTGAATTGCAAGGACCCACAGCAATTTGCTAATTTAGACCAAAAACTCCAAGTGCAGACATTTTTTTAAAAATATTGAGAAGAGAGTCCTACGCCATCACATTGAATGTTTATAATTACATAAGTGATGTTAAGCCTCCCTTGGAAGGAGGCTATGATGATGTCAGAGTCACCAGATAGATTGATAGGATGCTGGCCAAGCTTTGTTATTCCTAAGTACATTGCTCCACTGTGGCCTTCCTGAAGTTTGGTTACTGGGTTTCTGTCTCTTTCATCAGATGGTCAGCTCACTCTCCAGCATGCTTGCTCCTAGCAAAAGAGATGGTCCTAATACTCAAATGCATCTACAACTACCCTGATGAAACCTGGCATTGATAATTCTGTCACTGGGAACCCATGTTTATGAGAATGTCCTGGCCAGTACCACATCCTACAGACCCATCTTGCACACCTGGGTTTCTGGTGAGGACAGGAACACATGATTTGATCTGACTCATCAGCTGTGGTCATTATATGGATCTCATACACTTAAAAGGTGTCATGATGAGAGGAGGCAATGGCCATAGTGTGTTGTTTTAGAAAGCCTCTCAGGGTAAAGCACCACAAAACCAGTGACAAACATGAGGTCACTGAGCCAACTCCTCCCTTTCCTCTGCTGGGGGCTAAAAGACAACATGGACAAATCTTCAGAAGCTCTGACTTAGAGACGCTTCTTCATTCTTGGGAAGATGCAGCTGCTCCTGCTCCTGTTGGCCTTCTTTCTGCTCCTCAGAGCAGAGGCAGGTGAGTGACCATCTCCACCCTCAAGAGGCCCTATCTTATTGCACAGAGCACGTGAATCTCCTGTTCCTATGCAACACCCCCAGAGCCTTCTGTTTGCCAGCATTGCTCTGAACCTGAACTCCAATCCCACCAGAGGGAATCAGTTAGGACACTGCATAAGCCACCAGAGGTTGTTTTCAAGAAGAGCCAGTGGATAATGTACCCTAAGTAAGGCACAGCTTGCACATCCGGAGAGTCGTTCTTCAAAGTTCATGGAGGTGAGAAGTAAAAAGAAGAAAATATCAAGCACTTCTAAACATGGCAGAATAGACCAGTAATCCCGGTCAGGGGAGGGGAAAGGCTTTGCATTCATAACTGCCTAGTAGAGATGCCCAGAGCTCCCCACAATGGATGGAATCTCTTTTGATGCCTCTCCTCACTCCTACTAACTTTCTCCAGCTCTGCTTTCCTCCTCCGGATTTCAGTGGCTTCTCTGTTTTTCAGTAGGAGCCACAGAGGCAGACTCACACTTCTCTGCTTTCCTGAATTCCATCTGCACTGCTCTACTAACCAGACAGTAACTGCAGCTGTTCCTTCATGCTTCCAGGGAACAGATCTGAGACACCCTCTACATGTCGGGCCTTAAAATGAGGTTAAGACCTCACCTACAGTACACCTAGAGCCTGCCAGGATAAAGCATCATCATCCTAGACATCACAGGACTCAGAAGGGTTTTATTTACTCAAGGGAAGTAAAAAGTTAGCAGAGGAATGATGAAAAGCTTCAGAAATCTTATTTTCCCCTGATACATATAGTCATCTCCAATCAAACAGACGAAAAGGACAAGTAGAACAATACTGAATTTCCTGCACTTTGGAAAACAATTTCAGGCATCTTCCTCTAGGTTCCTGTCCACTTCAAGGAACTGCAACCTCCCAAATGTCCAACTGTTCAGAGATTGTAAGATACTTGTTCAAGGACTCAGTGGCTGCACCAAGTCTTCTTGTTGTTTTCAGGAGAGATCATCGGGGGACATGAAGCCAAACCCCACTCCCGCCCCTACATGGCTTACCTTAGGATCAGGCATGAGAAATCTAGAAAAATTTGTGGTGGCTTCCTGATTCAAGAGGACTTTGTGCTGACAGCTGCTCACTGTTTAAAGGGGTGAGAAAGGAAAAAAGGTTCACAGTCTATAGGAAACCCTTCTCAGTGCCTTTTTTCTGGCAAGCTCGATGAGCTCATGGACATAACCATGAGGAGGACTGGGGAGAGTGAGAAAGGGTGATCATATCCCAAGTGCAGAGAAGCAAGTTAGCACCAAAGAATTCCTGATATAAGGAAAACCAGGGCAATCAAACCTGATTACATGTAGACCTAGGACCATACTTTGGCATAATCAGGCAAAGTAAAACAGTTTCATGTCCTTTCCTGGAGGCACTGACCACTGAGAACCTCTAGTGCTCAATGTGCCCTCCCTCGGTACTAAGAAGGAGGGACTGTCATTCAGGCAGGTAGCCCTCGGTCCTCTACAGCTATACCTGTTTCAGTTGTGGCCTGCTTTTACAGATCCTGGGTAGTGTCTTTTGTAGCTCTCCATCCACCAATCCACTTGCCTCTGTGTACAGCCAAATAGAGGTCACCTTGGGGGCCCACAACATCAAGGAACAAGAGGACACCCAGCAGGTCTTCCGAGTACAAAACGCGTTTCCCCACCAAGACTTTATTTGGGGAAAACACATCAACGACATCATGCTGCTGAAGGTAAGGCACATGTCCTTGTCACTCTTGCTCTCCTCAAAAAGGTTCCCACTCCCACTGGCACCCTGCCCCTGCCCTCTTTGCCATCATGTCCATCAAACTGTGCATACCCAGGAGCATACACTGAACTGGACTTCCTTACTTATTTTCCACCAGCTGGAGAAAAAGGCCAAGCTGACTAAAGCTGTGCAGCTCCTCAAGCTGCCCAAGGGCAAGACTCAGGTGAAGCCAGGTACCCCGTGCCAGGTGGCTGGATGGGGACGATTGTTCCCAGAGGGTACACATTCAAGAACACTGCAGGAAGTGGAGATGGTACTGCAGAATGACGAGAAGTGTCAGGACCACTTTAAAAAGTATGATCCTGCTACTGAGATTTGTGTGGGAGACCCCAAGATTAACAATACTTCGTTTAAGGTAAGACGAGGCATCTGTCACAATTGGCTTTGTGGGAAAGAGTGTTTGGGACAGATCTAGTACCAGGAGACCCAAGCATCATGGATTCCTTCACCCCATAGGCTGTTACGTTTCTCCCCAAAAAGAGAAGAAGGGAGAAGCCTGAGCTGGGAGGTACTAAAGCCTAAAGCCCCTACCACTTTACTAAGGGGCCTCTGGAGAAGGAAACACCACTGGAAGCTTCACTTTGTAACACATTGCCTGAGCTCATGGCACAGGCATGAGAAAACTGTTTCCCTGGTGTGCAGGAATTATACACTCCTCTGAGATGGCAGCCCTCTTGGTCAATGAGCTAATCATCTGTGCTCATTGTCGGACCTGGTCATCAGCCTCCCTGGCCTGTAATGAATGGTCCTCACAACTCTACAGGGGTGAGGTCCAGACCTGGGGCTGAAGACAAAGGTTGGCTCCAAGAGTGAAAATGCCCATAGTCAGAGCTCAGCAGCTAACAGCCTGTAGTTCCCTCTAATCTCTCACAAGCAGACCTTACAATCATTACTGCACGAGGGGGTTTGGAATAATGGAAATGAGAAGTTAAGTGGTGCAGTGGTTCACAGACTCACTCTCTATTTACAGGGTGACTCCGGAGGCCCCCTGGTGTGTAATAATGTGGCACAGGGCATTTTCTCCTATGTATCAAAGAATGGAACAACACCATGTATCTTTACCAAAGTCTCATGGTTTCAACATTGGATAAAGAATACTATAAAACAGAGCTGACTGCACAAAGTAAAGTAAATCCCCTCTATGAGCAACCATCTTACCTGGAGCTGAGTCTAGAATCACTCTAGAGCAGATGCCAGCAACTAAATAAATGTTTCATCTCAGTGGAAGGCTAGTTTCTTGTTTGCTCACGTACTTTGGTTCATGGGGACCAACTCTGTGCTAAGCAGGAAAGTGACACAGTTCTGATGATTTCTGCCTCCTCCACTCCTTCTCCACTCAATACTTTTCCAAATTCCCTCACAAAACTGTTACCAAGCTCCTCCTTATACACTTTAGCTTCTCCACAGCCTCTCTTTTTGCAAGGGCTACAGTTACCCACCAACTGAAGAAAAAGTGGACATCTTTCTTTCTAGGACTCCAGGGGAACATGCGACTTCTTTTTTGTCACATGTACAGGGGAAGGGGATGATTTCCTGGGTCCTGGAGTTCAGCCAGGCACCACTGAGGTCACAACAGGACCCCATCAGGCTCGATAAAGGAAGGGTATTCCTGAGCAGGACATTTCTCTCCCACAGCTTTAGGGATACACATGGAGTGCTGGTTAACCTGACTGACTCTTTACCTTCACCTGAAATTTGTTTCCTTCTCCATTCTGCTCTAAGACCAAGGCTAACCTTAACATACAGCCACCTGGCTGCCACTTTTTATCCCTCTGAGAGTTGTCACTGTCTACCCACTACTCTCCTTAGGAGGCCACACTGATTTGATATTGTAACCTCTTCAAATCTTCCAATCCAGGACCAAAACCTGACTCTCTTCACAAGTTAATGAAACCTTGGTTCAGAACTGCTTAGCTATTGTTCTGACTGGACCCAGGAACACCTTGGTTCCCCACAACTACAGATACTGGTTTAACTCTTTATTCATGGCATGAATTTCACTGGATTTAGTAGATTGCAATTTATTTATTAGAATTCCAATAACTTTTCCTGGATTTACCAATATAATCTCCTCCTTACTGTAACAATACTGGAACAGTTTCTGTATTAGTGCGTACAAAGTGCTAGGCCAGAGGCTGGGGATTAGTTCACCTGCCAAGGCACTTGCTAGGCAATCACAAGTTATTGAGCTCAGTCCTAGTTAAAAAACATAAAAATAGTGCCAGGTCTTAGGTTCTATGATGAACAGAATCATAGATCCCAGTGAAGCTGGTATGGTCACAGACTTTCCAAATTAACTCCATCTCCATCCTCCAGATTGCCCAATGAAGCCTGTGTGGAAAACCTGGGAAATAAAACATCTTATTTGCATTTATGCTTACAGTTTCTATCAACATTATCACATGATACTTCAAAACTGTATGAGATTTAAAAATGACCTTAGTCACACACTTTTCAGATATGAAGTTGCTAAATGATTCAAAAGAGGGCCCATAGGTGATAAGATAATGAAGCAGGCTTATTTTCATTTGTTTGAAAGGAAACAGATATAAATGTTATCATACAATATCCAATTACAGGAAATGCACATACCCAGTCAACCTGCTGGAAACCATAATACCTGTCAGCACTACAGTGCCATCTTGAAGAATCAAACCTGAGTCTGGGAGGCCACCAGAGAAGAAAATGGGGAGATATCTGTAATATTTAAGTCATCATGAATGTTACTGATACATCCATTATATCTAATATTATCCAAACTTCTCTTTGTTGAGAAGTTCATAGCTTAGAGAACACAAAGTGCATGGCATTTTGTTGAACAAATGTGCTGTGGGTGCTTTTTTTACCTTGCTGAACATTCCCTCCACCTTGGGCTGCAGGGTCAGGTCACTTATATCCACACTGCCTTACAGAATTTGGCTCAATCTTAATGCCTCTATGTCTCAAATACACAAAATACTACATTCTTTTGTGTTACAGAGTTAAATCTCACTCTGAGATCATGTAATTCTCAAAGGCATGCCTTCTCCCATCTGTTTACAGAGCATGCTACATCACATTCTCATAATTAATTGTCTTGTGTAGCTTAACAAGGAAAAATCAGCTTCTGATTTGAGCCTGAAAACCAAAATTCCTGCACCTAACACCTACTGAAGATCTGGCTCCTTCCTCAGGAAAAAAAAATAAAGAAAATCAATAAAGCAAAAAACCAAAAAATAATATTTTAGTAAGTTTTCCAGTCATATACATGAATACTCCCGGGTTCTATTTACTTTGGGGAAATGGGTTTTTAGTTTAAAACTCCGTTGAAAAGTATTCCTGTAGATTGATCCCAATTCTACTCTAAAAAAATAAAAAGAAAGAGATTCCCAGTAAAAGATAGTGAGGACCAAAAGTAATGCAGAATTTAGGAGAGAACTTGGACTGAGGCAGATTCCTTAACCATCAGCCTACCAGCAGCCCTGGCCTTGTAACTGTCAGTCCATATTTTAGCTCTATTGCCACAATCTTGAAATTTGCTGGTCTATTTGTCTTACTTCCTGAATAACAGGGCAGCTGTCATCTGCTTATGTGGGCCATGATGATAGGTAGATGACTGATCCTGATGTCTAAGGGAAGATAGGATTTGCTGAATTGACCCTTAGTGACACTGAATGAAAGTCAATGGAAATCATCACAGGGGTATGCTGATTGCACCAGGTTACCTTACTAGGACAGCTGAGTTGAGATCTACCAATTTGTGACTTTTATTTTCTACAAGGACAGGTAATGGAAGTTTGC
Organism: Cavia porcellus; assembly: GCF_034190915.1. NCBI lineage: Eukaryota > Metazoa > Chordata > Mammalia > Rodentia > Caviidae > Cavia > Cavia porcellus. Next base: position 21,190,889 of record NW_026947484.1, on the reverse strand, counting down.
ATTTTGACGTAGAAGTGAACTGTTACCTCCATTCCACTTGACATACAATCTAAGGTTTCTCATCCTCTTTTATCTACACATGTAGTTAGTAATAGGTATCTCCCACACTGGAGTTTTATATAATGTATCCACAGTTGCTGGTATATCCTCTAAAGCACAGTAAGAAATGAATACATATAAATTCCCATTCCTTTCACCACATACTATTTTTCCCATGCCAGGATTTACTCAATCAAATGACACTTAAATATTATTTCAAAATTCTTTTCTTGAAGATATTTATGGTGTTCTAAGAGTTGTTATGGTATATGTGTGTGTGTGTGTGTGTATATATATATATATATATATATATATATATATATATACAATTTGGAATGATTAAGGATGATCCACATAACCAATAGTTTAATAATTATTATTTTTTATTATTTAATAATTATGATTTAGTGTGATGTATACACACTACTAAGTATGATCAGTGTGATGTACAAATAGATATAAAAAGTCTTATTTCTCTTGTCTAGCTAAAACTTTGCACCCTCTGAACAACATCTCAAAATGCTCCTAAATCCCTATCCTGTGACAACTACTATTGTACTCTATATCTACAACTACAATGGTTTTCAATTCCCCACATAAGTAACAGCTTATGTTGTTCTTCTGTGCTTGGCTATTTGTGCTTGGCATAATACCCCCTGGTATATCCAGGCTGTTGCAAATGACAAGATCTCTTTTTAATTTAGTTTGGCTGAAATATATATATATATATATATATATATATATATATATATATATATGTATATATATATATATCATACTGAAGCGTACATATCACATTTTCTTTATTCAATCATTGATAGACAGAAGTTGACACTAGACTATTATGAATAATGTAGCAATAAAAATGGAAATTCAGGTAACTTGTTAGCACACTGATCTCTAGCCCTTTGGAGAAACACTAGCATAGGATTCCTGGACAGAGTATTAGTGCCAATGACGCCCGGATCTATTTAGATGCAAAGCATGGAGCATGCTCTCCTCTCCTAGCAGTACATCCTCTTGCAGCCAAGGAATGTTGGGCTCGGCCAGAAGCTTCAGTCTTGGTCTTGCCTGAGATTCTGTTCTTCCACATTTCACTGTCCACAATCTCAAGGGTTCCATGAGATTCCTAGCAGACATATTTCTATATTTTCTTCCTAGGTCACTTTTGGATACTGGCTTATTTTCTACCCTATCCATAGAGGACAAAGAAGGCAGGACATGTCCAAAGAAAGCTGGGCCAGAGCATTACACTAGGTAGGGCACTGTCAGTTCTCAGAAAGACAGATCTTGCACCTAAGCTCAGAGCCCACCTTCTGAGAGGACACTCAGCACCCTGATTTCTTTCAGCCTGTCCTTTTTGGTCATTGCTAAGGCAATGGTCTCTGAGTTGGAACTCCATGATTGATTACCAGTCTGTAATGACCACTTAAGTGAGAGTGACTACATCTACAACAGGACTAGAAATCACCATTCCCTCTTCCACTTACACATAGATTATTTTCAGGTTATACTGTGTGTTAGATAGTAGATACACAGAAAAACCGCCTTTTATGCAATTACTGTGGGTTCTCTCATTTTATATGCCACTTTTCCTGTGTGAGATTGTTGGTTTATATGTGGGTTTGAAAGCCACAAAAATAAAAATAGTCTCGCTCTGAAGAAAATATTTATTTGATTCTAAGAAGTCAGCATTTGCTGGTCCCAGGATAGTCATAGAGAAAATCAGGCAAGAACTCTCCCCAGAGCTCTTACTTCCATTTCGTGGCTATGCAAACAAAACTCTCCTAACTGACCCAACAAAGCTCATGAGCTCAGCATGCACTGAGACAAGAACTAATTCAATAGTTTCAGCCATGCTTCACCAATCCCAACATAGCCTCTGCTCCAAGACCATATGTGCCTCCCCAGGTTGTAGCTACCTTTAGAATAACTACAAGATTTTTCTTCAGAAGGACTGAAAGCACCCATGTGTTATTCATCAGCAAACAAATGTAAATCAGGTTCCAGGTGCTGGAGTTTCAAAAGCAAGCTTGGTGGGAGACCTCCAAACCTTCACAAACTTTAGGCATATGACATTCTACCAAAGCCATGTTTCTTCACCCTGGTTAATGAGGTTAGCCTGAATCTGTCTGAGAAATCCACCTAAATGAAAAATTTTTAGGATAACAGCATTTATGTTTCTTAGACTAAAAAAAAAAATCATGAGCTTTGTCACATTTTAAGTTAGTGCAGTAAATAGGGAATTAGACTGGGTAGATCTTCTGGTCTGAAGGTTTCCAAATGTGTACACACTGTGAGATGCAGGCGTACAGGAGGAAAAACTAAAATAGAGCACTCACATTTTATGGTTTACCTCAAAGTGTAGTGCAAACTCAAACATGGAAGACATACTGCGTACCATTACATTTTTAAAGAACATTAGATTCAAAGAAGCTCACGTCGCACCAGAAAATTGAACAACAGCCTTAACCCACAAACCATAATGGTTAATACTACATGTTTCCTTTCAAGCCCACAGTGACCCCTCAAAGTCAGACAGCGTTTAATGTACAGACCACACTTGTGCGATGAGACCAACTGTTGACACTGTATCCATGTTTTTAGGCTGTTCTTGGCTCAAATATGGTGAGAAATCATTCCGTGTTATCCTATTGCCAACTGGAGTGTTGTCTAGTTACCCTTGTGCACAAAGACCCCTCATCCAAAATACTCACAAACAACCAGTATAAAATTCATTTTCACATTGGGATAATATCATCTTCTAGGTACCTGCCACCTGCCTTATTTTTGTCCATGGAGTACATGGTAGCAGAATGTCTTAATGGTCCAGGTCATCTTCATAATAAGGGTGAAGCAGCTGACTTCAAAAGTTCTAACTGAGTGAAAAAATGTCTCCTGCAACACAGGTGTTCCAGGCTGTGCTTGAAAAGTAAAAAATGAAGACATACAAAGAAACAAAATCATATAGTATGATGTACATGAACACACACAAATATAAATCTACATGTATGTTCTGCATATGTAATCATATGCAAGAGCATATATTTAATATACATACCGGTGTGGCAACGTATATGAAAATGTACAGAAACACAGAGACAAGTATTGCATATAGAAAGTTATTGATAGAGAGTCAAAAAGCTGTGTTGACATTAATGGTTCCCATTCTAACTGACATTATAGTTATAAACATTTTAAAGCCTTTTATACAGCCTATAGTGTCTCTGTCAAATGAGATCATGAAATCCTGAAATAGGCAAGTGAGCCATGTAACTGAAACAAAGTCCAGAATTCTAAACCTCAGACTCTTCCAACTGACAGATAAACTGAGAGCTGCATTGAAATCTTTCTAGTGATTTTTCCACCCAAAGCCCATTGTAACCTGCCAGCATACTAAGATATCCTGCTGGCTCTATTGCAAGAACTGCCTGAAAATAAAATATCTAGACTTACTAGAGTGACCATTCAAAAGACATCTCTAATTATAAAATCACTTCTATTCGCTGACCTGAAATCTGTCCAGTGTTATTTGGAGGACTTCTAAGAGTGACAGACAGTTTTCAGTATGGTAAACATGAGTCTTCTGTGTGTGTGTGTGTGTGTGTGTGTGTGTGTGTGTGTGTGTGTTTGTGTGTGTGTGTGTGTGTGTTTTGTGTGTGTACCAAACTTTCAGAAACCATGTGACTATTGGTACATCACTTAATATCTCTGACTGTTTCATCTTAGAATGTGTAAATGTAAGTCCAGTGCAGGACATGGAAACTGCATTGTGACAAGCTAAATACATCTCTCTTAAAATATGGTAAGGTATGGATTAATAAGAATCCCCTTTATTTTCCCATTTATTGTGTTTGTTTATACATTCTGCTACTGAAATAGTCACAAATTATTTCAGGATAGCTATGATGTGCCTTTACCCTACTTCTTCAGATTTTTATGACTGAGCTAGCAGTTCACTCACTGCACCCTAAAGATCCTACCTTCTGAAACATTTCACAGCACCCAGGCTGGGAAAACTCTCACAACTTACTCATTCCTCTTCATTTAACCCACTGTAAAATATAGGGAAAAATAAAACCCTGGTATTACTGATTCTGTGATGACTGGAACAACAGTGAGATTTCTGGAGAGAAAGAACCTAAAACAACATTGTGAAATGATACCAGTCCCACTAGGTCCAGTTCCCATTATGTCTTCAGGAGATCTTAAGTCCCACTTATCATCTTTGCCTAAGTTGTTAAGAGCTCATACTTGCAAATTCAGATTCTTAACATGTAAGGCCAGAAGGACCTCGAGAACAGACACTTGGAGCTTCACGAGAGATCCAAAGTTTTGGAGAATTTAGTGTAGTCCAGAAAAACGTTTGAGTGGGCCAGGCTACAGTGTAAAGACTCATCTTGGTAGTTTAGACACGTGATTCAGCATACAGAATTAATGACAATAAGGTAGCAATTGGTTGCTCAGTAAGTCACCCTAGCACTGTGCCACCAATACAACTCTCAGGACTACTTTTCTTTCATGAGTAAGACAAAATGCCCAACATAAAACTGCAAGGGAAACAGGCTTCTTTAACTCACAATTTGCACAAATTTCAGTCCATAACTGACCGATTTCCAGACAGGGTGGCATGGCAGAGAGGCATTGCAGAGGGAAAACGGTTCATGGCAGGGAGAAAAGAACAAAACTGGATAAGGGACAACCATGGCACTTTCTATCCCTTGTATTTTATCTAGGTTACACGGAACAGGGATCATACACACCCTTAATCTCAAGGCCCTTCATCTTAGCATTGTAACATGAATAAATCTCAGTGTCACATATTCTAGATCCAGCCTCCTCTGAAAAAGCCACATTTAAGACTGCATGAGGATTTGGGGAATATTTAGACACATACAATGACAAAAATGTTCTCAGTTTTCTGCAATACCTAATTTCAAACAGAGCACACTTTGAAGGGCAGCCTGGAATGATCTAGGCTGTCTGTTCTTTTTACATATATGCATTAAGTTGTTCTTCAGTTTTTAGTCGGTAACAGAAGCCCAATAGAACAGGGCTTTCTATTCCTGGTTTGTCACTCCAATGCAAGATAACAAGCGATATACTACAATAATTAGCAAGGAGAAGTTAGAGGTACAACTGTTTATTTAACTTCAATTTTACAATCATACACTGGACATTTCGGTAAATGATGCAGCACATCTCTTACTGCCCGCAAAATATACATCTGCCACTCCCTCCATAAATGTGGTTAGAATGCTCACAGCATGAGACCCTGAGAAAATGAGAAGAGAAAGAACCCATTGCTCTAGAAAGAGAACGTATATCCTTTGGGCCCTGTGTAAAGAAAATGCTATGGAAAGGAAAATAAACTTTACAATGTGAGGAAACTTTCACATTTCAAATACAACCAATGACTAGTTTTTAGCAAAGAATTACAGAGAATAAAAAGGAGTAATAAAGTATTACCCGCTCACAATAAATGAAATTAACGCAAAACAGGTTTGAACATTTTACGTATTGGATAGCCAAAATTTTTTTTTTAAATCTGCCTCCTTTAAAATGCTCAAAACAGTGAAGTGAACTGGCAAATAACTAAAGGAAATCAGACGCGATGTAAAAAAATGTAAGGGATACTCATAAAAGCAAAAAAATCTTATTTCAGGAGCTTAAAAGCATGATAGTTGAAATGAAATTTCACTAACAAAGTCCAAATACAGATCTGAACAAACAAAAGAAAAGAACTAGTGAAATTTACATAAAAATGAAATAACTCAGTCTGGGAAATGAAAGAAAGAGAGAAATATGAACAAAGCCTATGGGTCCTATAGGACACACTCAATAGCATATGTATCATATGTGTATATATATATATATATATATATATATATATATATATATAATGATATATAATCATATATATACATATATATATATATTATGATATATAATCATATATATATATATATATATATATATATATATAGCGAGGGAGAGAGAGAGAGAGAGAGACAAAATGGAAGTTGAAGTTACTGAATAAAGAAAATAATTTCAAAATCAAAAACATTTCCAATAAACAATGGCCCCAAACTTCCCAAGTATGATGAAGTGTAAGAATACACAAACCCAATAAGCTTAAAATTTCTAAGCAGGTTAAATTCAAAACTCAAAAGGGAACTCACTACAAGGAACCTGTTACAACACAAAGAGAAAACCTTCCAAACAGCAAGACAGAAGCAATTCATCCCAGAAAATGATTCTCAATGAGATTAACAGTTGATCTCACATTAGAAACCTTAAGGGCCAAAGGCACTGGGACCCTTAAAGTGCAGAAAGTCCTGTTGGGCAGGATATATAGCTTAGTGGCACAGTGCCTGACTGGCAAGTGCAGGGTGTAAATTGAATCCTCAGTATCAAGAAAAAGGATAAAGAAAGAAAGGATTCTACATCTAGAGAATCTATCCTTCATCACTCCGCAATACTTGAGGGGTGGTGGTGGATGTCTGGAGTCCAAAGACTCTGGAAGGCTGCTGCAGGAGAAACCTAAGATCTAGCCAAAGGAATTTAAGGAAATCTTGTCTAAAAGTAAAAATTAAAGAGAAAGGTAGGATGTAGCTCAGTCCAAAGGCCCTGGGTTCAAACTCTAGTACCACCTGGAACAAACAAACCAAAAAAAGAATATATCTTGATTTTTTAAATGTGCCAGCTTATAAGAAATAACAAGGCAGTATGGCGAGAACTGATTAGTGAAAAACTCATGACATAAAAAACAAGTAGCACAAGGTCATAAATAAGCTCTTCATTATAAGTAATCATTTTAAATGTAAATAGTTTAAACTTTCCAAAGATTTGAAGAATGATTTTAGAAACATGATCCAACCATGCAATATTCAAAATAGACAAGAGCATAGAGAAAAAAGGTAAGCAGTGGAGTGAGCAGGATGATGAGGAAAAGCTAAATGGGGAGCAATCATTTAATATTTATACAACGTTCTGATGTGCTAGAAATATTTTGAAATTCCAAATGCACATTTTGAATGCCATAAATTCAACTGAATTGTATGCGTAAAAATAGTTACACAATTAAAATTTTGCCTCGCCTTAGTTTTAAAAATGAGTCATGAATGCGTTTAGCATCATCCCGTGTTAAATTTAACAATGCAGACATTTCATGAAAAATGTATTAGTTCATACTTCAAAACGTTAAAGCTAAGTATCAATGAGTGTAGAAACTCAGTTAATTTTAATTGTTTATGCTACTGAGTAAAAGATCTGGCAGAGTTTAATTATTTACCCTTTATTTATATTGCTTTTTAAATTTACAACTTTAGATATTTATTGCATATTAAATTTTTAAAAACACTATGAAACAATTATTAAGATAATACTTACTAATTGGATATTTTAAATGTGGTTAAAATGTTTAAATTTTAAGATTAATTAAGACTGAGTACAATAGGAAGTAAATTGCAGTGCTGCCCTGAGTTAATATGCTCAACATAGAAGTTTAATGGGCTGTATATAAGACTATGGAAATCAGTACAGTGATTCCTCAGAAAACTAAAAGTAAACTTCTATTCAGTCCAGTGGTCTCCCTTCTAAAGCAGTTTCCCTATCTTCCTAAATGAGCGATAAAGCTTATTACAGTGATAGTCATATATCTAAGTTCATAGTAGCACAATTAATAACAGCTATAACATAGAAGCACACAGTTTGTCCAGCAATAGATGCATTTTTAAAAATGTGGCATTGTACACAATGGAGTACTACTCTCCTATAAGAAGGACAAACATGAGTCATTTGTATAAAATTGTTTTACTTAGGACCACAATGCTAAGTAAAATAAACTATCAACAGAACATTAAATATCACATGATTTCTGTTTTATAAGAAACATGAAATATAAATGAAGAGCCAGGTAAAAGATACATAACAAGAAACAGTGATAGATTTTTTTCAGAGAAGAAGAGGACTAAGAGTTGTAAGGAGGGGACAGAAAAGAGAGAAGAGGACAAGAAGAAATAAGATGCATTACATACAAAATTCCCACAATAAGTATAATCATTATGTAACACAAATATGTATAATAAAATTTTCAATTGTCTGGGGGACATAGACAAATGAATGTTATTTTTCCTTCCTGACCTCTGTATTTTCTTAATGAATATGTATAATAATTACACTCAGAAAGAAAATTGTCCCTTTTAATTATTTACTAATGTGAAAGCTAAGTTAAAAACAAGCTCGGCTTTAATAAATGTTGATGGTCCTTTAAAAAAGCAATATACACTGGAATTTTTGCTTCTCAAGTGTAATACTCCTCATAGAAAAGCATATAAAACATGAACAGGAAGCTGAAATCACCACATCAAATTGTTCAGACCTACAGTTGGCCCTTGAGCAACAGGGCTGCAGTGGATTCAGGCAGGCAGGCTTCAAAACAGGAACACTATGGCAGAAGGATTTCATGGAGCAAGGCAACTCTCAATTCCTATAGAATGGGAAGAAGAGAAAAGAAAAAGAGCCCTAAAAACAAGGGATCAGTATACTGATATAAGCCAAAACACCACCATATTTAGTTCAAGTGATTCTACTGGGATTCACAACAACACCACAAAAGCAATGGGAGGAACCTATGTCAAGACATAGATTGAATTGCAAGGACCCACAGCAATTTGCTAATTTAGACCAAAAATGCCATGTGCAGACATTTTGTTTAAAAATATTGAGAGGAGAAGCCGACTCCATCACACTGAATGTTTAAAATTAAATAAGAGATGTTTAGGATTCCCTTGGAATGGAGGCTATAATGATGTCAGAGTCACCAGGTAGATTGAGTGGATGCAGGCCATGCTTTGTTATTTTTAAGGACATTGCACCACTGTGGCCTTCCTAAAATAGGGTTACTGAGTTTCTGTCTCTTTTACCAGATGGTCAGCTCACGCTCCAGCATGCTTGCTCCTAGAAAAAGAGAAGGTCGTAAAACTCAAATGCTTGTAAAACTACCCTGAAGAAATCTGGCATTGATAATTCTGTCACTGGGAACACAGGTTTCTGAGAATGTACTGGCCATACCACATCCTACAGACCCACCTTGCATTCCTGGGTTTCTGTTGAGGACGGGAACACATAATTTGCTTTGACTCATCAGCTGTGGTTATTGTAAGAGTCTCACACAGTAAAAGACATTATGATGAGAGGAGGCCGTGACAGCAGTGTATTTTTTTAGAAAGCTTCTCAGGGTAATGCACCACAAAACCAGTGACAACCACAAGGTCACTGAGCCAACTCCTCTTCTTTCCTCTGCTGGGGGCTAAAAGACAACATGGACAAATCTTCACAAGCTCTGACTTGGAAATGCTTCTTGCTTCTTGGCAAGATGCAGCTGCTCCTGCTCCTGTGGGCACCCTTTTTCTGCTCCCCAGAGCACCGGCAGGTGATTGACCAGGTCCACCCTCCAGAGGCCCAGTCTTACTGCACAGAGCATGTGAATCTCCTGTCACTAGGCGACACCCCAAGAGCCTTCTGTCTGCCAGTATTGCTCTGAACCTGAACTCCAATCCCACCAGAGGGCCTCAGATAGGAAATTACATAAGCTACCAGAGGTTTTTCTGAAGAAGATCCAGTGGATACTGTACCCTCAGTAATCCTCATCTTGCACATCTACAATGAGTCTTTCTTTAAAGTTCTTGCAGGTGAGAAATAAAAAAGAGAAAATATCAAATACTCCTAAAGAGGGCAGTATAGGCCTGTCATCCTGGTCAGGGGAGGGGAAAGGCTTTGCATTCATCAGCTGCCTAGGAGAGATGCCCATAGCTCAGTGACCCCTGAGTGGATGAAATCTCTGTCCTCAGAACGCTTTTTTTTTTTTTAACCTCTCTTCACTCGTACTAACTTTCTCCATTTCTGCTTTCCTCCTCTGGACTTCAGGGGCTCCTGTCTTTTCCAGTAGCAGCCACAGAGTCAGACTCACCTTTCTCTGCTTTCCAGAATCCCATTTGCACTGCTCTACTAACCAGACACTAACTGCAGCTGTTCCTTCATGCTGCCAGGGAACAGTTCTGAGACACCCTCCACAGGTCAGGTCCTAGGAAAGAGGATAGGACCACATCTACAGTACACCTATAGCCTGACAGGAGGAAACATCACCATCCTAGACATCACAGGACTCAGAAGGGTTTTATTTACTCAAGCAAGGTAAAAAGTTAGCAGAGGAATGAGGAAAATCTACAGGGGTTATATTTTCCCCTGATACATAGTCATCTCCAGTCAAACAGAGGAAAAGAATTTGTAGAATGAGATGCAATTTCTTGCACTTTAGAAAACAAGTTGAGGCATCTTCCTTTAGGTTCCTGTCCACTTCAGGCAACTGCAGGCTCCCAAATGCCAAACTGTTCTGAGACTGTAAGTAGATACTTGTTCAGACACTCAGTGGCTGCACCCAGTCTTCTTGTTTTCAGGAGAGATCATCGGGGGACTTGAAGCCAAACCCCACTCCTGCCCCTACATTGCTTACCTTAAGATCAGCCCTAGAAACATTTGTGCTGGCTTCCTGATTCAAGAGGACTTTGTGCTGACAGCTGCTCACTGTTTAGGGAGGTGAGAAAGGAAAAACAGTCCACAGTCTACAGGAAACACTTCTCAGAGCCCTTTTTCTAGGGAGCTCGCTGAGCTCATGGACATAACCATGAGGAGGTCTGGTAACACTGAGAAAAGGTCATCATATACCAAGGGGAGAGAAGCAAGGTGGAGCCAAAGAATTCCTGATATAAGGAAAACCAGGGCAATCAAACCTGATTAAATGTAGACCCAGGACCATGCTTTGGCATAACCATGCAAAGGAAAGCAATATCATGTCCTTTCCTGGAGGCACTGAATGCTGAGTTCCTCTTGTGCCCAAAGTGTCCTTCCTTGGTACTAAGGGGCGGCCACAGTCATTCAGCCAGTTTGTCCTCTGTCATCTACAGCTGTACTCTGTATCAGCTGTGGCCTGCTTTTAGAGCCTCTGGGTTGTGTCTTTTGTAGATCCCCATCCACCAATACACTTTCCTCTCTGTACAGCCAAATAGAGGTCACCTTGGGGGCCCACAACATCAAGGAACAAGACACACCCAGCAGGTCATCCATGTACACACAGCATTTCCCCATCAAGAGTATAATCCTGAAATTTTCAGCAATGACATCATGCTGCTAAAGTTAAGGCTCATTATTTTGTGGCTCTTACTCTCCTCATGCAGGGTTATAACTTTACTAGGACCTTGCCCCTGCCTTCTTGGCCATCATGTCCATCACACTGTCCATGCCCAGGAGCCATACACTGATCTGGACTTCTTTACTTCTTTCCCATCACTTGGAGAAATAGGCCAGCTGACTAAAGCTGTGTAGCTCCTTAGGCTGCACAAGAGCAAGTCCCAGGTGAAGCCAGGTACCCAGTGCTAGCTGGCTGGATGGGGAAAGTAGATTCCAGAGGGAAGATAATCACACACACCAGTTTAGGTGGAGATGATAGTTCAGAAAGATGGTAAATGTGAAGACCTCTGTCCAAAGAATTATGATCCTGCTACTGTGATTTGTTTGGGAGACCCAAAGGTTAAAAATGCTTCCTTTATGGTAAGACTAGGCATCTGTCACACCTTGCGTTGGCAGAAATAGTGTTTGGGATCAAGCTATTCAAGCACCAGGGATTTCTTCACCTTGTAGGCGGTGATATTTCTCCCTGAAAAGTGAAAAAGGGAGCCATCGGAGCTGGGAGGTAACTAAAACCTCTACCACTTTACCAAGAAAGGTTCAGTTTGCAACATGCTGCAGGAGTTCATGGCACGGGCACAAGAAAACTGTTTCTGCAGGATTTATAACCAATCAGCTCCTCTGAGCTGGCAGCTCTCTTGGTCAAAGAACTCATCCTCTGTGCTCAGGGTCAGACATGCTCATCAGCCTCCATGGCCTAAAACATTGGCCTGAAACCAATGATCCTCACAATTCTACAGCAATGAGGTCCCAGACTTGGGGATGAAGACAAAGGCTGGCCCCAAGAATGACAGTGTCCATAGTCAGAGCTCAGCAGCTAAGGGCCTGTAGTTCCCTCAAATCTCTCACAAGCATACTTTACAATCAGTACTGCATGAGGGGGTCTGGCACAATGGAAGTGAGAATTTAGGCAGTGTGCTGGTTCACAGACTCACTATCTACAGGGTGACTCAGGAGGCCCCCTGGTGTGTAATAATGTGGCACAAGGCATTGTCTCCTATGCATCAAAAATAGGACAAGACCAATTGTCTACACCGAAGTCTCAAGGTTTCTTCACTGGATAAAGAAAACCATGAAACACAGCTGACTGCATGGAACAAACCAAGTCCTCTCTGTGAGCAACCATCTTACCTGGAGCTGAGTCTAAAATCACTCTAGAGCAGCTGCCAGCAACTCAATAAATGTTTCATCTCAGTGTAAAGGCCGGTTTCTTCTTTGCTCAATTACTTTGGTTCTTAGGGACCAACCCCATGCTAAGCAGGACAGTGACATAGTTCTGATGATTTCTGCCTCCTCCATTCCTTCTTCACTCAATACCTTTCCAAATTCCCTCTCAAAACTGTTAAACAGCTCCTCCTTAAATACTTTATTTTCTCCACAGCACCTCTTTTTGTAGGGGCTAAAGTTAAGCACCAACAGAAGAAAAAGTGTACATCTCTCTTCCTAGGGCTCAGGGTGAACATTTGACCTCTTTATGTGTCACATGCAGAGGGAAAGAGGATGATTTCACAGTAGCTACAAATCGGTCAGGCACCGCTGAGGTCACCACAGGGCCCTAACAGGATAGGCAGGGGAAGGGTCTTCCTGAGTAGGATATTTCTCTCCCACAGATTTAAGGATAAAAAAGGAGTGCAGGGTAATCTGAATGACCCTTCACCCTCACCTGAAATTTGTTTCCTGCTCCATTATCCTCTATGACCAAGGCTTACCTTGGCTTGCAGCCACCTGGCTGCCCATTCTTATCCCTCCTAGAACTGTCACAGTCTACCAAGTCCTGTCCTTATCAGGCCACATTGATTTGGTATTGGAAACACCTGAAATCCCCCCACCAAAGACATCAAAGCCATTCCTCTCTTCACAAGTTAAGGACACCCACTTCAGCCCTGGGTTTTGGCCTTTATTCCTACTGGATTTAGGACCCCCTTGTTTCCCCACAACTACAGATACTCGCTAACTCTTTATTCACATCAGGATTTGCACTGGACTTGGTCAATTGGCATTTATTTATTAGAATTCCAATAATTTTTCCAGGGATTACAACTATAAACTCATCCTGATTGTGACTAGACTGGAAGAGTTGCTTTTAAAGGGTTTACAAAGGGTTAGACCAGGGGCTGAGGATTATGCTCAGTGGGACAGGCACCCATGTAGCAAGCTCAAGGTCCTGAATTCAATCCCAGGCACCAATAAAGAAAAAAAGTGCTGGGCCATAGGGTCTATGGTGTACATAATCACAGAGCCCCTTGAAACTGACAGTGTCACAGACTTCCAAATTAACTCCCTCTCATACTCCAGATTGTCCCATGAGTCCTACATGGGAAATAAGTGAAATAAAATATATTATTTATATTTCTGCTTACAGGTTCTACCAATAGTATCACAAGATACTTCAAAACTGTATGAGATTTAGAAATGACCTTAAGCATACACTTTTCAGATGTGAAGTTACTAAGTGATTTTAAGAGGAGTTTTTCATATGGGGAGCCAGGAGGTGAGAAGATAATGAGGCAGCCTTGTTTTCATTTGTTTGAACAGTAACAGATATAAATGTCATCATACAAAATCAAATTACAGGAAACACACATATCCAGTCAGCCTGCTGTGAACCATCATCCCTGTCAACACTACAAGGCCTGATACTGCAGAATCAAATTTGAGTTTGGGAGACTGCCACAGAAGAAAATGGGGAAATACCTGTAACATTTAGGTACTCATGGTTACTGCTACATGCATGATATCTAATATTACCCAGGCTCCTCCTTGTTGAGAAGTTCTTAGCTTTGAGAACACAAAACTGTGTGACACTTTGTTCAACAAATGTCTCTGTGGGTGCTGGGTTTACCTTGCTGAATGCTCCTATCACTTCTGGCTGCAGTGTCAGGTCACTAATACTCCACACTGCCTGGCAGAATTTGGCTTGAACTTAATGCCTCTACATCCCAAATACACAAAATACTACATCTTTTGTGACACAGAGTTAAATCTTACTCTGGGATCATGTAATGCTCAAAGGCATGCCCTTTCCCATCTTGTTTACAAAGCATGCCACATCACAGTCTCATAATTGTCTTGTGTGTAGCTTTACAAGGGGAAAGTAGCTTCCACCTTGGAGAAGAAAACCACAATTCCTGCACCTAAAACTTACTGAAGATCTGGGTCCTTCATCAGAAACAAAAATTAAAATCCACAAAGCAAAAAAGAAAAAATAATAGTTTAGAATGTTTCCCACTCATATACATGAATACTCATGTATTCTATTTACTTTGGGGAAATGGACTTGTAGTATAAAACTTGTTGGAAAAATCATTACTGTAGGTTGTTCTTCATCCTCCTCTAAGTGAAGAGGATCAAATAGATTCCCAGGAAAAGTCATGGATGACCAAATGTAATGCATAAGTTAAGAGAGAGCCTGGACTGAGCTAGATTCCCTAAACACCAGACTTGCTAGCAGCCTTGGTCTTCTAACTCTCAGTCTGTCTTTTAACTCTCACCCTCAAAATTTTTTCTCCATCTCCACAGTGTTGAACTTTGCTGGTCTATTGGTCTTACTTCCTGAATAACAAGTCAGCTGTTATTAGCTTAAAATGGGCAAGTACTATAGGTAGATGATTGATCCTGATTTCTAAGGGAAGTTAATATTTGCTGAACTGACCCTTAGTGAGAGTGAATGAAAGTCAATGGAAGGCCATTACAGTGGTATCCTAACTGCACCAGGTTACCTTGTGAGGACAACTGAGTTAAAATCTACCAGTTTGTGGCTTCTACTATAGAAGGGACGATAGTGGAACTTTGCATTTTGACCTGAATGTGAACTGTTATCTCCACTCTCCTTGACATACTATGTAATGTTTCTCAGCCTCTTTCTTATCTACACATGTAGTTGTTATATGTATCTCCCTCTCTGGAGTTCTATATGACATATTTACAGTAGCTGGTATGTTCTCTGAAGCAGAGTAAAAAATGAATAAATATGAATTCTCATTGCTTTCACATAGCGCTATTTTTCCCATGCAAGGATTTATTTAATCGAATATTGCATCTGGATTATTTGAAAAATTCTTTTGAAATGGTGTTCTAAGAGATTTTATAGTATACACACACACACACACACACACACACACACACACACAATCACACACAATATTAAACGATTAACTAAAGCTACTCAACATAGCCAGCAGTTTAATTGTTATGATTTTTTAGACTCAAATCATCTAAAATTTGCTTTTAGCAAATCTGAAATATACACTACTAAGTATGGTCAGTGTAGAAGATCAAAAGATTCAGCTCAGTATCTGAATGTATGACAATTAACTGTATCAAGAATTCTAAGATAAATAAATGATTCTGAGCCTGGAAAAATAAAAAGGAGATGAAAGAAAGGGAGAAAAGAAAGAAACTAAATGAGTTATGGACCTGTGATAATCTCTTATGGTGGATATAGTCATTGTATTCCGCAAACATGTAGGAATAAAAGTCAAAAAAATGTTTCTGCCCAGGCTTGATAAGTTAACTAATTATTGATATACTTTCTCAAAAATAAAAATAAATTAAAAAGGACTGAAAGCTTTAGCTCAGTGCACAAAAAAGGATTCCACCCCATTTGCCTTAAAAAAGGAAAGAAAACTGGGAAAATGAAATGCTGAGAAACAGAAGAGCTAAGCTTTGGAGTCAGATGGTGAGAGTACAGAACAAGTGACAGGTGACAAGACATAACAACTACATTGCAAAGCTTGTGCACCCTGCCCTGCACAGCTTCTCTATGGTTTTACAACCTAAATCCATGTTCCTCTCTGCACAGCTCAATAAGTGTCATCCTAGGGGCCCACAACATCCAGAAACAAAACAAGACCTATAAGGACATCCATGGGAAAAGAGCCATCCCACACCCAGAATATACTCCTAAAAGCTTCTCCAGTAACATCATGCTGCTGTAGGTGAGTTAAACCTTCCTGCTGCTCTTTCTCTTCTCATACAGGGTTGTTGCTCCCAGTGGATCTCCGCTCTTTTCCTACTTGCCCTCACAGCTATCACAATGTATAAGTCCAGAAGGCATACTGTCTATGCCAGAGGCTGATCTCGACTATCTTGTTTATTCTCTATCAGCTAGACAGAAGAGCCAAGCAGACTAAAGTTTTACAGACCCTCAGATTGCATGAGGCCATGAGCCAGGTGAATCCAGGATACACATGTCTTGTGGCAGGGTTGGGGAGAATCACCCCATTGGGTCCCTTAGCAAGCACACTGCAAGATGTGGAGCTCACAGTACAAAAAAAAAAAAATGCAAATCTTCCATCCACGCCTACTCCACTCTCACTGAGATTTGTGTGGAAAACCCAAGGAAAACAAAGACTGGTTTCAAGGTGAGGTTTCCATTGCCAATAGAGACAGAACCTAGGAAAGAGAAAGTTGGTGAGAAGATGATGGTGTCCATATCCCATTCCCTGAGTCCAGACTTTGAAGGCCTGGGTTCTGCAACAATGCAGTGTTTAATCCATTCCCTGGGTATATAGGAGTAGAGGATCAGGAAATACCAGTAAACCGATTTCAGTGTAATCACTTGAGTATCTCTAGGATTTCCCAGAAAGGTTCAGGTAAGTTAATATTGGAAAGCAAAGCCAGGGTGAGGGTAGAGCCTCTGGTCTGCAGGAGACAGCCAGACATACCCTGCCCTGATCTCATGCTCACACTCACCCTGACAGAGGTTATCCACTGTGGTGATGTTCAAAGAGCACAAACAGGAAGAGGCCTATTGCATGCTTTCCTTCTCTGTCCACAGGGGGACTCTGGGGTCCCCCTCATGCGTAAAAACATGATCTACCACATTTTATTCTATGGAGAAAAGGATGGCAATCCCCCAGGCGTCTTCATGAAGTTCTCCCTCTTCCTGCCCTGAATGAAGAAGATAATGGAGCACTTCTAACAGCAGGCACAAGATTGACTTCCTCTGTGCCTCATCATCTTTACTGAGGCAGAATAAAACACTCCCACGAACCCAGGCCACTACATAGTTACAGTAAATGGATTGGAAGAATGACTGTGCATGAAATCCTATTTATTCCCTAAACCCTAATTAGTGTGAAACTGCTGTGCTGGCCATTCTGACTGTGGCTTCCTCTTTTCTCCCCAGGCCTCCCTCTTTCCTTAAGTTCATCCCATACAATTCCACACTGGTTGCTCCCACCCATTTTGTTTAATGTTCAGCTCTCCAATGTAGATCCTCAACGCACACTGGAGAGTCTCACTCAGCATTAGGAGGCATCATCACACACAAGGTTCCACAATCTTATCGTTTACCTTCCAAATATGTATCACTGTGCTTCAGGACTGTCTTACCATCTCTAGTCCAAGAATCTTCATGGGATCCCAAACAATTTGGCAGGGAATAGAGCAGGGCAGTACAAAGGGTAACCCTAGAGACTCAGGAGATTCAGAGCACTCACTTTCCTCTTTCAGTGATTCTCTAGCCAGTATTGCAAGTTTCTCCTCCTTTAAGTGTTGTCTTCTGCTTAGGAGGCTGAGATCACCCTGAGGATTACCAGGTTCCATTTCTTGCCCTATTCTTGGGCAACACAATGTTCAGTCCACCTCCTCCCTCTTGCTTTGGCCTTTGCACACCAATGCCTGGCTCCAACTGAGTGTCTCTGGCCACCAACTCTATTCCTTTCCAGCTTCCTGTAGAGATCACAACTCTGTGTGCATTCACTGCTGTCAGCCAGTTACACAAAACTTGCAGTGCTCCACTTCTCCCTCAGCAGCCCTGGCTGCAGCCTGTTCCAATCCAGCATTCTCCAAGGATTCAGCCATCACCTCCTGTGAATTATCACCCCCTGTGAATTCAGGGCAGCCTCAGCCCTTTCTGC
The DNA here is from genome assembly GCF_034190915.1 of Cavia porcellus. NCBI lineage: Eukaryota > Metazoa > Chordata > Mammalia > Rodentia > Caviidae > Cavia > Cavia porcellus. The sequence continues at coordinate 21,172,740 of NW_026947484.1, read as the reverse complement.
CTGGCCTGGACCTGGAGCCCACTCTCCCCCTTTTGGCAGGCATTGATTATTGGTCCTCTGAGTCAGCCCAGGGAAGCTGGACAAGAAGGATCACTTATCCCTCTATCAGCAAACACTCTTTTGATCTATCTCTTGGTATCTGATATATAATAGGCTCTGGTGTCACCTTTGGAAAACTCTCAGGAATGAGAAATTTCCTCTATATATCCATAAGTTCTCTCCTTCCACCAAAGCGAGTCAATTTTCCCAAACAGATTTATATTGGGAATCCATTAGAATTCTATTTTGAAAAACATTAAATTCTCTGTATTCTGCCTTGGTTGTGTATAACAGTGTCACGTGTGTAATATTTTTGGCTCCAGAAGAGCAATGTGTGATACTGCAAGAGCCATGCAGGTGCTCATAGCCCATGTGTGGCCACTGAAGTCTGGGTCCAGCGGTGTGGGAGGGGACAGGAGGCAGCCCATTCCACAAAACTCCAACCTGCTGCACTTCAGATGTGAGAGTGTTGTGACCTACATGATCTTATTTAGGATCCAATATCACTCAAACAGCACTACTTCTGAGTGTATGTGACAATAACTCATAATAGTTATACTTAATAAAGTGATTCCAACACCAGAAAGACCTTCTATTACAGGAGTTGATATCTTCGGGAATAATAGCAGCAATTGCCAAGGAAGAGTGCATTGATTTCAAAACTTTTGCACAAAAAGCAATCTATAGATTAAAGAGTAACACCCATTAAAAGTTGGGAGGAAATCTTGGTGAGCTACCCTTCTAACACAGGCTTAAATATTCAAATGTATATAGATTCAAAATTGTAACACCACCAAAGAAACAAACTGGGAGTTGTGGTACATGCCTGTAATCCAAGCACTCAGAAATCTGAGGCAAGACAATTGCTGTGAGTCTGAGGCTAGTGTGGGCTACATAGTGAGTTCAAAACTAGCCTGAACTGCATAGCAAATCCCCATGTTAAAAAGTAGAGGAAAACAAAAACACAAGACAAGTTGATAAGTGGACAGGTGAACTTTATGGATACTTCCATAGAACATACAAACAAATGATGAATAAGTACATAAAAGTGTGTTCAATGTCTTTAGACATGAATGAACTAAAATAAAGCTACATTAAGATTCCATCTAGTTTGAGTCATAATGATTATCAAACAATAAATGCTTATAAGCACTGAATAAGAATGTAAGTTAGGACTGTCACCATGGAAATACACATTATAGAACCTCAAAAAATTGAAACGTGCTCCATACTGTGTAAATAATATAAATCCAGCATACTCTAGATGTACCTGTGCACTTTTGCTTATTTGTGGACAATTCACAATAGTTAAGCCATAGAAATAGCCCTGACCCTCACCCACTGATTAATGGATAAACACAATGTGACATATATACATACTGGAGTATCACTGGGTCATAGTCCCATAAGAAATCATTTCCTGAAAATGGAGATTGATGTTAAGCAAAATAAGTCAGAGTCAGAATGACAAAAATAAATGTCTTTTCTTAAATGTGGAAAATAAATAGAATGATATGAAAGTAGAGGAGAGACGACTAAAGAAAAATAAAGACACGGGGAAAGGGGAATTAGTGGAAAGGGGAAATGTTATTCTAAAAAGCACTGCCAAACTGTTCTGCATGTACCATCACCCTGGTAACATGTGTGGTGTGTTAACCCTTGTTCCCCTTGTGAGGGACAATTGCTTCTGGAATGACTCTACCTTGAGTTACCTACATTCCTCTCTCTAGACTTTTGTCCTCCTTTTGTGAAAGACAGTTGATCCCAAAATTAGTAAACAAAGGGCGGTAAATTCTTGTAAAGAAGCAAATGGCTGACCACCAACTGCAAAACTTCTCTGCCCTCAAGCAAGGGGGAACAAAGTCTTCCTTATTCTTGTTACCCCACCCAAGATTTACTTTGTGATTGTTCTTTCTATAAAAGTCTGTCAAAATTTTAACCAAGTTACACGGCTTTGCAAACTCCAACTGCACTGTGTGGCTGTTGCCAGCTTAAATAAAACTGCTCCTTTTCTTTAAAAAAATCTTGCTCCATTTTTTGGACCACATTTAGGGGTCTAATTTTTGGGGTAAAATATTTGGGTGCTCATCTGGTATTACCGGTGGACCCCTCCTCGAATTATTTTTCACCAATTGATTGGCTTAAATATCTGTAAGTATTTGGGTCTTTTTGCCTGTTTGAAATTTGGATGTGCACAATTGTAACTGCAGACGAGCCTAGTGCTCCTTCTACACTGGAATGGGATGCCTTCCTGGGGCTTTTCACCCATTTGTAATTTGGGGCTTTTTGCCAGTTTGTAATTTGGAGCTTTTTGGCCATTTGTCTTTATGTTCAGTGTTTCTTTCCTTTGAGCCATCTGCTTGTTTGAATCTGTTGAATCTTGTTACTAACTTTTGGGGTTTTTGCGCATCTGAACTTTTTGAATTTGTTACTAACTTAGGGGCTCATTCGCCATTTCTGCTTCAGGTTCCATGCAGCTTATTGAACTCAAGGTTCATAGTGAAAACTCTTTTCCTTTAGCTCACCAAACTGTGGACAGAAAAACCTTTGCTCTTGTCTTTAATGTTGGTCTTGCTTTTTGCAACACCTTGTTTAATGTTTCAGTCCTCAACTGATTACTTGCAACCTCAGCATGCCTTTAAAAAGTATTTTTCTATCTGGTTAAAATGTGAATATATACACACATATATGTATATGTAAATATATTCACATTTATATATACATGGATTTTAAAAATCACATTAACTTTACCAAGTGAAATCAGGTTAAAATGTAATTGAGCCAGTTAAAAAAGTTACAGTTTATAAAGTGTACCTTTTTAAGGTGTTGAAAAGACATAAAATGATTAAATATGTTTTAGACTACTGAAAGAAAGTCACTTCAAAGATTTCATTGAAGGTTTTAATGTTGTATGAAAAGTGAGAAAGAAGGTAATTGACTGGAAATAAGTAAATAAAGAAAAAGAGGGACAAACAGATTGTTTTTGTCTTAAAGTAAAAGGTTATGTCTGTGCCAGAATGTGAAAGAGGAAAAGTTCAATTTTAGGGTGTGTAGTAAGTAATCAAAGCTTGAGGGGATGTGAATTTTGTTTGCTTTGGATTATAGTACCTATAAATTGCAGGCTTTAAATAAAAGAAAGAAACAAATATACTCAGAATTTGATAGAATTAGATTAGTAAACCTTTACTGCAAAATGTTTTGGATACATATCAATTGACACCTTATGATATCAAACATTTGGCAATAATGTGCCTGTCTCCTGCTCAATTCATGCATTTTGATGTAAAGCTAAAACTCTTGTCTTGGAGCAGGCTCATAAAAATAGAAAGGGCCCCAATCTATGTGAGGAACTGCTTTCTGGGACAGGAATTTGGGGTCCTCCAACTGAAGGAACAGTTAACCTTGTGGTGGAAAAAGCTGATCTAAATTTAAAATAAATAACTATTGTGCCTAGTATGATTGAACATTTTAGAGATAAAATACAAGTTCTTTCATGTGCTGTGGATTATCTGGGTTTTTGAACAGGGATGCTATGTTGTGCAGTTGATTTTGTTATGGAGTGCTTCACCTTTGCCTTAGAGGGGACCCAACCAACAAAAGTGTTTCTGTTACCTTATATGGCACCTCTTCCAGTTAACTTGAGGGGAAGATATTTGTTAAAAAAGTGGAAATTAGTGCTGACTAATGATTCTGATTTTGTAGCTGAACAAACAATTTCCAATGTTGGAAGTGAACAAATACATTCAAATCCTAAAATTATGAGAAACGGCAGAACCCACCATTTTTCTGAGTATCCACAAGGCCTTAATTTCTCTTCTGGAATCTATATTTTTCACTAATTGTCCCACTTGGGATGATTGCCAGCACACTTTACAGGTTCTGTTTACAGAAGAAGAGAGAGAGAACATTTGCTCCCTGGGATGAAAAAGCAGTGTGTGATTCAGATGGAACCTGTCCTCTGATCCCCAACACCAGAATCGTGTTTTCCCTTTGTCCAAGCCCCAGTGGACAACCAGAGGAAAGGAGGTTCTCAAGCAGTATTGCCAGTTGTTCTTGAAGGCCCATAAGGGTGCCCCAGAATACCCACCAATTGCCCAAGGTAGCACAGGTGAGACAACTGGCTGAGTCCCCGTTGGGGTTTTCTGGAAATAATGCAAAAGGTCTATGCCATTTATACACCCATAGATCAGGTAGCACCTGAAAATGCAAGGGCCATTAATATTGCTACTGTCAGCCCCTGATATTAAGGGAAAATTGCAAAAGTTTGAGGGATTTGAGGGAATGCCCCTCAGTCAGTTATTAGATACTGCTTAAAAGACATTTGACAACTGGGTGAGCCCAAAAGAACAGAAGCCAACAAAGTCCCCCTGCCTAATGAAAAGTCTCACCCACCCCTAGACAAAAATCAGTGTGCTAAACATGTATCCTGCCTGTTTCGAAGGTGCACACCTGTGTCTGTCTGAGAGGATGTTGCCCCCAGCGGGGCCATCCACCCTGGATGGGACAAGTGGTCAGGGGAACCTGAAGGAAGGACATGATCCAAGAAGGAGCCCATGAAGGAGCACCATATGGTGGCACACTGATGGAGAGAGGTTCACACAGACTTGTTTACCTGTCTGTGGCAAGTAAAGAAAGAAGAACTGTACTGACACACATATGTGCCCATTGTTTTGGGGCCTATGTCTTCGAGAAATCCACAGCCCTGTCCCCTTCTGTCAGTCTGTCTTTCTGTCTGTCTTTCTATTTGTCTGGCTGCCCACCAGGAAGTGACCCTGATACCTGCTGCCACAGGAGCCAGAGCAATATCCATTAGGGACACTAGAGAGTTGGTGGAATGTGCTTTTTGATGTCTTTGTCTTTGGGCTATATGGAAACTCATGGTTTTGTTTGTGCATAGAGGTGAGTAAGCTTTCAGTGTCTCTGGGGAATGGACTCAGTCCTTCTGAAAAGGAGGCACAGACACTGGAATGAATTACTGCTGCTGGTATTCCCTCTGTCCATGGGGCCCTCAATGTTGGGTCTTATGGTTTTCTCCACTACCCTTACCTTCAGCCTGGCCTCTGCATATACCCTTCAGTCTCAAACAAGAGTCAGCCTTGGGCCCACTAGTTACCCTCCAGGGCCAAGGTTGGGGTCACCGCGCAGCCTGATATCGGATCCTCTCTTGAGGTTCAGGAGGGAGCAGTTCCAGTACTGTCCAGAGGGACTGACACTCTCTCTGGAGCACACACTTGTGTGAGCCGTTTGCCGCCACCCTCCCTCCCAGGGTAGGGGACTACAGATCTCTACTTCCAGTGAGCCCATGACCAGTCAAAGTCAGATGCTAGCTAACTCATTTCAAGCATGAGGGGACCTTTGGAGCCAGGCAAGCTGTTGTTCGTGAGGGTGATGAGGGAAGGGGAGTCGACACGGGGGTTGGTTAGGCTTAGGTCTGACATAGGGTGAGGGTTAGTGACCAGTGGAGTTAGTCAGCTAGTGACTCAGAGAAGCCTGAGGAGGCCCCTGTAAACCCCCACCCCCTACTCACTCCTCCACACACCCTGAAGGAATGTGGGCTCTGATGTGGGATTGGAAGTTGCTCTGTCTGTTTGACAAAAGAAACAACTTGAGTCTTTGGTCGAATTTTTCCTCATGGAAAAATTTATTGCATGGAAAAATTTCTATGTTCCACAAGGAGTTTGCTATAGATATGTTAGAGCAGCGGAGTGACCAGTGGCTGGGGGTTAGTGTTAGCAGAGGGTGATGATTAGTTGTCCAGTGGCTTAGGGAAGACCCCCTGGACTCAACATCCGGGCCATCCTAACCCCACTCTCCTCCTGGAGTGAGGGGTTGGGTGGGGAAAGTGCGATGGACAGCCCCCGGCCAGTCACGTTTAGCCCATTAGCTTGACCTGCATTGGTTTTGGAACCTGGCAGTTTCCAGTTTCCATGTCAGCTCTCTGAGGCTACCGCCTATTCCACGTTTGGCCACTAGAGGGCGCAGCTTGCAAACCTAGCCACAGTGGAAGATTCAGAAGTCCACGGAGAAACAGAAAGAGGCACGGAAAGACTTCACAGACACGTAGGGCACGCAAAATATTTTTTCGGGTATGGACCTGTCCCGTGTTGTAGGGAGGCACAGAAGGAAGGTGGGCACCACTTTTGGGAATGTTACGATTAGGATTAGGCTCAGCGTTAGGGTTTTTAGGTTGTAGAAGCTAGGGAAGGTGCTCTGAACATTGCCATCTCTGGATATCGAACAGCATCTTCCCTGGATTGCCCGTGGTCTTGCATCCGAGGCCAATGTTTCTTTCATTTCTCTCTTGTCATCTGTAAGAGGATGGAACTAGGTGCCCAGAACGCCATGTACCCCAAGGATCACAACACCATGTTTCCTCTGGTGCCTATGGCTCGTGATGTACTGCGTTTCTGTATCCATGACATGGTAACCACCGCCTTGCAAAAAGGAGTGAATCTTGGGTGCCAGCAGCCCTGGCTCGACATGCGCGCCTATACAGTACAGCACAGCACAGCACAACACAGCACAGCACAGCACAGTCATCCCTCCATTGCAGAAGACACCTTCCTTAGGTATTGTCACACCCTCTGGGAATCCGCAGGCAGAGATGGAAGGGGATTGTCAGAAAGGATTGTCAGAAAACCTAGATGCTGGCAGTGCTTTTGGGGATGATGTACGTGTCCTCTTTAACCGCTAGGTGGTGCTGTCTCATTTGGGCAAAAGAAGATGATGTGTGTGCCCCCTTTAGCCACCAGGGGGCGATGTCTCATCCGAGCAGAAGCCTGGCAGGCCGGGAAACTGATGGCATGGTAGTGAGGACTAATTCTCTGTCTTTTTTGCAGACGACCACCTGGGGTGGCAGTCGGTGTACAACACGAGCATCTGTGGATTCAGATTGAGGAGAGTATACTTTGTACAGGAAGGTCTTCCCATGTGGGGCCGAAGCTTCGGTCGGGGTCTGGAGGCCACTAGGCTCGATTTCAACCTCTGGTGGTTGCTGCTGGACACCAGCAACCTCTGAAGTGCCAGTACTCTAAGTTGGCTATAGATATTTACCCTCTCCATTTCTAGGATGCACACCTGTGTCTGTGTAAGGGGGACATATGCCTCAGCGAGTCCACCTCCCTGGACAGGCCAGGGGGGTCAGTGGACACAGAAGGAAGGCCATGATCCAGGAAGGAGCCCATGCGGGAGCACCAGATAGTGACACACTGATGGACAGAGGGTCACATGGACTCATTTCCCTGTCTGTCACAAGTGAAGAAAGAAGAATGGTTACTGACACAGAGATGGGCAAGTTTTTCGGGGCCTATGTCTTTGAGGAACCCACAGCCCTGTCCCCATCTGTCAGTCTGTCTGTCTGTCTGTCTGGCTGGCTGGCTGGCTGGTCATGAGGAAGCGACCCAGATAACTGCTGCCAAGGGTGGAAGAGCACCCTTGATGACGATCACCAGAGAGATGGTGGAAAGTGCTTTCTGATGTTTCTCTCTTTGGGCTGTTCAGGAAGTCAGGGTTTGTTTGTGCACAGGGCTGGATCAACATCCAGTTTCTCTGGGGAAAAGCCTCAGTTCTTCTGAAATGGAGGCACAGCCACTGGAATGAATCCCTGCTGTCCATCTTCCCTCCCTCCTTGGGGAATCCAATTTTTTTGTTTTGTTTTGTTTTGTTTTTCCCCTTTCTTTACCTTCAGACTGGCCTCTACATATACCCTTCAAGCTCCAACAAGAGTCTGCCTTTTGGCCACTAGCTACCCTCCAGGGCTAAGTTTGGGTCACAGAGCAGCCTGATGTCGGATCCTCCCCTGAGGTTCAGGCGGGAGCAGTTCCAGTACTGCCCAGAGGGACTGACACTCTCTCTGGAGCACACACTTGTGTGAGCTGTTTGCTGCCACCACCCCCCCCCCCCGGGGGGGGGCTACAGATCCCTACTTCCAATGAGCTCATTACCAGCCAAAGTCAAATGCTAGTGAACTCATTTCCAGAGGGATGGGACGCTTGTAGCCAAGCAGTGTGTTGTTCGTGAGGGTTTGGGGAGTAATGGATGAGGGCAAGGGAATGGACCAAAGAGTTGGTTGGGCTTAGGTCTGGCATAGGGTGATGGTTAGCAATCACTGGGGTTAGCCAGCCAGTGGCTCAGAGAAGCAGATCAGAGGTGGGCCCTGACAACACCCACCGACTACTCCCTCCTGTACACACCCTGAAGGAATGTGGGCTCTGATGTGGGATAAGATGGCCCCCAGCCACAGAGGAAGTTGCTCTGTCTGTTCCACAAAAGAAATAACTTGAGACTGTAGTCGAATTTTTCCCCATGGAAAAATTTATTGTGTTTTGCTTTTCCATGATGAGTTTGCCATAGAAATGATAGAGGCTAGGAGTGGCTAGTTGCAGGGGGTTAGGGTTAGAGGGTGATGATTAGTGAGCCAGTGGCTTAGGGAAGCCCCCCGGACCCAACATCCACACCATCCTAACTGCTCTCTCCTGCTGGGGTGAGGGGTTGGGTGAGGAAGGTGCAATGCACAGCCCCTGGCCAGTCACAGTTAGCCTCTTAGGTCGATCTGCATTGCCTTTGGAAGCTGCCAGTTTTGATGTCAGGGCCTCATGTCACCACCTATTCCATCTTTTGGCCACCAGAGGATGCAGCTTGCAAACCTAGCCAGGATGGAAGATTCAGAAGAAGACAGACACATACAGAGGCAGAGAAAGAAATCAGACCCTCAAGGCACGCAACAAGTTCCTTCTGGGATGTACCTGTCCCATGTGGTGGGGAGGCACAGAAGGAAGGAGGGTGCCACTTTTGGGAAGGTTAGGTTTAGGATTAGGCTCAGCATTAGGGTTTTTAGGTTGTGGAAGCTAGGGAAGGTGCTCTGAACATTTCATTCTCTGGAGACCAACCACCATCTTCTCAGGATTGCCCATGGCCTTGTACCCAGGCCAATATTTCTTTTCTGTCTCTCTTTTCAGCTGTAATAGGCTGGAGCTAGCTGCCCAGAATGCCATCTACACCAAGGATCACAACACCAGGTTTCCTCTGGTGCCTATGGCTCGTGATATATTGCACTTTCATATGCAATGAGTTCGATGAAATCCTAACCACTGCCTTGCAAACAGGTGTGAGACTTGAGTGCCCGGCAGCCCTGCCTCCACATGCCTGCCTATACAGGACAGCACAGCACAGCACAGCCCTCCCTCCACTGCAGAAGGCACTTTCCCTAGATATTATCATGCACCTGGGTATTGTCAGGTACGGAGGGGAGGGACTTCTTAGGTTGTCAGAGAACCTGGATCCTGGAAGTGTCTTTGGGGATGATGTGTGTGTTCCCTTTAACCACCAGGGTGAGCAATGTCTCAGCTGAGCAGAATCCTGGCAGGCAGGAAACTGATGGCATGGTACTGAGGACTATTTGTCTGTCTTTTTTTTTTTTTTTCCAGAGGACAGTCTTGGGTGGCCATCCATGCAGAACAGGATTATCCATTGGTTCAGACTGAGGAGTGTATACTTTGTACAGGGAGGGCTTCACATGTGGGGCCAAGGTTTCCTTTGGAAACTGGAGGGCACTAGGCTCAGTTGCGACCTCTGGTGGCTGCTACTGGACACCAGGAACTACTTCCTAGCAGGTAGTTCCCATTCTTATGTATTGCGTACACCTATTACACACTGAGTATCGTGTGATTTCTATGTAGAATGGTTTACCCCAAGGTCTAGGAGCTATTTCACATAAATTTCTATTGCAGACTGCTACAGAACAAAGAAAATTACGAGAACTGGATTTTATATTCATCCTAATTGGATTATCTTGTCTTAATGTTTACCAGTGTAGGAGGGTTTAAATTGACCCTGATGAAGGAATTTTGATCAAAGTCAGGTGTTCCAGTGTTAAGTTATTCAAGGATAAGCATATTGAAAGAGAGTATCCTGTATGATTTCTATGTAACAGGTTTTACCCCATGGTCTAGGAGCTATTTCATATACATTTCTATTGCACTCTTTCAGCACAAAGAAAATTGTATGTTAGTCCTAATTGGATTATGTAGTCTTAACGTTTTCCAGTGTAGGAGGGTTTAAATTGACCTTCATGTAGGAATTTTCATCCAAGGCAGGTTTTCCAGTTTTGAGTTATCCCAGGATAAGCGTATTAAAAGAGAGTTTTGTGTATGATTTCTATGTGGAATGGTTTACCCCATGGTCCAGGACCTATTTCACATACATTTCCATTGCAGACTCTTTCAGAACAAAGAAAATTATGAGAACTGGATTTGATGTTCGTCCTATTCAGGTTAACTAGTTTTAAAGTTAAGCAGATTAGGAGGTTTTAAACTGCCCATTATGTAGGAATTTTCATCCAAGTCATGTGTTCCAGTTTAGAGTTATTCAAGGATGAAAATACTGAAAGTGAGTATCATGTATGATTTCTATGTGGAATGGTTTACCCCAAGGTCTACGAGCTATGGCACACACATTTGTATTGCAGACACGTTCAAAACAAATAAAATTATGACAACAACTGGATTTTATGTTTGGCCTAATGAGATTATCTATTCTTAAGGTTTAGCAGATTAGGAGGGTTTAAATTGACCCTCATGTATGTATCTTACTCAAAGTCAGGGTTTTCAGCCTGGATTTATTCAAGGACAAGTGTATTGAAAGAGAGTATCGTGTATGATTTCTATGTGAAATGGTTTACCCCATGGTCCTTGAGCTATTTCACATATATTTCTATTGCAGACTCTTTCAGAACAAAGAAAATTATGACAACTGCATTTTATGTTCCTCCTAATCCAATTAACTAGTTTCAACATTTAGTAGATGAGGGGGATTTAAATTGACCATCATGTCGGAATTTGATCCAAGTCAGGTGTTCCAGTCTTGAGTTATTCAAGGATAAGTGTTTTAAAAGTGAGTATCCTGTATGATTTCTATGTTGAATGGTTTATCCTCTGCCCTTAGGAGCTATTTCACATTCATGTGTATTGCAGACTGTTACAGAAAAAAGAAAATTATGAAAACTGGATTTTATGTTAGTCCTAATCGGATTATGTAGTCTTAAAGTTTACAAGTGTAGAAGGGATTAAATCGACCCTCATGTAGCAATTTATATTGAATTCAGGTGTTCCAGTTTTGAGTTATTCAAGAATAAGTTTATTGAAAGAGAATATCATGTACGATTTCTATGTGGAATGGTTTAGCCCTTGCACTTCCTCTCCTAGAACCTTGGAGTTGATTGGATTAGCCTTGCTGGGTTAGTGAGAGACTCAGGAAACAAAAAAGAGGATCTCAGCAGGTTTGCACCAGTATGATAACTTTACCTCTGAATTAGAGGCCTTCAGGTATTCAATTCAAAAGATCATGAATACCTACTTTGAAAATCTTTACTCATATAGAATGGAGAATACAGATGAAATGTATGATTTCAAGAAACATATGAACTACAAAAGCTCACTCAGGAAGGTTTCAATGACCCAATATCAGCTTTTGAATTTGAAAATGTGATTGAAAACTTACCAACAAAAAAGTCTATGTCCGGCTTGTTTAGGACTGAATTCTACAAGAAATTTAGAGAAGATTTAAGGCTAAAAATCCTAAAATGCAGTAATGAAACTGAAAGTGAAGCAATCCTCCCTACAGAATTCTGGGAGGCAAGTATTACTCTGATACCAAAGAGAGAGAAAGACTCAACCAAAAGGAACTATAGTCCAGTCTCACTAATGAACATCGATGCAAAGATTCTCAATAAAATACATGGCAATTAGAATCCAGTAAATCATCAAGAAGATTATACATCACGACCAAGGGGGGTTTATCCCAGGAATGCAGGGATGGTTTAACATATTCAAGTCAATAAATGTAATACACCACATCAACAGGGCCAAAAACAAAAATTAAATGATTATCTCAATAGGTACAGAAAAAGCTTTCAATAAAATTCAACACTTGTTCATGATAAAAAAAAAAAAAAAACAACAGAAACTCAGAAGAGATGGTGAACATCAATCTGGAAAAGGCCATCTATAACAAACCAGCATCCAACATTATTCTAAAAGGACAAAACCTGAAAACTTTTACTCTAAAAACAGGAATAAGACAAGGATGTCCATTATCACCACTCCTATTCAAAATAGTAAAGGAATTACTAGCCAGGACAATCAGACAGGAGAAAGAAACTAAAAGGAATAAAGATAGGAAGTGAAGAAGTTAAATTATTACTATTTGCAGAAAACATGATACTCTACATAGAAGACCCAAAGAATTCCACTAAAAGACTACAAGAGGTAATAAATAATTTCAGCAATATAGCTGGATACAAAGTCAACAATCAAAAATCAATAGCATTTCTGCACACAAACAAAAAACTCAGAGAGAGAAATTATGAAAATATCACCTTTCACAATAGCATCTAAAAAATGAAATACTAGGAATCAACATAAGTGAGAATGTAAAAAGACCTATGTGCTGAAAATTTTTACTACTCTTAAAAAGGAGATGGAAAAGGGTAATAGAAAATGAAAGGAAATTCCTTGCTCTTAGGAAGAACCAACATTGTGAAAATGGCCTTACTCCCAAAACTATGATACAGATTTATTGCAATCCCAATCAAAATACCATTAACATACTTCACAGATCTAGAGAAAACACTCCTAAAATTCATTTGGAAATAGAAGAAATCTAGAATAGCAATGGCAGTTCTGGGCAACAAAGGGAAGGCAGGAGGCATCTAAAATCCTGACTTGAAGCTATACTACAATGCCACAGTGAAAAAATTATCATAGTACCAGCAAAGAAATAGACCTGAGGAACAATAGAACAGATTAGAAGGTGCAAACACAACTACAAAGACCCTCAGCCATTTGATCTTTGACCAAGAGGCTAAGCATGCTCACTGAAAGGACAGCCTCTTTAATGAATGGTGTTGAAAAAATTGGCTCTCCACATGCCAAAGACTGAAGCTAGACACATGCCTATAACCATGTACAAAACTAAAGTCAAAATGGATAAACTATCTAAATATTAAAACAGAAGTAATAAATATAGGAAGACAAGGTAGGTAGAAGTCTTGCAGACATAGGGGCAAGTAGATTATTCATGAACAAAATACAAACTTCATAGGAAACATTTCCAGAAATCAATCACTGGGATCTCATATTATTGAAAAGTTTATGAACTTGGAAAGAAACCTACAGGGTGAAAAGAAAGCCCACAGAATGGGGAAGAATTTTACCCAGCAATTCCTCAGACAAAGGACTTACATCCAGAATGTATAAAGAATTGAAAAATATTAAGACCCCAAATTCAAAGACAGTCTAAAAACGGGCTTCTGAGAAGAACACACAGTTCTCAAATGAAGATACACAAATGGCACATAAATACATGCAGAAGTGTTCACCATCACTTGTCATTCGAGACATGCAAATGAAAACAGCATTGAGGTTTCATCTCACTCCAGAAGAAGAGCTGCCATCCACAAATCAACTGATAACAAATGTTGGCAAGGATGTGGGGAAAAAGCAACACTGCTCCACTGTTGGTGGGCTTGTAGACTGGTGCAGTCACTATGGAAATCAGTATGGAGATTTCTCAGAAGACTAGAATTGGAAGTTCCATTCAATCCAGCTACTCTCCGGCTGGGTATTTTCCAAGAAAAAATGAAACGTTCATACTACAGTGATATATGTGCACCCATATTCATAGCAGCACAATTTGTAATAGCTAAATCTTGGAAACAACCAAAATGCCCATCAAACACAGAGTGGGTGAAAAAGATGTGGTATTTTTCTTATTCAGCTATAAAAATGGATGATCTTGAGACATTCATAGGTAAATTGAGACAACTTGACTCTATGCTTATAAGTGAAATAAATAAAAATCATATTTATAAAACTCACATTGTGTCTCTTGTGTGAAAGGTATTAATAAATGTAGGAGTAATAAAACCCAAAATGTGTAATTGCTATGTAAAGCAGACAGGAAAAGAAAATGCTCTAAAGGACATAACTGCAGGTATGCTTAAGTGTGTAGGATAGATAAACATATTACTAATTTTTTTGGATCATTGAGCAGTCTCACTATTTGCAGTCTCACTGTTTGAATGTCTACTTGGTACATTTTAATTGTGTAATTTAACTATTTGTAATTGAACAAAATATAATTAATCAAGTACTGATTACTGTTTAGGTTTTTTTTTTCTGAAATTCTGTATTATTTTTACCCTTTTATCTGTTCTTTTATTTTATCTTCAAATAAAATTTTAAATAAATAAATAAAAAACTTTACTAACAAAGAAAAGTCCAGGTCCAGATGGATTCACTTCAGAATTCTATGAAAAATTGAAAGAAGACTTAATGCTGACATTCCTCAAATCTTGAATGAACTTGTAAGGGAAGCAATTCTCCCTAACTTATTCGAGGGAGCAAATATTACTCTAATAACAAAACCACAGAAAGACCCAAACAAAAAAGAGAACTACAGGTCAATCTTTCTAATGAACATACATGCAAAAATTTCTCAATAAAGTACTGAGAAATAGAATTAAGCAAATCATCAAGAAGATTGTGCACCATTACCAAGTGGGATTCATCCCAGGAATGCAGCAATGATTGAACAAACACAAATCAATAAATGTAATCCACCATATCTATAGACCCAAAAATAAGAATCACATGATCATTTCTATAGATACAGAAAAAGGTTTTGATTAGGTCCAACACTCATTCATGATAAGAACCTTACAGAAAATTAGAATAGATGGTATTTATCTCAATCTGATGAAAGCCATCTATGATAATACAACAGCTAGCATCACATTCAAAGTCCAAAAACTGAAAAGCTTTTCTCTAAAATCAGGAACCAGACAAGGATATCCATGGTCACCACTCTTATTCAGTATAGGGCTAGATATGCTAGCCTGAGCAATTAGAAAGGAGAGAGAAATAAAAGATATAAGGATGGGAAAAGAAATTAAATTATCATTATTTGCACAAGACATGATACTCTACATAGAAGACCTCCAAAACTCCACTGAAAGACTCCTGGTTATAATAATTAAATTCAGTCATGTTGCTGGATACAAAGTCAATACACAAAAATCACTAGCTTTCCTGTACCCAAACAACAAACTCATTGAAACAGAAATAAGAGAAGCAACACCTTTCACAATGGCATCTAAAAATAAAATACTTAGGAATCAATCTAACAAAAGAAGCAAAAGAGCTATCTGTTTAGGGAAGATTATGATTATCCCCCCAAAAAAGAAATTGAAGTGGATCTCTGGAAATGCAAAAAGAATTTCTTGTTCATGTATAGGAAGAATAAACATTGTGAAAATGGCCATTCTCACAAAGCATCCTTGGGTACCTCAAAGATCTAGAGCATTCTTTCCTGAAATTCTTCTGAAACCTGAATAGACTTAGAGTAGCAAAGAAAATTCTCAGCAACACAGGCAAGGCTGGGAGCATCACAATTCCTGACTTGGAGTAATACACAAAGCCACTGCAATAAAATCAGCATGGTACTGAAATAACAATAGACTTGAACATCAACAGAATAGATTAGAAGATACAACTACAACTCCCAACACACTCAGCCACCCTATCCTTGATAAAGGAGCCAAACACATTCACTGGAAGAAAGATAGTCTTTCTAAGAAGTGCTGCTGGAAAAACTGGCTCTCCACATGCCGAAAAATAAAGGTAGACACATGCCTATTACCATGTACTAAAGTCAAAATGGAAAACATATCTAAATATTAAAACAAAAAATGAAACTTAATTTTCTGGAAGACAAAGTAGGTAGAAATCTTGAAGAGTTAAGTGGTAGGGTAAATAGAGATTTCATGAACAACAGTCAAACTGCACGGGATGCTTCCCACAATCAATAACTGGATTCTTGTCTTTTTAAAAAAGTTTTGCATGTTGAAAGAAATCTTCAGAAGAGTAAAGAGGAAACCCATGAGTTTTGAAAAAATCTTAGTCAACTGTCTCTCAAAGAACATAAGTCCAGGACATACAAAGAATTTTAAAATTTCCATCCCCTGATACTCAAATACCCAGTCGAAAAATGGGCCTCTGAGATGAATACACAGTTGTCTGATAAAGAAATACAAATGGCAAGTAAATACATGAAAAAATGTTCATCATCATTGTTCTTAGACAAATGCACATTCAAACCTCACTTAGGTTGCATATCACTCCAGAAACAATGGCCAGGATCAAGAAAACCACAAACCACAAATCCTAGAGAGTGTGTGGGTAAAAAGGAATCCTCCTGCACTGTTTGTGCAGGAGAGTGGTACACCCACTATGTGGTTCAGTCTAGAGGTTCCCCTAAAAGCCGGGGTTAGAAGTCCCATTTTACCCAAATATTCCACTTCTAGGCACATTTCCAGAAGAAGTGAAACGATCAGGTTGCACTGATATGTATGCACTCATGTTTATAGCAGCACAATCTGTTTTAGCCAGATCTTGGAAACAACCTAAATGCCCATCAACTGAGGAATGGATAAAAAAGATGTGGTACTTTTATACAAGGAGTACTACTCAGCTATGAAGAGTGATCACATTGAGATATTTATAGGTAAATGTATGCAATTTGACACAGTACTCACATGAAACAAATCATACTCACATGTGTAAATACTGTACTGTCTCCCTAGTGTAAGAGATGATTAGAGTATAAAAGATACAAAATCGTCAATAAATACAGTGATAGGGAAAGTATCTGCTCAAAGGAGAAAAAAGAGTATCTCAGACAAAAGGAGGGAAAAGAAATAGGAAGGGAAAGTAAAAAATATCTAAATTTGTATGAACACACAGGATAGTTAAGATTATTGTGATAAAAATTCTAACAGTTCTTGGAACAAAACTGTTGACATTAATAGGAATGGAACAATTTGGCATGTTTGGGTCTGGTGATCTGAGGAGCTCTTGTGAAAATTACGATACAAATTAACAACCCTGATTATGCTCCGGTCACCTTGATGTGCAGGCCTCTATCGTCATTGTTTTGGGCACTTAGTTATCGTCATTTAATTGCATTTTTGTTTCTTGTTTTTCTAGTAATTTGTTTTGTTTTTCCTGATAATACAGAAAGGATAGGTGTACATGTAGAGGCTTATCGATGTCTAGAATTTCTCCTAAACAGTTTAAGAGAATCAATTATATTATGCATGATAGCATGAACAGATACTTTGAAGAAAAACAGACATTATGCTATCCACTGCTGACACCATATCATCATGCTGTGAAATCCAGTAATGCTTTTATTCTTTGTTCAGAATAGTTTTAGTCTGTTTTCTATTATTGAATTTCAACAGACATGAAGGGATGGACAGCTCCATTTTAAAGAGAACAAGAGACATTATGGCAGTTATTGTTGATTTTCTTTTGTCTGGTTTTGAAAGCCTGTAATGCCTAGATTACTCTATTTCTATCTGTTTTATACTACATTATTTTGTATGAATTCATTGTATTTGAAGATCTGAACAACAATTTAGAAGAAAACAAGAGATATACTAGCCACGGTAGATCTCCTATTGTCTTACATTGAAATCTATGTCATTTACATTGTTTTCTTCTGATCTGCTTTGTTCTGTTTTGTTACGTTTTCTATTTTCAATTTTAAAAGAAAAGAACAACAACAACAACAACAATAATAATTATAATAATAATAATAATAATAATAAAAAATTGTGGTGTATATGTACAATTGTATATTATTTGGCCATTAAGAAAATCAAATCAGGTTTTTGCAAAAATGATGAAACTGAAGGTGATCAAGTTAAATGAAAATATAGGTTTCAGAAAGACAAATATTGTATGTTTTCCCTAATATTTGGAATGTAAAACATGACATGAAAGGAGTAGGTAGACTATTATTTGACCACAGACCAGAAATAAAGATGAGCAAGAGAAAGTTGTAATCAAGGCACTATTTCGAATGGAAAAAGTTATTAAGTGTGTCATTAAGTTATTGTGATGCTGACATGAATTTACTGAGGTAACAATGTGTCCAGTACACTTCATTAGGTGAAAAATCAGGTTACAAAATCCTATACAGGAACATGATAAATTGTTTTATTTTTAAAAATGCATTAATATTAGAAATATGAAATCTTTGAGAATGGTATTCACTAACTGTTTAATGACTCTGAGAATGAGATGCTGAACACATATTCTTTTTTTTTTAAAGTATTTCAGACTTGTGCTATTATAAAACATTTTAAGCAGAAGGAGTCAAAATGTGATGTTTTTTAAGGTGATTGTAGTAATGGTTCATAGGGCACAGCTATCCCAAAACATGATGCTGTGCAACTTAAGTAAATTTGATTTTGTGAATTATATTCAATAAAATGAATTAAAATTAATATATCTTCCAAAGGAATTAAACTGATATTCCTCATGGAAGGACTGTACATGTCCTTCACAATGCTATTTTCTTAAAAATGAGTACTATCTGTTACTTTTCCACCTATACTGGTATTCTGTGTGTATTTGTATTTTCATTCTCCTTTTAACTTTTGCAATGTATTAAACAGGACATGTGTTTATGTTTTGCTTTTAATCCCACTCCGATTATCTTGGACTTTCACTGATTTATGAATTATTCTGAATTATGATTTATATAGTTATTGATATGATTATTTTTACATGCACTCTTACTCTACTTATATCAACTGTTCTACAAATCTTAACTGGCTTATTTGCTTGTTCCTTTGGGCTTATGTTTGTTTTAAAGAGCCTTTTTAATATTACAGCAAACTCTTCAATTTTTAACAGCAATTTTAGGTTTATAGAAAACTGGATAGATAAATACAGAGATTTCCCCCAAATCCCTGTTCCCACACATGTGCAGTGTCCCACATTACGAACATTTTCCCCTGGTGCAACATTTGTGACAACTGACAGTAATACAGTACAGTAATTCTACTATTGGGAGAACATCCTGCAAACCAAAATGAATGTGCGGGCACAGGAACACACATACACACAACACTACACACAGCATACACTGAGCTCTCAGCATAAAGATTATACTTTCAATACTGCTTAATATTATCAGAAATTAGAAATAGTTTCAATAATAACAAATTTGGTAGATGGAGCCACGATTTATCCACGTATTATAGTATTATAAACGTGAGGCAGTATTTTTAGGAGCCCTAGGGAAAATGAGGCTAAAAACACTAAGCAGTTATTTACTTCCTCACTCTCCCAAAAGAATATCACCAATTATAAAGAAAATAATTTAACTTCATAGGCTGGCAATGATTTATCTAAAACCAAGTACTTTAAACAGCTTGCATGTGGATAAACCTCTATCCAAACTTATCAGATAGCATTGAGAAATACATACGGTAAATGCAAATTGAAAGGACACAATAAGATAGCAAACCTATTTCATTTGCACATCCTCAGAATACTGAGACAAATATATAGATGATACTCCTGAGAGCATTGTATGCACTAGGGTGAAACTGAGTAACCAGCCAGGTCACAAAAGGGAAATTACTGAAGTAAATGTGTTCAAAAGCTACCTGTAAGGGACAAAAGGAAAGCAGTCACCTGAAATGATGATAGAAGTTATTACAACCTGATAGCCGTTTATGATTAATCAAGAAAACAGCTTACAAACTCTTGTGTGAAACAGGACCTTCTTTATTTTTTTCTTTCTGCTCTGTAATGAGGAGAAGTAAAAACCCAGGCCGGGTACACATGATTTCACCTGATCGGGACAGCCAGGAATGCTGGAGAGCTAGGAAGCTGACACATTGCTTATTTCCCCCATGCCCAACTGTCTGTTACGTCCGTGGTCTTTCCTAAACAAGTATGAAAATTTGGACCATTTACACCAAACATTTTCTCACTTTTTGGTCTACAGTATGTAAAGAGAAATGGCCGTGTGTTACACTTTAACTCTACAATATAGCTAATGTATATGAATATCAAAACATTTATATTTTTCTTTTCACTGTTTCAAGGGGGAAAATGCAAACATAAATCTAATGGCATCTTTGGCCTGATTCGTGAAACTAATACATCCATAAATGGTTCACTGAAAGAGGTTACAATTTTTAGTGAGTTTTCAAGGTGCTTCTCAGAAAATTTTGACATATTTTTATGTGCTATCTGTTCTTCATCCTTGTAAATAGCAGTTGATGAATGCACTGTGTGTGGTGAGCACGGAGGGTAGAGTTCACACATCTCTGTGCCCAGGCCAAGAGAGTTCCACTGTCACCCAGTCTGTGCAAGGGCACTGTACAGTCAAATCGTAAAAAATAGTGCTGAAAATCATAGGAAATTGCTAAAAGTGTGTGATCTTGTGGGGCTGCTTTTGGGAGCCTTCAGGCAATGTGTGGAACACACCTGCTTTACAAGATCTCTTGGCCTAGTACTTCACTTTCAATTGACCTTGATGAGACTCAGTGTCTCTATTTATTAGCATGTCTTTGTCTAATGGGATTTTCCAATGGACTAACAGGGACTTTTATTCAGGTAGGTCTTCTTCCTGTCTCAACTTGTCTGAGAGTGGTTCTAAGAAGTCAGTATTTGCTGGTCCCAGGATAGTCGTAGAGGAAAATCAGGCAAGATCTCTCCCCAGAGCTCTCAGTTCCATTTCATGGCTATGCAAACAACACTCTCATACCCGTTCCAACAACCCTCATGAGCTCAGGATGCACTGAGAAAGGAACTAATTCAATAGCTTCAGCCCTGCTTCACCAATGCCAACATAGCCTTTGCTCCGAGACCATAGGTGCCTCCCCAGGTTGTAGCTACCTTTAGAATAACTACAAGATTTTTCTTCAGAAGGACGATAGCACCCATTTGTTATTCATCAGCAAACAGATGTAAATCAGGTGCCAGGTGCTGGAGGTTCAAAAGCAAGCTTGGAGAGAGACCTCCAAACCTTCACAAACTTCAGCCATCTGTCATTGTACCAATGCCTTGTTTCTTCACCCAGGGTAATTAGCTTAGCCTGAATCCGTCTGCGAAATCCACATAAATGAAAAATTTTTAGGATAACAGCATTTATGTTTCTTACACTAAAAATGTTCATGAGCATTGTCACATTTTAAGTTAGTACAGCAAATAGGGAATTAGAAAGACGGGGTAGATCTTCTGGTCTGAAGGTTTCCAAATGTGTACGCACTGTGAGGTGCAGGCGTACAGGAGGAAAAACTAAAAAAGAGCAGTCGCATTTTATGGTTTATCTCAAAGTGTAGTGTAAACTCAAACACGGAAGTCATTCCACGTACCATTACACTTTTAAAAGAACATTAGATTCAAAGAAGCTCACGTAGCACCAGAAAGTTGAACAGCAGCCCTAACCCACAAACCATAAGGGTTAATGCTACATGTTTCCTTTCCAAGCCCACAGTGATCCCTCAAAGTCAGACAGCGTTTAATGTACAGACCGCACTTGTGCTATGAGACCAACTGTTGACACTGTATCCATGTTTTTAGGCTGTTCTTGGATCAAATATGGTGAGCAATCATTCCCTGTTATCCTATTGCCAACTGGAGGGTTGTCTAGTTACCATTATGCATAAAGACCCCTCGTCCAATATATTCACAAACAACCAGTATAAAGTTCATTTTCACATTGCCATAGTATCCTCTTCTAGGTACCTGACACCTGCCTTCTTTTTGTTCATGGAGAATATGGTACCAGAATATCTTCATGATCCAGGTAATCTTAATAATAAGGGTGAAGCAGCTGACTTCAAAAATTCTAACTGAGTGAAAAAATGTCTCCTGCAACACAGGTGTTCCAGGCTATGCTTGAAAAGGTAAAAATGAGGACAAACAAGAAACAAAATCATATAGAGTGATGTACATGAACACACACAAATAAAAATCTAGATGTATGTTCTGCATATGTAGTCACACAGAAAACCACATATTTCATATGCATACAGGTGTGGCAATGTATATGAAAATGTACAGAAACTCAGAGAGAAGTATTGCATATAGAAAGTTAGAGATAGATAGAGATTCACAAAGCCGTGCTGACAATCACATTTCCGATTCTGACATTATAGTTAAAAAACATTTAAAGTAGCCTATAGTGTTTCTGTCAAATGAGATCATGAAATCCAGAAATAGGCAACTGAGCCATGTAACTGAAACAAAGTACAGAATTCTAAATCTCAGACTCTTCCAACTGAGAGATAAACTCAGAGCCACATTGAAATCTTTCTAGTGATCTTTCCCCCCAAACCCACTGTAGACTAACCCTCTATTGCAAGAACTGCCTGCAAAGAAAATATCTAGACTTACTAGAGTGACCATTCAAAACACATCTCTAATTATGAAATCAATTCCTTATGCTGACCTGAAATCTGTACAGGTTTGTTTTGACGACTTCTAAGAGTGATACACAGTTTTCAGCATAGTAAGCATGCATCATCTGTGTGTGCTCTCTGTGTGTGTCAGTTTCTTTTTGGGTGTGTGTGTGCTTGTGTGTGCACCAAACTCTCAGAAACCATTTGACTATTGGTACATCACTTAATATCTCTGACTGTTTCATCTTAGAATGTGTAAATGTAAGTCCAGTGCGGAATACAGAAAGTGCAGTTTGGTAAGCTAAATAAATCCCTTTAAAACATGGTAAGGTATGGATTAGTACTGATTCCCTTTATCTTCCCTTTTATTGTGTTTGTTTCATACATTCTGCTAATAAGAAATAGTCACAAATTATTTCAGGATAGCTATGATGTGCCTTTACCTTACTTCTTCAGATTTTTATGGCTGATCTAAGCAGTTCACTGCACCATAAAGATCCTTCCTTCAGAAACATTCCACAGCTCCCAGTTGTGGGAAACCTCTGACAACTAACTAATTCCTCTGCATTTAACCCATTATAAAATATTGGAAAAAATAAAGCACTGGTCTTACTGATTCTGTGATGACTAGAGCAATAGTGACATTTCTGGAGAGAAAGAACCTAAAGCAACAATGTGAATTCATACCAGTCTCACTATTTCCAGTTCCCATTATGACCTCAGGAGTTCTTAAGTACCATTTACGATCTGTGCATAAGTATTTAAGAACTGCTAATTGCAAATTCAGAATCTTAATGTTGTAATGCCAAAGGGACCTGGAGAACAGACACCTTGGAGCCTCAAGGAGAGAGCCAATGCTATGGAGAATTTAGTGTAGTCCAGGAAGACATCTGAGTGTGCCATGCTACACTATAAAGTCTCATCTTTGAAGTTTTGGCAAATGATTCCGCATGCAGAATTAATGACAATAAGGTAGTAATGGGTTGCTCAGTAAGTCACCCTAGCACTGTGCCACCAATACAACTTTCAGGACGACTTTTCTTTCATGAATAAGACAAAATGCCCAACACAAATCTGCAAGGGAAACAGGTTTATTTAACTCAAAATTTGCACAGATTTCAGTCCATAACTGACCGATTTCCAGGCAGGGTGGCCTGGTAGAGAGACATTGCAGAGGGCAAACGGTTCATGTCAGGGAGAAAACAACAAAACTGGACAAGGGTAAACCATGGCACTTTCTATCCCTTTATTTTATCCAGGTTACACAGAACAGGAATCACTCACACCCTTAATCTGAAAGCCTATCATCTTAGAATTGCACCATGAATCAATCTCAGTGTCACACATTCTAAATCCAGGCTCCTCTGAAAAAGCCACGTTTAAGACTGCATGAGGCTTTGGAAGAACATTTAGACACATATAATGACAACAATATTCTCAGTTTTGTGCAATACCTAATTTCAAACTGAGCACACTTTGAAGCCCAGCCTGGAATTCTCTAGGCTGCCTGCTCTTTTTACATATATGCATTATGTTGTTCTTAATTTTTTAGTTGGGAACAGAAACCCAATGGAAGAGGGTTTTCTATTCCTGGTGTGTCAAACCAATGCAAGATAATAGAAGATACACCACAATAATTAGCAAGCACAAGTTAGAGATTCAAAGGTTTCTTTAACATCAATTTTACAATCATACACTCGACGTTTCAGTAAATGATTCAGCACATCTCTTACCTACCACAAAATATACATCTGTCCCATCCTCCATAGATGTGGTAAGAATGTTCAAGCATGAGACCCTGAGAAAAATGAGAAGAGAAAGGACCCATCACTCTAGAAAGACAAAGTATAAACTTTAGGCCCTGTGTAAGCAAAATGCTATGGAATGGAAAATAAACTTTACAATGTAAGGAAACTTTCACATTTACAATACACCCAATGACTAGTTTTGAGCAAAGAATTACAAAGAAAAAATAGGAACAATAACATATCATGCACTCCCAAAGAAATGAATTTTATGTAAAACAGTTTTGAACATCTTAGGCTTTGGACAGACTAACCAAACGTTTTAAATCCGCCCTCTTTAAAATGCTCAAAACACAGAAGAGAACTCACAAATAACTCAATGAAACCAGACAAGATGTATAAAAAAGTAAAGAATACTCCTAAAAACAAAAATATTTATTTCTGGAGCTTAAAAGCATGATAGTTGAAATGAAAAGTTCACTAACAAATTCCAACTATCTGAACAAAGAGAAGAAAAGAACTGGTAAATTTTTCATAAAATGAAATAACTCAGTGTGAGAAACGAAAGAAATAAAGAAATATGAACAAACCCTAGGGGTCATATAGGACATATTCAATATCATATGTAGCATATATATTTTTATCTTAATATATATATATATATGTATATATATATATATATATATATATATATATATATATATATCAGGTATATATAAAGAGAGAGACAATGGAAGTTCAAGATACTTAAGAAAGAAAGATAATTTCAAAATCAAAAACATTTCCAATAAACAATGACCCCTAACTTCCCAAATATGATGAAGTATAAGAATACACAAACCCAATGAGCTCAAAATTTCTAAGCAGGTTAAACTCAAAAGGGCACTTACTACAAGGAAACTGTTACAATACAAAGAGAAAATGTTCCAAAAGCAAAACAGAAGTGACTCATCCCAGAAAATGGTTCTCAATGAGACTAACAGTTGATATCACATCAGAAACCTTAAGGGCCAAAGGCACTGGGACCATCTCCTTACAGTGCAGAAAGAAAGTCCTGTTGCGCAGGATATATAGCTTAGTGGCACAGAGCCTGCCTGGCAAGTGCAGTGTATAAATTCAATCCTCAGTACCAAGAAAAAAGAAAAAGAAAAACTTCAACCAAGGATTGTACTTCTAGAGAATCTATCCTTCATCACTGGGCATTAAGTGAGGGGTGGTGGTAGATGCCTGCAGTCCCAAGACTCTGGAAGGCTGCTGCAGGAACCTAAAATCTAACCAAAGGAATTTAATAAATCTTGTCTCAAAGTAAAAACTAAAGAGAAAGGTAGGATGTAGCTGACTCTAAAGATCCTGAGTTCAACCTCAAGTACCACCAGTAACAATCAAACCAAAAACAGAATATATCCTGAATTTTTAAATGTGCCAGCCTATAAGAAATGCCACTGCAGTTTGGAGAGAACTGGTGAGTGAAAAACCCATGACATAAAAAACAAGTAACACAATGTCATAAAAAAAAAAAAAACCTTCATTATAAGTAATTCTTTTAAATGTAAATATTTGAAACTTTCCAAAGATTTAAAGAATGATTTTAGAAACATGATCCAGCCATACAATATTCAAAATAGAGAAGTGCATAGAGAAAAAAGATTAGCAGTGCAGTGAGCAGGATGATGAGAAAAAGGTTAATGGGGAGTAATCATTTAATATTTATACAACGTTTTGAGGTGCTAGCAATATTTTGAAAATCCAAATGCACATTTTGAATGCCATAAATTCTACTGAATTGTATGCTTGAGAGCAGTTACACATGTAACATGTTATCTTCCCCTCAGTTTTAAAAATGAGTCATAAATGTGTTTAGCATCATCCCTTGTTAAGTTTTTCAATGCAAATATTACACAAAAATGTATTAGATCATACTTCAAAACATTAAAGCTATGTATTAATGAGTGAAGAAAATCAGGTAATTTTAATTGTTTATGCCACTGAGCAAAGATAGGGAAGAGTTTAATTATTTACACTGTATGTTGCTTTTTTAGTTTACAACTTTAGAAATTTACTGCATATTAAATTTTAATAAGACTATGAAACAATTATTAAGGTAATACTGAGTAATTGGATATTTTAGATATGTATAAAATGTTTAAATTGTAAGATTAATTAAGATTGAGTACAATAGGAAGTAAATTACATTGTGTCTACAGCATTACACTGAGTTAATATGCTAAGCACATAAGTTTAATGGGCTGTATATAAGACTATGGAAATTAGTACAGTGATTCCTCAGAAAACTAAAAGTAAACTTCTACTCAGCCCACTTATCTCCCTTCTAAAGATAGCAGTTTCCCTATCTTCCTGAAAGTGTGAGAAACTTTATTACAGTAATATACTCATATCCATGTTCATAGAAGCACAACTCATAGCAGCTATAACTTAGAAGCACACTGTTTGTCTGTCCAGCAATAGATGCATTTTCAAAATGTGGCATTTAAACAATGGAGTACTACTCTTCTAAAAGCAGGATAAACATGAGTCACTGTAGAAAATGGTTGTACTTAGGACCAGGATGTTAAGTAAAATAAACAATCAACACAATATTAAATATCACACGGTTTCTCTTTTATAAGAAACCTAAAGTATAAATAAATTAAAGAGCCAAATAAAAGATACATAACAAGAAACAGTCATAGATTTTTTTCAGAGAAGAAGAGGACTAAGAGTTGTAAGGAGGGGAAAGAGAGCAGACAAGAAGAGGACAAGAAGAAATAAGATGCATTACATACAAAATTCCCACAAGTATAATCATTATGTAACACAAATATGTATAATAAAATTTTCAATTGTCTGGGGGAGATAAACAAATGCATGCCATTTTTTCTTCCAGCTCTCTGAATGCTATTAATGAATATGCATTATAATTACAGTCAGAAAGAAAATTTTGCCTTTTAATTATATACTACTGGGAAAATTCATTTAAAAACAAGCTCAGCTTTGATAAATGTTGATGGTCCTCTATTGAAAAGGAAGATACACCGGAATGTTTTCTTCTCAAGTGTAATACTCCTCATAGAAAAACATGTAAAACATGAACAGGAAGCTTAAATCACCAAATCAAATTGTTCAGACCTACAGCTGGCCCTTGAGCAACAGGGTTGCAGTGGATTCAAGCAGGCAGTCTTCAAAACAGGAACACTATGGCAGAAGGATTTCATGGAGCAAGGCAACTCTCAATTCTTATAGGATGGGAAGAAGAGAAAAGAAAAAGAGCCCTAAAAACAAGGGATCACCATCCTGATATATACACCAAAACACCACCATATTTAGTTTAGGAGATTCTGCTGGGATCCACAACAGCACAAGCAAAGCAATGGGAGTAACCTATGTCAAAACATAGATTGAATTGCAAGGACCCAAGCAATTTGCTAATTTAGAGCAAAAATGCCAAGTGCAGACATTTTAAAAAAATATTGAGAAGAGAGTCCTACTCCATCACACTGAATGTTTATAATTAAATAAGTGATGTTTAGGATTCCCTTGGAAGGAGGCTATGATGATGTCAGAGTCATCAGATAGATCGATCAGATGCTGGCCAAGCTTTGTTATTCCTAAGTACACTGCTCCACTGTGGCCTTCCTGAAATTTTGTTCGTGGGTTTCTGTCTCTTTCATCAGATGGTCAGCTCACTCTCCAGCATGCTTGCTCCTAGCACAAGAGATGGTCCTAATACTCAAATGCTTCTAAAACTACCCTGATGAAACCTGGCATTGATAATTCTGTCACTGGGAACCCATGTTTATGAGAATGTCCTGGCCAATACCACACCCTGCAGACCCACGTTGCAGACCTGGGTTTTTGGTGAGCACAGGAACACATGATTTGATCTGACTCATCAGCTGTCATCATTATACTGGTTTCAATCACTTAAATGTGTCATGATGAGAGGAGGCAATGGCCGTAGTTGTTGTTTTAGAAAACCTCTCAGGGTAAAACACCACAAAACCAGTGACAAACATGAGGTCACTGAGCCAACTCCTCCCCTTTCCTCTGCTGGGGGCTAAAAGACAACATGGACAAATCTTCAGCAGCTCTGACTTGGAGACTCTTCTTGTTTCTTGGGAAGATGAAGCTGCTCCTGCTCCTGTTGGCCTTCTTTCTGCTCCCCAGAGCAGAGGCAGGTGAGTGACCATCTCCACCCTCCGGAGGCCCAATCTTATTGCACAGAGCATATGAATCTCCTGTCCCTATGCAAAACCCCAAGAGCCTTCTGTCTGCCAGCATTGCTCTGAACCTGAACTCCAATCCCACCAGAGGGAATCAGGTATTACACTGTATAAGCTACCAGAGTTTGTTTTCAAGAAGAGACAGTGGGTAATGTACCCTCAGTAAGAGTCAGCTTGCACATCTAGAGAGTCTTTCTTCAAAGTTCATGCAGGTGAGAAGTAAAAAGAAGGAAATATCAAGTACTCCTAAACAGGGCAGAATAGGCCCGTCATCCCGGTCAGGGGAGGGGAAAGGCTTTGCATTCATAACTGCCTAGCAGAGATGCCCAGAGCTCCCCACAATGGATGGAATCTCTGTCCTCGGATCACAGTTTATGCCTCTCCTCACTGCTACTAACTTTGTCCAGCTCTGCTTTCCTCCTCCGGATTTCAGGGGCTTCTCTGTATTTCAGTAGGAGCCACAGAGGCAGACTCACACTTCTCTGCTTTCCTGAATTCCATCTGCACTGCTCTACTAACCATAAACTAACTGTAGCTGTTCCTTCATGCTGCCAGGGAACAGATCTGAGACACCCTCTACATGTCGGGCCTTAAAAAGAGGTTAAGACCTCACCTACAGTACACCTAGAGCCTGCCAGGATGAAGCATCATCATCCTAGACATCACAGGACTCAGAAGGATTTTATTTACTCAAGGGAAGTAAAAAGTTAGCAGAGGAATGAATAAAAGCTTCAGAGGTTTTATTTTCCCCCGATACATATAGTCATCTCCAATCAAACAGAGGAAAGTATTTGTAGAACAAGACTCAATTTCCTGCACATTGGAAAACAAGTTCACACATCTTCCTCTAGGTTCCTGTCCACTTCAAGGAACTGCAACCTCCCAAATGTCCAACTGTTCAGAGATTGTAAGATACTTGTTCAAGGACTCAGTGGCTGCACCAAGTCTTCTTGTTGTTTTCAGGAGAGATCATCGGGGGACATGAAGCCAAACCCCACTCCCACCCCTACATGGCTTACCTTAGGATCAGGCGTGAGAAATCTAGGAAAGTTTGTGGTGGCTTCCTGATTCAAGAGGACTTTGTGCTGACAGCTGCTCACTGTTTAAAGGGGTGAGAAAGGAAAAAGGGTTCACATTCTATAGAAAACCCTTCTCAGTACCTTTTTCTGGGGAGCTCGATGAGGTCATGGACATAACCATGAGGAGGACTGGGGAGAGTGAGAAAGGGTCATCATATCCCAAGGGCAGAGAAGCAAGTTGGCACCAATGTATTCCTGATATAAGGAAAACCAGGGCAATCAAACCTGATTACATGTAGACCCAGGACCATACTTTGGCATCATCAAGCAAAGTAAAACAGTTTCATGTCCTGTCCTGGAGGCACTGACCACTGAGAACCTCTGGTGCTTAAGGTGCCCTCCCTAGGTACTAAGAAGGAGGGACAGTCATTCAGCCGGGTAGCACTCTGTCCTCTACAGCTATACCTGTTTCAATTACGGCCTCCTTTTACAGATTCTGGGTTGTGTCTTTTGTAGCCCTACATCCACCAATCCACCTGCCTCTGTGTACAGCCAAATAAAGGTCACCTTGGGGGCCCACAACATCAAGGAACAAGAGGACACCCAGCAGGTCTTCCGTGTACAAAAGGCATTTCCCCACCAAGACTTTAATTGGGAAAAACGCATCAACGACATCATGCTACTGAAGGTAAAGCACATGTCTTTTGGCTCTTGCTTTCCTCAAAAAGGTTGCCACTTCTACTGGCACCCTGCCCCTGCCCTCTTTGCCATCATGTCCTCCACACTATGCGTACCCAGGAGCCATGCACTGAACTGGATTTCTTTACTTATTTTTGAGCAGCTGAAGAAAAAGGCCAAGCTGACTAATGCTGTGCAGCTCCTCAACCTGCCCAAGGGGATGACCCAGGTGAAGCGAGGTACCCAGTGCCAGGTGGCTGGATGGGGAGGATTGTCCCGAGAGGGAACGCATTCAAGAACACTGCAGGAAGTGGAGATGGTAGTGCAAAATGACAAGAAGTGTGAGAAACGCTTTAAAAAGTATGATCCTGCTACTGAGATTTGTGTGGGAGACCCAAAGATTACAAATACTTCCCTTAAGGTAAGAGGAGGCATCTGTCACAATTGGCTTTGTGGGAAAGAGTGTTTGGGACAGATCTAGTACCAGGAAACCCAAGCATCATGGATTCCTTCACCCCATAGTCTGTTTGTTATGTTTCTCCCAGAAAAGAGAAGAAGGGAGAAGCCTGAGCTGGGAGGTATTAAAGTCTAAAGCAGCTGCCACTTTACTAAGGGACCTCTGGAGAAGGAAACACCACTGAAAGCTTCACTTTGTAACACATTGCCTGAGCTCGTGGCACAGGCATGAGAAAACTGTTTCCCTGGTGTGCAGGAATTATAACCTCCTCTGAGTCGGCAGCCCTCTTGGTCAATGAGCTAATCATCTGTGCTCATTGTCAGACCTGATCATCAGCCTCCCTGGCCTGTAATGAGTGGTCCTCACAACTCTACAGGGGTGAGGTCCAGACCTGGGGATGAAGACAAAGGCTGGCTCCAAGAGTGAAAATGCCCATAGTCACAGCTCAGAAGCTAACAGCCTGTAGTTCCCTCTAATCTCTCACAAGCAGACCTTACAATCATTACTGCATGAGGGGGTTTGGAATAATGGAAATGAGAAGTTAAGTGGTGCACTGGTTCACAGATTCACTCTCTATTGACAGGGTGACTCCGGAGGCCCCCTGGTGTGTAATAATATGGCACAGGGCATTGTCTCCTATGCAGGAAAGAATAGAACAACACCAATTATCTTCACCAAAGTCTCATGGTTTCTAAGCTGGATTAAAAAAACCATGAAACAGAGCTGACTGCACACAGTAAAGTAAATCCCGTCTATGAGCAACCATCTTACCTGGAGTTGAGTCCAGAATCACTCTAGAGCAGATCCCAGCAACTAAATAAATGTTTCATCTCAGTGGAAGGCTAGTTTCTTGTATGCTCTCTTACTCTGGTTCATGGGGACCAACTCTGTGGTAAGCAGGACAATGACACAGTTCTGATGATTTCTGCCTCCTCCACTCCTTCTCCACTCAATACTTTTCCAAATCCCCTCTCAAAACTTTTAGCAAGCTCCGCCTTATACACTTTAGCTTCTCCACAGCCTCTCTTTTTGCAAGGGCTACAGTTAAGCACCAACTGAAGAAAAAGTGTACATCTTTCTCTCTAGGGCTCCAGTGGAACATGTGACTTCCTTTGTGTCACATGTATAGGGGAAGGGGATGATTTCATGGGTCCTGGAGTTCATCCAGACACCACTGAGGTCAAGACAAGACCCCATCAGGCTCGGTAGAGGAAGGGTATTCCTGAGCAGGACATTTCTCTCCCACAGCTTTAGGGATACACATGGAGTGCTGGTTAACCTGACTGACTCTTTACCTTCACCTGAAATTTGTTTCCTTCTTCATTCTGCTCTAAGACTAACCTTGGCTTATAGCCACCTGGCTGCCCATTTTTATCCCTCTGAGAGTTGTCACTGTCTACCAACTACTCTCCTTATGAGGCCACACTGATTTGATATTGTAACCTCTTCCAATCTCCCAATCCAGGTACAAAACCTGACTCTCTTCACAAGTTAATGAAACCTTGGTTCAGAACTGGGTGGTGGCATTTATTCGGCTTAACTATTGTTCTGACTGGACCCAGGAACACTTTGGTTCCCCACAACTACAGATATTGGTTTAACTTTTTATTCATGGCATGAATTTCACTGGAATTGGTAGACTGAAATTTATTTATTAGAATTCCAATAACTTTTCGTGGATTTACCAATATAATCTCCTCCTTACTGTGACAATACTGGAACAGTTTCTGTATTAGTGCATACAAAGTGCTAGGCCAGAGGCTGGGGATTAGTTCACCTGCCAAGGCACCTGCCAGGCAATCACAAGGTATTGAGCTCAGTCATAGTTAAAAAACAAAAAAATTGTGCCAGGCCTTAGGTTCTGTGATGAACAGAATCATAGATCCCAATGAAGCTGGTATGGTCAAAGACTTTCCAAATTAACTCCCTCTCCATCCTCCAGATTGCCCAATGAAGCCTGTGTGGAAAACCTGTGAAATAAAACATCTTATTTATATTTCTGCTTACAGTTTCTATCAACATTATCACATGATACTTCAAAACTGTATGAGATTTAAAAATGACCTTAGTCACACACTTTTCAGATATGAAGTTGCTAAATGATTCAAAAGAGGGCCCATAGGTGATAAGATAATGAAGCAGGCTTATTTTCATTTGTTTGAAAGGAAACAGATATAAATGTTATCATACGGAATCCAATGACAGGAAATGCACATATCCAGTCAACCTGCTGGAAACCATAATCCCTGTCAGCACTACAGTGCCCCCCTTTGAAGAATCAAACTTGAGTCTGGGAGGCCACCACAGAAGAAAATGAGGAGATATCTGTAATATTTAAGTCATCATGGTTACTGATACATCCATGATATCTAATATTATCCATGCTTCTCCTTGTTGAGAAGTTCATAGCCTAGAGAAAACAAAGTGCATGGCATTTTGTTGAACAAATGTGCTGTGGGTGCTTTTTTTACCTTGCTGAACATTCCCTCCACCTTGGGCTGCAGGGGCAGGTCACTAATATCCACACTGCTTGGCAGAATTTGGCTAAATCTTAATGCCTCTATGTCTCAAATACACAAAATACTACATTCTTTTGTGGCACAGAGTTAAATCTTACTCTGAGATCATGTAATTCTCAAAGGCATGCCTTCTCCCATCTGTTTACAGAGCATGCTACATCACGGTCTCATAATTAATTGTCTTGTGTAGCTTTACAAGGAAAAATCAGCTTCTGACTGGAGCCTGAAAACCAACATTCCTGCACCTAACACCTACTGAAGATCTGGCTCCTTCCTCAGGAAAAAAAAATAAAGAAAATCAATAAAGCAAAAAACCAAAAAATAATATTTTAGTA
Source organism: Cavia porcellus (assembly GCF_034190915.1). Classification (NCBI taxonomy): domain Eukaryota; kingdom Metazoa; phylum Chordata; class Mammalia; order Rodentia; family Caviidae; genus Cavia; species Cavia porcellus. The sequence goes on along the minus strand of NW_026947484.1, from coordinate 21,139,461 downwards.
AGTTTTCCAGTCATATACATGAATACTCCCGGGTTCTATTTACTTTGGGGAAATGGGTTTGTAGTTTAAAACTCCTTTGAAAAGTATTCCTGTAGATTGGTCCCAATCCTACTCTAAAAAAATAAAAAGAAAGAGATTCCCAGTAAAAGATAGTGAGGACCAAAAGTAATGCAGAATTTAGGAGAGAGCTTGGACTGAGGTAGATTCCCTAACCATCAGCCTACCAGCAGCCCTGGCCTTGTAACTGTCAGTCCATATTTTAGCTCTATCGCCACAATCTTGAAATTTGCTGGTCTATTGGTCTTACTTCCTGAATAACAAGGCAGCTGTCATCTGCTTATGTGGGCCATGATGATAGGTAGATGATTGATCCTGATGTCTAAGGGAAGATAGGATTTGCTGAATTGACCCTTAGTGACAGTGAATGACAGTCAATGGAAGTCCATCACAGGGGTATCCTGACTGCACCAGGTTACCTTGCTAGGACAGCTGAGTTGAGATCTACCAATTTGTGACTTTTATTATCTACAAGGAAAGGTAATGGAAGTTTGCATTTTGACATAGAAGTGAAATCTTACCTCCATTCCACTTGACATACTGTCTAAGGTTTCTCATCCTCTTTTATCTACACATGAAGTTAGTAATAGGTATCTCCCACATTGGAGTTTTATATAACGTATCCACAGTAGCTGGTATATCCTCTAAAGCACAGTAAGAAATGAATGCATATAAATTCCCATTCCTTTCACCAAATACTAATTTTACTAATTTTCCCATGCCAGGATTTACTCAATCAAATGATACTTAAGTATTATTTCAACATTCATTTCTTGAAGATATTTATGTTGTTCTAAGAGTTGTTATGGTATATATATATATATATATATATATATATATATATATACACAATTTGGAATGATTAAGGCTGATCTGCATAACCAATAGTTTAATAATCATGATTTTTTATACTCAGAGCATCTGAAATTTGCACTTAGCAATTCTGAAATATGCACTAGTAAGTAAGATCAGTGTGATGTATACACACTACTAAGTATGATCAGTGTGATGTACAAATAGATATCAAAAATCTTATTTCACTTGTCTAGCTAAAACTTTGTGCCCTCTGAGCAACATCTCCAAATGTTCCTAAATCCCTAGCCTGTGACAACTACTATTATACTCTATATCTACAACTACAGTGCTTTTCAATTCTCCACGTAAGTAACAACTTATATTGTTCTTCTGTGCTTGGCTATTTGAGCTTGACATAATAGCCCCCTGGTATATCCAGGCTGTTGCAAATGACAAGATCTCTTTTTAATTTAGTTTGTATGAATATATATATATATATATATATATATATATATATATATATATGGTACTAAAACATACATATCACATTTTCTTTATTCAATCATTGATAGACACAAGTTGACTCTAGAGTCTTATGAATAATGTAGCAATAAAAATGGAAATTCAGGTAATTTCTTAGCACACTGATCTCTAGTCTTTCAAGGAACACTAGCATAGGATTCTTGGACAGAGTATAAGTGCCAATGACAACCCGATCTATTTAGGTGCAAAGCATGGAGCATGCTCTCCTCTCGTAGCAGTACATCCTCTTGAAGCCAGGGAATGTTGGGCTCAGCCAGAAGCTTCAGTCTTGGTCTTGCCTGAGATTCTGTTCTTCCACCTTTCACTGTCCACAATCTCAAGGTTTCCATTAGATTCCTAGTGGACTTATTTCTATATTATTCTTCCTAGGTCACTTTTGGATACTGGCTTATTTTCTACCCTATCCATAGAGGACAAAGAAGGCAGGACATGTCCAAAGAAAGCTTGGCCAGAGCATTACACTAGGCAGGCCACTGTCAGTTCTCAGAAAGACATATCTTGCTCCTAAGCTCAGAGCCCACCTTCTGAGAGGACACTCAGCACCCTGATTTCTTTCAGCCTGTCCTTTTTGGTCATTGCTAAGGGCACGGTCTCTGAGTTGGAACTCCATGATTGATTACCAGTCTGTAATGACCACTTAAGTGAGACTGACTACATCTACAACAGGACTAGAAATCACCATTCCCTCTTCCACTTATACATAGATAATTTTCATGTTATACTGTGTGTTAGACAGTAGATACACAGAAAATCAAACTTTTATGTAATTACTGTGGGTTCTCTCATTTTATATGCCACTTTTCCTGTGTGAGATTGTTGGTTTATATGTGGGTTTGAAAGCCACAAAAATCAAAATAGTCTTGCTCTGAAGACAATATTTATTTGATTCTAAGAGGTCAGCATTTGCTGGTCCCAGGATAGTCGTAGAGATAAATCAGGCAAGAAATCTCCCCAGAGCTCTCACTTCCATTTCGTGGCTATGCAAACAAAACTCTCCAAACTGGCCCAACAACCCTCATGAGCTCAGCATGCACTGAGACAAGAACGAATTCAATAGCTTCAACCCTGCTTCACCAATCCCAACATAGCAGCTGCTCTAAGACCATAGGTGCCTCCCCAGGTTGTAGCTACCTTTAGAATAACTACAAGATTTTTCTTCAGAAGGACTGAAAGCACCCATTTGTTATTCATCAGCAAATAGATATAAAGCAGGTGCCAGGTGCTGGAGGTTCAATAGCAAGCTTGGTGGGAGACGTCCAAACCTTCACAAACTTCAGCCATATAACAGTCTACCAATGCCTTGTTTCTTCACCCAGGGAATTTGGTTAGCATGAATCTGTCTGAGAAATCCACATAAATGAAAAATTTTAGGATAACAGCATTTATGTATCTTACACTAAAAATGTTCATGAGCATTGTCCCATTTTAAGTTAGTAGAGCAAATAGGGAATTAGAAAGACTGTGTAGATCTTCTGGTCTGAAGGTTTCCAAATGTGTACGCACTGTGAGATGTAGGCACACAGAGAGAAAAAACAAAAATGAGCAGTCACATTGTATGGTTTACCTAAAGGGTAGTGTAAACTCAAACATGGAAGACATACCACGTAGCATTACATTTTTAAAGAACATTAGATTCAAAGAAGCTCACGTCGCACCCGAAAATTGAACAACAGCCCAAACCCACAAACCATAATGGTTAATGCTACAGGTTTCCTTTCCAAGTTCACAGTGACCCCTCAAAGTCAGACAGCGGTTAATGTACAGACCACACTTATGCTATGAGAGAAACTGTTGACACTGTATCTATGTTTTTAGGCTGTTATTGGCTCAAGCATAGTGAGCAATCATTCCCTGTCATCCTGATGCCAACTTGAGTGTTGTCTAGTTACCTTTGTGCACAAGGACCCCTCATCCAAAATACTCACCCACAACCAACTTAAAATTCATTTTCACATTGGGACAGTATCATCTTCTAGTTATCTGCCACCTGCCTCCTTTTTGTTCATGGGGAATATGTTAGAGTAGCAGAATATCTTAATGACCCAAGTCATCTTCATAATAAGTTGAAGCAACTGGTTTAAAAATTCTAACTGAGTGAAAAAGTGTCTCCCGGGACATAGGTGTTCCAGGTTATGCTTGAAAATGTAAAAATGAATACATCCAAAGCACCAAAATCATATAGAATGATGTACATGAACACACACAAATATAAATCGAGATGTATGGTCTGCACATGTATTCATATACAATCCACATGTTTAATATGAATACATGTGTGGCAATGTATATGAAAATGTACAGAAACTCAGGGAGAAGTATTGTATATAGAAATTTAGAGATTGAAAGAGATTCAAAAAGCTGTGTTGACATGCACATTTCCCAAACTAAGTGATATTATAGTTAAAAACCTTTTTAAGGCTTTTTTAATAGCCTATAGTGTCTCTGTCAAATGAGATCAGGAAATCCAGAAATAGGCAACTGAGTCATGTACCTGAAACAATGTCCAGAATTCTAAACCAAAGACTCTTCCAACTGAAAGATAAACTCAGAGCTGCATTGAAATCTTTCTAGTGATCTTTCCTCCCAAACCCATTGTAACCTGCCAGCATATTAAGATATCCTGCTGTCTCTATTGCAAGAACTGCCTGCAAAGAAAATATCTAGACTTTCTAGAGTGACCATTCAAAAGACATCTCTAATTATGAGATCACTTACTTTTGCTGATCTGAAATCTTTCCAGTGTTGTTTTGACAACTTTTAAGAGGGATAGACAGTTTTCAGTATAGTAAGCATGCAACTTCTATGTGTGTGTGTGTGTGTGTGTGTGTGTGTGTGTGTACCAAACTTTCAGAAACCCTGTGACTATTGGTACATCACTTAATATCTCTGACTGTTTCATCTTAGAATGTGTAAATGTAAGTCCAGTGCAGGACATGGAACCTGCAGTGTGACAAGCTAAATACATCTCTCTTAAAACATAGTGAGGTATCTATTAATAAGAATCCCCTTTACCTTCCTGTTTATTGTGTTTGTTTCATACATTCTGCTACTGAGTAATAGTCACAAATTATTTCAGGATAGCTATGATGTGCCTTTACCCTACTTCTTCAGATTTTTATGACTGAGCTAGCAGTTCACTGCACCATAAAGATCCTTCCTTCAGAAACATTTCACAGCACCCAGGCTGGGAAACCTCTCACAACTTACTAATTCCTCTTCAATTAACCCACTATAAAATATAGGCAAAAATACAGCCCTGGTCTACTGATTCTGTGATGACTGGAACAACAGTGAGATTTCTGGAGAGAAAGAACCTAAAACAACATTGTGAAATGATACCAGTCCCACTAGGTCCAGTTCCCATTATGTCTTCAGGAGATCTTAAGTCCCACTTATCATCTTTGCCTAAGTTGTTAAGAGCTCATACCTTCAAATTCAGATTCTTAACATGTAAGGCCAGAAGGACCTGGAGAACAGACACTTGGAGCTTCAATGAGAGATCCAAAGTTTTGGAGAATTTAGTGTAGTCCAGAAAAACGTTTGAGTGTGCCAGGCTACAGTGTAAAGACTCATCTTGGTAGTTTAGGCAAGTGATTCAGCATACAGAATTAATGACAATAAGGTAGCAATTGGTTGCTCAGTAAGTCACCCTAGCACTGTGCCACCAATAAAACTCTCAGGACTACTTTTCTTTCATGAGTAAGACAAAATGCCCAACATAAAACTGCAAGGGAACAGGCTTATTTAACTCACAATTTGCACAAATTTCAGTCCATAACTGACCGATTTCCAGACAGGGTGGCATGGCAGAGGCACATTGCAGAGGGAAAAGGTTCATGGCAGGGAGAAAACAACAGAACTGGAAAAGGGACAACCATGGCACTTTCTATCCCTTGTATTTTATCTAGGTTACACTGAAGAGGAATCACTCACACCCTTAATGTCAAAGACCTTCATCTTAGCATTGTAACATGAATAAATCTCAGTGTCACATATTCTACATCCAGCCTCCTCCGAAAAAGCCACATTTAAGACTGCATGAGGATTTGGGGAAATATTTAGACACATACAATGACAAAAATGTTCTCAGTTTTTTGCAATACCTAATTTCAAACAGAGCATACTTTGAAGGGCAGCCTGGAATGATCTAGGCTGTCTGTTCTTTTTACATATATGTATTAGGTTGTTCTTCAGTTTTTAGTTGGTAACAGAAGCCCAATAGAAGAGGGCTTTCTATTCCTGGTTTGTCCCTCCAATGCAAGATAATAAACGATATACTGCAATAATTAGCAAGGAGAAGTTAGAGGTACAACTGTTTATTTAACATCAATTTTACAATCATATACGTACATTTCGGTAAATGATGCAGCATATCTCTTACTGCCCGCAAAATATACATCTGCCACTCCCTCCATAAATGTGGTAAGAATGTTCACAGCATGAGACCCTGAGAAAATGAGAAGAGAAAGAACCCATTGCTCTAGAAAGAGAAAGTATATCCTTTGGGTCCTGTGTAAACAAAATGCTATGGAAAGGAATATAAACTTTACAATGTGAGGAAACTTTCACATTTAAAATACACCCAATGACTAGTTTTCAGCAAAGAATTACAGAGAATAAAAAGGAATAATAAAGTATTGCCCACTCACAATAAATGAAATTTACGCAAAACATTTTTGAAAATTTATGGCATTGGATAGACTAAAAAAAGTTTTAAATCTGCCTCCTTTAAAATGCTCAAAACAGTGAAGTAAACTGGCAAATAACTAAATGAAACCAGAAGTGATGTAAAAAAAAACATAAGGAATACTCATAAAAACAAGAAAATATTATTTCAGGAGCTTAAAAGCACGAGAGTTGAAATGAAAGTTCACTAACAAAGTCCAAATACAGATCTGAACAAACAGAAGAAAAGAACTAGTGAAATTTTCATAAAAATGAAATAACTCAGTCTGGGAAATGAAAGAAAGAGAGAAATATGAACAAAGCATAAGGGTCCTATAGGACACATTCCATATCATATGTATCATATATATATATATATATATATATATATATATCTTATATATAATCATATATATATATATTTTTATATATATATATATATATGAGAGAGAGAGAGAGAGAGAGAGACAGAGACAGAGACAGAGAGAGAGAGAAAATGGAAGTTGAAGATAATGAATAAAGAAAATAATTTCAGAATCAAAAAGATTTCCAATAAATGATGGCCCCAAACTTCCCAAATATGATGAAGTGTAAGAATACACAAACCCAATAAGCTCAAAGTTTCTAAGCAAGTTAAATTCAAAACTCAAAAGGGAACTTACTACAAGGAACCTGTTACAACACGAAGAGAAAACCTTCCAAACTGGAAAACAGAAGTGATTCATCCAGAAAATGATTCTCAATGAGATTAAAAGTTGATCTCACATCAGAAACTTAAGGGCCAAAGGCACTGGGACCCTTTCCATAAAGTGCAGAAAGCAAGTCCTGTTTGGCAGGATATATAGCTTAGTGGCACAGTGCCTGACTGGCAAGTGCAGGGTGTAAATTCAATCCTCAGTACCAAGAAAAAGCAAAAAGAAAGAAAGGATTTTACATCAAGAGAATCTATCCTTCATCACTCAGCAATATGTGAGGAGTGGTGGTGGATGCCTGCAGTCCCAAGACTCTGAAAGGCTGCTGCAGGAGAAACCTAATATCTAGCCAAAGCAATTTAATGAAATCTTGCCTAAAAGTAAAAAATAAAGAGAAAGGTAGGATGTAGCTCAGTCCAAAAGCCCTGGGTTCAACCTCTAGTACCACCAGGAACAGACAAACCAAAAAAAAGAATATATCTTGATTTTTCAAATGTGCCAGCCTCTAAGAAATAACAAGGCATATGCCGAGAACTGATTAGTGAAAACCACATGACATAAAAAACAAGTAACACAAGGCCATAAATAAGCTCTTCATTATAAGTAATCATTTTAAATGTAAATAGTTTAAACTTTCAAAAGATTTGAAGAATGATTTTAGAAACATGATCCAACCATGCAATATTCAAAATAGACAAGAGCATAGAGAAAAGGTTAAGCAGTGGAGTGAGCAGGATGATGAGGAAAAGCTAAATGGGGAGCCATCATTTAATATTTATACAACGTTCTGATGTGCTAGAAATATTTTGAAGTTCCAAATGCACATTTTGAATGCCGTAAATTCAACTGAATTTTATGCCTGAAAATAGTTACACAATTAAAATTTTGCCTCGCCTTAGTTTTAAAAATGAGTCATAAATGTGTTTAGCAACATCCCTTGTTAAATTTATCAATACAGATATTTGATGAAAAATGTATTACTTCATACTTCAAAACATTAAAGCTAAGTATCAATGAGTGTAGAAAATCCGTTAATTTTAATTGTTTATGCTACTGAGTAAAAGATCTGGCAGAGTTTAATTATTTACACTTTGTTTATGTTGCTCTTTAAATTTACAACTTTAGAAATTTATTGCATATTAAATTTTAATAACACTGTGAAACAATTATTAAGGTAATACTTCCTATTTGGATATTTTAAACGTGGTTAAAATATTTAAATTGTAAGATTAATTAAGAATGAGTACAATGCGAAGTAAATTGCAGTGTATATGCAGCATTACCCTGAGTTAATATGCTCAACGCAGAAGTTTAATAGGCTGCATATAAGACTATGGAAATCAGCACAGTGATTCCTCAGAAAACTAAAAGTAAACTTCTATTCAGTCCAGTCATCTCCCTTCTAAATCTAGCAGTTTCCCTATCTTCCTAAAAGAGCGAGAAACCTTATTAGAGTGATAGACATATATCCATGTTCATAGTAGCACAATTCATAACAGCTATAACATGGAAGCACACAATTTGTCTGTTCAGCAATAGATGCATTTTTAAAAATGTGGCACTGTACACAGTGGAGTACTACTCTCCTATAAGAAGGACAAACATGAGTCATTTGTATAAAATTGTTTTACTTAGGACCACAATGCTAAGTAAAATAAACTATCAACACAACAATAAATATCACATGGTTTCTGTTTTATAAGAAACATGAAATATAAATGAAGAGCCAGGTAAAAGATACATAACAAGAGACAGTGATAGATTTTTTTTAGAGAAGAAGAGGACTAAGAGTTGTAAGGAGGGGACAGAAAAGAGACAAAAAGAGGACAAGAAGAAATAAGATGCATTACGTAAAAAATTCCCACAATAAGTATAATCATTATGTAACACAAATATTTATAATAAAAAATTCAATTGTCTGGGGGAGATAGACAAATGAATGTTATTTTTCCTTCCTGCCCTCTGCATTTTCTTAATGAAAATGTATAATAATTACACTCAGAAAGAAAATTGTCCCTTTTAATTATTTACTAATGGGAAAGTTCAGTTAAATACAAGCTCAGCTTTAAGAAATGTTAATGGTCCTTTACAAAATCAATACACACTGGAATTTTTGCTTCTCAAGTGTAATACTCCTCATAGAAAAGCATATAAAACATGAACAGGAAGCTGAAATCACCAAATCCAATTGTTCAGACCTACAGTTGGCCCTTGAGAAACAGGGCTGCAGTGGATTCAGGCAGGCAGGCTTCAAAACCAGAACACTATGGCAGAAGGATTTCATGGAGCAAGGCAACTCTCAATTCCTATAGAATGGGAAGAAGAGAAAAGAAAAAGAGACCTAAAAACAAGGGATCAGTATACTGTTATACCCCCAAACATCTCCATATTTAGTTTAAGTGGTTTTACTGGGATTCACAACAGCACCACGAAAGCAATGGGAGGAACCTATGTCAAGACATAGATTGAATTGCAAGGACCCACAGCAATTTGCTAATTTAGAGCAAAAATGCCAAGTGCAGACATTTTGTTTAAAAATATTGAGAGCAGAAGCCGACTCCATCACACTGAATGTTTATAATTCAATAAGAGATGTTTAGGATTCACTTGGAATGGAGGCTATGATGATGTCAGTCTCCAGGTAGATTGAGTGGATGCAGGCCATGCTTTGTTATTCTTAAGGACACTGCACCACTGTGACCTTCCTGAAATAGGGTTACTGAGTTTCTGTCTATTTCACCAGATGGTCAGCTCACTCTCCAGCATGCTTGCTCCTAGCACAAGAGAAGGTTGTAAAACTCAAATGCTTCTAAAACTACACTGAAGAAATCTGGCATTGATAATTCTGTCACTGGTTTCTGAGAATGTACTGGCCATACCACATCCTACAGATCCACCTTGCATTCCTGGGTTTCTTTTGAGAATGGGAACACATAATTTGCTCTGACTCATCAGCTGTGGTTATTGTAAGAGTCTCACACACTAAAAAGACATCATGATGAGAGGAGGCAGTGGCAGCAGTGTTTTTTTTTTTTTGTTTTTTTTTGTTTTTTTTTTTAGAAAGCTTCTCAGGGTAATGCACCACAAAACCAGTGACAACCACAAGGTCCCTGAGCCAACTCCTCTTTCCTCTGCTAGGGGCTGAAAGACTACATGGACAAATCTTCACAAGCTCTGACTTGGAAATGCTTCTTGCTTCTTGGGAAGATGCAGCTGATCCTGCTCCTGTGGGGGCCCTCTTTCTCCTTCACAGAGCACAGGCAGGTGATTGACCAGGTCCACTCTCCAGAGGCCCAGTCATACTGCACAGAGGACGTGAATCTCCTGTCCCTATGTGACAACCCAAGAGCCTTCTGTCTGCCAGTATTGCTCTGAACCTGAACTCCAATCCCACCAGAGGGCCTCAGGTAGGAAATTGCATAAGCTACCAGAGGTTTTTCTGAAGAAGATCCAGTGGATATTGTACCCTCAGTAATCCTCAGCTTGCACATCTACAATGAGTCTTTCTTTAAAGTTCATGCAGGTGAGAAATAAAAAAGAGAAAATATCAAATGCTCCTAAAAAGGGCAGTATAGGCCTGTCATTCTGGTCAGGGGAGGGGAAAGGCTTTGCATTCATCAGCTGCCTAGCAGAGATGCCCATAGCTCAGTGACCCCTGAATGGATGAAATCTCTGTCCTCAGAACGCTTTTTTTTTTTTTTAACCTCTCTTCACTCGTACTAACTTTCTCCATTTCTGCTTTCCTCCTCCGGACTTCAGGGGCTCCTGTCTTTTCCAGTAGCAGCCACAGAGTCAGACTCACCTTTCTCTGCTTTCCAGAATCCCATTTGCACTGCTCTAGTAAACAGACAGTACCTGCAGCTGTTCCTTCATGCTGCCAGGGAACAGTTCTGAGACACCCTCCACAGGTCAAGTGCTAGGAAAGAGGATAGGACCACATCTACAGTACACCTATAGCCTGACAGGAGGAAACATCACCATCCTAGACATCACAGGACTCAGAAGGGTTTTATTTACTCAAGCGAGGTAAAAAGTTAGCAGAGGAATGATGAAAAGCTACAGGGGTTATATTTTCCCCTGATACATACAGTCATCTCCAGTCAAACAGAGGAAAAGAATTTGTAGAATGAGATTCAATTTCTTGCACTTTAGAAAACAAGTTGAGGCATCTTCCTTTAGGTTCCTGTCCACTTTAGGCAACTGTAGGCTCCCAAATGCCCGACTGTTCTGGGACTGTACATAGATACTTGTTCAGGGACTCAGCGGCTGCACCCAATCTTCTTGTTGTTTTCAGGAGAGATCATCGGGGGACATGAAGCCAAACCCCACTCCCGCACCTACATGGTTTACCTTAAGATCAACCCTAGAAACATTTGTGCTTGCTTCCTGATTCAAGAGGACTTTGTGCTGACAGCTGCTCACTGTTTAGGGAGGTGAGAAAGGAAAAACAGTCCACAGTCTACAGGAAACACTTCTCAGAGCCCTTTTTCTGGGGAGCTTGCTGAGCTCGTAGACATAAACATGAGGAGGATTGGTGAGGATGAGAAAGAGTCATCATATTCCAAGGGGCGAGAAGCAAGGTGGCGACAAAGAATTCCTGGTATAAGGAAAACCAGGGCAATCAAACCAGATTAAATGTAGACCCAGGACCATGCTTTGGCATAACCATGCAAAGGAAAGCAATATCATGTCCTTTCCTGGAGGCACTGAACGCTGAGTTCCTCTTGTGCCCAAGGTGCCCTTCCTTGGTACTAAGAGGCAGCCACAGTCATTCAGCCAGGTTGTCCTCTGTCATCTACAGCTGTACTCTGGATCAAGTGTGGCCTGCTTTTAGAGCCCCTGGGTTGTGTCTTTTGTAGCTCCCCATCCACCAATCCACTTTCCTCTCTGTACAGCCAAATAGAGGTCATCTTGGGGGCCCACAACATCAAGGAATAAGATACACCCAGCAGGTCATCCATGTACAAACAGCATTTCCCCATCAAGAATATAATCCTGATATTTTCATCAATGACATCATGCTGCTAAAGTTAAGGCTCAATATTTTGTGGCTCTTACTCTCCTCATGCAGTGTTACAACTTTAATAGGACCCTGCCCCTGCCTTCTTGGCCATCATGTCCATCACACTGTCCATGTCCAGGAGCCATACACTGATCTGGACTTCTTTTTTTTATTTAAGGGAAAAAAAAGCAGAGAAAGGGTACAAGTTATACAGATTTACAGAAAAAAATAAACAGTAGGAAATCACTAGTTAATGGATTACATATTGTCCTCTTAGAAATAATTGTTCAAGTCACAAAATTAAACTTGTAAAGTGGACATTCCAACAATGATACTGCAAACAGTTCTGTTCAGTGATCCAATAAAACTCAGTGATATCATTTTCTATCTTATACACTTAAATATACATGCAGTTATATCATTTAGAGCACTTTCTTTTTTCTCTTTTGTACAATGACTATTACACATTTTGGGTTTTATTGCTCCCATGGTTCTTATTACTTTTTTGGAAGAGAGTAAAACCAAATATGACATAACAGAACAGAGTCGGTCAAATCAAAAAGGGTGGACATAATAGATAATGTAAAAACATAATACAAGGTTATCAACAATGGTTACCATAATGCCTCCCCCTATTTCTAATAGAATTGCCTATATCATCAGTTGTAATAAAATTGAACAAAACAGTAAAGAACAAAACTGACAAAACCAAGACATTGGAGACATTGTAGGTCTTCAAAAGTAGATAAAAGTCATCGAGTATGGGCGTCATAATGAATCTCACTATCTTCACAGCTGTTGCCTAAACTTTCGAACCTGGTACTATCCAGCAAAACAGAATAGGGGGACATCAGTCAAAAACAAGATGGTGAGAGTAATACAGGGCTTCAAATCAAGATAATGGAAAGTCGAAGTGGGTTACTATAATATATCCTGCTACTTTTATTTATTTTTCCCTTAATTAAAAGGATAAAAATTTTAAAAAAAGTAAATAATGGAGTGGAGATTGTGATAAAAGAGGGCATAACAGCAAAACAGCGCAGATCAAAACAAAACCTTTTAAGCAGAACAGTGTTTCACCACAAGATAATCCTGACATAAAAGTAGTTACCATATTTTCTCTTTCCTTGAAATCCTTGAGTACAACTTCATATACTGTAGCATTAAATATATCAAAACAATATAAAACCATTCAAGAGAATGACAGCATTACAGGGCATTTAGAATCTACTAACAGAAAATGAACAATGGTTTCTGTATAATTTCCTTGTCTTTAAAAGTTTTTGCTTATATTATCGTACATAATAAAATCCAATAAGATACAACCTGTTTAGACCAATGAAGACAGAAGAACAAAAGCCTGATGAGACTTCAAAACAAGATGATCTGAACTTCTTTACTTCTTTCCCATCACTTGGAGAAATAGGCCAGCTGACTAAAGCTGTGCAACTCCTTAGGCTGCACAAGAGCAAGTCCCAGGTGAAGCCAGGTACCCAGTGCTAGCTGGCTGGATGGGGAAAGTAGATTCCAGAGGGAAGATCATCACGCACACCACTTTAGGTGGAGATGATAGTTCAGAAAGATGATAAGTGTGAAGACCTCTTTCCAAAGAATTATAATCCTGCTACTGTGATTTGTTTGGGAGACCCAAAGGTTAAAAATGCTTCCTTTATAGTAAGACTAGGCATCTGTCACAACTTGCTTTGGCAGAAATAGTGTTTGGGATCAAGCTACCCAAGCACCAGGGATTTCTTCACCTTGTAGGCTGTGATATCCCTCCCTGAAAAGAGAAAAAGGGAGCAATCTGAGATGGGAGGTAACTAAAACCTCTACCACTTTACCAAGAAAGGTTCAGTTTGCAACATGCTGCAGGAGTTCATGGCACGGGCACAAGAAAACTGTTTCTGCAGGATTTATAACCAATCAGCTCCTCTGAGCTGGCAGCTCTCTTGGTCAATGAACTCATCCTCTGTGTTCAGGGTCAGACATGCTCATCAGCCTCCATGGCTTAAAACAGTGGCCCGAAACCAATGATCCTCACAATTCTACAGCAATGAGGTCCTAGACTTGGGGATGAAGACAAAGACTGGCCCCAAGAATGACAGTGTCCATAGTCAGAGCTCAGCAGCTAAGGGCCTGTAGTTCCCTCAAATCTCTCACAAGCATACTTTACAATCAGTACTGCATGAGGGGGTCTGGCACAATGGAAGTGAGAATTTAGGCAGTGTGCTGGTTCACAGACTCACTATCTACAGGGTGACTCAGGAGGCCCCCTGGTGTGTAATAATGTGGCACAAGGCATTGTCTCCTATGCACCAAAAATAGGACAAGACCAATTGTCTACACCGAAGTCTCAAGCTTTCTTCACTGGATAAAGAAAACCATTAAACAGAGCTCACTGCATGGAACAAAGCAAGTCCTCTCTGTGAGCAACCATCTTACCTGGAGCTGAGTCTAAAATCACTCTAGAGCAGCTGCCAGCAACTCAATAAATGTTTCATCTCATTGAAAAGGCTGGTTTCTTCTTTGCTCAATTACTTTGGCTCATAGGGACCAACCCATGCTAATCAGGACAGTGACATAGTTTTGATGATTTCTGCCTCCTCCATTCCTTCTCCACTCAATACCTTTCCAAATTCCCTCTCAAAACTGTTAACCAGCTCCTCCTTAAACACTTTATTTTCTCCACAGCACCTTTTTTTGTAGGGGCTAAAGTTACATCTCTCTTAGGGGCTAAAAGTGTACATTTCTCTTCCTGGGCCTCAGGGTGAACATTTGACCTCTTTATGTGTCACATGCAGAGGGAAAGAGGATGATTTCACAGTAGCTACCGGTAGGTCAGGCACCACTGAGGTCACCACAGGGCCCTAGCAGGATAGGCAGGGGAAGGGTTTCCTGAGTAGGATATTTCTCTCCCTCAGATTTAAGGATACACAAGGAGTGCAGGGTAATCTGAATGACTCTTCACCCTCAACTGTAATTTGTTTCCTGCTCCATTCTCCTCTATGACCAAGGCTTACCTTGGTTTGAAGCCACCTGGCTGCCCATTCTTATCCCTCCTAGAACTGTCACAACCTACGAAGTCCTGTCCTTATCAGGCCACACTGATTTGGTATTGGAAACACCTGAAATCCCCCCACCAAGGACATCAAAGCCATTCCTCTCTTCACAAGTTAATGACACCCACATCAGCCCTGGGTTTTGGCCTTCTTTCCTACTGGATTTAGGACCCCCTTGTTTCCCCACAACTACAGATACTCACTAACTCTTTATTCACATCAGGATTTGCACTGGACTTGGTCGATTGACATTTATTTATTAGAATTCCAATAAATTTTCCTGGGATTACAACTATAAACTCATCCTGACTGTGACTAGACTGGAACAGTTGCTTTTAAAGGGTTTACAAAGGGTTAGACCAGGGGCTGAGGATTATGCTCAGTGGGACAGGCACCCATGTAGCAAGCTCAAGGTCCTGAATTCAATCCCAGGCACCAATAAAGAAAAAAAGTGCTGGGCCATAGGGTCTATGGTGTACATAATCACAGAGCCCCTTGAAACTGACAGTGTCACAGACTTCCAAATTAACTCCCTCTCATACTCCAGATTGTCCCATGACTCCTACATGGAAAATAAGTGAAATAAAATATATTATTTATATTTCTGCTTACAGGTTCTACCAATAATATTACAGGATACTTCAAAACTGTATGAGATTTAGAAATAACCTTAAGCATACACTTTTCAGATGTGAAGTTATGAAGTGATTTAAAGAGGAGCTTTTCATATGCGGAGCCAGGAGGTGAGAAGATAAGGAGGCAGCCTTGTTTTCATTTGTTTGATATAAATGATATAAATGTCATCATACAAAATCAAATTACAGGAAACACACATATCCAGTCAGCCTGCTGTGAACCATCATCCCTGTCAATACTACAAAGCCTGATTCTGCAGAATCAACCTTGAGTTTGGGAGACTGCCACAGAAGAAAATGGGGAAATACCTGTAACATTTAGGTACTCATGGTTACTGCTACATGCATGATATCTAATATTACCCAGGCTCCTCCTCGTTGAGAAGTTCTTAGCTTTGAGAACACAAAACTGTGTGACACTTTGTTCAACAAATGTTTTTGTGGGTGTTGGGTTTACCTTGCTGAATTCTCCTATCACCTCTGGCTGCAGTGTCAGGTCACTAATACTCCACACTGCCTGGCAGAATTTGGCTTGAAATTAATGCCTCTATGTACCAAATACACAAAATACTACATCTTTCGTGACACAGGGTTAAATCTTACTCTGGGATCATGTAATGCTCAAAGGCATGCCCTTTCCCATCTTGTTTACAAAGCATGCCACATCACAGTCTCATAATGGTCTTGTGTAGCATTACAAGGGAAAAGTAGCTTCCAACTTGGAGAAGAATACCACAATTCCTGCACCTAAAACTTACTGAAGATCTGGGTCCTTCATCAGAAACAAAAATTAAAATCCACAAAGAAAAAAAGAAAAAAATAATAGTTTAGAAAGTTTCCCAGTCATATACAAGAATACTCATGTATTCTATTTACTTTGGGGAAATGGACTTGTAGTTTAAAACTTCTTGGAGAAATCATTACTGTAGGTTGGTCTTCATCCTCCTCTAAGTGAAGAGGATGAAATAGATTCCCAGGAAAAGTCATGGTGCCCCCCTACAACACGGGACGGGTCCATAACCGAAGAAATGTTTTGCGTGCCCTGTATGTCTATGATGTCTTTCTTTGCCTCTTTCTGTTTGTCCATGGACTTCTGAATCCTCCACAGTGGCTAGGTTTGAAAGCTGCGCCCTCTGGTGACCAAACGTGGAATAGTCGGTAACCTCAGATAGCTTAGGTAGAAACTACCAGTTTCCAAAGGCAGGTCGACCTAAGTGGCTAAACTTAATGGTCCAGGGGCGGTCCATCACACTTTCCCCATCCAACTCCTCACGCCAGGAGGGAGTGGGGTTAGGATGGCCCCGATAATGGGTCCAGGGTGTCTTCCCTAAGCCACTGGCCAACTAATCATCACCTTCTGCTAAACCTAACCCCCTGCCGCTAGCCACTCCTCTGCTCTAACATATCTATAGCGAACTCCTCATGGAACATAGAAATACAATAAATTTTTCCATGTGGAAAAATTCGACCAAGAGACTCTAGTTGTTTCTTTGGTGAAACAGACAGAACAACTTCCTCTATGGCTGGGGGCCATCCAATCCCACATCAGAGCCCACATTCCTTCAGGGTGTGTGGAGGAAGGAGTAGAGGGTGGGGGTTTACAGGGGCATCCTCAGGCTTCTCTGAGTCACCAGCTGACTAACTCCAGTGATCACTAACCCTCTCTCTATGCCAGACCTAAGCCTAACCAACCGCTGTGTCCACTCCCCTGCCCTCATCCAGTACACCATAAACCCCACTAACAACACTTTGCCTGGCTTCAAAGGTCCTATTCCACTGGAAATGAGTTAGCTAGCATCTGACTTTGACTGGTCTTGGGGTTTTTGGAAGTAAGGGTCTGTAGCCCCCCACCCTGGGAGAGAGGGTGGTGGCAAACCACTCACAGAAGAGTGTGCTCCAGAGAAAGTGTCAGTCTCTCTGGGCAGTACTGGAACTGCTCCCTCCTGAGCCTCAGGGGAGGATCTGATATCAGGCTGCTCAGTGACACCAACCTTGGCCCTGGAGGGTAACTAGTGGGCACAAGGCTGACTCTTATTTGAGCCTGAAGGGTATATGCAGAGGCCAGGCTGATGGTAAAGGTAGTGGACAAAACCAAAAACCCAATATTGGAGGCCCCATGGATGGAGGGAAGACCGGCAGCAGCGATTCATTCCAGTGGCTGTGTCTCCTTTACAGAAGGACTGAGTCCATTCCCCGGAGACACTGGATGCTGACTCATACCTATGCACAAACAAAACCCTGAGTTCCCCTACAGCCCAAAGAGAGAGACATCAGAAAGCACTTTCCACCACCTCTCTCGTGTCCCTGATGAATGTTGCTCTAACTCCCTTGCCAGCAGGTATCAGGGTGGCTTCCTCAATGGGTAGCCAGACAGACAGAAGACAGACAGACAGAGTTACAGTAGAGGAGAGGGCTGTGGATTCCTCAAAGACATAGGCCCCAGAACAGCATACCCATCTGTGTGTCAGGACAGTTCTTTTTTCTTCACTTGCCACAGACAGGTAAATGAGTCTGTGTCATCCTCTGTCCATCCGTGTGCCACCATCTGGTGCTGCTGCATGGGATCCTTCTTGGGTAATGGCCTTCCTTCCGGTTCCCCTGACCGCTTGTCCCATCCAGGGTGGATGGCCCAACTGGGGCAAACATCCTCTCAGACAGACATACTTGTGCACCTTAGAAATGGGCAGGATAAATATCTAGAGCACACTGATTTTTATCTAGGGGTGGATGAGACTGCATTAGGCTGGGTGACTTTGTTGGCTTCTGTTTTCTAGGGCTCTCCCAGTTGTCAAATATCTTTTAAGCAATATCTAATAACTGACTGAAGTGAATTCCCTCAAACTTTTGCAATTTTCCCTTAATATCAGGGGCTGACTGGGTTACAAATGCAATATTAATGGACCTTGCATTTTCACCTGATTTATGGGTTTATAAATGTCATAGACCTTTTGCACTGTTTCCAGAAAACCACGAGGAAGTCTCATTAGCCAGTTGTCTCACCTGTGCTAACTTGGGCAAAATGGTGGGGTTTCTGGGCCGCCCTTATGGGCATCCAAGAACAACTGGCAATACCAATGGAGAACCTCCTTACCTCTGATTGTCCACTCGGTTTTGGACAAAGGGAAAACATGGTTCTGGTGTTCAGGATCAGAGGACAGGTTCCATCTGAATCACACACTGCTTTTTCATCCCAGGGTGCAAACACACTCTATCTCTCTCTTCTACTGTAAACAGAACCTGTAAAGTCTGCTGGCAATCATTCCAAGTGGGACAATTATTGAAAAAGATAGAATCCAGAAGAGAAATTAAGGCCTTGTGGATCCTCAGAAAAATGATGTGTTCTGCTGTTTCTGATAATTTTAGGATTTGAATCTATTTGTTCAGCTTCCACACTGGAACTTGTTTGTTCAGCTTTAAAATCAGAATCACTAGTCAGCACTAATTTCCACTTTTGCAACAAATCGCTTACCCACAAGTTAACTGGAATAGGTGCCATATAAGATAAAAAGAAACTCTTTTGTTGGTTGGGTCCCCTCTAAGGCAAAGGTGAAGCACTCTGTAACAAAATCAACTGGGCCACGTAGCCTCCCTGTTCAAAAACCCAGATATCCACAGCACATGAAAGAACTTGTATTTTATCTCTACAATGTTCAATCTCACTAGGCACAATAGTTATTTCTTTTAAATTTATATCATCTTTTTCTAGCAGAAGGCTAACTGTTCCTTAGTTGGGGGACCCCAAATTCTTGTCCTAGAAATCAGTTCCTCACACAGATTGCGACCCATTCTATTTTTATGAGCCTGCTCCAAGACAAGAGTTTTTAGCTTCACATCAAAATGTAGTAATTGAGCAGGAGAC
Source organism: Cavia porcellus (assembly GCF_034190915.1). Lineage (NCBI taxonomy): Eukaryota > Metazoa > Chordata > Mammalia > Rodentia > Caviidae > Cavia > Cavia porcellus. The sequence continues at coordinate 21,120,154 of NW_026947484.1, read as the reverse complement.
AGGCACGTTATTGCCGAATGTTTGATATCATAAGGTATCAACTGATATTTATCCAAAACATTTTGCAGTAAAAGTTGACTAATTCAATTCTATTAAATTTTGAAACTATTTGTTTCTTTCTTTTATTTAAAGCCTGTTATTCATAAGTACTATAATCCAAAGCAAACAAAATTCACGTTCCCTCAAGCTTTCTATTACTTACCACACACGCTCAAATTGAGCTTTTCCTGTTTCACATTCTGGCACATCCATAACTCTTTAAGACAAAACCACTTTCTTTGTCCCTCTTTTTCTTTATTTACTTATATCCAGTCAATTTCTTTCTCTCTCACTTTTCAGAGAACATTAAAACCATCAATAAAATCTTTGAAGCGCCTTGCTTTCAGTCGTCTAAAACATATTTAATCATTTCGTGGCTTTTCAACACCTTAAAAAGCTAAATCTTAAAAACTGTAACTTTCTTAACTGGCCCAATTACATCATGACCTGGTTTCACTTGGTAAAGTTAATATGCTTTTTAAAATCCATATATATATATATATAAATGTATATATATATATATATATATATATATATATATATGTATATATAGACACTTTAACCAGAAAGAAAAATACTTTTTAAAGGCACGCTGAAGTTGCAAGTAAACACTTCAGGATCGAAACATTAAACAAGGCACTGCAAAGACAAGACCAACATTAAAGACACAAACAAAGATTTTTCTGTCCACAGTTTTGTGAGCCACAGGGAAAGAGTTTTCCTTATGAACCTTGAGTTCAATAAGCTGCATGGATCCTGAAGCAGAAATGGGCAATGAGCCCCTAAATTAGTAGCAAATTCAACAAGTTCAAATGGGAAAAAAAAAGTTACTAACAAGATTCAACAGATCCAAATGAGCCGATGGCTCCAAAGTGTAGAAACACTGAACATAAAGACAAATGGGCAAAAAGCCTCAAATTCCAAACAGGCAAAAAGACCCAAATACTTACAGATGTTTAAGCCAATCAATTGGTGAAAAATAACTTGGGGAGGGGTCCCCCAGTAATACCAGATGAGCACCCAAATATTTTACCCCCAAAATTAGACACCTAAATGTTGTCCAAAAAATGGAGCAAGATTTTTTTAAAGAAAAGGAGCAGTTTTATTTAAGCTGGCAACAGCCATACAGTGCAGCTGGAGTTTGCTATGCCTTGTAACTTGTTTAAAATTTTGACAGACTTTTATAGAAAGAACAATCACAAAGTAAATTTTGGGTGGGGTAACAAGAATAAGGAAGACCTTTGATGACTCTTGCTTGAGGGCAGAGAAGTTTTGCAGTTGGTGGTCAACCATTTGCTTCTTTACAAGAATTTACCACCCTTTGTTTACTAATTTCGGGATCAACTATCTTTCACAAAAGGAGGACAAAAGTCGAGAGAGAGGAATGTAGGTAACTCAAGGTAGACTGATTCCAGGAGCAATTGTCCATCACAAGGGGAGCAAGGGTCAACACACCACACATGTTACCAGGGTGATGGTACATGCAGAACACTTTGGCACTGCTGTTTAGAATAACATTTCCCTTTCCACTAATTCCCCTTTCCCCTTGTCTTCATTTTTCTTTAGTCCTCTCTCTTCTACTTTCATGTCATTTTATTTATTTTCCACATTTAAGAACAGACATTTATTTTTCTCATTCTGACTCTGACTTATTTTGCTTAACATCAATCTCCATTTTCAGGAGATGATTTCTTATGGGACTATGACTCAGTGATACTCCAGTATGTATATATGTCACATTGTGTTTATCCATTAATCAGTGGGTGAGGGTCAGGGCGATTTCTATTGCTTAACTATTGTGAATTGCCCACAAATAAGCATAAGTTCACAGATACATCTAGATTATGCTGGATCTATATTATTTACACAGTATGGAGCACGTTTCAATTTTTTGAGGTTCTATAATGTGTATTTCCATGGTGACAGTCCTAACTTACATTCTTATTCAGTGTTTATAAGCATTTATTGTTTGATAATCACTATGACTCAATCTAGATGGAATCTTAATGTAGCTTTATTTTAGTTCATTCATGTCTAAAGACATTGAACACACTTTTATGTACTAATTCATCATTTGTTTGTATGTTTTATGGAAGTATCCATAAAGTTCACCTGTCCACTTATCAACTTGTCTTGTGTTTTTGTTTTCCTTTATTTTTTGACATGGGGTCTTGCTATGCAGTTCAGGCTAGTTTTGAACTCACTAAGTAGCCCACAATAGCCTCAGACTCACAGCAATTGTCTTACCTCAGCTTTCTGAATGCTTGGATTACAGGCATGTACCACAACTCCCAGTTTGTTTATTTGTTGGTGTTAAAATTTTGAATCTATATACATTTGAATATTTAAGCTTCTGTTAGAAGGGTAGCTCACCAAGATTTCCTCCCAAATTTTGATGGGTGTTACTCTTTAATCTATAGATTGCTTTTGTGCAAAGGTTTTGAAATCAATGCACTCTTCCTTGGCAATTGCTGCTATTATTCCCTAAGATATCAACTCCTGTAATAGAAAGTCTTTTTGGTGTTGGAATCACTTTATTAAGTATAACTATTATGAATTATTGTCACATACACTCAGAAGTAGTGCTGTTTGAGTGATATTGGATCCTAAATAAGATCATGTAGGTCACAAAACTCTCACATCTGAAGTGCAGCAGATTGGAGGTTTTTGGGTTGAAATTCACCCTGCTTGGGCTGCCTCCTGTCCCCACCCACACCGCTGGACCGAGACTTCAGTGGCCACACATGGGCTATGAGCACCTGCATGGCTCTTGCAGTATCACACATTGCTTTTCTGGAGCCAAAAATATTACACATGTGACACTGTTATACACAACCAAGGCAGAATACAGAGAATTTAATGTTTTTCAAAATAGAAATCTAATGGATTCCAAATATAAATCTGTTTGGGCAAATTGACTTGCTTTGTTGGACGGAGAGAACTTATGGATATTTAGAGGAAATTTCTCATTCCTGAGAGTTTTCCAAAGGTGAGACCAGAGCCTATTATATATCAGATACCAAGAGATAGATCAAAAGAGTGTTTGCTGAGAGAGGGATAAGTGATCCTTCTTGTCCAGCTTCCCTGGGCTGACTCAGAGGACCAATAATCAGTGCCTGCCACCAGGGGGAGAGTGGGCTCCAGGTCCAGGCCAGGCAGAAAGGGCTGAGGCTGCCCTGAATTCACAGGGGGTGATAATTCACAGGAGGTGATGGCTGAATCCTTGGAGAATGCTGGATTGGAACAGGCTGCAGCCAGGGCTGCTGAAGGAGAAATGGAGCATTGCAAGTTTTGTGTAACTGGCTGACAGCGGTGAATCCACACAGAGTTGTGATCTCTACAGGAAGCTGGAAAGGAATAGAGTTGGTGGCCAGAGACACTCAGGTGGAGCCAGGCATTGGTGTGCAAAGGCCAAAGCAAGAGGGAGGAGGTGGACTGAACTTTGTGTTGGCCGAGAATAGGGCAGGAAATGAGACCTGGTAATCCTGAGGGTGATCTCAGCCTCCTAAGCAGAAGACAGCACTTAAAGGGGGAGAAACTTGCAATACTGGCTAGAGAATCACTGAAAGAGGAAAGTGAGTGCTCTGAATCTCGAGTCTCTAGGGTTACCCTTTCCACTGCCCTGCTCTATTCCCTACCAAATTGTTTGGGATCCCATGAAGATTCTTGGACTAGAGATGGTAAGACAGTCCTGAAGCACAGTGATACATATTTGGAAGGTAAACTATAAGATTGTGGAACCTTGTGTGTGATGATGCCTCCTAATGCTGAGTGAGACTCTCCAGTGTGCGTTGAGGATCTACATTGGAGAGCTGAACGTTAAACAAAATGGGTGGGAGCAATCAGTGAGGAATTGTATGGGATGAACTTAAGGAAAGAGGGAGGGCTGGGGAGAAAAGAGGAAGCCACAGTCAGAATGGCATGCACAGCAGTTTCACACTAATTAGGGTTTAGGGAATAAATAGGATTTCAGGCACAGTCATTCTTCCAATCCATTTACTGTAACTATGCAGTGGCCTCTGTTCCCTGGAGTGTTTTATTCTGCCTCAGTAAAGATGATGAGGCACAGAGGAAGTCAATCTTGTGCCTGCTGTTAGAAGTGCTCCATTATCTTCTTCATTCAGGGCAGGAAGAGGGAGAACTTCATGAAGACGCCTGGGGGTTTGCCATCCTTTTCTCCATAGAATAAAATGTCATGGAACATGTTTTTATGCATGAGGGGGACCCCAGAGTCCCCCTGTGGACAGAGAAGGAAAGCATGGAACAGGCCTCTTCCTGTTTGTGCTCTTTGAACATCACCACAGTGGATGACCTCTGTCAGGGGGCTGTGAGCATGAGATCAGGGCAGGGTACATCTGGCTGTCTCCTGCAGACCAGAGGCTCTACCCTCACCCCGGCTTTACTTTCCGATATTAACTTACCTGAACCTTTCTGGGCAATCCTAGAGATACTCAAGTGATTACACTGAAATCGGTTTACTGGTATTTCCTGATCCTCTACTCCTATATTCCCAGGGACTGGATTAAACACTGCATTGCTGCAGAACCCAGGCCTTCAAAGTCTGGTCTCAGGGAATGGGATATGGACACCATCATCTTCTCACCAACTTTCTCTTTCCTAGGTTCTGTCTCTATAGGCAATGGAAACCTCACCTTGAATCGAGTCTTTGTTTTACTTGGGTTTTCCACACCAATCTCAGTGAGAGTGGAGTAGGCATGGATGGAAGATTTGCATTTTTTTTGTACTGTCAGCTCCATGTCTTGCGGTGTGCTTGCTAAGGGACCCAATGGGGTGATTCTCCCCAACCCTGCCACAAGACATGTGTGTCCTGGATTCACCTGGCTCATGGCCTCATGCAATCTGAGGGTCTCCACAGCTTTAGTCTGCTTGGCTCTTCTGTCTAGCTGATAGAGAATAAGCAAGATAGTAGAGATCAGCCTCTGGCATAGACAGTATGCCTTCTGGACCGATGCATTGTGATAACTGTGAGGGCAAGAAGGAAAAGAGCGGAGATCCACTGGGAGCAACAACCCTGTATGAGAAGAGAAAGAGCAGCAGGAAGGTTCAACTCACCTACAGCAGCATGAAGTTACTGGAGAAGGTTTTAGGAGTATATTCTGGGTGTGGGATGGCTCTTTTCCCATGGATGTCCTTATAGGTCTTGTTTTGTTTCTGGATGTTGTGGGCCCCTAAGATGACACTTATTGAGCTGTGCAGAGAGGAACATGGATTTAGGTTGTAAAACCATAGGGAATCTGTGCAGTGCAGGCAGCACAAGCTTTGCAATGTAGTTGCTATGTCTTGTCACCTGTCACTTGTTCTGTACTCTCACCATCTGACTCCAAAGCTTAGCTCTTCTGTTTCTCAGCATTTCATTTTCCCAGTTTTCTTTCCTTTTTTTAAGGCGAATGGGTTGGAATGCTTTTTTGTGCACTGAGCTAAAGCTTTCAGTCCTTTATAATTTATTTTTATTTTTGAGAAAGGATCACACTTACTAGTTAACTTATCAAGCCTGGGCAGAAACATATTTTTGACTTTTATTCCTACATGTTTGCGGAATACAAGGACTATATCCACAGTAAGAGATTATCACAGGTCCATAACTCGTTCAGTTTCTTTCTTTTCTCCCTTTCTTTCATCTCCTTTTTATTTTTCCAGCTTCAGAATCATTTATTTGTCTTAGAATTCTTGATACAGTTAATTTCCATACATTCAGATACTGAGCTGAAACTTTTGATCTTCCTCACTTTCCTGCTTTCTGATGAGCTCTTACGGGTTTGTGAACCCGAGGAGTTCCTAGACTGTGGTCTCTGTGGAGGACAGTGGTCCCTGTTGGGTCTTAGCAAATGTGGGCTGGTTGTCTCTTCTCACCTTCCCTTGCAGGGTGCAGCTGTCAGTACAAATTTCTTTCACACCAGGACACTACCACATCTCCTCTTCCTATCTCCAATCCGAAACTGGACAAAGATCATATAGGGATGACAGTGGGACTTGCCTTATGATCCCTGATGATCTCCTGTGAAAGAAAAGCTGAAATGGGGTGTCTGTAAGAAGTGTGGTTGAGAGAGAGGACTGGGGAAAGTGAAGGTTGAGGGTGGGATCTGGTGTGACTGTACCCAGTAGAGGGACTCATCTTAGGTTCTGCAGGCTGCATGCCTTGGAGCCAGAATGACTTTTTCTGAATGTCAACTTCTTTGAGAAAGTCAGGATAGTTCTGGTCTTCTACTTCCTACCTTAGACACTTGCATGGAAGAGGAATGAGTGATGGTAAAATTTCATAAGATATTAGGAAGCTGCCTTCATTCCTGTTTTCTTGCTGCGGCCTTCCTGTCTGTTTGAACTGCTATTAATTTCTGGATTGGTGAAACTTTCTAACAATCTACCTATGAGATAATGAGCTTGGATTCTTCAAACCCTGATAATCTATACCGAACATATTCTGTGTTCTCAGGAGCTGTTTTATGCTGTATATCTGATGTCTAATCAATGTTTCATCAGTGCTTGATTGCCCAGTATAGTATGATGGGATTCAGGGACATAAACATTTAGGAGGAGGAAGTATCCAATGCAGGGACCACAAGGGAAGCCAGCAAGGCAGACGTAGAAAAGATCATTAGAGTGAACCTGCAAAGACCTAAGGCGGAACTAGTGTAATGGAATGTAGGATTCATTCATCATGTCACCTCTGAGTCTCACTGCACCCTGAAATTCTCTTCAGGGCTGGGACTGGGCTTGGTGTGCACTGGATAGTGCAACTGGTTCCTGTGACACCCATCCCCCACAGGCTGTTGGCCTGACCTGCCCTGTTTTGGTTTTTGAGCAACAGGGTTTAGTTACTTACTTTTGTTGGTTCACATTCTCTGGTTAATGATTTCTTGATTTTTTTTTAATGTTTTTCTGAGGACAACTCACTTTCCAGGTAATGCAGAAAATTCTGTGCAGAGGCTAACACCTATTAAATCATCTGAGAACACCCTCCTTTTGACACCGTTGTAAGTGTCCAGCCAGCTTTGTATTTGTGAGTCTAGGTTTGCAATTCGATCTGGGGCAGATAACTCCTGGCTGAGACCAAGGAATGTTCCAGACCCAAGCTGGCAAAAATGTCAGTAGTGGAGAGAATTTTGTGGTATAGCTCAGACCTCTAGAATAGAGATGGCCACTCATCCATTCCACCCTGAAGGAGAAGCAGAAAGCTCAGCAGGAGTAGGAGTGGTGTCATTTTCCCAGGAAGGTTACCCAGGTCAGAGTAGACAGAGCCCCTGCAGCATGATGAATGGGGCACAAGCCCTGTGACCTTGCTGATATCTTACATATATGCTCCTTTGGATTTGATGGGTGTCATCCTTCTAGGGAGGATTATGAACATTTTCTGGATGGTTCAGGAAACTCTGTCAGTCTAACAGCTCTGTGGCTGAATCACAAGGCAGCCAGAAGAAAGCTCAAGCAATAGAGGTAGTTGAGGCTGTACTGCATGCAGCTAGTAAAAGTGTGGAGACCTCAGAACCTACCCAGGTTCTGAGCTGAACCAAGCATGTCTATTTTTCACAGGTCTTGTGAGTTTTCATTCTGTGAAGAGTGTGAAGAATTACTTAGCAGACTAGAGTTAAGAACGAAAGGCAAATGGGTCCTTCCCTCAAAATCTGGTAATTGGTTGAAGTGGACTTAAAATTTGTGCTTAGAGCATAATGTGGTAAATTGGTAGTGAATTTGGCTTGGTAATATTAGGTAAAGACTGGACTGGCTCTAAAGACTGTCCATAAAGATGGACAGTATATTATTTTGTGGAATAGTAACAGTTTCCTATTTTGTTACCATCATAGCCTCAGTTTTTTTAAAATGACTTAATACCCTCTTTAAATATGAATACTCTGGAATTTCTCTTTCTTAGGAAGAAAACTTTGGGAACCAAAATTCACTGGATCAAAATAAAACATTGAATACTCTGTTGCAACCTATTTGCTTAGGTGTTCATTATTTAGCATTTTTTCATCCCAGAAAATAGTCTTCCAAATGCCCACCTCTGAATGCAAGAGCTTTTCGGTAGACCTTCTTGATCTAAGGCCATTCCATCAGCAGTAGTTCTCACTTCTTGGCTTGTGAATACATAACTCCCATCTGCATCAATCATCAAATGGTGAGGCTCTGGGTGTCTTTATGTCCCAATTTCCCCTTTTTTCAGGGGTCACAATTCAACTTGAGTTTAGTCCTGCTTGAGACTCTCAGAGGATTTGTGTGGAATGAATGTTGGCACTCAGGTTTTGCAGTTCAGGAGCATAGATCATTCCACTGCTGATTTTCATTGGTAATTGTTCAGTGTTGTCTGTGAATCTATTACCTTTTCCTCTTTTTAGGGTTGAGCCTGCTCTCTTGCTGGTCTCTGCTGGAGAAAATTCCTATGGCTTCAGGTGAATTGTTGAGTCACAAAAGTGAAGAGATGCTTGTGAGTCTGGAAATCTAAGGTGCACGTTAAGTTATAGGTGTCTGTAGGGATGAGTTCTAAGGAAACTAGCCTCTACTCAAAGTAATGTCTTTGATGATCCTTTTAATCCAAGTCAGTCTTGTTTGGATCAGGTAAACTTTCTTTAATCAGCTCAGTCAAGACTCTTCTTTTGGTGGTCCCTTTCCTGACCCATCACTCTTTTTTGGGTGTTTGCGTTTTTCTGTATTTCAACCTCCTGAAAACATTGAACCATTTGCTCAGTGACACTGAAAAAAGTTAAGGGCAAATTTCTTTAAAGTTTTCTTTCTTTTTGTTTCTTTATTTCATAAATTCTATTCCTACAAGTATGTATGACTTATTTGTTGCTCCATCAGTAGTTATGATCCTCATTCCTCTGACTTAGGGATTGTGCATCCATCTAAGTCAGGTGCTTTGTTTCTAGTCTGGATTACCTACTGTGCTGGATAGCATCCTAAGGTCACCTTCCTGGGTTGCAAGTCGGTATGTGTGGTAGTTAGAGCACAGCACCTAGGCAAGCTCACTCTGAATCTCTGAAAATAGTAAGCAGGTGCCAGTAGCACTGTAGTAGGTTGAATCAGGGGATCTGACTAAGGCCAGGGTTGAGATCATAGGGTCAGTGAAGCACAGTTGTCCAGATCATATGGCTTGTGTTCATTATCTCTAGGAGTTAGAGAAGTATCCTGGGCTATAGCCTAGAAAACACATTATGGAATTTACCAAAATTAACTCTAGTTGTGAGAAGTGGAATTTGAGAATTTCCAACATTCCCTTCGAAGGCAGATGCTTTGCAGACAGCGGTCTGCCAGGGAGTTTTCTTTCCACAGAGTTTACTGAGCAGAGTTAGAAAAATACCTTGGTTGGGAGACTAAAAACTTTTCCTTGGATGGGTGTTAGGTTGTCCTGAAGGCTTCTGGTCCTGAAGAATTGAGGGAGACCTTGCCTCCTGGCTGAAAGACAGCAGAATCAGATAGTAGGAGGTCAGGATCCATCCCTAACATCTGGGGCTAACTAGTTATGTGATAGTAGGTTCAGTTAGCTTCTTATATTTTGATTAATCACAAGAGACTTATGACACTTACTATGCCCATCTATGCTAGCTACAAGAGCTATTCCTATAAATACAATGAAAAATGTGCATATTAGTTTTATGTAATTTTGAAATGAATATTTTTTCTTGTATTTCTGTTCTTTAAGTTCCATATAAAAAATAGAGTTTTGTGCCTCATCAGTTTGTTTTCAGGGTGAGAAGCAGAGCTGTGTGCTGACAGATGATCTGCCTTCCTTGTTGATATAGTCACCACAGTGTTCTTCAGAGCCAAGGTATGAAGTGACAATTCTTTGAGGACCATGATTACAGAGATAGATAATTTTCCCAGATTTAAAGTGTGAGATGATCAGGAAGAGAGACATGCTGACTCATGACTGAAACCCATGCTTCTTCTGCAGCAAAGTCCAGATTGGCTAAGACCTCTGAGGAGCTGTGACTCTAGCATTACCAGAGGAGGCCAGTGCAGCACATTGTGATATAATTAGGCTGAACACTATACCTCGAGATTAGAGGATGTTTTTGTCCTGTGTAAACTTCCCTAATTTTGCTCACTATTGGATGTGGCCAGGCTTCACTAGCAATGAGGATTAAATTTGACACCAGCCCAAGGCTAGAAATGTATCCAAGAGATTGCTCCAACTTTTCATATCCAACTTTGTACACCAAACAAGATTGTGCACCAAAGGCGTATATGACAATTTGAGAGCTGCCTGATTAAGCCGTCTGTCCTCCTCAATTTCGACCTTCCTCTGCTGACTTGTTCATTTTAGATCCCTAATCTGCTGTTGTCAGCTCTGTTCTGATAATGCACTTGAAACCGGTGGCACATGGCCGTTTCTGGTGGCATGTATACTCCAAATAAATATTATCTTCAGAGCAAGACTTCTTTTGTTCTCATGTCTTTCGAATCCAGATCTAAACCAAGAAGCTTATACAAGCTAAGTGACAAGAAAATGAGAGAAATTCCATGACAGGCTGCTTTTCTGTGTATCTACTGACTTGTACTCAGTATTTGCCTGGTAAGAATTCATGTATTGGTGGGCAACAGAGTGGTGATTTCTAGACCTATTGTACTTGTGGCCGCTCTCACTTAAGGGGACATTACTGGCTGGATAAAGCATCATGGAGTTCCAACTCTGAGGTCCTGCTGCTGGCAGTGACCAAAAAGACAGGCTGAAAAGGAATCAGGCTGCTGAGTGACCTCTCTGAGTTTGCCCTGAGCTTATGAGCAAAACTTGTCTTTCTGAGAACTGACAGTGACCTGCCTAGCGGAAAGCTCTGGCCTAGCTTTCTGTGGACATGTTCCACCTTCTTTGTCTTCTATAGGACAGAAAATGAGGCAGTATCCAAAAGTGACCTGGGAAGAATGGTATGGAAAGCAGTCTACTAGGATCCTCATGGAACCCTTGAGATGGTGGATAGTGAAATATGGAAGAACACTTTCCCAGGCAAGAGCAAGACTGAAGCCTCTGCCTGAGGCCAAGGATGCCTGGCTGCAAGAGGATGTCCTGCTATGAGAGGAGAGCCTGATCCATGCTTTGGACCTGAATAGAACAGCTGTCATTGGCACTTAAACTGTGTCTAGCAAACCTACTCTGGAGTGTTTCTCCGAAGGTCTACAGATCATGGAGTTACGTAAATTTCCATGTTTATTGCTGCATTACTGGTAATAGCCAAGTGTCAACTTTTATCTATCAATGAATGAAGGAAATGTGAAATGTATTTTTAAGTATCATATATATATATATATATATATATATATATATATAACCAAGTGTCAACTTGTATATATCAATGAATGAAGAAAATGTGAAATGTAATTTTAACTATCATATATATGTGCATATATATGATATATATATATATGCATATATATGTATATGTATATATATATATATATATATATATATATATATATAACCCAAACCAAATAGAAACGAGATCTTGTCATTTGAAACAGCATGGATGTACCACGAGGACATTATGTCAAATAAAATAATCCATGCACAGAAAGAGAAATATAAGCTGTTACTTAAAAGGATACTGAAAACAATTGTAATTGCAGAAACAGAGTCTAACAGTAGTTATCAGAGGCAAAGATTTTAGGAGCATTTAGAGACTTTGGTCAAAGGGTGCAAAGTTTTAGCTACATAAGAGGTATAAGACTTTTGATATGTATTGTGCATTACACTGACTATAATTAGTAGTGTATATTTCAGATTTGCTAAAAGCAAATTTCAGATGATTTGAGTCTAAAAAATCATAACAATTAAACTGCTGGCTATGTTGAGTAGCTTTAGTTAATCGTTTAATATTGTGTGTGTGTATGTGTGTGTGTGTGTGTGTGTGTGTGTGTGTATACTATAAAATCTCTTAGAACACCATTTCAAAAGAATTTTTCAAATAATCCACATGTAATATTCGATTAAATAAATCCTTGCAAGGGAAAAATAGTGCTACGTGAAAACAATGAGAATTCATATTTATTCATTTTTTACTCTGCTTCAGAGAACATACCAGCTACTGTTGATATGTCATATAGAACTCCAGAGAGGGAGATACATGTTACTAAATACATGTGTAGATAAGAAAGAGACTGAGAAACATTACATAGTATTTCAAGGAGAGTGGAGATAACAGTTCACATTCAGGTCAAAATGCAAACTTCCACTATCGTCCCTTCTATAGTAGAAGCCACAAATTGGTAGATTGTAACTCAGTTGTCCTAGCATGGTAACCTGGTGCAGTTAGGATACCACTGTAATGGCCTTCCATTGACTTTCATTCACTCTCACTAAGGGTCAGTTCAGCAAATATTAACTTCCCTTAGAAATCAGGATCAATCATCTACCTATAGTACTTGCCCATTTTAGCTGATAACAGCTGACTTGTTATTTAGGAAGTAAGACCAATAGACAAGCAAAGTTCAACACTGTGGAGATGGAGCCAAAAGTTTTGAGGGTGAGAGTTAGAAGACGGACTGAGAGTTAGAAGACCAAGGCTGCTAGCAAGCCTGGTATTTAGGGGATCTAGCTCAGTCCTCTGCATTAGTGTTTTTAAGTTGTAGCTCTGTAGGTGCTCTGAACATTGCCTTCTCTGGAGACTGATGAGAATCTTCCCAGGATTGCCCATGGCCTTGCATCTGAGGCCAATGTTTCTTTCATTTTCTTTTGTCAGCTGTAAGAGGCTCTCTTTTTTTGCAGAGGACAGCCTTGGGTGGCAGTCCATGCAGATCAGGAATATCTGTCATTTCAAATCGAGGAGTGTATTCTTTGTACAGGGAGGGCTTCACATGTGGGGCCAAGGTTTTGGTTGGAGACTGGAGGGCACTAGGCTTGGTTCCGACCTCTGGTGGCTGCTACTGGACACAAGGAACGACTTCTTAGCAGGTAGTTCCCATACTTATGTTTTGCATACACCTACTTATATACTGAGTATCTTGTGATTTCTATGTGGAATGGTTTACCCCAAGGTCTATGAGCTATTTGACATACATTTCGATTGCAGACTGTTACAGAACAAAGAAAATTAGGAGAACTGGATTTTATGTTCATCCTAATTGGATTATCTTGTCTTAATGTTTATCAGTGTAGGAGGTTTTAAACTGACCCTCATGTAGGAATTTTCATCAAAGTCAGGGTATTCCAGTCTTAAGTTATTCAAGGATAATAGTATTGAAAGTGAGTATCATTTATGATTTCTGTGTAACAGGTTTGCCCCATGGTTTTTGAGCTATTTCACATATATTTCTATTGCAGACTCTTTCAGCACAAAGAAAATTACAAGAACTTCATTGTATGTTCATCCTAATCAGATTATCTGTTCTTAAGGTTTACCAGTGTAGGAGGGTTTAAACTGATTATCAGGTAGGAATTTTCATCCCAGTCAGCTGTTCTAGTCTTGAGTATTTCAGCAATAATTATATTGAAAATGAGTATCATGCATGATTTCTATGTGGAATGGTTTACCCCAAGGTCTATGAGCTATTTCACCCACATTTCTATTCCAGACTCTTTCAGAACAAAGAAAATTATGAGAACTGGATTTTTATGTTTGTTCTATTATCTAGTTTTAAAGTTTACAAGTGTAGGAAGTATTGAATTAACTCTCATGTAGGAATTTATATCCAAGTCAGGTGTTCCAGGTTTGTTATTCAAGGATAAGTATATTGAAAGAGGGTGTTGTTAGGGGCTGGTGATTTAGCTCAGTGGCATAAGCACCTGCCTTGTAAAGCAGGCAGTCATGAGTTCTGTCCCAGGTACCAATAAAAGGGAAAAAGACCAAAAAAAAAAAAAAAGAGAGAGAGAGAGAGAGTATTGTGTTTGATTCCCACGTGAAATGGTTTACTCCATGGTCCTCGAGGTATTTCACATACATTTCTATTGCAGATATATTCAGCACAAAGAAAATTGCAAAAACTTCATTTTATGTTCATCTTAATCCGATTATCTAGTGTTAATGTTTTCCAGTGTAGGAGGGTTTAAACTGACCCTCATGTAGGAATTTTCATCCAAGTGAGGTTTTCCAATTTTGAGTTATTCCAGGATAAGCATATTAAAAGTGAGTATTGTGTATCATTTCTATGCAGAATGGTGTACCCTATGGTCTAAGAGCTATTTCAAATACATTTCCACTGTAGACTCTTTCAGAACAAAGAAGATTATGGGAACTAGGTTTTATGGTGGTCCTACCCAGATTAACTGGTTTTAAGGTTTAGCAGACTAGAAGCTTTTAAATTGCCCATCATGTAGGAATTTTCATCCAAGTCATGTGTTGCAGTTTAAAGTTATTCAAGGATGAAAATGCTGAAAATGAGTATCCTGCATGATTTCTATGTGGAATGGTTTACACCAAGGTGTATGAGCTACGTCACATACATTTCTACTGTAGACACATTCACAACAAATAAAATTATGACAACTGGATTTTTTGTTCAGCCAAATCAGATTATCAGTTCTTATTGTTTAGCAGATTAGGAGGGTTTAAATTGACCCTAATGTATGTATTTTTCTCAAAGTCAGGTTTTCCATTCTGGATTTATTCAAGGATAAGTGTATTAAAAGGGAGTATGATATATGATTTCTATGTGAAATGGTTTACCCCATGGTCCTCGAGCTATTTCATATACATTTCTATTGCAGACTCTTTCAGAACAAAGAAAATTATGAGAACAGGATTTTATTTTGGTCCTAATCAGATTAACTAGTTTTAATGTTTAGGAGATGAGGAAGGTTTAAATTGACCATCATGTAGGAAATTTGATCCAGGTCAGGTGTTCCAGTCTTGAGTAATTCAAGGATAAGTGTTCTGAAAGTGAGTGTCCTATATGATTTCTATGTGCAATAGTTTATGCTCAGTCCTCAGGAGCTATTTCACATACATGGGTGTTGCAGACTGGTACAGAAAAAAGAAAATTATGAGAACTGGATTTTATGTTAGTCCTGATTGGATTATCTAGTCTTAAAATTTACAAGTGTAGAAGGTATTAAATTGACCCTCATGAAGCAATTTATATTGAATTCAGGTGTTCCAGTTTTGAGTTATTCAAGAATAAGCATATTGAAAGAGAATATCGTGTATGATTTCTATGTGGAATGGTTGAGCCCTTGCGCTTCCACTTCCCAGAACCTTGGACTTCATTGGATTAGCCTTGCTGGATTAATGAGAGACTCAGTAACCAAAAAGAGGACCTCATCAGGTTTGCTCCAGTTTGGTAACTTTGCCTCTGAATTAGAGGCCTTCAGGTATTCAGTTCAAAAGATCATGAATACCTACTTTGAAAATCTTTACTCATATAGGATCAAAAATACAGAGGAAATGGATGACTTCAAGAAACATATGAAATACAAAAGCTCAATCAAGAAGATTTCAATAACCCAATATCAGCATTTGAAATTGAAAATGTGATTAAAAACTTACCAATAAAAAAACTCTATATCCTGATATACTCATGGCTGAATTCTACAAGAAATTTAGAGAAGATTTAAGGCTAAAAATCCTCAAATGCGTTAATGAAACTGAAAGGGAAGCAATCTTCCCTACCGAATTCTGGGAGGCAAGTATTACTCTGACACCAAAACCCGAGAAATACTCAACCAAAAGGAACTATAGTCCAGTCTCACTAATGAACATTGATGCAAGGATTCCCAATAAAATACAGGGCAAATTGAATGCAGCAAATCATCAAGAAGATTATACATCACGACCAAGTGGGGTTTATCCCAGGAATGCAGGGATGGTTTAACATATGCAAGTCAATAAATGTAATACACCACATCAATAGGACCAAAACCCAAAATTTAATGATTATCTCAATAGATGCAGAAAAAGCTTTCAATAAAATCCAACACTTGTTCATGATAAAAAACAAAACAAAACAAAACAAAAAAAACCAGAAACTCAGAGGACATAGTGCATACATCAACTGAAAAAGGCCATCTATGACAAACCAGCAGCCAGCATTATTCTAAATGGACAAAACCTGAAAGCTTCTACTCTAAAAACAGGAACAAGACAAGGATGTCCATTGTCACCACTCCTATTCAAAATAGAAATGGAAACACTAGCCAGGACAATCAGACAAGAGAGAGAAACTAAAAGGAATAAAGATAGGAAGTGAAGAAGTTAAATTATCACTGTTTTCAGAAAACATGATACTCTATATAGAAGACCCAAAGAATTCCACTAAAAGACTACTAGAAGTAATGAATGATTTCAGCAATATAGCTGGATACAAAGTCAATACTCAAAAGTCAATAGCATTTCTGCACACAAACAAAAGTCTTAGAGAGAGAAATTATGAAAATATCACCTTTCACAATAGCATCTAAAAATGAAATACTTAGGAATCAACATAAGTAAGAATGTAAAAGACCTATGTGATGAAAATTATTACTACTCTTAAAAAGGAGTTGGAAAAGGATAGTAGAAAGTGGAAGGATATTCCATGCCCTTAGGAAGAACCAACATTGTAAAAATGGCCTTAATCCCAAAACTATGATACAGATTTATTGCAATCCCAATCAAAATACCATTAACATACTTCACAGATCTAGAGAAAACACTCCTAAAATTCATTTGGAAATAGAAGAAATTTAGAATAGCAATGGAAATTCTGGGCAACAAATGTGAGGCAGGAGGCATCTAAATTCCTGACTTGCAGCTATACTACAATGCCACAGTGAAAAAATTAATCATCGTACTGGCAAAGAAATAGACCTTAGGATCAATAGAACAGATTAGAAGATGCAAACACAACTAGCAAGACACTCAGGCATTTGATGTTTGACCACGGTGCTAAGCTAGCTCACGGAACGAATAGCTTCTTTAATAAATGGTGTTGAAAAAATTGGTTCTCCACATGCCAAAGCCTGAAACTAGACACATATCTATCCCCATGCACAAAACTAAAGTCAAAATGGATAAACTATCTAAATATTAAAACAGAAATAAGAAATCTATTGGAAGACAAGGTAGGTAGAAGTCTTAGAGAAATAGGGGTAAGCAGATTAATAATGAACAAAATACAAACTTCATAGGAAACACTTCAAAAAATCAACAACTGGGATCTCATGTTATTTAAAAGCTTTTGCACTTCGGAAGAAAGCAACAGGGTAAAAAGAAAGCCCACAGAATGGGGAAGAATTTTAGCCAGCAACTCCTTAGACAAAGGACTTATATCCAGAACATATAAAGAATTGAAAAATATTAAGGCCCCACATTCAAAGACCATCTCAAAATGGGCTTCTGAGATGAACACACAGTTCTCAAATGAAGATATACAAATGGCACAATTAAATACATGCAGAAGTGTTCACCATCACTGGTCATTTGAGACATGCAAATTAAAACAGCATTGAGGTTTCATCTCACTCCAGAAAGAATAGATGCCATCCACAAATCAACTGATAACAAATGTTGGCAAGGATGTGGGGAAAAAGCAACACTGCTCCACTGTTGGTGGGCATGTGGACTGGTGCAGTCACTATGGAAATCAGTATGGAGATTTCTCAGAAGACTAGAATTGGAAGTTCCATTCAATCCAGCTACTCCCCACCTGGCTATTTTCCCAGAAAAAATGAAAACTTCATACTAAAGTGATATATATGCACCCATATTCATAGCAGCACAATTTATAGTAGCTAAATCTTGGAAACAACCAAAATGCCCATCAAACACAGAGTGGATGAAAGAGATGTGGTATTCTTCTTATTCAGCTATAAAAATGGATGATCTTGAGACATTCATAGGTAAATGGAGACAACTTGACTCTATCCTTGTAAGTGAAATAAATAAAAATCATATTCATAAAAATCACATTGTATATCTAGTGTGAAGGGTATTAATAAATGTAGGAGTAATAAAACCCAAAATGTGTAATTGCTATGTAAAGCAGACAGGAAAAGAAAATGCTCTAAAGAATATAACTGCAGGTAGGTTTAAGTGTGTAGGATAGATAAACATATCATTAAGACTTTCTTGGATCATTGAGCAGAACTGTTGCAGTCTCACTGTTTGACTGTCTAATTTGTATGTTTTAATTTTGTAATTTAACTATTTCTAAGAGAACAAAATATAATTTATCAACTAGTGATTACTGTTTAGGTTTTTTTTCTGTAATTCTGTATTGTTTTTACCCTTTTATCTGTTTTTTATTTTCACTTCAAATAAAATTTTAAAGAAATATATAAAAAAACTTTACTAACAAAGAAATGTCCAGGTCCAGATGGATTCATTGGAGAATTCTACAAAAAATTCAAAGAAGTCTTAATCCCGACATTCCTTAAACCTTCAATGAACTTGAAAGGGAAGTAATTCCCCTTAACTCATTCGTGGGAGAAAATATTACTCTAATACAAAAACTACAAACAAAAAAGAAAACTACAAGTCGACCTCCCTAATGAACATACATGCAAAAAATTTCTCAATAAAATACTGAGAAACAGAATTAAGCAAATCATCAAGAAGATTATGCACCATGAGCAAGTGGGATTCATCCCAGGAATGCAGCAATGATTCAATGAACACAAATCAATAAATGTAATCCACCATATCAATAGACCCAAAAATAATAATCACATGATCATTTCTATAGATACAGAAAGTTTTTGATAAAGTCCAACACTCATTCATGATATGAACCTAACAGAAAATTGTAATAGATGGTATTTATCTCATTCTGAAAAAAGCCATCTATGATAATCAAACAGCTAGTATCATACTAAAAGGCCCAAAACTTAAAGCCTTTACTCTAAAATCATGAACCAGACAAGGACGTCCATAGTCACCACTCTTTTTTAATATAGTGCTAGATATACTAGCCAGAGCAATTAGATAAGAGATAGAAATAAAAGAAGTAAGGTTGGGAAAAGAAATTCAATTATCATTATTTGCACATGACATGATACTCTACATAGAAGAGCTACAAAACTCCACTTAAGGACTCCTAGCTCTAATAACGACAGTAATGTAGCTGGATACAGAGTCAATACACAAAAATCAATAGCATTCCTATTCAAAAACAACAAATTCATTGAGACAGAAATAAGAGAAGCAACACCCTTCAAATTAGCATCCAAAAATGAAATTCTTAGGAATGAATCTAACAAAAGACGCAAAAGAACTATCTATTTAGGGAAAATTATAATACACCCCCCAATAAAAAGAATTTGAAGAGGATCTCAGAAAATGGAAAGACAATTTCTTGTTCATGTATAGGAAGTATTAACATTGTGAAAACGGCCATTCTCCCAAAATTGTTATACAGATTTAATTTAATTCCAATCAAAATACCCCTATATACCTGACAGATCTAGAGCATTCATTCCTGAAATTCATCTGAATCCTGAATAGCCTTAAAGTAGCAAAGAAAATTCTCAGCAACACAGGCTAGGCTGGAAACATCACAATTCCTGACTTGCAGTAATACAAAAAGCTACTGCTATAAAATCAGCATGGTACTGAAATACAAATAAACTTGAACATCAATGGAATAGATTAGAAGATACAACTACAACTACAAATGCCCTCAGCCACCTTATCTTTATTAGAATTTTTATTTAAGGAGATAAAGAAAAAAAGCAGAGAAAGGGTACAAGTTATACAGATTTACAGAAAAAAAAATAAACTGTAAGAAATCACTAGTTAATGGATTACATATTGTCATATTAGAAATGATTGTTCAAGTTACAAAATTAAAGCTTATAAAGTGGACATTCCAACAGTGAGACTGCAAGGAGTTCTGTTCAATAATCCAATAAAACTCAGTGATATCAGTATCTATATTATACACTTAAATATACATGCAGTTATATCATTTAGAGCACTTTCTTTTCCTCTCTTTTGTACAATGACTATTACACATTTTGGGTTTTGTTGCTCCCACACTTATTATTACTTTTTTGGAAGAGAGTAGAACCAAATGTGACATAACAGAACAGCGTCAGTCAAATCAAAAGGGTGGACATAATAGATAATGTAAAAGCATAATACGAGGTGATCAACAATGGTTACCATAATGCCTCCCGCTATCTCTAATAGAATGGCCTATATCATCAGTTATAATAAAATTGAACAAAACAGTAAAGAACAAAACCAAAGAAACCAAAACATTGGAGACATTATAGGTGTTCAATAGTAGATAATAGTGAACCAGAATGGGCATCACAATGAATCCC
Organism: Cavia porcellus; assembly: GCF_034190915.1. Taxonomy (NCBI): domain Eukaryota; kingdom Metazoa; phylum Chordata; class Mammalia; order Rodentia; family Caviidae; genus Cavia; species Cavia porcellus. The sequence continues at coordinate 21,099,930 of NW_026947484.1, read as the reverse complement.
CCTATCTTCACAGCTGTTGCCTAAACTTTCAAACCTGGTACTATCAAGCAAAACAAAATAGAGGAACATCAGTCAAAACAAGATGGTGAGAGCAATACAGGGATTTAAATCAAGATAATGGAGAGTCAAAGTGGGTTACTATAATATATCCTGCTGTTTTTTATTTATATTTCCCTTAATTAAAAAGATAAAAAAATAAAGTAAATAATAAAATGGAGATTGAGATAAAAGAGGGCAAAAACAGCAAAACAGCACAGATCAAAACATAACCATTTAAGCAAAATAGTGGTTCACCACAAGATAATCCCAACATAAAAGTAGTTACCATATTGTCTCTTTCTTTGAAATCTTTTGAGTGTAGTTTCATATACTGTAGCATCAAATATAACAAAACAATGTAAAACCATTTAAGAGAATGACAGTATTACAGGGTATTTAGAATCAACTAACAGAAAATGAACAATGGTTTCTGTATAATCTCCTTGTCTACGAAAGTTTTTGCTTATACTATCATACATAATAAAATCCAATAAGATACAACCTGTTTAGATCAATGGAGACAGAAGAACAAAAGCTTGATGAGACTTCAAAACAAGATGATACTAAATCAGTATTACCTATTAAGATGTCATTTTCTGCAAAATAGCTGTTCCTATCATCCAGTCTTCTCCGCCTCATTTCTGTTGAGCTCTTTTTCTGTCATTAGTTGTCAGTTGTCTTCATTTTGCTTTCTGCTCCACTCATTGTGACTTCTCTGCCACAATTTTCTGGATTCTTCATATTTTTCCTTTTTAGAATATCCGGCAGTATTCTCTATAGAGTTGAATTGGTGGTTACATATTCCCCTAGTTCCTCTTTATGCTGGAAGCACCTTGTTTTTCCATCAATTTCGAGGGATAGTTGTACAGGATATATCAATCTTGGCTGGACATTATTATCTTTCAAAGCTTGAATTATTTCCCCCCACGCTCTTCGTGATTTGGTGGTTTGTGCCGAGAAATTTGCTGTAATTCTGATGGGTGTTCCCTTGTAACTGATCTGTTTCTTGTCTCTGATGGCTTTTAATATTCTGTTCTTGTATTGGATTTCTGGAATTTTAATTATCATATGCCTCGGCGTTGATCTGTTTGGGTTGTAAGTGGCTGGGTTCCTGTATGCTTCATACAACTGAGTATCTTTACCTTTTGCTAAATTAGGAAAATTCTCCTGGATCATTTCTGTGAGTAGCTTTTGTAGTTCATTTGTTTGTGTCCCTACTTCTCCTTTTATGTTCTTAATTCTTACATTATGGAACCTGTTATCATCTTCTAGTCTTTGTATTATTGCTGTTTGTTTCTTTGTTATTTTAAAGAAGTTTTTCATTTCATTCTCCCGTATTACAAATCTGCCCTCCAGCTCAGATAATCTGTCCTTAGTTTCTTTCAAGCTGTTATGCCAGTTTTCGATAGAATTTTTAGTTTCCTGGTAATCTCTTTGAACCCGCTTCACGTATTCTATGCTTTCTCTATTTTCTCCATCAAACAATTCTCCCCTCTTTTTCTATTATTCCATTCCACCTTCTGTTTTTTCTTGGGTGGTGCTTAGCATTTCTCTAACTATGCTGCTTATGTCTAGCTTCAGGTCATTAATAACTTCATTCTTGAACTTGTCTATGAGGCTCTGGAGATAGCACTTTATATCTATTGGTGCTGTATCTGCTATTGCCTCTTTCTCAGGATTGGGGGCTGAGGACCCTTTCTTGTTGCGCCTCTTCCCATATTCTTTGTTCCTTATATAAACAAGCATGTATAGGAGGCCCAGCTTCCTTTCCTGTCAGCCACAGTCTGATTGAATTGTGCCGGCTAGGTGTTCCTGCCCACAGCAGCACACCAGGAAGTTGCAGACCAGGCAGCCTATGCAGGGCCCGCCCCTCTAGGTCACCTTCAGGCACTGGGATCTGGGTTGTGCTAGCCTACTGGGTCTCAGCCAGCATGTCACCTAGGCTAGGTACTGCTCACCAATCGCACTTGAGAGGGTATATGGGGCTGAAGTCACTGCAGCACCCTGTTCCCACAAGTCTGTCCCGTCCCAGAATGTCCTCTGTTGAAGGCTCCTAAACCATGGAAGACTCCCAGTTTCTCTCACTCACCACAAGTCAATGCACAGCTCCCCGCCCATCCTGCTTTCAACTCAGTTCACCGATTCCTGTTCTCAGAGCTTTCACTCATCTCTCTCCCTGCGGAGCCAATGTAGATGCAGCAGCAGCAGCGGGAAACCCAAATCACGGTTTCCAATGGCACGGGCTCCAACTTCCATGCTCAACCTTTTCTGTTCCTGTTATAGAACCAGGATTGCATTCCCAGTTGGTTTCTCTCAGCCCAGTTCATTCTAGTGTCAGTAGGGCAAATCTCTACTTGCCTATGAATCCTTACTCTGCACCATTCCTGAATTCTAAGCTGGGTCTTTTAGAGAGCCTCCATAGCTGCTGCTATCTGCCCACCATGTTCTCCACCACCTTATCTTTGATAAAGGAGCCAAACATGTTCACTGAAAGTTGTCCTTTTAAAAAGTGCTAGTGGAAAAACTGGCTCTCCACAAGCCAAAAAATAAATGTAGACCCATTCCTATTACCATGTACTAAAGTCAAAATAGAAAAAAAGATCTAAATATTAAAACAAAAGTAATACTCATTTTCTGGAAGACAAAGTAGGTAGAAATCTGAAGAGGTAAGTAGTATGATAGATAGAGAACTCATGAACAAAAATCAAACTTCACCAGATGCTTCCCAGAATCAATAATTGGGTTCTTGTCTTATTAAAAAGTTTTGCACATTGAAATAAATTTTCAGCAGAGTAAAGAGGAAACCCATGAGGTTTGAAAAATCTTAGTCAACTGTCTCTCAAAGAACTTCAGTCCAGAACATATAAAGAATTTTGAAATTTCAGTACCCTGTTATTCAAATACCCAATCCTAAAATGGGCATCTGAGATGAATACACATTTCTCTGATAAAGAAATACGAATGGCAAATAAATTCATGAAAAAATGTTTGTCACCATTGTTCATTAGACAAATGCACATTCAAACCACACTGAGGTTGCATCTCACTGCAGAAAGAATGCCTAGGATCCAGAAAACTACAATCAACAAATCCTCAAGAGTCTGTGCCTAAAAAGGAACCCTCTGGCACTGTTGGTGCAGGAGATGGTGCACCCGCTATGGGGTTCAGTCTAGAGGTACCCCTAAAAGCTGGAATGAGAAGTCCCATTTTGCCCTGCTATTCCACTTCTGGGCACATTTCCAGAAGAATTGAAAACTTAAGATTTGGAGACAACGTAAATGCCCATCTACTGAGGAATGGATAAAAAAGATGTGATACTTTTATACAAGCAGTACTACTCAGCTATGAAGAATGGTAACACTGAGATATTTATAGGTAAACGAATGCAATTTGACACCATACTCACACATGAAACAAATCAAACTCACATGTGTAAATACTGCATTTTCTCCGTAGTGTAAGAAATGGTAAGAGTATATAAGATACAAAATCCTCAATAAATCCAGTGATAGGGAAAGTATCTGCTCAAAGGAGAAAAAAAGAATATCTCAGAGAAAAGGAGGAAAAGGAAATTGGATGGGAAAAAAAAAAGTCTACGTTTGTGTAAACACACAGGATAGCTAAGATGATTGTGATAAAAATTCTATTATTACTTGGAACAGAACAGTTAACATTAATGGATATGGAAATATTTGGCATGTTTGGGTCTGGTGATCTGAGGAACTCTTGTGAAGATGACAATACAAAGTAACAACCCTGATTATGCTCCTGTTACCTTGTTTTGCAGGCCTATATAGTCATTGTTTTGGGTACTTAGCTGTCTTCATTCATTTGCGTTTTTTGTTTCTTGTTTTTCTAGTAATCTGTTTTGTTTTGTTTGTTTTGCTTTGGTTTGTTTTTTTCCTGCTAATACAGAAAGGATAGGTATACATGTACAGGCTTATACATGCCCAATATTTTTCCTAAACAGTTTAAGAGGATCAATTATATTATGCATGATAGGATGAACAGATGCTTTGAAGAAAAAGAGACATTATGGTATCCATTGGTGATCACATATCATCATGATGTGAAATCCAGTAATGCTTTTATTCTTTGTTCAGAGTGGTTTTAGTCTGTTTTCTATTATTGAATTTCAACATACATAAAGGGCTGGATGGCTCTATTTTGAAGAGAACAAGAGACATTATTGCTGTCATTGTTGATATTCTTATCAGCTGATTTTAGAGACTTGTAATGCCTAGATTACTCTGTTCCTATCTGTTTTATACTACATTGATTTGTGTGAATTCATTGTGATTGAAGATCTGGATAACAATTTAGAAGGAAACAAGAGAAATGCTACCCACAGTAGATCTCCAATTGTCTTGCATTGAAATCTATGTCACTTACATTGTTTTCTTCTGATCTGCATTGTTCTGATGTGTTAAGTTTTATTTGTCCCATTTTAAAAGAAAATAATAATAATAAATTGTGGTATATACGTACAATGGTATATTATATGGCCATCAAGAGAATCGAATCAAGTTTTTGCAAAAAAAGGACGAAACTGAAGGTTATTAAGTTAAATGAAATTTATGTTTCAGAAAGACAAATATTGTATGTTTTTCCTAATGTGTGGAATGTAAAACATGACATGAAAGTAGTAGGTAGACTATTATTTGACCACAGACAGGAAATAAAGAAGAGCAAGTGAAAGTTGTAATCAAGGCACTATTTTGAATGGAAAAAGTTATTAAGTGTGTCATCAAGTTATTATGATGCTGACATGAATTTACTGAGGTAACAATGTGTCCAGTACACTTCATTAGGTGAAAAATCAGGGTACAAAATCCTATGCAGGAACATGATAGATTGTTTTATTTTCAAAAATGCATTAATACAGAAATATTCAATCTTTGAGAATAGTATTCACTAATTCTTTAATGACTCTGAGAATTAGATGCTGAACACGTTTTCTTTTTGGTTAAAAGTATTTCTGACTTGTGTTATTATAAAACACTTTAAGCAGAAGGAGTCAAAATTTGCTGTGTGTGAGGTGATTGTAGCAGTGGTTCATAGTGCCCAGCTATATCAAAACATGATGCTGTGCAACTTAAGTAAATTTGATTTTGTCAATTATATTCAATCAAATGAATTAAAATTAATGTATCTTTTCAAGGAATTAAACTGATAGTCCTCATGGAAGGACTGTACATGTCCTTCTAATGCTATTTTCTTAAAAATCAGTATTTTGTGTTACCTTTCCACCTATACTGGTATTCTGTGTGTACTTCTATTTTCATTCTCCTTTCAACTTGTGCAACATTTTACATATAACATGTGTTTATATTTTGCTTTTATCCCCACTCTGATTATCTTGGGCTTTTACTGATTTATTAATTCTTCTGAATTATGTTTTATATAGATATTGATATGATTATTTTTACATGCACTCTTACTTTACTTGTATCAACTGTTCTATAAATCTTCACTGGCTTGTTTGTTCCTTTGGGCTTATGTTTGTTTTAAAGACCCTTTTTAATATTACAGCAAACTCTTTAATTTTTAAACAGCAATTTTAGGTTTAAAGAAACCTGGATAGGTAAATACAGAGATTTCCCCCAAATCCCTGATCCCACACATGTGCAATCTCACTCATTACCAACATTTTCCCCTGGTGAAATATTTGTGACAACTGACAATAATACAGCACAGTAATTCTAATATTGTGAGAACATCCTGCAAACCAAAATGAAAGTGCGGCCACAGGAGCACACACATACAGCACTACACACAGAATACACTGAGTTCTCAGCATAAAATCATACTTTCAGTACTTTTTAATATTATCAGAAATTAGAAATAGTTTGAATAATAACACATTAGGTAGATGCAGCCATGATGTATCCACATAATATAGTATTATAAACGTCAGGCTGCATTTTTAGTAGCCCTAGGGAAAATGAGTCTAAAAACACTAAGCAGTTATTTCCTCCCTCACTCTCCCAAAAGAAAATCACTATTTATAAAGAAAATAATTTAACTTCATAGGCTGGCAATGATTTATCAAAAAGCAAGCACTTTTAACAGCTTGCATGTGAATAAACATCTATCCAAACTTATCAGACACCAATGAGAAATACATACAGTAAGTGCAAATTGAAAGGACACAATAAGAAAGCAAACCAATTTCACTTGCATATGCTCAGAATACTGAGACAAATATATAAATGATATTCCTGAAAGCATTGTACGCACTAGGTGAAACTGAGTAATCCGCCAAGACACAAAAGGGATAACACTGAAGTACATGTGTTCAAAAGCTACCTGTAAGGGACAAAAGGAAAGCAGTCACCTGAAATGATCATAGAAGTTACTACAACATGATAGCCGTTTATGATTAAGCAAGAAAAGAGCTTACAAACTCTTGTGTGAAACAGGACCTCCTTTATTTTTTTCTGTCTCTTCTGTAATGAGGATAAATTAATGCCCAGGCAGGGTGCACATAATTTCCCCTGATTGGGACAGCCAGGAATGCTGGGGAGCTAGGAAGCTGACACACTGCTTATTTCCCCCATGCCCAACTGTCTCTTACGTCAGTGGTCTTTCCTAAACAAGTATGAAAATTTGAACCATTTACACCAAAGCATTTTTTTTCACTTTTTGGTCTACAGTATTTAAAGAGAAATGGTCGTGTGTTACACTTTAAAACTACAATATAGCTAATTTATATGAATATCAAAACATTTATATTTTTCTTTTCACTGTTTCAAAGGGGAAAATGCAAACATAAATCTAATGGCATCTGTGGCCTGACTTGTGAAACTAATACATCCATAAATGGTTCACTGAAAGAGGTTACAATTTTTAATGAGTTTTCAAGATGCTTCTCAGAAAATTTTGACGTATTTTTATGTGCTATCTGTTCTTCATCCTTGTAAATACAGTTCATGAATGCACTGTGTGTGGTGAGCACGGAGGGTAGAGTTAACACTGCTTTGTTCCCAGGCCAACAGAGTTCCACTGTCACCCAGTCTGTGCAAGAGCGCTGTACAGGCAAATCATAAAAAATAGTGCTGAAATCACAGGAAATTTCTAAAAGTGTGTGATCTTGTGGGGCTCCTTTTGAGTGACATTTACAGCCTTCAGGGAATGTGTGGAATACACCTGCTTTACAAGCTCTCTCAGTCTAGTACTTCACTTTCAAATGACCTTGACCTGACTCAGTGTCTCTATTCATTAGCATGTCTTTGTCTAATGAGATTTTCCAATGGACTAACAGGGACTTTTAATCAAGTAGCTCTTCTTCCTGTCTCAAATTGTCTGAGAGTGATTCTAAGAAGTCAGTATTTGCTGGTCCCAGGATAGTCCTAGAGAAAAATCAGGTAAGATTTCTCCACAGAGCTCTCAGTTCTGTTTCGTGGCTATGCAAACAAAACTCTGATACCTGGTCCAACAACCCTCATGAGCTCAGGATGCAGTAACAAGGAACTAATTCAACAGCTTCAGCCCTGCTTCACCAATACCAAAATAGCCTTGTCTCGAAGACCATAGGTGCCTCCCCAGGTTGTAGCTACCTTTAGAATAGCTACAAGATATTTTTTCAGAAGGAATGAAAGCACCCATTTGTTATTCATCATCAAACAGATGTAAATCAGGTGCCAGGTGCTGGAGGTTCAAAAGCAAGCTTGTTGTGAGACCACCAAACCTTCACAAACTTCAGCCATATGACAGTGTACCAATGCCTTGTTTCTTCACCCAGAATAATTTGGTTAGCCTGAATCTGTCTGAGAAAGCCACATAAATGAAAATCTTTTAGGATAACAGCATTTATGTATCTTACACTAAAAATATTCATGAGCATTGTCACATTTTAAGTTAGTACAGCAAATAGGAAATTAGAAAGACTGGATAGATCTTCTAGTCTGAATGTTTCCAAATGTGTACACACTGTGAGATGCAGGCATACAGGGAGAAAAACCAAGAAAACAGCAGTCACATTTTATGGTTTACCTCAAAGTGTAGTGTAAACTCAAATAGGGAAGTCACACCATGTACCATTACATATTTAAAAGAACATTAGATTCAAAGAAGCTCACGTAGCACCAGAAAATTGAACAACAGCCCAAACCCACAAACCATAATGGTTAATGCTACATGTTTCCTTTCCAAGCCCACAGTGACCCCTCAAAGTCAGACAACGTTTAATGTACATTCCGCACTTGTGCTATGAGAGAAACTGTTGACACTGTGTCCATGTTTTTAGGCTGTTCTTGGCTCAAGTATAATGAGCAATCATTCCCTGTCATCCTAATGCCAACTGGAGGGTTGTCTAGTTACCATTGTGCACAAAGACCCCTCATCCAATATACTCACAAACAACCAGTATAAAATTCATTTTCACATTGGGATAATATCATCTTCTAGGTACCTGCCACCTGCCTTCTTTGTGTTCATGGAGCATATGTAGCAGAATATCTTAATGACTCAGGTCATCTTCATAATAAGGGTGAAGCAGCTGACTTCAAAAATTCTAACTGAGTGAAAAAATGTCTCCTGCAACACAGGTGTTCCAGGCTATGCTTGAAAAGGTAAAAACGAGGACATACAAGAAACAATATCATATAGAGTGATGTACATGAACACACACAAATAAAAATCTAGATGTATGTTCTGCATATGTAGTCACACAGAAAACCACATATTTCATATGCATACAGGTGTGGCAATGTATATGAAAATGTATAGAAACTCAGAGAGAAGTATTGCATATAGAAAGTTAGAGATAGATAGAGATTCACAACCCCGTGTTGACAATCACATTTCCCATTCTAACTGACATTATAGATAAAAACATTTAAAGGCCTTTTATGTAGCCCTTAGTGTCTCTGTCAAATGAGATCATGAAATTCAGAAATAGGCAACTGAGCCATGTAACTGAAACAAAGTACAGAATTCTAAACCTCAGACTCTTCCAACTGACAGATAAACTCAGAGCCCCATTGAAATCTTTCTAGCGATCTTTCCCCCCAAACCCACTGTAAACTGCCAGCATACTAAGATATCCTCCTGCCTCTATTGCAAGAACTGCCTGGAAAGAAAATATATAGACTTACTAGAGTGACCATTCAAAACACATCTCTAATTATGAAATCACTTCCTTATGCTGACCTGAAATCTGTACAGGGTTGTTTTGAGGACTTCTAAGAGTGATAGACAGTTTTTAGTATAGTAAGCATGCATCTTCTGTATGTGTTTTGTGTGTGTGTGTGTGTGTGTGTGTGTGTGTGTGTGTGTTTGTGTGTGCACCAAACTCTCAGAATCCATTTGACTATTGGTACATCACTTAATATCTCTTACTGTTTCATCTTAGAATGTGTAAATGTAAGTCCAGTGTGGGATATAGAAAGTGCAATTTGGTAAGGTAAATAAATCCCTTTTAAAACATGTTAAGGTATGGATTAATAATGATGCCTTTTATCTTACCTTTTATAGTGTTTGTTTCGTACATTCTGCTAGTAAGAAATAGTCACAAATTATTTCATAATAGCTATGATGGGCCTTTATCTTACTTCTTCAGATTTTTATGGCTGAGCAAGCAGTTCAGTGCACCATAAAGATCCTTCCTTTAAAAACATTTCACAGCACCCAGGCTGAGAAACCTCTCACAACTAACTAATTCCTCTTCATTTAACCCATTATAAAATATTGGGAAAAATAAAGCCCTGGTCTTACAGATTCTGTGATGACTAGAGCAATAGTGACATTTCTGGAGAGAAAGAACTTAAAGCAACAATATGAATTGATGCCAGTCCCACTAATTCCAGTTCCCATTATGTCCTCAGGAGTTCTTAAGTACCACTTACGATCTGTGCATAAGATTTTAAAACTCATACCTGCAAATTCAGAATCTTAATGTGTAAGGCCAAAGGGACCTGGAGAACAGACACCTTGGAGCTTCAAGGAGAGATCCAATGCTATGGAGAATTTAGTGTAGTCCAGGAAGACATCTGAGTGTGCCAGGCTCCTCTGTAAAAACTCCTCCTGGAAGTTTTGGCAAATGATTCGGCATACAGAATTAATGACAATAAGGTAGCAATGGGTTGCTCAGTACGTCACCCTAGCACTGTGCCACCAATACAACTCTGAGGACGACTTTTCTTTCATGAATAAGACAAAATGCCCAACACAAATATGTAAGGGAAACAGGTTTATTTAACTCACAATTTGCACAGGTTTCAGTCCATAACTGACCGATTTCCAGGCAGCGTGGCATGGCAGAGAGGCACTGCAGAGGAAAACGGTTCATGTCAGGGAGAAAGCAGCAAAACTGGACAAGGGTAAACCATGGCACTTTCTATCCCTTGTATTTTTCCAGGTTACACAGAACAGGAATCACTCTCACCCTTAATCCGAAAGCCTTTCATATTAGAATTGCACCATGAAATAATCTCAGTGTCACGCATTCTAAATCCACGCTCCTCTGAAAAAGCCACATTTAAGACTGCACGAGGCTTTGGAAGAACATTTAGACACATATAATGACAACAATGTTCTCAGTTTTGTGCAATACCTAATTTCAAACGGAGCACACTTTGAAGCCCAGCCTGAAATTGTCTAGGCTGCCTGCGCTTTTCACATATATGCATTATGTTGTTCTTAATTTTTTAGTTGGGAACAGAAACCCAATAGAAGAGGGGTTTCTATTCCTGGTCTGTCAAACCAATGCAAGATAATAGACCATACACCACAATAGTTACCAAGCAAAAGTTAGAGATACAAAGGTTTCTTTAACATCAATTTTACAATCATACACTGGACGTTTCGGTAAATGATTCAGCACATTTCTTACCTATCACAAAATATACATCTGCCCCATGCTCCATAGATGTGGTGAGAATGTTCACAGCATGAGATCCTGAGAAAAATGAGAATAGAAAGAACCCATCGCTCTAGAAATACAAAGTATAACCTTTGGGCCCTGTTTAAACATAATGCTATAGAAAGGAAAATAAACTTTACAATGTGAGGAAAATTTCACATTTACAATACACCCAATGACTGGTTTTGAGCAAAAAAAATATAGAGAACGAAAAGGAATAATAAAGTATCACCCACTCACAAAAAAATGAAGTTTATGTAAAACATTTTGAACATCTTAGGCATTGGATACACTAACAAAAGGTTTTAAATCCGCCCACTTTAAAATGCTCAAAACACTGAAGTGAACTCACAAATAACTAAATGAAACCAGACACGATATATAAAAAAGTAAAGAATACTCATAAAATCAAAAATATTTATTTCTGGAGCTTAAAGTCATGATAGTTGAAATGAAAAGTTCACTAACAAAGTACAACTATCTGAACAAAGACAAGAAAAGAACTAGTCAATTTTTCATAAAAATGAAATAACTCAGTGTGAGAAATGAAAGAAATAAAGAAATATGAACAAAGCCTAAGGGTCCTATAGAACATATTCAATATCATATATTTTTTATCTTATTATATATATCAGATATATATAAAGAGAGAGACAATGGAAGTTCAAGATACTTAAGAAAGAAAGATAATTTCAAAATCAAAAACATTTCCAATAAACGATGGCCCGAAACTTCTCAAATATGATGAAGTATAAGAATACACAAACCCAATATGCTCAAAATTTCTAAGCAGGTTAAACTCAAAACTCAAAAGGGCACTTACTACAAGGAAGCTGTTACAACACAAAGAGAAAACCTTCCAAACAGCAAAACAGAAGTGACTCATCCCAGAAAATGGTTCTCAATGAGACTAACAGTTGATTTCACATCAGAAACCTTAAGGGCCAAAGGCACTGGGACCATCTCCTTACAGTGCAGAAAGAAAGTCCTGTTGCGCAGGATATATAGCTTAGTGGCACAGTGCCTGCCTGGCAAGGGCAGGGTATAAATTCAATCCTCAGTACCAAGAAAAAAGAAAAAGAAACCTGTCAACCAAGGATTCTACATCTAGAGAATCTAGTCTTCATCACTCCGCATTAAGTGAGGGGTGGTGGTAGATGCCTGCAGTCCCAAGACTCTGGAAGGCTGCTGCAGGAAACTAAGATCTAACCAAAGCAATTTAATGAAGTCTTTTCCCAAAATAAAAGCTAAAGAGAAAGGTAGGATGTAGCTGACTCTAAAGATCCTGAGTTCAACCTCAAGTACCACCAGTAACAATCAAACAAACAAACAAAAAAAGAATATATCCCAAATTTTTAAATGTGCCAGCCTATAAGGAATGCCAAGGCAGTTAGGAGAACACTGATGAGTGAAAAACACATGACATAAAAAACAAGTAGCACAATGTCATAAAAAAACCCTTCATTATAAGTAATCCTTTTAAATGTAAATAGTTTAAACTTTCCAAAGATTTAAAGAATGATTTTAGAAACATGATCCAACCATGCAATATTCAAAATAGAGAAGTGCATAGAGAAAAAAGATTAGCAGTGCAGTGAGCAGGATGATGAGAAAAAGGTTAATGGGGAGCAATCATTTAATATTTATACAACGTTTTGAGGTGCTAGAAATATTTTGACCATCCAAATGAACATTTTGAATGCCATAAATTCTACTGAATTATATGCTTGAAAATAGTTACACATGTAACATGTTAACTTCCCCTCAGTTTTAAAAGTGAGTCATAAATGTGTTTAGCATCATCCCTTGTTAAATTCTTCAATGCAAATATTACACAAAAAATGTGTTAGATCATACTTCAAAACGTTAAAGCTATGTATTAATGAGTGAAGAAAATCAGGTAATATTAATTGTTTATGCCACTGAGCTAAGATCTGGAAGAGTTTAATTATTTACACTGTATGTTGCTTTTATAGTTTACAACTTTAGAAATTTATTGCATATTAAATTTTTAATAACACTATGAAACAATTATTAAGGTAATACTGAGTAAGTGGATATTTTAAATGTGGTTAAAACATTTAAATTGTAAGATTAATTAAGACTGAATACAATAGGAATTACATTACATTGTTTCTACAGCATTGCACTGAGTTAATATGCTCACCACATAAGTTTAATGGGCTGTATATAAGACTATGGAAATCAGTACAGTGATTCCTCAGAAAACTAAAAGTAAACTTCTATTCAGCCCAGTTTTCTCCCTTTTAAAGATAGCAGTTTCCCTATTTTCCTAAACGAGTGAGAAACGTTATTACAGTAATATACTCATATCCATGTTCATAGTAGCAAAACTCATAGCAGCTATAACTTAGAAGCACACTGTTTGTCCAGCAATAGATGCATTTTTAAAAATGTGGCATTGTACATAATGGAGTACTACTCTTCTATAAGCAGGACAAACCTGAGTCATTTGTAGAAAATGGTTGTAATTATTACCACAATGTTAAGTAAAATAAACAATCAACACAACATTAATTATCACATGGTTTCTCTATTATAAGAAACCTAAAGTATAAGTGAATTAAAGGGCCAAATAAAAGATACATAACAAGAAACAGTGATAGATTTTTTTCAAAGAAGAAGAGGACTAAGATTTGTAAGGAGGGGAAAGAGAAGATACAAGAAGAGAACAAGAAGAAATAAGATGCATTACATACAAAATTCCCACAATAAGTATAATGATTATGTAACACAAATATTTATAAGAAAATTTTCAATTGTCTGGGGGAGATATACAAATGCATGCTATTTTTCCTTCCAGCTCTCTGAATTCTCTTAATGAATATGCATTTTAATTACAGGCAGAAAACAAATTTTGCCTTTTAATTATTTACTACTTGGAAAGTTCAGTTAAAAACAAACTCAGCTTTGATAAATGTTGATGGCCCTCTATTGAAAAGGAAGATACACCGGAATGTTTTCTTCTCAAGTGTAATACTCCTCATAGAAAAACATGTAAAACATGAACAGGAAGCTTAAGTCATCAAATCAAATTGTTCAGACCTACAGTTGGCCCTTGAGCAACAGGGTTGCAGTGGATTCAGGCAGGCAGTCTTCAAAACAGGAACACTATGGCAGAAGGATTTCATGGGGCAAGCAACTCTCAATTCCTATAGAATGGGAAGAAGAGAAAAGAAAAAGAGCCCTAAAAACAAGGGATCACTATTCTGATATAATCCCCCCAAAAAACCACAATATTTAGTTCAGGTGGTTTTACTGGGATCCACAAGCACAACCAAAGCAATGGGAGTAACCTACATCAAGATATAGATTGAATTGCAAAGACCCACAGCAATTTGCTAATTTAGACCAAAAACTCCAAGTGCAGACATGTTGTGTAAAAATATTGAGAAGAGATTCCTACTCCATCTAACTCAATGTTTATAATTAAATAAGGGATGTTTAGGATTCTCTTAGAAGGTGGCTATGATGATGTCAGAGTCACCAGATAGACTGAGCGGATGCTGGCCAAGCCTTGTTATTCCTAAGTATATTGCTCCACTGTGGCCTTCCTGAAGTTTGGTTCCTGGGTTTCTGTCTCTTTCATCAGATGATCAGCTCACTCTCCAGCTTGCTTGCTCCTTGCACAAGAGATGGTCCTAATACTCAAATGCTTCTACAACTACCCTGATGAAACCTGGCATTGATAATTGTGTCACTGGGAACCCATGTTTATGAGAATTTCCTGGCCAATACCACATCCTGCAGACCCACCTTGCACACCTGGGTTTCTGATGAGGACAGGAACACATGATTTGATCTGACTCATCAGCTGTCGTCATTATACGGGTCTCACACACTTAAAAGGTGTCATGATGAGAGGAGGCAATGGCTGTAGTGTGTTGTTTTGGAAAGGCTCTCAGGGTAAAGCACCACAAAACCAGTGACAAACATGAGGTCACTGAGCCAACTCCTCCCCTTTCCTCTGCTGGGGGCTAAAAGACAACATGGACAAATCTTCAGCAGCTCTGACTTGGAGACGCTTCTTGCTTCTTGGGTAGATGAAGCTGCTCCTGCTCCTGTTGGCCTTCTTTCTGCTCCCCAGAGCAGAGGCAGGTGAGTGACCATCTCCACCCTCCGGAGGCCCAATCTTATTGCACAGAGCATATGAATCTCCTGTCCCTATGCAACACCCCCATAGCCTTTTGTCTGCCAGCATTGCTCTGAACCTGAACTCCAATCCTACCCGAGGGAATCTGGTAGGACACTGCATAAGCTACCAGAGTTTGTTTTCAAGAAGAGCCAGTGGATAATGTACCCTCAGTAAGGCTCAGCTTGCACATCTAGAGAGGCTTTCTTCAAGGTTCATGCAGGTGAGAAGTACAAAGAAGAAAATAGCAAGTACTCCTAAACAGGGCAGAATAGACCAGTCATCCCGGTCAGGGGAGGGCAAAGGCTTTGTGTTCATAACTGCCTAGCAGAGATGCCCAGAGCTCCCCACAGTGGGTGGATTCTCTCTCCTCAGAAAACTGTTTTTGCCTCTCCTCACTCCTACTAACTTTCTCCAGCTCTTCTTTCCTCCTCCGGATTTAAGTGGCTTCTCTGTTTTTCAGTAGGAGCCACAGAGGCAGACTCACACTTCTCTGCTTTCCAGAATTCCATCTGCACTGCTCCACTAACCATACACTAACTGTAGCTGTTCCTTCATGCTGCCAGGGAACAGATCTGAGACACCCTCTACATGTCGGGCCTTAAAAAGAGGTTAAGACCTCACCTACAGTACACCTAGAGCCTGCCAGGATGAAGCATCATCATCCTAGACATCACAGGACTCAGAAGGATTTTATTTACTCAAGGGAAGTAAAAAGTTAGCAGAGGAATGATGAAAAGACTTAGAGGTTTTATTTTCCCCTGATACATATAGTCATCTCGAATCAAACAGAGGAAAAGGACAAGTAGAACAAGACTCAATTTCCTGCACTTTGGAAAACAAGTTCAGGCATCTTCCTCTAGGTTCCTGTCCATTTCAATAAATTGCAGGCTCCCAAATGTCCAACTGTTCAGAGATTGTAAGATACTTGTTCAAGGACTCAGTGGCTGCACCCAGTCTTCTCCTTGTTTCCAGGAGAGATCATCGGAGGACATGAAGCCAAACCCCACTCCCACCCCTACATGGCTTACCTTAGGATCAGGCATGAGAAATCTAGAAAAATTTGTGGTGGCTTCCTGATTCAAGAGGACTTTGTGCTGACAGCTGCTCACTGTTTACAGGGGTGAGAAAAGAAAAAGAGTCTACAGTCTATAGAAACACGGCTCAGTGCCATTTTTCTCGGGAGCTCGATAATTTCATGGACATAAACCTGAGGAGGACTGGTGAGAGTGAGAAAGGCCCCTCATATCCCAAGGGGAGAGAAGCAAGGTGGCACCAAAGAATTCCTGATATAAGGAAAACCAAGGCAATCAAACCTGATTACATGTAGACTCAGGACCATACTTTGGCATAAGCAAGCAAAGTAAAGCAGTTTCATGTCCTTTCCTGGAGTCACTGACCACTGAGAACCTCTGGTGCTCAAGGTGCCCTCCCTCGGTACTAAGAAGGAGGGACAGTCATTCAGCTGGGTAGCCCTCTGTCCTCTACAATTATATCTGTTTCAGCTGTGGCCTGCTTTTACAGATCCTGGGTAGTGTCTTTTGTAGCTCTCCATCCACCAATCCACTTGCCTCTGTGTACAGCCCAATAGAGGTCACCTTGGGGGCCCACAACATCAAGGAACAAGAGAACACCCAGCAGGTCTTCCGTGTACAAAATGCATTTCCTCACCAAGACTATAATCGGAAAAAACGCATCAATGACATCATGCTGCTGAAGGTAAGTGCATGTCCTTGTCACTCTTGCTCTCCTCAAGAATGGTTGCCACTTCCACTGTCACCCTGCCCCTGCCCTCTTTGCCATCATGTCCATCACACTGTGCATACCCAGGAGCATACACTGAACTGGACTTCCTTACTTTTTTTCCACCAGCTGGAGAAAAAGGCCAAGCTGACAAAAGCTGTGCAGCTCCTCAAGCTGCCCAAGGGGATGACCCAGGTGAAGCCAGGTACCAGGTGCCAGGTGGCTGGATGGGGACGATTGTCCCCAGGGGGAAGACGTTCAAGAACACTGCAGGAAGTGGAGATGGTAGTGCAGAAGGACGAGAAGTGTGAGGAACTCTTTCCAAAGTATTATGATCCTGCTACTGAGATTTGTGTGGGAGACCCAAAGATTAACAATACTTCGTTTAAGGTAAGAGGAGGCATCTGTCACAATTGGCTTTGTGGGAAAGAGTGTTTGGGACAGATCAAGTACCAGGAGACCCAAGCATCATGGATTCCTTCAGCCCATATGCTTTTATGTTTCTCCCAGAAAAGAGAAGAAGGGAGAAGCCTGAGCTGGGAGGTACTAAAGCATAAAGCCCCTACCAATTTACTAAGAGTCCTCTGGAGATGGAAACACCACTGGAAGCTTCAGTTTGTAACACATTGCCTGAGCTCATGGCACAGGCATGAGAAAACTGTTTCCTTGGTGTGCAGGAATTATAACCTCCTCTGAGTCGGCAGCCCTTGTGGTCAATGAGCTCATCATCTGTGCTCATTGTTGGACCTTGTCATCAGCCTCCCTGGCCTGTATTGAATGGTCCTCACAACTCTACAGGGGTGAGGTCCAGACCTGGGGATGAAGACAAAGGCTGGCTCCAAGAGTGAAAATGTCTATAGTCAGAGCTCAGCAGCTAACAGCCTGTAGTTCCCTCTAATCTCTCACAAGCACACCTTACAATCAGTACAACATGAGACAATTTGGGATAAAGGAAGTGAGAAATTATGTGGTGCCATGGTTCACAGACTCACTAACTATTTACAGGGTGACTCCGGAGGCCCCCTGATGTGTAATAATGTTGCACTGGCCTTTGTTTCCTATGCACCAAAGAATGGAACAACACCATGTATCTTTACCAAAGTCTCATGGTTTCTACCCTGGATAAAGAAAACTATGAAACAGAGCTGACTGCACACAGTACAGTAAATCCCCTCTATCATCAACTATCTTACCTGGAGCTGAGTCTACAATCACACTAGAGCAGACACCAGCAACTAAATAAATGTTTCATCTCAGGGCAAGTCTAGTTTCTTGTTTGCTCACTTACTTTGGTTCATGGGGACCAACTCTGTGGGAAGCAGGACAGTGACACAGTTCTGATGATTTCTGCCTCCTCCACTCCTTCTCCACTCAATACCTTTCCAAATCCCCTCTCAAAACTGTTACCAAGCTCCGCCTTATACATTTTAGCTACTCCACAGCCTCTCTTTTTGCAAGGGCTACGGTTAAGCACCAACTGAAGAAAAAAGTGGACATCTTTCTTTCTAGGGCTCCAGGGGAACATGTGAGTTCTTTTGTCACATGTAGGGGGGAAGGGGATGATTTCCTGGGTCCTGGAGTTCAGCCAGGCACCACTGAGGTCACAACAGGACCCCATCAGGCTCTGTAGAGGAAGGGTATACCTGAGCAGGACATTTCTCTCCCACAGCTTTAGGGATGCATATGGAGTGCCAGGTAACCTGACTGACTCTTTACCTTCACCTGAAATTTGTTTCCTTCTCCATTCTGCTCTAAGACCAAGGCTAACCTTGGCTTACAGCCACCTGGCTGCCCAATTTTATCCCTCTGAGAGTTGTCACTGTCTACCAACTACTCTCCTTATGAGGCCACACTGATTTGATATTGTAACCTCTTCAAATCTCCCAATCCAGGACCAAAACCTGTCTCTCTTCACAAGTTAATGAAACCTTGGTTCAGATCTGGGTGGTGGCCTTTATTCTGCTTAGCTATTTTTCTGACTGAACCCAGGAACCCCTTGGTTCCCCACAACTAAAGATACTGGTTTATCTCTTTATTCATGACATGAATTTCACTGGATTTGGTAGATTGAAATTTATTCATTAGAATTCCCATAACTTTTCCTGGATTTACCAATATAATCTCCTCCTTATTGTGACAATACTGGAACACTTTCTGTATTAGTGTGTGCAAAGTGCTAAGCCAGAGGCTGGGGGTTAGCTCACCTGCCAAGGCACCTTCCAGGCAAACACAAGGTACTGAGCTCAGTCCTAGGTGAAAAACAAAAAATAGTGCCAGGTCTTAGGTTCTATAATGAACATAATCATAGATCCCATTGAAGCTGGAATGGTCACAGACTTTCCAAATTAACTCCCTCTCCGTCCTCCAGTTTGCCCAATGAAGCCTGCGTGGAAAACCTGTGAAATAAAACATCTTATTTGTATTTCTGCTTACAGTTTCTATCAACATTATCACATGATACATCAAAACTGTATGAGATTTAAAAATGACCTTAGTCACACACTTTTCAGATATGAAGTTGCTAAACGATTCAAAAGAGGGCCCACAGGTGATAAGATAATGAAGCAGGCTTATTTTCATTTGTTTGAAAAGAAATAGATTTAAATGTTATCATACAGAATCCAATTACAGTAAACACACATACTCAGTCAACCTGCTGGGAAACATAATCCCTGTCAGCACTACAGTGCCCTCCTTGAAAAATCAAACTTGAGTCTGTGAGGCCAACACAGAAGAAAATGGGGAGATATCTATAATATTTAAGTCATCATGGTTACTGATACATCCATGATATCTAATATTATCCAAGCTTCTCTTTGTTGAGAAGTTCATAGCTTAGAGAAAACAAAGTGCATGGCATTTTGTTGAACAAATGTCCTGTGGGTGCTTTGTTTACCTTGCTGAACATTCCCTCCACCTTGGGCTGCAGGGTCAGGTCACTAATATCCACACTGCCTGGCAGAATTTGGCTCAATCTTAATGCCTCTATGTCTCAAATACACAAAATACTACATTCTTTTGTGCCATAGAGTTAAATCTCACTCTGAGGTCATGTAATTCTCAAAGGCATGCCTTCTCCCATCTGTTTACAAAGCATGCTACGTCACAGTCTCATAATTAATTGTCTTGTGTAGCTTTACAAGGAAAATTCAGCTTCTGACTGGAGCCTGAAAATCAAAATTCCTGCACCTAACACCTACTGAAAATCTGGCTCCTTCCTCAGGAAAAAAAAAAGCAAATCAATAAAACAAAAAACCAAAAAATAATATTTAGTAAGTTTTCCAGTCATATACACGAATACTCCCGGGTTCTATTTACTTTGGGCAAATGGGTTTGTAGTTTAAAACTCCTTTGAAAAGTATTCCTGTAGATTGGTCCCAATCCTACTCTAAAAAAATAAAAAGAAACAGATTCCCAAGAAAAGATAATGAGGACCAAAATTAATGCAGAAGTTAGGAGAAAGCTTGGACTGAGCCAAATTCCCTAACCATCAGCCTACCAGCAGCCCTGGTCTTGTAACTGTAAGTCCATATTTTGGCTCCATCTCCACAATCTTGAAATTTTCTGGTCTATTGGTCTTTTCCTGAATAACAAGGCAGCTGTCATCTGCTTATGTGGGCCATGATGATAGGTAGATGATTGATCCTGATGTTTAAGGGAATATGGGATTCCCTGAATTGACCCTTAGTGACAGCGAATGAAAGTCAATGGAAGGCCATCACAGGGGTATGCTGACTGCACCAGGTTACCTTACTAGGACAGCTGAGTTGAGATCTACCAATTTGTGACTTTTATTATCTACAGGGAGAGGTAATGGAAGTTTGCATATGGACATACAGGAGAACTGTTACCTCCGTTCTACTTGACATACTAACTAAGGTTTCTCATCCTCTTTCATCTACACATCTAATTAGTAATAGGTATCTCCAACATTGGAATTTTATATAATGTATCTACAGTCGCTGGTATATCCTCTAAAGCACAGTAAGAAATGAATGTACATAAATTCCCATTCCTTTCACCAAATACTATTTTTCCCATGCCAGAATTTACTCAGTCAAATGATACTTAAATATTATTTCAAAATTCTTTTCTTGAAGATATTTATGGTATTCTAAGAGTTGTTATGATATATATATATATATATATATATATATATATATATATACACACACACACACAAAATTTGGAATGATTAAGGCTGATCCACACAACCAATAGCTTAATAATTATTATTTTTCATACTCAGAGCATCTGAAATTTGCACTTAGCAATTCTAAAATATGCACTACTAAGTAAGACCAGTGTGATGTATACACACTACTAAGTATGACCAGTGTGATGTACAAATAGATATCAAAAATCTTATTTCTCTTGTCTAGCTAAATCTTTGTGCCCTCTGAGCAACATCTCCAAATGCTCCTAAATCCCTAGACTGTGACAACTACTATTGTGCTCTATGTCTACAACTACAATGGTTTTCAATTCCCCATGTAAGTAACGACTTATATTGTTCTTCTGTGCTTGGCTGTTTGTGCTTGACATAATAGTCCCCTGGTATATCCAGGCTGTTGCAAATGACAGGATCTTTTTTTTAAATATAGTTTGGATTATATATATATATATACATATATATATATATATATATATATATATATTACTAAAATATACATATCACATTTTCTTTATTCAATCATTGATAGACACAAGTTGTGACTAGACTTTTATGAATAATGTAGCAATGAAATTGGAAATTCAGGTAACTTCTTAGCACACTGATCTCTAGTCCTTTGGAGAAACACTAGCATAGGATTCCTGGGCAGAGTATTAGTGCCAATGACAGTCCGATCTATTTAGGTGCAAAGCATGGAGCATGCTCTCCTCTCCTAGCAGTACATCCTCTTGGAGGCAGGGACCATTGGGCTCAGCCAGAAGCTTCAGATTGACTGAGATTCTGTTCTTCCACCTTTCACTGTCCACAATCTCAAGGGTTCCATGAGATTCCTAGTGGACTTATTTCTATATTATTCTTCCTAGGTCACTTTTGGATACTGGCTTATTTTCTACCCTATCCATAGAGGACAAAGAAGGCAGGATATGTCTAAAGAAAGCTGGGCCAGAGCATTACACTAAGCAGGGCACTGTCAGTTCTCAGAAAGACAGATCTTGCACCTAAGCTCAGAGCCCACCTTCTGAGAGGACACTCAGCACCCTGATTTCTTTCAGTCTGTCCTTTTTGGTCAAGGCTAAGGGCACGGTCTCTGAGTTGGAACTCCATGATTGATTACCAGTCTGTAATGACCACTTAAGTGAGACTGACAACATCTACAACAGGACTAGAAATCACCATTCCCTCTTCCACTTATACATAGATTATTTTCAGGTAATACTATGTGTCAGACAGTAGATACACAGAAAAACAGCCTTTTATGTAATTACTGTGGGTTCTCTCATTTTATATTACACTTTTCCTGTGTGAGATTGTTGGTTTATATCTGGGTTTGAAAGCCACAAAAATCAAAATAGTCTTGCTCTACAGACAATATTTATTTGATTCTAAGAAGTCAGCCTTTGCTGGTCCCAGGATAGTCATAGAGAAAAATCAGGCAAGAACTCTCCCCAGAGCTCTCACTTCCATTTCATGGCTATGCAAACAAAACTCTCCTACCTGGCCCAACATCCCTCATGAGCTTAGCATGCACTGAGACAAGAACTAATTCAATAGCTTCAGCCCTGCTTCACCAATCCCAACATAGCCTCTGCTCCAAGACCGTACGTCCCTCCCAAGGTTGTAAGTACATTTAGAATAGCTACAAAATTTTTCTTCAGAAGCACTGAAAGCAACCATTTGTTATTCATCAGCAAACAGATGTAAAGCAGGTGCCAGGTGCTGGAGGTTCAAAAGCGAGCATGGTAGGAGACCTCTAAACCTTCACAAACCTCAGCCATATGACATTGTACCAATGCTTTGTTTCTTCACCCAGGTTAATTTGGTTAGCCTGAATCTGTCTGAGAAATCCACATAAATGAAAAATTTTAGGATAACAGCATTTATGTATCTTACACTAAAAATGTTCATGAGCATTGTTCCATTTTAAGTTTGTAGAGCAAATAGGGTATTAGAAAGACTGGGTAGATCTTCTGGTCTGGAGGTTTCCAAATGTGTACTCACTGTGAGATGCAGGCACACAGAGAGAAAAAAAACAAAAAAGAGCAGTCACATTTTATGGTTTACCTCAAAGTGTATTGTAAACTCAAACATGAAGACATACCACGTACTGTTACATTTTAAAAGAAAATTAGATTCAAAGAAGCTCACGTAGCACCAGAAGACTGAACAACAGCCCTAACCCACAAACCACAATGGTTAATGCTACATGTTTCCTTTCCAATCCCACAGTGACCCCTCAAAGTCAAACACTTAATGTACCGACCACACTTGTTCTATGAGACCAACTGTTGACACTGTATCCATGTTTTTAGGTTGTTATTTGCTCAAGCATAGGGAGCAATCATTCCCTGTCATCCTAATGCCAACTGGAGTGTTGTCTAGTTACCCTTGTGCACAAGGACCCCTCATCCAAAATACTCACCTACAACCAACTTAAAATTCATTTTCACATTGGGACAGTATCATCTTCTAGTTACCTGCCACCTGCCTTCTTTTTGTTCATGGAGAATATGGTAGAGTAGCAGAATATCTTAATGACCCAGGTCATCTTCATAATAAGGTGAAGCAACTGGTTTAAAAATTCTAACGGACTGAAAAAGTGTCTCCTGGGACACAGGTGTTCCAGGGTATGCTTGAAAAGGTAAAAATGAATACATACAAAGCAACAAAATCATATAGAAATGATGTACATGAACACACACAAATATAAATCTAGATGTATGGTCTCCACATGTATTCATATACAAACCACATATTTAATATGAATACAGGTGTGGCAATGTATATTAAAAGGTATAGACTCAGGGAGAAGTATTGTATATAGAAATTTAGAGGTTGAAAGAGTTTCAAAAAGCTGTGTTGACATGCACATTTCCCAAACTAAGTGACATTATAGTTAAAAACATTTTTAAGGCCTTTTATATAGCCTATAGTGTCTCTGTCAAATGAGATCAGGAAATCCAGAAATAGGCAACTGGGCTATGTAACTGAAACAAAGTCCAGAATTCTAAACCTCAGACTCTTCCAACTGAAAGATAAACTCAGAGTTGCATTGAAATCTTTCTAGTGATCTTTCCTCCCAAACCCATTGTAACCTGCCAGCATACTAAGATATCCTGCTGTCTCTATTGCAAGAACTGCCTGCAAAGAAAATATCTAGACTTTCTAGAGTGACCATTCAAAAGACATATCTAATTATGAGATCACTTAACTTTGCTGGCCTGAAATCTGTCCAGTGTTATTTTGAAAACTTGTAAGAGGTATAGAGAGTTTTCCTATAGTAAGCATGCAAATTCTATGTGTGTGTGTGTGTGTGTGTGTACCAAACTTTCAGAAACCATGTGACTATTGGTATATCAAGTATTATCTCTGACTGTTTAATCCTTAGAATTTGTAAATATAAGTCCAGTGCATGATATGGAAACTGCAGTTTGACAAGCTAAATACATCTCTCTTAAAACATGGTAAGGTATAGATTAATAAGGATCCACTTTATCTTCCCATTGATTGTGTTTGTTTCATACATTCTGCTACAGAGTAATAGTCACCAATTATTTCAGGATAGGTATGATGTGCCTTTACCATACTTCTTCAGATTTTTATGACTGAATTAGCAGTTCACTGCACGATAAAGATCCTTCCTTCAGAAACATTTCACAGCACCCAGGCCGGGAAACCGCTCACAACTTACTAATTCATCTTCATTTAACCCACTATAAAATATAGGGAAAAATAAAATCCTGGTGTTACTGATTCTGTGACAACTGAAATAACAGTGAGATTTCTCGAGAGAAAGAATCTAAAACAACAATGTGAAATGATACCAGTCCCACTAAGTCCAGTTCCCATTATGTCTTCAGGAGTTCTTAAGTGCCACTTATCATCTGTGCTTAAGTAGTTAAGAGCTCATACCAGCAAATTCAGAGTCTTAACATGTAAAGCCAGAGGGACCTGGAGAACAGACACTTGGAGCTTCAATGAGAGATCCAAAGTTTTGGAGAATTTAGTGCAGTCTCGAAAAACATTTGAGTGTGCCAGGCTACAGTGTAAAGACTGTTTGGGCAAGTGATTCAGCATAGAGAATTAATGACAATAAGGTAGCAATTGGTTGCTCAGTAAGTCACCCTAGCACTGTGCCACTAATACAACTCTCAGGACTAGTTTTCTTTCATGAATAAGACAAAATGCCCAACATAAAAACTGCAAGGGAAACAGGCTTATTTAACTCACAATTTGCACAAATTTCAGTCCATAACTGACCAATTTCCAGACAGGGTGGCATGGCAGAGAGGCATTGCAGAGTGAAAACGGTTCATGGCATTGAGAAAACAACAAAACTGGACAAGGTACAACCATGGCACTTTCTATCCCTTGTATTTTATCTAGGTTACACTGAAGAGGAATCACTCACACCCTTAATCTCAAAGACCTTCATCTTAGCATTGTAACATGAATAAATCTCAGTGTCACATATTCTAGATCCAGCCTCCTCCAAAAAAGCCACATTTAAGATGGCATGAGGATTTCGGGGCATATTTAGACACATACAATGACAAAAATGTTCTCAGTTTTCTGCAATACCTAATTTCAAACAGAGCACACTTTGAAGGGCAGCCTGGAATGATCTAGGTTGTCTGTTCTTTTTACATATATTCATTAGGTTGTTCCTCAGCTTTTAGTCGGTGACAGAAGCCCAATAAAAGAGGGCTTTCTATTCCTGGTTTGTCACTCCAATGCAAGATACCGAACAATATACTACAATAATTAGCAAGGAGAAGTTAGAGGTACAACTGTTTATTTAACATCAATTTTACAATCATACACAGGACATTTCGGTAAATGATACAGCACATCTCTTACTGCCTGCAAAATATACATCTGCCACTCCCTCCATAAGTGTGGTAAGAATGTTCACAGCATGAGACCCTGAGAAAATGAGAAGAGAAAGATCCCATTGCTCTAGAAAGAAAACGTATATCCTTTGGGCCCTGTGTAAAGAAAATGCTATGGAAAGGAAAATAAACTTTACAATGTGAGGAAACTTTCACATTTCAAATACAGCCAATGACTAGTTTTTAGCAAAGAATTACAGAGAATAAAAAGGAATAATAAAGTATTGCCTGCTCACAATAAATGAAATTTACGCAAAACATTTTTGAACATTTTAGGCATTGGATAGACTAACAAAAGTTTTAAATCTGCCGCCTTTAAAATGCTCAAAACAGTGAAGTGAACTGGCAAATAACTAAATAAAACCAGACACAATATAAAAAATGTAAGGAATACTCATAAAAACAAAAAAATTTTATTTCAGGAACTTGAAAGCATGATAGTTGAAATGAAAGTTCACTAACAAAGTCCAAATAAAGATCTGAACAAACAGAAGAAAAGAAGTAGTGAAATTTTCATACAAATGAATGAAATAACTCAATCTGGGAAACAAAAGAAAGAGAGAAATATGAACAAAGCGTATGGGTCCTATAGGACACATTTAATATCATATGTATCATATATATATATATATATATATATATATATATATATATCTTATGATATATAGAATCATATATATATATATCTTATGATATATAGAATCATATATATATATATATATATATATATATATATATATATAGAGAGAGAGAGAGAGAGAGAGAGAGAGAAAATGGAAGTTGAAGATACTGAATAAAGAAAATAATTTCAAAATCAAAAACATTTCCAATAAATGATGGACCTAAATTCCCAAATATGATGCAGTGTAAGAATACACAAAGCCAATAAGCTCAAAATTTCTAAGCAGGTTAAATTCAATACTCAAAAGGGAACTTACTACAAGGAACCTGTTACAACACAGATAGAAAACTTTCCAAACTTGAAAACACAAGTGATTCATCCAGAAAATGATTCTCAATGATATTAAATGTTGATCTCACATCAAAAACTTAAAGGCCAAAGGCACTGGGACCCTTAAAGTGCAGAAAGAAAGTCCTGTTGGGCAGGATACATAGCTTAGTGGCACAGTACCTGCCTGGCAAGTGCAGGGCGTGAATTCAATCCTCAGTACCAAGAAAAATGAAAAAGAAAGAAAGGATTCTACATTTAGATAATCTATCCTTCATCACTCGGCATTAAATGAGGAGTGGTGGTTGATGCCAGCTGTCCCAAGACTCTGAAAGGCTGCTGCAGGAGAAATCTAAGATCTAGCCAAAGCAATTTAATGAAATCTTGTCTAAAAGAAAAAATAAAGAGAAAGGTAGGATGTAGCTCAGTCCAAAGGCCCTAGGTTCAACCTCTAGTACCACCAGGAACAAACAAACCATAAAAAGAATATATCTTGATTTTTTAAATGTACCAGCCTATAAGTAATAACAAGGCAGTATGGCGAGAACTGATTAGTGAAAAACACATGACATAAAAAACAAGTAGCACAAGGTCATAAATAAGCTCTTCATTATAAGTAATCATTTTAAATGTAAATAGTTTAAACTTTCCAAAGATTTAAAAATGATTTTAGAAACATGATCCAACCATGCAATATTCAAAATAGACAAGAGCATAGAGAAAAATGTTAAGCAGTGGAGTGAGCAGGATGATGAGGAAAAGCTAAATGGGGAGCAATCATTTTATATTTATATAACTTTCTGAAGTGCTAGAAATATTTTGAAATTCCAAATGCACATTTTGAATGCCATAAATTCAACTGAATTGTATGCGTGAAAATAGTTACACAATTAAAATGTTGCCTTCCCTTAGTTTTAAAAATGAGTCACAAATGTGTTTAACATCATCCCTTTTCAAATTTAACAATGCAGATATTTCATGAAAAATGTATTAGTTCATACTTCAAAACGTTAATGCTAAGTATCAATGAGTGCAGAAAATCAGTTAATTTTAATTGTTTATGCTACAGAGTAAGATCTGAGAGAGTTTAATTATTTACACTTTGTTTATGTTGCTTTTTAAATTTACAACTTTAGAAATTTAGTGCATATTAATTTTTTAATAACACTATGAAACAATTACTAAGGTAATACTTACTAATTGGATATTTTAAATGTGGTTAAAATGTTTAAATTGTAAGATTAATTAAGAATGAGTACAATAGGAAGTAAATTGCAGTGTATATGCAGCATTGCCCTGAGTTAATATGATCAACGCAGAAGTTTAATGGGCTGTATATAAGACTATGGAAATCAGTATAGTGATTCCTCAGAAAACTAAAAGTAAACTTCTATTCAGTCCAGTCGTCTCCCTTCTAAAGATAGCAGTTTCCCTATCTTCCTAAAAGAGCGAGAAACCTTATTACAGCGATAGACATATATCCATGTTCATAGTAGCACAATTCATAACAACTATAACATGGAATCACACTGTTTGTCTGTCCAGCAATAGATGCATTTTTAAAAATGTGGCATTTTACACAATGGAGTACTAATCTTCTATAAGAAGGACAAACAAAAGTCATTTGTATAAAATTGTTTTACTTAGGACCACAATGTTAAATAAAATAAACTATCAACACAATATTAAATATCTCTTGATTTCTCTTTTAAAAGAAACATGAAATATAAATGAAGAGACATGTAAAAGATACATAATAAGAAACAGTGATAGATTTTTTTCAGAGAAGAAGAGGACTAAGTGTTGTAAGGAGGGGCAACAGAAGAGACAAGAAGAGGACAAGAAGAAATAAGATGCATT
The DNA here is from genome assembly GCF_034190915.1 of Cavia porcellus. Classification (NCBI taxonomy): domain Eukaryota; kingdom Metazoa; phylum Chordata; class Mammalia; order Rodentia; family Caviidae; genus Cavia; species Cavia porcellus. Next base: position 21,071,259 of record NW_026947484.1, on the reverse strand, counting down.
ACATACAAAATTCCCACAATAAGTATAATCATTGTATAACACAAATATGTATACTAAAATTTTCAATTGTTGGGGGAGATAGACAAATGCATGCTATTTTTCCTTCCTGCCCTCTGTATTTTCTTCATGAATATGTATTATAATAAGAGTCAGAAAGAAAATTTTCCCTTTTAATTATTTACTAATGGGAAAGTTCAGTTAAAAGTAAGCTCAGCTTTAATAAATGTTGATGGTCCTTTACAAAAGGAATATAAACTGGAATTTTGGCGTCTCACGTGTGATACTCCTCATTGAAAAGCATGTTAAAGATGAACAGGAAGCTGAAATCACCAAATCAAATTGTTCAGACCTACAGTTGGCTCTTGAGCAACAGGGTTGCAGTGGATTCAGGCAGGTAGGCTTCAAAAAAGGAACACTATGGCAGAAGGATTTCATGGAGCAAGGCAACTCTCAATTCCTATAGGATAGGAAAACGAGAAAAGAAGAAGATCCCTAAAAACAAGGGATCACTATCCTGATATACACCCCCCCAAAAACCACAATATTTAGTTTAGGAGATTCTACTGGGATCCACAACAGCACAACCAAAGCAATGGAAGTAACCTATGTCAACACATAGATTGAATTGCAAGGACCCACAGCAATTTGCTAATTTAGACCAAAACTCCAAGTGCAGACATTTTGTTTAAAAATATTGAGAAGAGTGTCCTACTCCATCACACTGAATGTTTATAATTAAATAAGAGATGTTTAGGATTCCCATCGAAGGAGGCTATCATGATGTCAGAGTCACCAGATGGATTGAGCGGATTCTGGCCACACTTCATTATTCCTAAGTACATTGCTCCACTGTGGCCTTCCTGAAGTTTTGTTCCAGGGTTTCTGTCTCTTTCATCAGATGGTCAGCTCACTCTCCAGCATGCTTGCTCCTAGCACAAGAGATGGTCCTAATACTCAAATGCTTCTAAAACTACCCTGATGAAGCCTGGCATTGATAATTCTTTCACTTGGAACCCATGTTTATGAGAATATCCTGGCTAATACCACATCCTGCAGACCCACCTTGCACACCTGGGTTTCTCGTGAGGACAGGAACACATGATTTTATATGAATCATCAGCTGTGGTCATTATATGGGTCTCACACACTTAACAGTTGTCATGATGAGAAGAGGCGGTGGCAATAGTGTGTTGTTTTAGAAAGCCTCTCAGTTTTAGTGCCACAAAACAAGTGACAAAGATGAGGACACTGAGCCAACTCCTCCCCTTTCCTCTGCTGGGGGCTAAAAGACAACATGGACAAATCTTCATAAGCTTTGACTTGGAGACACTTCTTGCTTCTTGGGAAGATGCACCTGCTCCTGCTCCTGTTGGCCTTCTTTCTGCTCCCCAGAGCACAGGCAGGTGAGTGACCATCTTCACCCTCCAGAGGCCCAATCTTATTGCACAGAGCATATGAATCACCTGTTCCTATGCAACAACCCAGAGCCTTCTGTCTGCAAGCATTGCTCTGAACCTGAACTCCAATCCCGCCAGAGGGAATCATGTAGGACACTGCATAAGCCACCAGAGTTTGTTTTCAAGAAGAGCTGGTTGATAATGCACTCTCAGTAAGCCTCAGCTTGCACATCTAGAGAGTCTTTCTTCAAAGTTCATGCAGGTGAGAAGTAAAAAGAAGAAAATATCAAGTGCTCCTAAACAGGGCAGAATAGGCCCGTCATCCAGGTAAGGGGAGGGGAAAGGCTTTGCATTCATAACTGCCTAGCAGAGATGTCTAGAGCTCCCCAGAATGGATGGAATCTCTCTCCTCAGAACACTGTTTTTGCCTCTCCTCACTCCTACTAACTTTCTCCAGCTCTGCTTTCCTCCTCCGGACTTCAGTGGCTCCTCTGTTTTCCAGTAGGAACCACAGAGGCAGTAACACTTCTTTGCTTTCCAGAATTCCATCTGCACTGCTCTACTCACCAGACACTAACTGCAGCTCTTCCTTCATGCTGCCAGTGAACAGATCTGAGACACCCTCTACATGTCAGGCCATAGGAAACAGGATAAGATCACATCTGCAGTACACCTAGAGGGCTGCCAGGAGGAAGCATCACCATCCTAGACATCACAGGACTCAGAAGGATTTTATTTACTCAAGGGAAGGAAAAAGTTAGCAGAGGAATGATGAAAAGCCTCAGAGGTTTTATTTTCCCCTGATACATATAGTCATCTCCAATCAAAGAGAGGAAAAGGACAAGTAGAACAAGACTCAATTTCCTGCACTTTGGAAAACAAGTTCAGGCATCTTCCTCTAGGTTCCTGTCCACTTCAAGAAACTGCAGGCTCCCAAAGGCTCAACTGTTCAGAGACTGTAAGTAGATACTTGTTTAAGGACTCAGTGGCTGCACCCAGTCTTATTGTTGTTTTCAGGAGAGATCATCGGGGGACATGGAGCCAAACCCCACTCCTACCTACATGGCTTACCTTAAGATCAGGCTTGAGAAACCTAGAAAACTTTGTAGTGGCTTTCTGATTCATGAGGACTTTGTGCTGATAGCTGTTCACTGTTTACAGAGATGAGAAAGGAAAAAGAATCCACAGGCTACAGGAAACACTTCTCAGTGCCTGTTTTCTGTGGAGCTTGATGAGCTCATGGAAATAAACATGAGGATGACTGGTGAAAGCCAGAAAGGGTCATCATGTCCCAAGGGAAGAAAAGCAAGGCCCCGCCAAAGAATTCCTGATATAAGGGAAAACAAGGGCAATCAAACCTGATTACATGTAGACCCAGGACCATACTTTTGCATAAGCAAGCAAAGTAAAACAGTTTCATGTCCTTTCCTGGAGGCACTGACCACTGAGAACCTCTGGTGCTCAAGGTGCCCTCCCTCGGTACTAAGAAGGAGGGACAGTCATTCAGCTGGGTAGCCCTCTGTCCTCTACAGCTATACCCTATTTCAGTTGTCGCCTGCTTTTACAGATCCTGGGTAGTGTCTTTTGTCGCTCCCCATCCACCAATCCACTTGCCTCTGTGTACAGCCAAATAGAGGTCACCTTGGGGGCCCACAACATCAAGGAACAAGAGGACACCCAGCAGGTCTTCCATGTACAAAACGCATTTCCCCACCCAGACTATAATCGGAAAAAACACATCAACGACATCATGCTGCTTAAGGTAAGGCACATGTCCTTGCCACTCTTGCTCTCCTCAAGAATGGTTGCCACTCCCACTGTCACCCTGCCCCTGCCCTCTTTGCCATCATGTCCATCACACTATGCATACCCAGGAGCATACACTGAACTGGAGTTCCTTACTTATTTTCCACCAGATGGAGAAAAAGGCCAAGCTGACTAAAGCTGTGCACCTCCTCAGGCTGCCCAATGGGATGACCCAGGTGAAGTCAGGTACCCAGTGCCAGGTGGCTGGGTGCGGAAAATTGGATCCAGAGGGAACACCTTCAAGAAAACTGCAGGGAGAGGAGATAGTAGTGCAGAATGATGAGAAGTGTGAGGAGAGCTGTGCAAAGTATGATCATGCTACAGAGATTTGTGTGGGAGACCCAAAGATTAAAAATACTTCTTTTAAGTTAAGACAAGGCATCTGTCACAATTGGGTTTGGGAGAAAGAGTGTTTGGGACAGATCTAGTACCAGGAGACCCAAGCATCATGGATTCCTTCACCCCATAGGCCGTTATGTTTATCCCAGCAAAGAGAAGAAGGGAGAAGCCTGAGCTGGGAGGTACTAAAGCCTAAAGCCCCTACCACTTTACTAAGGGGCCTCTGGAGAAGGAAACCCCACTGGAAGCTTCAGTTTGCAACACATGGCCTGAGCTCATGGCACAGGCATGAGAAAACTGTTTCCATGGTGTGCAGAAATTATAACCTCCTCTGAGACAGCAGCCCTCTTAGTCAATGAGCTCATCATCTGTGCTCATTGTCATACCTGGTCATCAGCCTCCCTGGCCAGTAATGGATGGTCCTCACAACTCTACAGGGGTGAGGTCCAGACCTGGGGATGAAGACAAAGGCTGGATCCAAGAGTGAAAATGTCCATAGTCAGAGCTCAGCCACTAAGAGCCTATAGTTCCCTCTAATCTCTCACAAGCACACGTTACAATCAGTACTGCATGAGACAGTTTGGGATAATGGAAGTGAGACGTGAAGTGGTGCCATGGTTCACAGACTCACTCTCTATTTACAGGGTGACTCCAGAGGCACCCTATGTGTAATAATGTGGCACAGGGCATTGTCTCCTATGGACCAAAAAATGGAAAAACACCACGTATTTTTACCAAAGTCTCATGGTTTCTTCCCTGGATAAAGAAAACCATGAAACAGAGCTGACTGCTCACAGCAAAGTAAATCCCCTCTATCAGCAACCATCTTTCCTGGAGCTGGATCTAGAATCATGCTAGAGCAGATGCCAGCAACTAAATAAATGTTTCATCTCAGTGAAAGGCTAGTTTCTTGTTTGCTCACGTACTTTGGTTCATGGGGACCAACTCTGTGATAAGCAGGACAGTGACACAGTTCTGATGATTTCTGCCTCCTCCACTCCTTCTCCACTCAATAGCTTTGCAAATCCCCTTTCAAAACTGTTAGCAAGCTCCTCCTTATACACTTTAGTTTCTCCACAGCCTCTCTTTTTGCAAGGGCTATAGTTAAGCACCAAGTGAAGAAAAAGTGTACATCTTTCTTTCTAGGGCTCCAGGGGAAAATATGAATTCTTTTGTGTCACATGTAGAAGGGAAGGGGATGATTTCCTGGGTCCTGGAGTTCATCCAGGCACCACTGAGGTCACAACTGGACCCCATCAGGCTCAGTAGAGGAAGGGTATTCCAGAGCAGGACATTTCTCTCCCACAGCTTTAGGGATATACATGGAGTGCAGGGTTACCTGACTGACCCCTCACCTTCACTGAAATTTGTTTCCTTCTCCATTCTCCTATAAGACCAAGGCTTACTTTAGCTTACAGCCACCTGGCTGCCCATTTTTATCCCTCCCAGAGTTGTCACTGTTTACCAACTCCTCTCCTTACGAGGCCACACTGATCTAATATGGTAACTTCTTCAAATCTCCCAATCCAGGACCAAAACTTGTCTCTCTTCACAAGTTAATGAAACCTTGGTTCAGAACTGGGTAGTGGCCTTTATTCTGCTTAGCTATTGTTCTGACTGGACTTAGGAGCCCCTTGGTTCCCCACAACTACAGATACTGGTTTAAATCTTTATTCATGGCACGAGTTTCGCTGGACTTGGTAGACTGATATTTATTTATTAGAATCCCAGTAAGTTTTCCTGGCTTTATAAATATAATCTCCTCCTGAGTGTGAATTAATGCGTACCAAGTGCTAGGCCAGATGCTGGGGATTATCTCATCTGCCAAGGCACTTGCCAGGCAATCACAAGGTACTGAGCTCACTCCTAGCTAAAAACCAAAAAATAGTGCCAGGTCTTAGGTTCTATGATGAACATAATCATAGATCCCAGTGAAGCTGGAATGGTCATAGACTTTCCAAATTAACTCCCCCTCCATCCACCAGATCGCCACATGAGGCCTGTGTGGAAATTTTGTGAAATAAAACATCTTATTTATATTTCTTCTTACAGTTTCTATCAACTTTATCACATGATACTTCAAAATTGTATGAGATTTAAAAATGACCTTAGTCACACACTTTTCAGATAGGAAGTTGCTAAATGATTCAAAAGAGGGCCCATAGGTGATAAGATAATGAGGCAGGCTTATTTTCATTGTTTGAAAGGAAACAGATATAAATGTTATCATAAAAAATCCAATTACAGGAAACACACATATCCAGTCCACTGCTGAGAACCATAATCCCTGTCAGCACTACAGTGTCCTCCTCTGAAGAATCAAACTTGAGTCTGGGAGGCCATCACAGAAGAAAATGGGGAGTTACCTGTAATATTTAGGTAATCACGAATGTTACAGATACATCCATTATATCTAATGTTATCCAAGCTTCTCTTTGTTGAGAAGTTCATAGCTTAGAGAACACAAAGTGCATGACATTTTTCCCTGTGGGTGCTTTGTTTATCTTGCTGAATATTTCCTGCACTTGGAACTGCAGGGTCAGGTCACTAATACTCCACAATGCCTGGCAGAATTCGGATCAATCTTAAGGTCTCTATGTCTCAAATACACAAAATACTACATTCTTTTGTGGCACAGAGTTAAATATCACTCTGAGATCATGTAATTCCCAAAGGCATGCCTTCTCCCATCTGTTTACAAAGTATGCTGCATACCAGTCTCATAATTGTCTTGTGTAGCTTTACAAGGAAAAATCAGCTTCTGATTTGAGCCTGAAAATCAAAATTCCTGCACCTAACACCTACTGAAGATCTGGCTCCTTCCTCAGGAAAAAAGAAATGAAAATCCACAAAGCAAAAAACCAAAAAATAATATTTAAAATGTTTCCCAGTCGTATACAAGAATACGTCTGGGTTCTATTTACTTTGGGGAAATGGGTTTGTAGTTTAAAACTCCTTTGAAAAGGATTACTGTAGATTAGTCCCAATCCTACTCTAAAAGAAGAGAAAGAAACAGAGTCCCAGGAAAAGATAGTGATGACCAAAAGTAATGCAGAAGTTAGGAGAGAGCTTGGACTGAGGCAGGTTCCCTAACCATCTGCCTACCAGCAGCCCTGGTCTTCTAACTCTCAGTCCGTGTTTTGGCTCCATCTCCACAATCTTGAACTTTGCTGGTCTATTGGTCTTACTTCCTCAATAACAAGGCTGCTGTCATCTGCTTAAGTGGGCCATGATGATAGGTGGATTGTTGATCCTGATATCTAAGGGAAGATAGGATTCGCTGAGTTGACCCTTAGTGACAGTGGATGAAAGTCAAGGTAAGGCCATCACAGAGGTATCCTGACTTCACCAGGTTACCTTGCTAGGACAACTGAGTTGAGATCTACCAATTTGTGGCTTTTATTATCTGCAAGGAAAAGGAATGGAAGTTTGCATTTTGGCATAGATGTGAACTGTTACCTCCATTTCCCTTAATATACTATCTAAGTTTTCCCATCCTCTATTATCTACACATGTAGTTAGTAATAGGTATCTCCAGCACTGGAGTTTTATATAACATATCTAAAGTAGTTGGTATGTCCTCTCAAGCACAGTAAGAAACGAATCCATATAAATTCCCATTGCTTTCACCAAGTACTATTTTTCCATGCCAGGATTTACTCAATCAAATGATACTCAAAAATCATTTCAACAATTCTTTTCTTGAAGCTATTGATGATGTTCTAAGAGATGTTATTATATATCTATATACAATTTGGGATGATTAAGTAAGGCTCATCAACATAATCAACAGTTTAATAATTATGATACTTTATACTCAGAGCATCTGAAATTTGCTCTTAGCAATTCTGAAACATACATTACCATGGGAGATCAGTGTGATGTATACACACTACTAAGTATGATCAGTGTAATGTACAACAGATATCAAAAATCTGGATAAATCTTAGGACCCTCTGACCAACATCTCCAAAAGCTCCTAAATCCCTAGCCTTTGATAACTACTATTATACACTATATCTACAAGTACAATGGTTTTCAATTTTCCATAAAAGAATAACGTATATTTGTTCTTCTGTGCCTGGCTACTTTCCCTTGACATAATAGACCCCTAATATATCCAGGCTGTTGCAAATGACAAGATCATTTTTTTATTCGGTTTGGCTGAAATATATATATATATATATATATATATATATATATATATATATATTTAGTGTGATATATACTAAAATAGACATATCACATTTTCTTTATTCAATCATTGATAGACACAAGATGACACAAGACTATTATGAATAGTGCAGCAATATAAAATGGAAAATCAGGTAACTCCTTAGCACACTGAACTCTAGTCCTTTGGAGAAACGCTAGCATAGGATTCCTGGACAGAGTTTAAGTGCCAATGACAGCATGTTCTATATAGGTCCAAAGCATAGAGCACGCTCTCCTCTCCTAGCTGTACATCCTCTTGCAGCCAGGGACTCTTGGGCTCAGGCAGAAGCTTCAGTCTTGGTCTTGCCTGTGATATTGTTCTTCCACATTTCACTGTCCACAATCTCAATGGTTCTATAAGATTCCAAGCAGACTTATTTCTATATTATTCTTCCTAGGTCCCTTTTGGATACTGGCTTATTTTCTACCCTATCCATAGGGGACAAAATTGGCAGGACATATCCAAAGAAAACTAGGCCAGAGCATTCCACTAGGGAGGGCACTGTCATTTCTCAGAAAGGCAAGTCTTGCTCCTAGGCTCAGACCACACCCTCTGAGAGGACACTCAGCATCCTGATTCTTTTCAGCCTGTCCTTTTTGGTCATTGCTAACAGCACGGTGTCTGACTTAGAACTCCATGATCGATTATCCAGCCTGTAACGACCACTTAAGTGAGAGTGACCACATCTACAACAGGACTAGAAAGGATCATTCTCTCTTCCACTAATACATGAATTATTTTCTGGTAAATACTGTGTGTTAGGCAGTAGATACACAGTAAAGCAGCCTGTTATGTAATTTCTGTGTGTTCTCTCATTTTATATGCCACTTTCCTTGTGTGAGATTGTTGGTTTATATCTGGGCTTGAAAGCCACAAAAACCAAACTAGTCTTGCTCTGAAGATAATATTTACTTGAAGTGTACTTGCCACAAATACTGCCACATGCCACAGGTTTCATGTCCATTATCAGAGCGGACCTAAGAACAGCAGCTTAGGTGTCTAAAATGAACAAGTCAGAGCTCATCAGGGACAGGTGGAAGATGAGGAGACGGACAGACAGCATAAGCAAGGAGGTTATGATCTAACACATATGCCTTGGTGCACAAACTTGGATATGAAATGGTGGAGCAGTCTCCTGGATCCATTACTACTCCTGGGCTGGTGTCAAATTTAACCCATGTTACTAGTGAAGCCTGGCCACATCCAATAGTGGACATAATTAGGGAAGTTTGCACAAACTGAAAACATCTAATCTCAAGGTATAGTGGTCAGCATGAGTAGATCACAGTGTGCTACACTGGCTTCTTCAGGTAGCTGAAGAGTCACAGCTTCTCAGAGGACTTAGGCAATCTGGGCTTTGCTGCAGAAAAAGTGTTGGTTTCAGTCATGAGTCAACATGTCTCTCTTCCTCATCACTGCACTCTTTAAGGCTGGGAAAATTATCTATCTCTGTAATCATGGTCCTCAAAGAAATGTCCCTTCATACCTTGGCTCTGAACAAACTCTGTGGTCCGTATATAAACAAGGAAAACAGATTGCCAGTCAGCACACAGCTCTGCTTCTGGCACCAAAAACAAACTGATGAGGCACAAGCATAAGAAAAACTCTGCTTTTGGTATAGAACCTAGGAACAGAATGACAAGAGAAAAAAATACGCATTTCAAAAAATACACAAAACTAATATGCACATTTTCATTGTATTTATTTATAGGAATACCTTTTGTGGCTAGCATGGATGAGCATAGTAAGTGTCATAGGTCTTTTGTGATCAATCAAAATATAAAACCTAATTTAACCTACTATCACACAACCAGTTAGCGCCACAAACCAGAGATGGGCCCTGACCTCCTACTATTTGATTCAGCTGTCTTTCAGCCAGGAGACAAGGTCTCCATCAGAACCTCAGGACCATCTGACAACCAGACAAGGAAAAGTTTTGAATCTCCCAACCAAGGTATTTTTCTAACTCTGCTCAATAAACTCCCTGGAAAGAGAGCTCCCAGGCAGCCAGCTATCTCCAAAGCATCTGCCTTCAGGGCGACTGTCAGAAAGTTCTCAGCTCCCTCTTCCCTCAACTATAGGTAATTTTGTTAAATTACTTAATGTGTTCTCTAGCCTAGAGCCCAGGACCATTCTCTACCTCCTAGAGATAATTATTCCAAACCCTATGATCTTGATATCTATGTACCATTGACCCTATGATCTCAACCATGGCCTCAGTCAGATCCCCTGATTCAACCCAGTATGAAGCACTGTATGGTGCTACCTGTGCCTGCTTGCTATCTTCAGAGATGCAGAGTGAGCTTGCCTAGGTGTTATGCCCTAACTACCACACATACTTGGTTGAAACCCAAAAAGGTGACCTCAGGGTGCTATTTCCAGCACAGTATCTAATCCTGACTAGAAACAAAGGCACCCAGCTTAGATGGATGCACAATCCCTAAATCAAATGAATGAGGATCATAACGCCAATAAAATAACAAATAAGTCATATGTACTTTTGAGAATATAATTTATGAAATAAAGAAACAAAAAGAAAGAAAGCTTTAAGAGAAATTTGCCTTTAACTTTCTTCACTGTCAGTGAGCAAAAGGTTCAATCTTTAAGGAGGTTGAAGTACTGAAAAAGGCAAGCACTCAGGAAGGAGAGATGGGTCAGGGAAGTGACCCCACAAACAAAAGAAAAGTCTTGACTGAGTTGATTAAACAAAGTTTACCTGATCCAAACAAGACTGACTTGGATTAAAAGGGTCACCAAAGACATTGATTTCAGTAGAGGTTATTTCCCTTAGAACTCAACACTGCAGACACCTATGACTTAACATGCACCTTAGACTTTCAGAAACACAAGACTCTCTTCACTTTTGTGACTGAACAAATTACCTCAAGCCATAGGAATTTTCTCCAGCAGAGACCAGCAAGAGAGCAGCCTCAGCCCTAAAAAGAGGAACAGTTAATTGATTCACAGACAACACTGAACAATTCCCAATGAGAATCAGCAGTGGAATGATCTACTCTCCTGAACTGCAAAACCTAAGTGCCAATATTCATTGCACACATATCCTCAGAGAGTTTCAAGCAGGACTAAGCTCCAGTTGACTGGCATCCCCTGAAAAAAAGGGACATTGAAACATAAAGACACACAGAGACGTGATGATAGATACAGATGGGAGGTATGTATTCACAAGCCAAGAAGTGAGAACTACTGCTGATGAAATGGCCTTAGATCAAGAATGTCTACCCAAAAGCTCTTGCATTCAGAGGTGGGCATTTGGAAGACTATTTTCTGGGATCATGAAATGCTAAATAATGAACATCTAAGCAAATACGTTACTCATTGCAACAGAGTAAAAAATGATTTATTATGATTCAGTGAATTTTGATTCCCAAAGTTTTCTTCTTAAGAAAAAATCCAGACTATTTGACAAGATTTATGTCTGTCGCCCCCAGGCCTCATGAGTTTGCACTGTGCATTTTTGATGGTTCATTGTCTAGTGCTTTGATTGATGGTGTCATTGCTCCACCCATAGAGGGGTGGAGACAGGATGTGATGTAATGGCAGGAAGAAAGTGACCCTTGCTCTCTTTGCAGATTCCTGCTTGCTGTTTGCAGCCACCATGAACTGCAGCCCATCCATGCCCACCTGCCTTGGAGCCAACTGAGTGTGGACTGAAACCTCCAAAAACTGTAAAAAATAAATCTTTCCTTTCCCAACTTTGGCTTCAGGTATTTTGTCTCCACAACAAGTAATATGTAACTAAGACATTATTCATATTTAAAGAAAGTATTCTAATCATTTTAAAAATCTGAGGCTATGATTGTGGCAAAATAGGAAACTCTTACTATTCAACAGAATAACATACTGTCCATTTTCTCATGTGCTTAGAAGAAGTCTGGACTTTATCCCATATTCCAAGCCAGCTTCACCAGCAAGTTTGCCACCTTGTTCTCTATGGACAGATTTTAAGTCCACTTTAGACATTTATCAGCCTTTGATGGAAGGACCCATCTACCTTTCCTCCTTGGCTCTAGCCTGCTAAGTAGTTGTTCACAATCTTCACCGAATGAGAAAAGACACAAGAGCTGTGAAAAAGAGCCATGCTTAGTACAGTTCAGGCACTAGGAATGTTTTGAGGTCACTGCCCTTCTACTAGCTGCATGCACCACATGCTCAACTACCCCTACCTCTTGAGCTTTCTTCTTGCTGTGCCTTGTGACTCAGCCACAGAGCTGTTAGAGGTGACAGTGTGGTATTCACCTAAACCAATTCAGATAATGTTCATAACTCTCCCTAGAAGGATGACACCCACTGAAACCAGAGGAGCACATATCTAAGATATCAGCAAGGTCACAGGGCTTGTGGCTCATTCAAGGTGCTGCAGGGGCTCTGTCTGCTCTGACCTTGGGCAGCCTTCCTGGGAAAATGATACCACTTTTACTCCTGTGGACAATTCTGCTGCCCTAGAGGCTGGAAGGTGAGTGGCCATACTTATTTCAGAGGTCTGAGCTTATCCCACAAAATCTTCACTACTGATTTTTTGTTACCTTCGGTCTGGAACTTTCTCCCTGGTCTCAACCAGGAGTTTTCTAATGACAGATCCAGTTTCAAACCCAGACTCACAAATCCAAAGCAGGCTGGACACTTCTGAGGGTTTCAAAATGAGGGTGTTCTCAAATGGTTTAGTACATGTTAGCCTCTCCACAGAATTTCCTGTATTATCCAGAAATGAGTTGTCAGAAAAACATTAAAAAACAAAAATCAAGAATACATAAAGCAGTGAATGTGAAGCAACAAAAGTAAGTATTTAAATCCTGTTACTCAAAACCAGAACAGGGCAGCTTAGACCAACAACCAGTGGGGGGCGGGTGTCACAGACCCAGTTGCACTTTCCAGTGCCCAACCACCCCAGTCCCAGCCCTGAAGAGAATCTCAGGGTGCAGCTAGACTCAGAGGTGTTATGATGACTGTATATACTTTTCCATTACCCTGGCTCCACCTTAGGACTTTGCAGCTTCACTCTAATGATCTTTTCTACCTCTGCCTTGCTGGCTTCTCTTGTGGACCCTGCCTTGGGGACTACTCCCTCCTCCTAAAATTTTATGGCCCTCTATGCCACCACAATGCACTGTCCCATTAAGCACTGATGAAATGTTGATTAGACATCAGATATATACCCTAAAACAACTCTTGAGAACATAGAATGTGTTAGGCCTACATCATAAGGTATTGGAAAATCGAACCTCATAATCATATAGGAAGATTGTCAGAAAGTGCCACCAATCCAGAAATTAACAGACGTTCAAACAGACTTGTAACATTCAGTGAGAAAACAGGAATGAAGGCAGCTGCCCAGTGTCTTCTGAAACTGTACAGTCAGTCATCCCACTTCCAGGCATGTGTCCAAGGTAGGAAGTAGAAGACCAGCACTACCCTGACTTTCTCAGAACATTTCAGATTTAGAAAACCTCTGGCTCCAAGGCATGCAGCCTGCACACATAAAATGAGTACCCCCTGTAGGGTATAGAGCACCCCAGATCCCACCCTCACCCCTCACTTTCCCCAGTCTTCTCTCTTGACCACACTGCTGCCAGCCACCCCATCTTCAGCTTTTCTTTCAGAGGAGATCATCGGGGATTAAGAGGCAAAGCCCCATTCCCATCTCTATATGGCCTTTGTCCAGATTCTAAATGGACAGAAGATGAAGAGATGTGGTGGTGTCCTGGTGTGAAAGAAATTTGTACTGACAGCTGCCCACTGCAAGGGAAGTTGAGGAGGGACAACCAGCCCACATTTGCCAAAAACCAATGGGGACTTCTGTCTTCTACAGGAACTGCAGTCTTAGGAATGCCTGGCTTTCACAAACCCATAAGAGCTCATCAGAAAGCAGGAAAGGAAACAAGATCAAAAGTTTCAGCACAGTAATTGAATGTATGATAATTAACTATATCAAGCATTGTAAGATAAATAAATGATTCTGAGGCTGGAAAGATAAAAGGGAGATGAAGGAAGAGGAGAAAATAAAGAAACTGAATGTGTGGGGGTTCGGGATTTAGCTCAGTGGCATAAGGACCTGCCTTGCAAGCAGGTGGTTTTGAGTTCGATCCCCAGTAACAATAAAAAAAGAAAGAAAGACAAAATAGAAAAAACGAAAGAAAGAAAGAACAAACTAATTGTGTTATACACCTGTACTAATCTCTTACATTGGATGTAATCCTTGTGTATTGCAAACATGTAGGAATAAAAGTAAAAAAAACAAATGTTTCTGCCTATTCTTGGCAAGTTAACTAGTTGGTGAGATACTGTTTCAAAAATAAAAATAAATTTAAAAGGACTGAAAGCTTTAGCTCAGAGGAAGAAAAAGTTTCCCTACCCAAATGCCTTAAAGAAGGAAAGAAGACTTGGAAAATGAAAGGCTTAGAAATAAAAGAGGTAAGTTTTGGAATCAGACAGTGAGTGTTCAGAACAAGTGACATAGGTGACAAGACATAGCAATCACACTGCCAAGCAAAGCAGGTGTAAGCCTGCTCTGACTAGGTCCTCTGTGGTTTCACAACCTAAATCCGTGTTCTTCTGTGTGCAGCTCAATAAGTGTCATTCTGGGGGCCCACAACATCCAGAAACAAATAAGACCTAGCAGATAGTCCGTGTGAAGAGAGCCAATCCACACCCAGAACAAACTCCTAAAACCTTCTCCAATGACATCATGCTGCTGCAGGTGAGGCAAAACTTTCTGCTGCTCTATCTCTTCTCCTGCAGGGATGTTGCTCCCCGTGGGTCCCTGCTCTTTTCCTCCTTGCCCTCATGGGAATCACAGTATGTAGGTCCAGCAGGTATAGGGTCTATACTAGAGGCTACTTTAGACTATCATGCTTGTTCACCATCAGGTGGAGAGAAAGGCCAAGCAGACTAAAGCTGTGCAGCCCCTCAGCCTGCTTGAGGCCGTGAGCCAGGATAATTCAGGAGACACATGCCTGGTGGAAGGCTGGAGAAAAATCACCCCATTGGGTCCCCTAGCAAGCACACTGCAAGAGGTGGAGCTATCATTATAAGACAAACAAAAATGCCAATCTTCCATCCATGCCTACTCTACTCTCACTGAGATTTGTGTGGCAGACCCAGGAAAAACAAAGACTGGTTTCAAGGTAAAATTTCCACTGCCTATAAACACAGAACCCAGGGAAACAGAAACTTGGTGGGGGAGATGACAGCGTCCATATCTTATGCTCTGAGTCCAGAGTTTGAAGGCCTGTCCTCTACAGCAATGCAGTGTTTAACCCATCCCCTGCATAGATAGGAGTAGAGAGTGGGGAAATAGCAGTAAACCGAATTCAGTGTAATCACTTGAGTATCTCAAGGATTGCACAGAAAGGTTCAGGTAGGTTAATACTGGAAAGTAAAGTCAGGGTGAGGGTAGAGCCTCTGGTCTGAAGGAGGCAGCCAGACATACCCTTCACTGATTGCATGCTCACAGCCCCCTGACAGAGGTCATCCACTGTGGTGAGGTTCAAAGAGCAGCAACAGGAGGAGGTGTATTCCATGCTTTCCTTCTCTGTCCAGGAGGACTCTGGGGTCCCCTCATCTGTAAGGACATGATCCAAGGCTTTTCTCCTATGGAAAAAAGGCTGGGAATCCCCCAGGAGACTTCATGAAGGTCTCCCACTTCCTGCCTTGGATAAAGAAAACCATGGAGCAGTTCTAATAGCAGGCACAAGATGGGCCTCCTCTGTGCCTCATCATCTTTACTGAGCCATTAGAAATACTGCCATGGGCCCAGGCCACTGCACATGGACAATAGATTGATCTGAAGAATGACTGTCCCTGAAGTCATATTTATTCCTTGATCCCCAGTTAGCATGAAGCTGCACTGCTGGTCATTCCTACTGTGGCTTCCTCTTTTCTCCCCAGGCCTCCCTCCTTCCCTACCTTCATTCCATACTATTCCTCTTGGATTGCTCCCACCCATAATGTTTAATGCTCAGCACTCCAATGTTGCTTGCTGGACACACAGTAGTGTATCTCAGCATTAGGAGGTGTCATGTTTCACAGGGTCCCACAAACTTGACTTCACCTTTCAAATGTAAATCTCTGTGCTTTAGGAATCTCTAGCCATCTCTAAGCCAAGAACCTTCATGAGATGCCCAACAATTTGGCAGAGAATAGATCAGGGCAGTGGAGAGGGATAATCCTAGAGATGCAGGAGTCAGGGCACTCATTTTCCTGTTTCAGTCCTTCTCCCCAGTCGGACAGGATTCTCCCCTTTCAGTGCTGTCTGCTGCTTAGGAGGCTGAGATGGCTCACACGAGGACCAGGTCACACTTCGTGCCCTGCCCTGAGCCAGGAGAAAGTTCAGTCCACCTCTGACTTCACTGCCTGGCTTTTCCACACCAGCCCCTCCCTCTACCTGAGTGTGTCTGGCCAAGCTGCTTTCCTTTCCAGCTCCCTGAAGACTTTCCAACTCTATGTGGATTCACTGCTATCAGCCAGTTCCAGAAAACTTGCAACTCTCCACTTCACCTGGATAGGCCTGGCTGCACCTTGTTCCAATCCAGCATTCTCCAAGACTCAGGCATCACCTCTTGTGAAGTCAAGGCAGTCTCAGGTCTTTCAGTGTGTCCTGGTTTTGAAGTCCAGAGTCCCCCTCCTGGCAGGCATGGGTTATTGCATCCTTTGAGTCAGCCCAGAGAAGCTGGGGAGGAAGGATCACTTATCCCACCCTCTATCAACAAACACTCTTCTGATTTGTCTTTTTGTAGCAGGTATATAATAGGCTCTGGTGTCAACTTTGGAAAACTCTCAGGAGTAAGAAATTTCCTCTAAATATCTCTAACTTCTCTCCTTCCACCATCGCAAGTCAATTTACCCAAATAGACTTATATGGGAATCCACTAGAAATCTTACTTTGAAAAACATTAAATTCTCTGTATTCTGTCTTGATTGTGCATTACAGTGCCACATGTGTGATATTTGTGGTTCCAGAATTGTGTGATACTGAAGAAGGCATACAGTGCTCATAGCCAGAGGTAGCCCATGTGTGTCCCCTGGAGACTGGGTTGAGAGGTATGGAGGGGATGAGAGGCAGCCCAACAAGGCTAAATTTCAACCCACAAACCTCCAAGCTGCTGCACTTCAGATGTGAGACACTTGACCTGCATGATTTTATTTAGGATCCCCTATCACTCAAATAGCTCTACTCCTGCACGTATGAAACAAAAAAAGAATCTCATGATAGTTATGCTTCATCAAGTGATTCCAACATCAAAAATATCCCCTCTTCCAAGAGTTGAATATCTTAGGCAACAGTAGCAAAAATTGCCAAAGAGGATTGCATTGATTTTTGTTCACAAAGGAATCTACACAGTGAATAGTAACATTCATCAAAACTTGGGAGAAAATTTTGGTGAGCTACTCTTCTATCAGAGGGTTGATAGTCAAATGTACAATCTTCATAAAAGTTGATACCAAGAAAGAATCAAACTGGGTGTGGTGGTTCATGTCTGTAATCTAAGCACTCAGAAACTTTAGGCAAAAGAATTGCTGTGAGTCTGAGGCCAGTGTAGTCTACATAGTGAGTTCAAAGCTTGCCTGAGCTAGATAGCAGGATCCCCATCTCAAAAAAATAATGCAAAACCAAACCAAACAAAAAGCCCGGTTGGTAATTGTGTACAGAATGGATACTTCCCCAAAAAGTACATACAAATGATGAAGAAGCACCAAAATTGGTTTCAATATCTTTAGACATGAAAGAAATAACAAAAAACTACATTAAGAGTCCATTTTACTCCAGTCAATGATAATGAAACAATAACTGCTTGTAAGCACTGGGTAAGAATGTAAATTTGCACTATCAACATGGAAATCCATATTGTAGCTCATCCAAAAAGAAAAGTATAATATACTGTAGAGATAATATAGATCGAGCATACTCTAGAGGTACTTGTGCACCTAGGCTTATTTCAGTGCAATTCACAAGAGGTAAGCCACAGAAATAGCCTTGGCCCTCATATGCTGATTAATGGATAAACACAATGCGGCATATATATACACTGGAGTATCACTGAGGCACAATGTCAGGAGAAATGATTTCCTGAAACTGGAGATCATCGTGTTAAGGAAAATAAGTCAGAGTCAGAATGACAAACATACATGTCTATTCTTAAATGTGGAAAATAAATAAGATGACATAAAAGTAGAGGAGAGATGATTAAAGAAGAATATAGTCAAGGGGAAGGGGAATTAGTGGAGGAGGGAAATATTCAAAGTACTCTACATATATGTACCCATCAAGATAATACATGCAATAATAAAAAGATAGGTGTATCTCTGTTCACAGTGGTAAGTTGCACGGTGCAATTAAGGCTGACATGTCTCTTCGTTATCTTTGAATTTATCCTATATTCCTAACATTATAATTATTAAAGTTCTTAAAAATACTTTGTCAAAAAGATGCATTAAGTAAGATGATACATGGTAATATACCGCTGTGTTGTGTCAGAGATAAATGTTTACTGATAAAATTTAACCCACTTGTTTAAAATATTCCCCCACAGTGTAAAATGAGTGTTTTTGATGAGCAGATTTCCGCTTGCACTCTCAATTATCCTGCTTTACACATTAAATTACACAGTAACCCTTAAGGAATGCAGGCTCCTTTCCCCAAAAGATGGATTCCAAGTTTCCCAATTTACCTGATACAGGGCTTGTTGTTTGAACTGAGTCTATAGGATCAGGCATGGGAGAATGCAATGGTTCAGGCCTGAAAGGTACCTGCATCTTTTTTACTCGCATGCATTTCCTACATATGTCTCACAGCATGTTTAACCTCAAAGGAGGCTAGGCAGGGCTGCACCTGCCTGAGAGTGGCTGGACAGTGTAGACATGTAGTTCACCTGTGTCCCTTAGAACAAAAGGAAATGATTTTTTCTAAGCTTCTAACATTTCTCTGTCACAGTGGTCCATAGTATTTGTCAATTATAAAAGATGACGCCCTTCCTTTTTTTTTCTTCTGAAGTGAATGCATTCTCATTATAGAAAATTTAAATAATGAAAAGTTGAAAATGAGACACATATTCTTGTACATATTTCTCTTTCACCCAACACACACACATGTGCACACACACACACACACACACACACACACACATACACACACACACACACACTTAATATCAACTTATACACATAGTATTGCAGTGTACATATTCCGCCTAACATGAAAGGCTACAAATTTCTCCAGGCCTTTAAAGAGCCTTCTAAAAACCACTTTTAGTGACCTGAGAGGGCATTATCACATGAATGTATCATCATCTA
Organism: Cavia porcellus; assembly: GCF_034190915.1. NCBI lineage: Eukaryota > Metazoa > Chordata > Mammalia > Rodentia > Caviidae > Cavia > Cavia porcellus. The sequence goes on along the minus strand of NW_026947484.1, from coordinate 21,052,194 downwards.
TATTTCTCTTCTCCTATTGTTGAGGTTTTGGATTATCTAACCATTTTGACAAGAAGGTCTCAGGGCACATGTTTACCTCTTCTTCCTTTTTCCCGATACAGCAAGACTCTCTCTGGGGTGCAAATGATGGGCAGGCAGAACCAGTGGTGTGGAAAATTCCAAAGCAGCAGTGAGAATAAAAGCCAGCAATTGGACAGTGGTCTTGAACCTCTGAGAGCAGAGGCTTCTGCCCCTGCTCTACCATCCTTGGATCCCAGATCACCACCTCGGACCATGGACCTCCACCTTGGACCCCAGAACTCCACCTCAGACCTTGGACCTCCACCTTAGAGGGCAGTCACTTCTGCACCTGCCCTGATACCCTGGAAACTAAGACCTCCACCTAGAATGAGACCATTTCTGTGCCTGTCCTCCCACCCTCACATCCGGGATCTACACCTCGAAGAGTGGTCACCTCTTTGCCTGTCCTCCCACATTCGAGAACACTCTCACCTTCTGATCTTTTTTTTAAATTTTATTTAAGGAGAAAAGAAAAAATTCAGTGAAAGGGTACAAGTTATACAGATTTACAGAAAAAAATGAACATTAGGTAATCACTAGTTAGTGGATTACATATTGCCATCTTAGAAATAATTCTTCAAGTCACAAAACTAAAGCTTGTAGAGTGGACATTCCAACAATGATATTGCAAACAGGTCTGTTCAATGATCCAATAAAACTCTGTGATATCATTTTCTACCTTATACACTTAAATATACATGCAGTTATATAGTTTAGAGCACTTTCTTTTCCTCTCTTTTGTACAATGACTATTACACATTTTGGGTTTCATTGCTCCCACGGTTCTTTTTACTTTTTTGGAAGAGAGTAAAACCAAACGTGACATAACAGAACAGAATCGGTCAAGTCAAAAGGGTGGACATAATAGATAATGTAAAAACATAATACAAGGTGATCATCAATGGTTACCATAATGCTTCCCGCTATCTCTAATAGAATTGCCTATATCATTAGTTAAAATACAATTGAACAAAACAGTAAAGAACAAAACCGACACAACCAAAACACTGGAGACATTGTAGGTCTTCAAAAGTAGACAAAAGTCAATGAGAATGGGCATTATAATGAATCTCATTATCTTCACAGCTGATGCCTAAACTTTCGAACCTGATACTATCCAGCAAAACAGAATAGGGGAACATCAGTCAAAAACAAGATGGTGAGAGTAGTACAGGGCTGCAAATCGAGATAATAGAAAGTCAAAGTGGGTTACTATAATATATCCTGCTATTTTTCCCTTTAATTAAACGGATAAAAATAAAAAAGTAAATAATGCAGTGGAGATTGAGATAAAAGAGGGCATAACAGCGAAACAGCGCAGATCTAAAAATAACCATTTAAGCAGAATAGTGTTTCACCACCAGATAATCCCGACCCAAAAGGAGTTACCATATTGACTCTTTCCTTGAAATCCTTGAGTACAACTTCGTATACTTTTGATATACTGATTAAGTATATCAAAACAATGTAAAACCATTTAAGAGAATGACAGCATTACAGAATATTTAGAGTTGACTAACAGAAAATGAACAATGGTTTCTGTATAATCTCCTCGTCTTTAAAAGGTTTTTGCTTATACTATTGTACATAATAAAATCCAATAAGATACAACCTATTTAGACCATTGGAGACAGAGGAACAACTTAATGTGGCTGTTGATCTTCAGCTGCACTTCCTCCTCCCAGAACCTTGGACTTCATTGGATTAGCCTTGCTGGTTTAAAGAGAGACTCAGTAACCAAAAAGAGGACCTCATCAGTTTTCACCAGTATGTTAACTTTACCTCTGAATTAGAGGCCTTCAGGTCTTCAATTCAAAAGATCATGAATACCTAATTTGAAAATCTTTACTCATAAAGGATGGAAAATACAGAGGAAATGGATGATTTCAAGGAACATATGAACTACAAAATCTGAATCAGAAAGATTTCAATAACCCAATATCAGCTTTAGAATTTTAAAATGTGTTTAAAAACTTACCAACAAAAAAGTCTCTGTCCTGATTGACTCCTGGCTGAATTCTACAAGAAATTTAGAGAAGATTTAAGGCTAAAAATCCTCAAATGCGTTAATGAAACTGAGAGGGAAGCAATCCTCCCTACCTAATTCTGGGAGGCAAGTATTACTCTGATACTAAAACCAGAGAAAAACTCAACCAAAAAGAACTATAGTCCAGTCTCACTAATGAATGTTGATGCAAAGATTCTCAGTAATATACAGTGCAAATAGAAGGCAGCAAATTATCAAGAAGATTATACATCATGACCAGTGAGGTTTATCCCAGGTATACAGGGATGGTTTAACATATGCAAGTCAATTAATGTAATACACCACATCAACAGAGCCAAAAGCAAAAATTAAATGATTATCTCTATAGATGCAGAAAAAGCTTTCAATAAAATCCAACACTTGTTCATGATAAAAAAAAAATAACTCTGAAGAGATGGTCTCTACCTCAATCTGAAAAAGTTCATCTATGACAAACCATCAGCTAACATTTTTCTAAATGGACAAAAACTGAAAGCTTTTACTCTAAAAACAGGAACAAGACAAGGATGTCCATTTTCAGCACTCCTATTCTATATAGTCACGGAAATACTAGCCACAACAATCAGACAAGAGAGAGAAACTAAAAGGAATAAAGACAGGAAGTGAAGAAGTTAAATTACCACTATTTGCAGAAAACATGATACTCTACATAGAAGACCCAAAGAACTCCATTAAAAGACTACTAGAGGTAATAAATTATTTTAGTAATATGGATGGATACAAAGACAATGCAAAAAATTCAATAGCATTTTTCCCCACACAAAAAACTCAGAGAGATAAACTATGAAAATATTCCCTTTCACAATAGCATCTAAAAATTGGAATACTTAGGAGTCACAAGTGAGAATGTAAAAGACCTATGTGCTGAAAATTATTACTACTCTTAAACAGGAGATGGAAAAGGGTAATAGAAAATGGAAGAAATTCCTTGGCCTTAGGAAGAACCAACATTTTGAAAATGCCTTACTCCCTTAACTATGATACAGATTTATTGCAATCCCAATCAAAATACCATAAATATACTTCATATATCTAGAGAAAACACTCCTAAAATTCATTTGATAATATAAGAAATCTAGAATAGCAATGAGAATTCTGGACAACAAAGGCAAGGCAGGAGGCATCTAAATTGCTGACTTGAATCTATACTACAATGCCACAATGAAAATATTATCATAGTACTGGCAAAGAAATAAACCTGAGGATCAGTAGAACAGATTAGAAGATGCAAACACAACTACCAAAACCCTCAGCCATTTGATGTTTGACCAAGGTGCTAAGCATGCTCACTGAAAGGACAGCCTCTTTAATGAGTGTCCTTGAAAAAATTGGCTCTCCACATGCCAAAGACTGAAACTGACACATGCCTATCATCATGCATAAAACTAAAGTCAAAATGGATGAACTATCTAAATATTAAAACAGAAATAAGAAATCTACTGGAAGACAAGACAGGTAGAAGTCTTGGAGACATAGGGATAAGCAGAGTATTCACGAACAAAATAAACCTACATAGGAAATACTTCAAAAAATCAACAACTGGGATCTCATATTATCGAAAAGTTTCTGTACTTTGAAAGAAATCACCAACAGGGTGAAAAGAAAACCCACAGAATGGGGAAGAATTTTACCCAGCAACTCCTCAGACAAATGACTTATATCCAGAACATATAAAGAATTATATTAAGGCTCTAAATTCAAAGCCCCTCTAAAAATGGGCTTCTGAGATAAACACACAGTTCTCAAATGCAGATACACAAGTGGCACATAAATACATGCAGAAATGTTCACTATCACTGGTCATTCAAGACATGCACATTAAAACAGCACTGAGATCTCATCTCACTCCATAAAGAATAGCTGCCATCCACAAAGCAACTGATAACAAATGTTGGCAAGGATGTGAGGAAAAATGAACACTGCTCCACTGTAGGTGGATGTGTAGATTGGTGTAGTCACTGTGGAAATCCATATGGAGATTTCTCAGATGACCAGAATTGGAAGTTCCATTCAATCTAGCTACTCCAAGCCTGAGTATTTTCCCAGAAAAAAATGAACAGTTCACAGCACAGTGATATATGTACACCATTGTTCATAGCAGCACAATTTGTAATAGCTAAATCTTGGTAACAACCAAAATGCCCATCAAACACAGAGTGGATGAAAATGATGTAGTATTCATACTAATCAGCTATTAAAAAGGATGTCTCGAGACATTCATAGGTAAATGGAGACAACTTGCCTCTACCCTTATAAGTGAATAAATAAAAATCATATTTATAAAAATCACATTGTGTCTCTAGTGTGAAATGTATTTAAAAATGTAGCAGTAATAAAACCCCAAATGTGTAATTGCTACTGTAAAGCAGACAGGAAAAGAAAATGCTCTAAATGATATAACTGCAGGTATGGTTAAGTGTGTAGGATTGATAAGCATATTACTAAGTTTTTCTTGGATCATTGGGCAGAACTGTTTGCAGCCTGACTTTTTGAATGTCTACTTTGTATGTTTTAATTTTGTAACTTAAACAACTATTTCTAAGACAATGAACTGTAATTTATTAACTAGTGTTTAATGTTTAGTTTTTTTTTTCTGAAATCCTGAATTATTTTTACCCTTTGATAGGTTCTTTAATTTTCTCTTCAAATAAAATTTTAAATAAATAAACAAAAAATGTTTACTACCAAAGAAAAGCCTAGAAAAGTCCACTGCAGAATTCCACCAAAAATTGAAAGGACACTTAATGCCGACATTCCTCAAACTCTTCACTGAACTTGAAAGGGAAGCGATTCTCCCTAACTCATTTGTGGAAGTGAGTATTACTCTAAAACCAAAACCACAGAAAGACCACCCAAAAAAAGAGAACTACAGGTCAACCTTCCTAATGAACATACATGCAAAAATTTCTCAATGAAATACTGAGAAACAGAATAAAGGTAGACCCATGCCTATTACCATGTACTAAAGTCAAAATGGAAAACATATCTAAATATTAAAACAAAAAATAAAACTGAGTTTGCTGGAAGACAAAGTAGGTAGAAATCTTGAAGAGTTAAGTAGTAGGGTACATAAAGAATTCATAAACAAAAATCAAACTGCACCAGATGCTTCCCAGAATCAATAACTGGATTCTTGTCTTATTAAAAAGTTTTGCATGTTGAAAGAAATTTTCAGCAGAGTAAAGAGGAAACTCATTACTTTGAAAAAATCTTAGTCAACTGTCTCTCAAAGAACATCAGTCCAGGACATAAAAGAATTTTAAAATTTCAGTCCCCTGATATTCAAATACCCAATCCAAAAATGGGCATCTGAGATGAATACACAGTTGTCTGATAAAGAAATACAAATGGCAAATAAATACATGAAAAAATGTTCATCATCATTTTTGTTAGACTAATGCACATTCAAACCACATTGAGGTTGCATATCACTCCAGAAACAATGGCCAGGATCAAGAAAACTACAAACAACAAATCCTGGAGAGTCTGTGGGTAAAAGGTGCAGGAACGTGGTACACCCATTATGGGTTTCAGTCTAGAGGTTCCCCTAAAAGCTGTGGTTAGAAGTCCCATTTTACCCAAATATTCCACTTCTGGGCACCTTTCCAGAAGAAGTGAAAACATCAGGTCGCACTGATATGTGTGCACCCATGTTTATAGCAGCACAATCTGTGTTAGCCAGATCTTGGAAACAACCTAAATGCCAATCAACTGAGGAATGGATAAAAAAAAAAAAATATGTGGTACATTTATACAAGGAGTACTACCCAGCTATAAAGAATGATCACATTGAGATATTTGACACAATACTCACATGAAACAAATCAAACTCTCATGTGTAAATACTGTAGTATCTCCCTAGTGTAAGAGATGATTGGAGTATAAAAGATACAAAATCCTCAATAAATACAGTGATGGAGAAAGTATCTGCTCTAAGGAGAAAAAAGAGTATCTCAGAGAAAAGGAGGAAAAAGAAATGTGAAGGTAAAGTAAAAAATATCTAAATTTGTATAAACACATAGGATAGCTAAGATGATTGTGATAAAAATTCTAGTAGTCCTTTGAACAAAACAGTTAACATTAATAGGAATGGAACAATTAGGCATGTTTGGGTCTGGTGATCTGAGGAACTCTAGTGAAGATTACAATACAAAGTAACAACCCTGATTATGCTCCTGTCACTTTGATGTGAAGGCCTATATCATCATTGTTTTGGGCACTTAGCTATCGTCGTTTAATTGCATTTTTGTGTCTTTATTTTCTTGTAATTTGTTTTGTTTTGATTTTCCCGCTAACAGAGAAAGGATAGTTGTACATCTAGAGGCTGATAGATGTCTAGAATTTCTCCTAAACTGTTTAAGAGAATCAATTATATTATGCAAGAAAGGATGAACAGATACTGCAGAAAAATAGACATAATGAAATCCCCTGTTGACACCATACCATCATGCTGTGAAATCCAGTAAAGCTTTTGTTCTTTGTTTAGAGTGCTTTTAGTCTGTTTTCTGTTATTGAATTTCAACATAGGTGAAGGGATGGACAGCTCTATTTTGAAGAGAACAAGAGAGATTATGGTAGTTATTGTTGATTTTCTGTTGTCTGGTTTTGAAGGCCTGTAATGCCTAGATTACTCTTTTTCTATACGTTTTATACTACATTATTTTGTATGAATTCTCTGTGATTGAAGATCTGGACAACAATTTATAATGAAACAAGAGACATGCTAGCCATGGTAGATCTCCTACTCTCTTGCATTGAAATCTATGTCACTTACATTGTTTTCTTCTGATCTGCTTTGTTCTGTTTTGTTATGTTTTCTATTTCCATTTTCAAAGAAAAGAACAATAATAATAATAATAATAATAATAATAATAATAATAAATTGTGGTGTATATGTACAATGGTATATTATTTGGCCATTAAGAGAACCAAATCACATTTTTGCAAAAATGATGAAACTGAAGGTGATCAAGTTAAATGAAAATATACATTTCAGAAAGACAAATATTGTATGTTTTCCCTAATATATGGAATGTAAACCATGACATGAAAGGAGTGGGAAGACTATTATTTGACGACAGACAAGAAATAAAGAGGAGCAAGAGAAAGTTGTAATCAAGGCACTATTTTGAATGGAAAAAGTTATTAAGTGTGTCATTGAGTTATCATGATCCTGACATGAATTTATTGAGATAACAATGTACCCAGGACATTTCATTAAGTGAAAAATCAGCATGCAAAATCCTATACAGGAACATGATGAATTGTTTTATTTTCAAAAATGTATTAATATAGAAATATGAAATCTTTGAGAATGGTATTCACTAGCTGTTTAATGACTCTGAAAAGGAGATGCCTAACACATTTTCTTTTCGGTTAAAAGTATTTCTGACCTGTGCTATTATAAAACATTTTAAGCAGAAGGAGTCAAAATGTGATGTTTTTTGAGGTGATTGTAGGAATGGTTCATAGTGCACAGCTATCCCAAAACATGATGCTGTGCAACTTAAGTAAATTTGATTTTGTCAATTATATTCAATAAAATGAATTAAAATGAGTATATCTTCCAAAGGGATTAAACGGATATTCCTCATGGAAGGACTGTACATGTCCTTCAAATGCTATTTTCTTAAAAATCCGTACTATCTGTTACTTTTCCACCAATACTGGTATTCTGTGTGTATTTGTATTTTCATTCTACTTTTAACTTTTGCAATGTATTAAACATAACATGAGTTTATATTTTGCTTTTATCCGCACTCTGATTATCCTGGACTTTCACTGATTTATGAATTATTCTGAATGATGATTTATATAGTTATTGTTATGATTATTTTTACATGCACTCTAACTTTACTTATATCAACTGTTCTATAAATCTTGACTGGCATGTTTGTTCCTTTGGGTTTATGTTTGTTTTAAAGAGCCTTTTTAATATTACAGCAAACGCTTCAATTTTTAAAAGCAATTTTAAGTTTATAGAAAACTGGAGAAATAAATACAGAGATTTCCCCCAAATCCCTGTTCCCACACATGTGCAATCTCCCTCATTACCAACATTTTCCCCTGGTGCAACATTAGTGACAATTGACAATAATACAGTACAGTAATTCTACTATTTGGAGAACATCCTGCAAACTGAAATGAAAGTGCGGGCACAGGAGCACACACACAGCACTACACACAGCATACACTGAGCTCTCAGCATAAAGATTATACTTTTAATACTGCTTAATATTATCAGAAATTAGAAACAGTTTGAATAATAACAAATTAGGAAGATAGAGCCATGATGTACCCACATAATATAATATTTAAAATGCCAGGCAGTATTTTTAGGAGCCCTAGGGAAAATGAGGCTAAAAACACTAAGCCGTTATTCCCTACCTCACTCTTCCCAAAGAAAATCACTAATTATAAAGAAAATAATTTAACTTCATAGGCTGGCAGTGATTTATCAAAAAGCACGTACTTTAAACAGCTTGCATGTGAATAAACATCTATCCAGACTTATCAGATACCAATGAGAAATTCATACAGTAAGTGCAAATTAAAAGGACATAATAAGATAGCAAACCTATTTCAATTGCATTTTCTCAGAAGACTGAGACAACTATTAAATGATATTCCTGAGAACATTGTATGCACTAGGGCAAAACTGAGCAACCCGCCAAGACACAAAAGGGAAATTACTGAAGTAAATGTGTTCAAAAGCTACCTGTAAGGTACAAAAGGAAAGCAGTCACCTGAAATGATGATAGAAGTTACTACATCATGATACCCATTTATGGTTAAGCAAGAAAAGAGCTTAAAAACTCTTGTGTGAAACAGGGCCTCCTTTATTCTTTTTCTGTCTCCTCTGCAATGAGGGTAAATAAAAGCCCAGGCAGGGTGCACATGATTTCCCCTGATAGGGCAAGTTAGGAATGCTGGAGAGCTAGGAAGCTGACACACTGCTTATTTCCCCCATGCACAACTGTCTCTTAAGTCCATGGTCTTTCCTAAACCAGTATGAAAATTTGGACCATTTACACCAAAGCATTTTTTTTACTTTTTGGTCTACAGTATGTAAAGAGAAATGGTCATGTGTTACACTTTAAAACTACAATATAGCTAATGTATATGAATATCCAATCATTTATATTTTTCTTTTCACTGTTTTAAGGGGGAAAATGCAAACATTAATCTAATGGTATCTTTGGCCAGATTCGTGAAACTAATACATCCATAAATGCTTCACTGAAAGAGGTTACAATTTTTAGTGAGTTTTCAAGAGGCTTCTCAGAAAATTTTGACATATTTTTATGCTATCTGTTCTTCATCCTTGTAAATAGCAGTTCATGAATGCACTGTGTGTGGTGAGCATGGAGGGTAGAGTTAACAGTGCTCTGTGCCCAGGCCAAGAGAGTTCCACTGTCACCCAGTCTGTGCAAGGGCACTGTACAGTCAAATCGTAAAAAATAGTGCTGAAAATCACAGGAAATTTCTAAAAGTGTGTGATCTTGTGGGGCTGCTTTTGAGTGACATGTACAGCTGTCAGGCAATGTGTGGAAGACACCTGCTTTACAAGTTCTCTCAGCATAGTACTTCAGTTTCAAATGACCTTGACCTGACCCAGTGTCTCTATTCATTAGCGTGTCTTTGTCTAATGAGATTTTCAAATGGACTAACAGGGACTTTTATTCAGGTAGGTCTTCTTGCTGTCTCAAATTTTCTGAGAGTGATTCTAATAAATTGGTATTTGCTGGTCCCAAGATAGTCTTAGAGAAAAATCAGGCAAGAACTCTCCACAGAGCTCTCAGTTCCATTTTGTGGCTATGCAAACAAAACTCTCATACCTGGTCCAACAACCTTCATGAACTCAGGATGCACTGAGAAAGAACTAATTCAATAGCTTCAACCCTGCTTCACCAATACCAACATAGCCTCTGCTCTCAGACCGTAGGTGCTTCCCCAGGTTGTAGCTATCTTTAGAATAGCTACAAGACTTTTCTTCAGAAGGTCTGAAAGCACCCATTTGTTATTCATCATCAAACAGATGTAAAGCAGGTGACAGGTGCTGGGGGTTCAAAAGCAAGCTTGTTGGGAGACCTCCAAACCTTCACAAACTTCAGCCATATGAACTTGTACCAATGCCTTGTTTCTTCACCCAGGTTAATTTGATGAGCCTTAATCTGTCTGAGGAATCGACATAAATGAAATGTTTTAGGATAAAAGCATTTATGTTTCTTATACTAAAAATCTTCATGAGTGTAATAACTCACACCCTGGTATAAAGTCCAAGGAAGCAAGAGACTGAAATATGGGAAGCAAAGGCTTTATTTCCAGTCCTGCTGATGGGTCTTCGGGAGCCAATTTGAAGACTGCATGCCAGAAGCTGAAGGAAGGATTTTAAAAAGAGGCTGGAGGAAATGGTGAGAGGGGGATATACAAAGAAACCTGCAGAGCCATCAAACTTGTTGACCCAAATCTGGAAACTGTATAGCTGTCCACTTAGTTCTGACAACCTTGGGAGCTTCTGGTGCCTTCTGAGTTACTCCCATCCTGCAGATAAGAATTATTGGCAATAACATTTGCAGAAGCAAGTATAAAGCCAATTATGTCAGGACAGCTCGTTAACACTAACAGATGGGAAGGGGTTGAAAGTTATAAGAAGCTAAAATGTAATCCTTCACAATGATTTGGAACTTAACCTTTTTGGTGCATTAGGGTTAAGCCACATTTTCCTGTGATTTCCTGCAAGCTAAAGCACATTTTATGACAGACCACCACCGGGTCGGGAAGAGGTCACCAGAAACCCAAAATCTTATAGGCTAGATAGATAGGTAAGGGAAGAGGGGAGGCAATAAGGCACCATACAGAGGAGAAAATGGTGGTTATGTTTTTCTTTCTTTCTGGGGAGGGGGATCAAGGTCAGGTAAAGGGTTATGCTAATAAGCAAATCTCCCTGCACACAGGCAAGTTAGTTCAAACAAGGCTAAATTAGAAGACCATCCTAGTTTTCTTTAGCTTTTTACCAGAGAATACAGGTGCCTATCAGTGATTAGCAACCCTTGTTAGCTTGTTTTAGCACAACCTCTGTTGTTTGTAGAGGGCAACAATGGTTAACATATGAATTAGGTAATGTTTTACAATTCTTTACAGAGAAGAGCATTGCTTAACATATCAATTAGGTAATCCAAAGATATAAGAAGAAAAACACATATAGTAAGCCTGTGTTACAGGTTTTGTTATTATACACATATAATGAAGCTATTTTCTTAGAGTACAACATTCCCCACTGATTTCAGTCAGTGAGTCAAATCATTGACTCATTGGCATCTGTTTATAACCTTGCATGTGTCTTTAAAATCATAAGCTTTTAAGATCTTTGACATAGTTTATCAAAATTTTTATAATACAAGGCCCAGTAGGAGGATTAACAAAGGTCTTGCAGTTGTCTTTAAAGCTGTTAATCAAAAGGCGAAAGAAAACAAACATTTAAATTTACTCTGTTTTATCATACAAGTAACAATTTTTAAGTCAGACAGAGGCCTCCTCGGGGCCTCTACAAAGGAGAACACAAGATTATCAGTTACATTAGGCAAACTTAAGTTTTAAAGAGTCCTTGGAAGAAATGACAGTTCACTTATCTGCAGGCTGATTGTCTTTTGAAGCTTGGACCTGCTTGCAGTAGGAACAATGAATCCAGGTAGGCTTTCAGATACTTTGACAGTCCATTGCGGCTCAAGAGATTTACAGTGAGGTCGCTTGTCCAGATGCCTAGGCTCTCCAGCTTGCAGTGGGCAGCAGTGAAATAACCAGTGGATGGAATTCAGAGCTAGCTGAAAAGTCTGGGGCGACTTAATAAGATCAGCTAATTTTTAGAAAACTTTAAGGATAAGAGGTTGGTCTCTCACATAAAACCTCAAAAGAGGAAATATCTGCAACATAGGGGGTGTATCATGCATGCAAATGGGTAAAAATAAAAGAGACTCACCCCGTTTTTGCCAGTTTTTAAGGCCATTAGTAATTATGGTCTTTAAAATCTGACTTATCTTTTTGCCTCTCCTGAACTCTGAGGCTGGTAAGCCCAATGGAGTTTTTAATTGATCTGCAAAGCTTAGGTTAATTTGAGTAACTAAGCTATAAAAGCCAGGCCATTGTCGGACCCCATGGATATAAAGGGAGACCAAATCAGGGAAACTGCTATCAGAGCTGACTAAGACTAAGTAGAAAATGCTTTTACCCATCTAGTGAAAAAATCAACCATCATAAGTAAACACTTATATCCTTGAAATTAGGCCCTTTATTTTTGTAAAATCTATTTTCCAGTGTTTTCTAGACATAGTCCCATGATAACAAGTGGTTTCTATTTGTTGCAGTACTTTTGGATTTACCAATTGGCACTGAGGGCATCTGAAGCTCAAGGACTAGGCTAGCTTGATATTAGCCTCAAGGAATCTCTCCAAAGTTGAGCTACCAGATGCTGGTCTTTTCAAGTGCAAATGGGCTCTGACAAAGAAAGTAGGTGGGATCAGCAGTAATGTCAAGCTTATCTCAATCCCCACTGATTTTGGGGCTTTCTGGCTGACTTTTGGAAGGTGGCTGCCAAATGGCTTATACAGCAGATAGTAGCCACTCTGCTTGGCATCTAGATGGCAGCCAACAAGTCCAAATTTGGGAGCATTTTTAATCTTTTGACCCCAGAAGACAATAAACACCATTTTTGATAAAGACAACTTGGGACCTCAGTGTGGGCAATGAGTTTAGCCCACTATTCTGATGTCTCTGGCTCTAAGATTTGTTGCCATAGAACCTGTGAGTGTATAATGGCAGCTCCTGCAACCCGCTTACCTTGATAGACGGGTAACTGCTTCTATCAGAGAAGTAGGATGGAACTCCAGATAGTGACTTATTTGCTAGATCAGGTCGAAGTCCCATGAAGTGATCGATGACCTCAGTACAATTGTGGTGAGGCAATGAGGAGTCATCCTTAGGCAGCAAAGTAGCGGAGTTTGAAGCCACTGTTTCCAGAAATAGTGCCTGATAATGTACAGCTCAGGAGTTAGACATCCATTGGTCTGGTGGTGCCTTGATGAGAGTCTCCAGTGAATAGGAGGAAACAATTAAGAGTTTTTGTTAAAAGTCAATTTTTAAGCCTCCTTTATGAGGGGCCACTGAGAAAATCACTGCAGACAGGTGGCCATTAGGCTGCCACAGAATCAAGTCTCTTGGAAAGATAGGCAACAGGCCTCTGCCAGGGTGCCAGACTCTGGACCAGTCCTGTGGCTCCTAGAAATTTTGCACTTGCCTTTTAGGCACAGGAACTGGAATCTGTTGGATGGCTTGCAACAACCAGTGCAGTCTTTCTTTGTATAGACTGGTTCTGACAAGGTCAGAGGGACTAGCATCAGAGCAGATACTTTTTCGGTTGGCCCCTCTGATGTGGTTGCTACTTTTTGAGCAGCCTGATCTGCCAAATTGATTCCTAGGGTGAATAACAGCAACCCTCTTAGCAAGCCAGACTACTGCCAGCAAATCTAGGAGCTGTGGAGCATTTTATTTATTTATTTTTTTATCTTAGTCCCGGCTGAGGTTAAGACACCTCACTCCTAATAGATGGCTCCATGTACATGTATAGTAGCAAAAGCATATCTACTATCAGTATAGATGTTTAACCTCTTTCCCATGGCTAGTTTTAGCACCTCAGTCAAAGCAATGAGCTCCACATTTTGGGCAGAGATGCCAGGCTCTAACTGCTTAAGCCAGAGTACCTCCTTTTCGGTGGTCACTGCTTCCCTGGCCTCTCATCTCCTGATGTGAATGAAGGTGCTTCCTTCTGTGAAATTCCTCTGGTGGTCATCGGGCCTAAGGGTGGTTGGGTTGAAAGCTGAAGACGTCTTGAAAACTACCAACCCTGGGTCTAGGAGCAGGGCCTAATAGTGTGGAATTCTAGCATTCAAAAGCCATTATTCAGGAAGGGATTTTGATAAGAGTCTGTAAACTGTTGGAGGTCACTACAGAAATCTTCTGTCCATAAGTGGGTTTCTGAGCCTCTTTTAGTAGCATTGCCTCAGCGGCCAGAATTTTTAGGCATGGAGGCCAGCCTGTTGTTATTGGATCGAGCCTTTTGAAAAGACAGGCTATAGGCCTCTTCCAAGGGCCAATGTCCTGGGTTAGGACTCCTATGGCAATGCCCCTGAGTTTATCTATGAATAAGGTGAATGGCATGGTAACATCAGGGGGTCCCAGGGCTGGGGCCTCTGTCAAGGCCCACTTCAGCTGATGTAATGTCCATTCACATTTATCAGTCCAGTTCAGTGAGTTTTTCCATTAAGGGAGTCATATAGGGGGTGAGCTCTTTCAGTAAAATTTAGAATCCACAGCGTGGAGTATCTGAAAACTCCCAGAAATTCGTGCACCTGTTTCTTATTTTCTGGGAATGGGATCTGCAATATAGCCTGGACTCTTTCTTTAGACAAAATCCCCCCTTTTTTCCTGCAATTTGTAGCCCAGATGAGTCACAGCCTGATGGCACAATTGGGCCTTTTAAACCAAGAATTTATAGCCCATTTGCTCCAAACTACTTAACAGTTCCTCAGTTGCCTCTCAACAAGCTTACAAGCTTCTAGGTGGATTGAGGTTATTAACAAGTCTTCCACGAACTGGAGGAGCACTATGTCAGGGTGTTCTTTCCTAAATTCCAAAAGATCTCTTGCTAATGCCTCATCAAAAAGAGGGTAAGAGTTCTTGTAACCCTTAGGTAAATGTGTCCAGGTCAGCTGTCCTTTTACCCCTGTATCTGGGTCAGTCCATTCGAAGGCAAAAAGGGGTTGACTCACCAGAGTAAGAGGCAAAGTGAAGAAAGCATCTTTCAGGTCCAGAACAGAGTACCAGGTGTTTTCAGGATTTGGCACTGTTGGGTATGGACTCAGATTTTTCTATTAACCTCTCTGAGATCCTGTACAGGGCGATAGTTATTTGTCCCTGGCTTCTGCACTGGAAGCAAGGCACTGGAAGCAAGGGCATGTTCCTGGGAAGACACAAGGAATGAGAATATCATTGTCCTTTAGCCTCTGTATGTGGACTTTAATCCCTTTTCGGGCATGCAGGCTTATCGGGTATTGCCACAAGCAGAATGGGGCGTGCTTGGGGTAAGAGTTCCACCACAAGGGGAACCTGCTTAATTGTTAGCCCTGGAAGATTGTCTTCTGCCCAGAATTTTGGAAACTCCTGTTTTTATTTACTTAACAGTTTTAACTTTAAGTCAGTTTGTGACAACTCAGGTACTCAGGACAAATTTCTCAGTAGATGGTAATTTTTTCCTGTTTTAAAAGAGCTTTTGTGCTATCTCTATTAACTGGCTCAGGGGCATTTTCTCAAAACTTTCAAGCCTTTGTAATTTTTGTCTAACATGTGGGGCCAGCTGAGTTGCAAAGAGAACAACTGGCAATTCTAGGGTAACCTCCTTACCTCTGCAGGTCCAATTGGGATGGGACAAAAGGAAAACATGGTTTTGGCATTCCAGATCAGAGAGTAGGCTTCATCTAGATGGTAAACCACCTTTTGTCCCAGGGTGCCACGTGGCAGGCCATCATTTTACTGAAATTACACACTTAACAAAAAGAGGCTTTTGCATAGGTAACAAAATTGTGCCATATAATCTCCCAGATGTTCATAGCGCATGCAAGAACTTATATCTTATCTCTATTATCACCTTTAATCTCATTTTAATGGAAACATTTTGCAGCAAAGGTTTACCAATCTTATAAATAAATCTACCAAAACTGATCTAATACTGTCAAATTTTGAACACATTTACTTCTTGTCAAACCTGTTATTTTCAGCACTACAAACCAAGTCAAATAAAATTCACATCATCTCGAGCTCTATAACTTACAATATACCCCCAAGTTTTATCTTCTTTCACAGTCTGGCACAGCCAGATATTTTTACTTGAAGACAAACCACTTTCTTTGTCTCTCATTTTTTACTATTACCAGTCAATTACCATTCCTCTTGCTTCTCAGACAACATTAAAACTCTCAACAAAACACTTGAAGTCACCTTTTAGTAGTCTAAAACATATTTAATTATTTTATGTCTTTCTACCACATTAAAATGCTGGATTTTTTTAAAAAATGTAACCTTTTAACTGCCTCAATTATAGTATGAGCTGGTTTTTACTTGGAAAAGTTGATATGATTCTTAATAACCATAAATATACACATATATGTGCACATATGTTTATATTTTAACCAGAAAGAAAAATACTCCTTTTGAAAGGCATGCCAAGGTTGCAAGCAATCAATTGAGGACTAAAACATTAAACAAGGCACCACAAGATTAAAGACACAAACAAAGATTGCTTTGTGCACAGTTTGGTGAGCTAAAGAAAATAATCTTTTCTTTATTATGAACCTTGAATCAAATGAGCCATATGGATCCTGCAACAGAAATGGGTAGCGAGCCCCTAAGTTAGTAACAAATTTAAACAGGCAAACAATTCTAAAGTACAAAAACACTGCACATCAATATCTAAATCCCTTTGCCCATTTTGGGCTCATAGAAGTGGTTAGGTTTAGGGAGCATTGTCACATTTTAAGTTATTACAGCAAATAGGAAATTAGAAAGACTGGGCAGATCTTCTAGGCAAAAGGTTTCCAAATGTGTACGCACTGTGAGATGCAGGCATACGGGGAGAAAAACCAAAAAAAGAGCAGTCACATTTTATGGTTTACCTAACAGTGTAGTGTAAACTCAAACACGAAAGTCACACCATGTACCATACATATTTAAAAGAACATTAGATTCAAAGAAGCTCACGTAGCACAAGAAAATTGAGTAACAGCCTGAACCCACAAACCATAATGGTTAATGCTACATATTTGCTTTCCAAGCCCACAGTGACCCCTCAAATTCAGACAGCGTTTAATGTACAGACCACACTTTTGCTATGAGTCAAACACTGTATCCATGTTTTTAGGCTGTTCTTGGCTCAAGTATAGCGAGCAATCATTCTCTGTCATCCTAATGCCAACTGGAGGGTTGTCTAGTTACCCTTGTCCACAAGGACCCCTCATCGAATATACTCACAAACAACCAGTATAAAACTCATTTTCACATTGGGATAATGTCATCTTTTAGGTACCTGCCACCTGCCTTCTTTTTGTTCATGGAGAATATGGTAGCAGAATATCTTAATGATCCAGGTCATTTTCATAATCAGGGTGAAGCAGCTGACTTCAAAAATTCTGAGTGAAAAAATGTCTCCTGCAACACAGGTGTTCCAGGCTATGCTTGAAAAGGTAAAAATGAAGACATACAAGAAACAAAAATCATATAGAATGATGTATATGAACACACAAATATAAAAATCTAGATGTACGTTCTGCATATGTAATCACACACAGAAACATATATTTAATATGCATATAGTTGTGGCAATGTATATGAAAATGTATAGAAACGCAGAGAGAAGTATTGCATATAGAAAGTTAGAGATAGATAGAGATTCCCATAGCCATGTTGACAATCACATTTCGCATTGTAACTGACATTATAGTTAAAAATATTTTAAAGGCCTTTTATGTAGCCTATATTGTCTCTGTCAAATTAGATCATGAAATCCAGAAATAGGCAATTGAGCCATGTAACTGAAACAAAGTCCAGAATTCTAAACCTCAGACTCTTTCAACTGACAGATAAACTGACAGAGCCCCATTGAAACCATTCTAGTGATCTTTCTCCCCAAAACCCACTGTAACCTGCCAGCATTCTAAGATATCCTCCTGCCTCTATTGCAAGAACTGCCTGAAAAGAAAATACCTAAACTTACTAGAGTGACCATTCAAAAGACATCTCTAATTATGAAATCACTTGTTTTGCTGACCTGAAATCTGTACAGTGTTGTTTTGACGACTTCTAAGAGTGATAGACATTTTTCAGTATACTAAGCATGCATCTTCTGTGTGTGTTTTGTGTTTCTGTGAGGTTTTTTTTTTTGTGTGTGTGTGTGTGTGTTTGTGTGTGTGCATGAAACTCTCAGAAACCATTTGACTATTGGTACATCACTTAATATCTCTGACTGCTTCATCTTAGTATGTGTAAATGTAAGTCCAGTGCAGGATATGAAAACAGCAGTTGGATAAACTAAATAAATTCCTGTTAAAACACAGTAAGGTATGGATTAATAATGATGCCCTTTATCTTCTCGTTTATTGTGTTTGTTTCATACATTCTGCTACTAAGTAATAGTCACAAATTATTTCAGGATAGCTATGATGTGCCTTTCCCTTACTTCTTCAGATTTTTATGGTTGAGCTAGCAATTCACAGCACCATGAAGATCCTTCCTTCAGAAACATTTCACAGCACCCAGGCTGGGAAACCTCTCACAACTAACTAATTCCTCCTCATTTAACCCATTATAAAATATAGGGAAAAATAAAGCCCTGGTCTTACTGATTCTGTGATGACTAGAGCAACAGTGAGATTTCTGGAGAGAAAGAACCTAACGCAACAATGTGAACTGATACAGTCCAACTAATTCCAGTTCCCATTATGTCCTCAGGAGAACTTAAGTACTGCTTATGATCTGCGCATATGCAGTTAAGAACTCATACCTGCAAATTCACAGACTTAACATGACATAAAAACAAGTAGCACATTGTCATAAAAAACCCTTCATTATAAGTAATCCTTTTAAATGTAAATAGTTTAAACTTTCCAAAGATTTAAAGAATGATTTTAGAAACATGATCCAGCCATGCAATATTCAATATAGACAAGTGCATAGAGAAAAAAGATTAGCATTGCAGTGAGCAGGACGATGAGGTAAAGGTTAATGGGGAGCAATCATTTAATATTTATACAACGTTCAAGGTGCTAGAAATATTTTGAAATTTGAAATGCACATTTTGAATGCCATAAATTGTACTGAATTGTAATGCGTGAAAATAGTCACACATGTAACTTGTTAACTTCCCCTCAGTTTTAAAAATGAGACATAAATGTGTTTATCATCATCCCTTGTTAAAATTTTCAATGCAAATATTACATGACAAATGTATTAGATCATACTTCAAAACGTTAATGCTAAGTATTAATCAGTGAAGAAAATCAGGTAGTTTTGTTTATGCAACTGAGCCAAGATCTGGAACAGATTAATTATTTACACTTTCTGTTTATTTTTTAGTTTAAAATTTAGACATTTATTGCATATTAAATTTTTAATAAGACTGAAAAAATTATTAAGGTAATACTGAGTAATTGGATATTTTAAATGTGTTTAAAATGTTTAAATTGTAAAATTAATTATGAATGAGTACAATAGGAAGTAAATTGCAGTGTATGTACAGCTTTGCACTGAGTTAATGTGCTCACCACATAAGTTTATTGGGCTGTATATAACACTATAGAAATCAGTACAGTGATTCCTCAGAAAACCAAAAGTAAACTTCTATTCAGCCCAGTCATCTCCCTTCTAAAGATAGCAGTTTCCCTATCTTCCTAAAAGAGTGAGAAACATTATTACAGTAATATACTCATATCCATGTTCATAGTAGCACAAATCATACCAGCTATAACTTAGAAGCACACTGTTTGTCTGTCCAGCAATAGATGAATTTTTCAAAACGTGGCATTGAACACAAAGGAATACTACTCTTCTATAAGGAGAACAAACATGAGTCATTTGTAGAAAATGTTTGTACTTAGGACCACAATGTTAAGTAAAATAAACAATCAACACAACATTAAATATCACATGGTTTCTCTTTTTTAAGAAACCTAAAGTATAAATAAAGAGCCAAATAAAAGATACATAACAAGAAACAGTGATAGATTTTTTTCAGATAAAAGAGGACTAAGAGTTGTAAGGAGGAGAAAGAGAAGAGACAAGAAGAGGACAAGAAGAAATAAGATGCATTACATAAAAAGTTCTCACAATAAGTATAATCATTATGTAACACAAATATGTATAATAAAATTTTCAATTATCTGGGGGAGATAGACAAATGCATGCTATTTTCCGTCCTTCTCTCTGCATATTCTTAATGAATATGTATTATAATTACAGTCAGAAAAAAATTTGCCTTCTAATTATTTACTACTGGGAAAGTTCAGTTAAAAACAAGCTCAACTTTGATAAATGTTTATTGTCCTCTATTGAGAAGGAAGATACACCGGAATGTTTTCTTCTCAAGTGTAATACTCCTAATAGAAACACATGTAAAACATTAACAGGAAACTTTAATCACCAAATCAAATTATTCAGACC
Organism: Cavia porcellus; assembly: GCF_034190915.1. Classification (NCBI taxonomy): domain Eukaryota; kingdom Metazoa; phylum Chordata; class Mammalia; order Rodentia; family Caviidae; genus Cavia; species Cavia porcellus. The sequence goes on along the minus strand of NW_026947484.1, from coordinate 21,031,826 downwards.
TACAGTTGGGCCTTGAGCAACAGGGTTGCAATGGATTCAGGCAGGCTGGCTTCAAAACAGGAACACTATGGCAGAAGGATTTCATGGAGCAAGGCAATTCTCAATTTCTATAGAATGGGAAGAAGAGAAAAGAAAAAGAGCCCTAAAAACAAGGGACCAGTATCCTAATATATACACACCAAAACAACTCCATATTTTAGTTCAGGTGGTTCTACTGGGATCCACAACAGCACAACCAAAGCAATAGGAGTAACCTATGTCAAAACATAGATTGAATTGCAAGGACCCACAGCAATTTGCTAATTTAGACCAAAAATGCCAAGTGCAGACATTTTGTTCAAAAATATTGAGAAGAGAGGCCTACTCCGTGACACTCAATGTTTATAATTACATAAGAGATGTTTAAGATTCCCATGGAAGGAGGCTATGACCATGTCAGATTCACCAGATTGATTGAGCAGATGCTGGCCACACTTTGTTATTCCTAAGTACATTGCTCCACTGTGGCCTTCCTGAAATTAGGTTACTGGGTTTCTGTCTCTTTTGCCAGAAGGTCAGCTCACTCTCCAGCATGTTTGCTCCTAGCACAAGAGATGGTCCTAATACTCAAATGCTTCTAAAACTACCCTGATGAAACCTGGCATTGATAATTCTGTCACTGGGAACCCAGGTTTATGAGAATGTCCTGGCCAATACCATATCCTGCAGACGCACCTTGCATTCCTGGGTTTCTGGTGAGGACAGGAACACATGATTTGATCTGAATCTGAATCATCAGCTGTGCTCATTGTATGGTTCTCATACACTTGAACGGTGTCATGATGAGAGGAGACAGTGGCAGTAGTGTGTTGTGTTAGAAAGCCTCTCAGGGTAAAGCACCACAAAACCAGTGTCAAACATGTGGTCACTGTGCAAACTCCTCCCCTTTCCTCTGCTGACGATAAAAGACAACATGGAAAAATCTTCAGAAGCTCTGACTTGGTGTAGCTTCTTGCTTCTTGGGAAGATGCAGCTGCTCCTGCTCCTGTTGGCCTTTTTTCTGCTCCCCAGAGCAGAGGCAGGTGAGTGACCATCGCGACCCTCCAGATGCCCAATCTTATTGCACAGAGCACTTGAATCTCCGGTCCCTATGAAATACCCCCAGGGTCTTCAGTCTGCCAGCATTGCTCTGAACCTGAACTCCAATCCCACCAGAGGGAACAAGGTAGGATACTGCATAAGCTACTGGAGTTTGTTTTCAAGAAGAGCCTGAGGGTACTGTACCCTCAGTAAGCCTCAGCTTGCATATCTAGAGAGTCTTTCTTTAAAGTTCATGCAGGTGAGAAGTAAAAAGGAGAAAATATCAAGCACTCCTAAACAGGGCAGCATGGGCCAGACTTCGCGGTCAGGGGAGGGGAAAGGCTTTGCATTCATCAACTGCTGAGCAGAGATAGCCAGAGCTCCCCAGAATGGAAGAAATCTCTGTGCTCAGAACACGTTTTTTGCCTCTCCTCACTCCTATTAACTTTCTCCAGCTCTGCTTTCCTCCTCCAGAATTGAGTGGCTCCTTTGTTTTCTAGTAGGAGCCACAGAGGCAGAGTCACACTTCTTTGCTTTCCAGAATCCCATCTGCACTGCTCTACTAACCAGACACTAACTGCAGCTCTTCCTTCATGCTGCCAGGGAACAGATCTGAGACACCCTCTACATGTCAGGCCTTAGAAAACAGGATAAGAACACATCTACAGTACACCTAGAGGGCTGCCAGGAGGAAGCATCACCATCCTAGAAGTCAGAGGACTCAGAAAGGTTTTATTTACTCAAGGGATGTAAAAAGTTAGCAGAGCAATGATGAAAAGCCTCAGAGGTTTTATTTTCCCCTGATACATATAGTCATCTCCAATCAAACAGAGGAAAAGAATAAGTAGAACAAGACTCAATTTCCTGCAATTTGAAGAACAGGTTGAGTCATTTTCCTGTAGGTTCCTGTCCACTTCAAGAAATTGCAGGATCCCAATTCCCCAACTGTTCACAGACTGTAAGTAGATACTTGTTCAAGGAGTCAGTGGCTTCACGCAGTGTTCTCCTTCTTTTCAGGAGAGATCCTCGGGGGACATGAAGCCAAACCCCACTCCCGCCCCTACATGGCTTACCTTAAGATTAATTCTACTGAAATTTGTGGTGGCTTCCTGATTCAAGAGGACTTTGTGCTGACAGCTGCTCACTGTTGGGGGAGGTGAGAAAGGAAAAACAGTCCACAGTCTACAGGACACACTTCTCAGAGCCCTTTTTCTAGGGAGCTCGCTGAGCTCATGGACATAACCATGAGGAGTTCTGGTAAGAATTAGAAAAGTTCATCATATCCCAAATGGAGAGAAGCAAGGAGGCACCAAAGAATTCCTGATATAAGGAAAACCAGGGCAGTCAAACCTGATTACATGTAGACCCAGGACCATACTTTGGCATAACCATGCAAAGAAATGCAGTTTCATGTCCGTTCCTGGAGGCACTGACCACTGAGAACCTCTGGTGCCCAAGGTGCCCTCCCTCAGTACTAAGAAGGAGGCACAGCCATTCAGGCAGGTTGCCCTCTGTCATCTACAGCTATACCCTGTTTCAGCTGTGGCCTGCTTTTACAGATCCTGGGTTGTGTCTTTTGTCCCTCCCCATCCACCAATCCACTTGTCTCTGTGTACAGCCAAATAGAGGTCACCTTGGGGGCCCACAACATAGAGGAACAAGAGGATACGCAGCAGGTCTTCCGTGTACAAAACGCGTTTCCCCACCCAGACTATAATCGGGAAAAATACATCAATGACATCATGCTGCTGAAGGTAAGGCACATGTCCTTGTCACTCTTGCTCTCCTCAAGAATGGTTGCCACTTCCACTGACACCCTGCCCCTGCCCTCTTCGCCATCATGTCCATCACACTATGCATACCCAGGAGCATACACTGAACTGGACTTCCTTACTTATTTTCCACCAGCTGGAGAAAAATGCCAAGCTGACTAAAGCTGTGCAGCTTCTCAACCTGCCCAAGGGCAGGAACCAGGTGAATCCAGGTACCCGGTGCCAGGTGGCTGGATGGGGAAATTTTACTCCAGAGGGAAGATACCCAGCAAAACTGCAGGAAGTGGAGATGATAGTGCTGAAGGACAAGAAGTGTGAGGAAATCTTTCCAAAGTATTATGATCGTGCTACTCAGATTTGTGTGGGAGACCCAAAGATTAAAAATTCTTTGCTTAAGGTAAGACAAGGCATCTGTAACAATTGGCTTTGTGGGAAAGAGTGTTTGGGATAGATCTAGTACCAGGAGACCCAAGCATCATGGATTCCTTCACCCCATGGGCTGTTATGTTTCTCCCAGAAAAGAGAAGAAGGGAGCAGTCTAAGCTGGGAGGTTCTAAAGCTGCTACAGTTTCACTAAGGGGCCTCTGTTGAAGGAAACCCCACTGGAAGCTTCAGTTTGCAAAACATGACATGAGCTCATGGCACAGGCATGAGAAAAAATTTTCCCTGGTGTGCAGGAATTATAAACTCCTCTGACAGGGAAGCCCTCATTGTCAATGAGCTCATCATCTGTTCTCATTGTCAGACTTGGTCATCAGCCTCCCTGGCCTATAATCAATGGTCCTCACTACTCTACAGGGGTGAGGTCCGGACCTGGGGATGAAGACAAAGGCTGGATCCAAGAGTGAAAATGTCTATAGTCAGAGCTCAGCAGCTAAGAGCCTGTACTTCCCTCAAATCTCTCACAAGCAGACCTTACAATCAGTACTGCATGAGAGGGCTTGTGATAATAAAAGTGAGAAGTAAAGTGGTGCCCTTTTTCACAGAGTCACTCCATTTACAGGGTGACTCCGGAGGCCCCCTGGTGTGTAATAATGTGGCACAGGGCATTGTCTCCTATGGACCAGATAATGGAAGAGCACTATGTGTCTTTACCCAAGTCTCATGCTTTCTACGCTGGATAAAGAAAACCATGAAACATAGCTGACAGCTCACAGCAAAGTAAATCCCCCCTATCAGAAATCATCTTACCTGAATCTGCATCTAGAATCACTCTAGAACAGATACCAGGAACTAAATAAATTTTTCATCTCAGTTGAAGGCTAGTTTTGTGTTTGCTCTCTTACTTTGGTTCATGGGGACCAACTCTGTGGTAAGCAGGACAGTGACACAGTTCTGATGATTTCTGCCTCCTCCACTCCTCCTCCACTCAACGAAATCCCCTCTCAAAACTGTTACCAAGCACCTCTTTATACACTTTAGCTTCTCCACGACCTCTCTTTTTGCAAGGGCTAAAGTTAAGCACCCACTGAAGAAAAAGGGAACATCTCTCTTCCTAAGGCTCCAGTGGAACATGTGACTTCCTTTGTGTCATATGTAGAGGGGAAGTGGGTGATTTCATGGGTCCTGGAGTTCACTCACTCACCACTGAGGTCACGACTGGGCCCCATCAGGTTCGGTAGAGGAAGGGTATTCCTGAGCAGGACATTTCTCTCCCACAGCTTTAGGGATGCACATGGAGTGCAGGGTAACCTGACTGACTCTTCCCCTTCACCTGAAATTTTCTTCTCCATTCTGCTCTAAGATCAAGGCTTACCTTAGCTTACAGCCACCTGGATGCCGATATTTATCCTTCCAAGAGTTGTCACTGTCTACCAACTACTCTCTTTAGGAGGCCACACTGATTTGATAATGTAACCTCTTCAAACTTCCCAATCTAGTACCAAAACCTGTCTCTCTTCACAAGTTAATTAAACCTTGGTTCAGAACTGGGTGGTGGCCTTTATTCTGCTTAGCTATTGTTCTGACTGGGCATAGGATCCCCTTCATGCCCAACAACTACATTCACTGGTTTAACTCTTTATTCATGGCATGAGTTTCACTGGACTTGGTAGATTGAAATTTTTTATTAGAATTCCAAGAGCCTTTCCTGGCTTTACAAATATAATCTCCTCCCTACTGTGACAAGACTGGAATTGTTTCTCTATTAGCGCATACAAAGTGCTAGGCCAGAGCCTGGGGATTATCTTATCTGGCAAGGCACTTGCCAGGCAATCACAATGTACTGAGTTCAGTCCTAAGTACAAAACAAAAAATAGTTCTAGGTTTTAGGTTCTATGATGAATATAATCATAGTTCCCAGTGAAGCTGGTATGGTCACAAGCTTTCCAAATAAACTCCCTCTCCATCCTCCAGATTGCCCCATGAGGCCTGTGTGGAAAATCTGTGAAATAAAATATCTTATTTATATTTCTTCTTACACTTTCTATCAACTTTATCACATGATACATTAAAATTGTATGAGATTTAAAAATGAACTTAGTCACACACTTTTCAGATAGGAAGTTACTCAATGATTCAAAAGAGGACCCCTAGGTGATAAGATAATGAGGCAGGCTTATTTTCATTTGTTTGAAAAGAAACAGATATACATGTTATCATACAAAATCCAATTACAGGAAACACACATATCCAGTCCAACTCCTGGGAACCATAATCCCTGTCAGTACTATAGTGCCCTCCTCTGAAGAATCAAACTTGAGTCTGGGAGGCCACCACAGAAGAAAATGGGGAAATATCTATAATATTTAGGCCACCATGTTTATTGATACATCCATTATATCTAATATTATCCAAGCTTCATTTTCTTGAGAAGTTCATAGCTTACAGAACACAAAGTGCATGATATTTTGTCTTTTGGAGCTGGGTTTACCTTGCTGAACATTCTCTCCACCTGGAACTGCACAGTCAGGTCTCTAATATGCCACAGTGCCTGGCAGAATTTGGCTCAATCTTAATGCCTCTATGTCCCAAATACACAAAATACTACATTCTTTTGTGGCACAGAGTTAAATCTCACTGTGAGATCATGTAATTCCCAAAGGCATGCCTTCTCCCATCTTGTTTACAAAGTAGGCTACATCACAGTCTCATAATTGTCTTGTGTAGCTTTACAAGGGAAAATCAGCTTCTGACTTGAGCCTGAAAACCAAAATTCCTGCACCTAATACCTACTGAAGTTCTGGCTCCTTCGTCAGGGAAAAAAATCCAAATCCACAAAGCAAAAAATAAAAAAATAATATTTAAAATGTTTCCCAGTCATATACATGAATACTTCTGCATTCTATTTAGTTTGGGGAAATGGGTTTGTAGTTTAAACTCCTTTGAAATGGATTACTGTAGATTGGTCCAAATACTATTCTAAAAGAAGAGAAAGAAACAGAGTCCCAAGAAAAGATAGTGATGACCGAATGTAATGCAAAAGTTAGGAGAGAGCTTGGACTGAGGCAGGTTCCCCAACCATCTGCTGACCAGCAGCCCTGGTCTTCTAATGCTCAGTCCATGTTTTCTCTCCATCTCCACAATCTTGAACTTTGCTGGTCTATTGGACTTACTTCATCAATAACAAGGCCACTGTCATCTGTTTACATCTGCCATGATGATAGGTGGATTATTGATCCTGATATCTAAGGGAAGATAGGAATCCCTGAATTGACCCTTAGTGACAGTGAATGAAAGTTAATGTAAGGCCATCACAGGGGTATCCTGACTTCACCAGGTTGCCTTGCTAGGACAACTGGGTTGAGATCTACCAATTTGTGACTTTTATTATCTGCAAGGAAAAGGAATGGAAGTTTGCATTTTGACATAGATGTGAACTGTTACCTCCATTTTCCTTGACATACTATCTAAGGTTTCTCATCTTCTTTTATCTACACATGTAGTTAGTAATAGGTATCTCCCACACTGGAGTTGTATATAACATATCTAAAGTAGCTGGTATATCCTCTCAAGCACAGTAAGAAAGGTATCCATATATATTCCCATTGCTTTCACCAAGTACTATATTTTTCCATGCCAGGATTTACTCAATCAAATGATACTTAAAAATTATTTCAAAAATTCTTTTCTTGAAGCTATTTATGGTGTTCTAAGAAATGTTATGGTATATATATATATAAAATTTGGAATCATTAAGTAAGGCTCATCAACAAAACCAACAATTTAATAATTCTGATACTTTATACTCAGAGCATCTGAAGTATGCACTTAGCAATTCTGAAATATACACTACTAAGTGAGATCAGTGTGATGTATACACACTACTAAGTATGTATACACACTACTGAGATTAACAGAAACACAAGCATCTCTTCACTTTTGTGACTCAGCAAATTATGTGAAGGCATAGGAAATTTCTCCAGCAGAGATCAGCAAGAGAGCAGCCTCAACCCTAAAAAAGAGGAACAGTTAATAGATTCACAGACAACACTGAACAATTCCCAATGAGAATCAGGGGTGGAATGATCTAGGCTCCGGAACTGTGAAATCTGAGTGCTAACATTCATTCCACACATGTCCTCAGAGAGTTTCAAGCCAGGACGAAGCTCCAGTTGACTGGCATCCCCTGTAAAAAAGGGAAATTGGGACGCTAAGACACACAGAGCCTCACCTTGTGATGATAGATACAGATGGGAGGTGTGTATTCACAAGCCAAGAAGTGAGAACTACTGCTGATGGAATGGCCTTAGATCAAGAATACCCAACCAAAAGCTCTTGTATTCAGAGGTGAGCATTTGGAAGACTTTTCAGGGATCATGAAATGCTAAATAATGAACATCTAAGCAAATACATTACTCATTGCAACAGAGTAAACAATGATTTATTATGTTTCAGTGAATTTTGATTCTCAAAGTTTTCTACTTTAGAAAAAATCCAGACTATTTGACATGATTTATGTCTGTGGCCCCCAAGCCTCATGAGTTTGCACTGTGCATTTCTGATGGTTCATTGTCTAGTGCTTTGATTGATGGTGTCATTGCTTCACCCATAGAGGGGTGGAGACAGGATGTGATGTAATGGCAGGAAGAAAGTGTCCCTTGCTCTCTTTGCAGGTTCCTGCTTGCTGTTTGCAGCCACCATGAACTGCAGCCCATCCATGCCCACCTGCCTTGGAGCCAACTGAGTGTGGACTGAAACCTCCAAAAAATGTAAAAAATAAACCTTTCCTTTCCCAACTTGGGCTTCAGCTATTTTGTCTCCACAACAAGTAAAATGTTACTAAGACATTATTCATATTTAAAGAAGGTATTCTAATCATTTTAAAAGTCTGAGGCTATGATGGTGGCAAAATAGGAAACTTACTATTCAACAGAATAACATACTGTCAATTTTCTTATGTGCTTAGGAGAAGTCTGGACTTTATCCCATATTCCAAGCCAGATTCACCAGCAAGTTTGCCACCTTGTTCTCTAAGGACAGATTTTAAGTCCACTGTAGACATTTATCAGCCTTTGAGGGAAGGACCAATCTACCTTTCCTCCTTGGCTCTAGCCTGCTAAGTAGTTGTTCACAATCTTCACCGAATGAGAAAAGACACAAGAGCTGTGAAAAAGAGCCATGCTTAGTACAGTTCAGGCACTAGGCATGTTCTGAGGTCTCTGCCCTTCTACTAGCTGCATGCACCACATGCTCAACTACCCCTACCTCTTGAGCTTTCTTCTTGCTGTGCCTTGTGACTCAGCCACAGAGCTGTTAGAGGTGACAGTGTGGTATTCACCAAAACCAATTCAGATAATGTTCATAACTCTCCCTAGAAGGATGACACCCACTGAAACCAGAGGAGCACATATCTAAGATATCAGCAAGGTCACAGGGCTTGTGGCTCATTCAAGGTGCTGCAGGGGCTCTGTCTGCTCTGACCTGGGCAGCCTTCCTGGGAAAATGACACCACTTTTACTCCTGTGGACAATTCTGCTGCCCTAGAGGCTGGAAGGTGAGTGGCCATACTTATTTCAGAGGTCTGAGCTTATCCCACAAAATCTTCACTACTGATTTTTTGTTACCTTCGGTCTGGAACTTTCTGCTGGGTCTCAACCAGGAGTTTTCTAACCACAGATCCAGTTTAAAACCCAGACTCACAAATCCAAAGCAGGCTGGACATTTCTGAGGGTATCAAAGGAGGGTGTTCTCAAATGGTTTAGTACATGTTATCCTCTCCACAGAATTTCCTGCATTATCCAGAAATGAGTTGTCAGAAAAACATTAAAAAACAAAAATCAAGAATACATAAAGCAGTGAATGTGAAGCAACAAAAGTAAGTATTTAAATCCTGTTACTCAAAACCAGAACAGGGCAGCTTAGACCAACAGCCTGTGGGGGGCGGGTGTCACAGACCTACTTGCACTTTCCAGTGCCCAACCACCCCAGTCCCAGCCCTGAAGAGAATCTCAGGGTGCAGCTAGACTCAGAGGTGTTATGATGACTGCATCCACTTTTCCATTACCCTGGCTCCACCTTAGGACTTTGCAGCTTCACTCTAATGATCTTTTCTACCTCTGCCTTGCTGGCTTCCCTTGTGGACCCTGCTTGGGGACTACTCCCTCCTCCTAAAATTTGATGGCCCTCTATGCCACCACAATGCACTGGCCCAGCAAGCACTGATGAAATGTTGATTAGACATCAGATATATACCCTAAAACAACTCTTGAGAACATAGAATGTGTTAGGCCTACATCATAAGGTATTGGAGAATCAAACCTCGTAATGATATAGGAAGATTGTTAGAAAGTGCCACCAATCCAGAAATTAACAGATGTTCAAACAGACTTGTAACATTCAGTGAGAAAACAGGAATGAAGGCAGCTGCCCAGTGTATTCTGAAACTGTACAGTCAGTCATCCCACTTCCAGGCATGTGTCCAAGGTAGGAAGTAGAAGACCAGCACTACTCTGACTTTCTCAGAACATTTCAGATTTAGAAAATGTCTGGCTCCAAGGCATGCAGCCTGCACACATAAAATGAGTACCCCCTTCAGGATATAGAGCACCCCAGATCCCACCCTCAACCCTCACTTTCCCCAGTCTTCTCTCTTGACGACACTGCTGCCAGCCACCCCATCTTCAGCTTTTCTTTCAGAGGAGATCATTAGGGATTATGTGGCAAAGCCCCTTTCCCATCTCTTTATGGCCTTTGTCCAGATTCTAAATGGACAGAAAATGAAGAGATGTGGTGGTGTCCTGGTGTGAAAGAAATTTGTACTGACAGCTGCCCACTGCAAGGGAAGTTGAGGAGGGACAACCAGCTCACATTTGGGGACTTCTGTCTTCTACAGGAACTGCAGTCTTAGGAATGCCTGGCTTTTACAAACCAATAAGAGCTCATCAGAAAGCAGGAAAGGAAGCAAGATCAAAAGTTTCAGCACAGTAATTGAATGTATGATAATTAACTATATCAAGCATTCTAAGATAAATAAATGATTCTGAGGCTGGAAAAATAAAAGGGAGATGAAGGAAGAGGAGAAAATAAAGAAACTGAATGTGTGGGGGTTGGGGATTTAGCTCAGTGGCATAAGGACCTGCCTTGAAAGCAGGTGGTTTTGAGTTCGATCCCCAGTAACGATAAAAAAAGAAAGAAAGACAAAAAGAAAGAAAGAAAGAAACAAACAAACTAATTGTGTTATACACCTGTACTAATCTCTTACAGTGGATGTAATCTTTGTGTATTGCAAACATGTAGGAATAAAAGTAAAAAAAAAAAAAAAAAACAAATATTTCTGCCTATTCTTGGCAAGTTAACTAGTTGGTGAGCTACTGTTTCAAAAATAAAAATGAATTTAAAAGGACTGAAAGCTTTAGCTCAGAGCAAGAAAAAGTTTCCCTACCCAAATGCCTTAAAGAAGGAAAGAAGACTTGGAAAATGAAAAGCTTAGAAATAAAAGAGGTAAGTTTTGGAATCAGACAGTGAGTGTTCAGAATATGTGACACAGGTGACAAGACAGCAATCACACTGCCAAGCAAAGCAGGTGTAAGCCTGCTCTGAATAGGTCCTCTGTGGTTTCACAACCTAAATCCATGCTCCTCTGTGTGCAGATCAATAAGTGTCATTCTGGGGGCCCACAACATCCAGAAACAAGAAAAGACCTAGCAGGTAATCCGTGTGAAGAGAGCCAATCCACACCCAGAACAGTCTCCTAAAACCTTCTCCAATGACATCATGCTGCTGCAGGTGAGGCAAAACTTTCTGCTACTCTATCTCTTCTCCTGCAGGGATCTTTCTCCCCGTGGGTCCCTGCTCTTTTCCTCCTTGCCCTCATGGGAATCACAGTATGTAGGTCCAGCAGGTATAGGGTCTAAGCTAGAGGCTAATTTAGACTATCATGCTTGTTCACCATCAGCTGGAGAGAAAGGCCAAGCAGACTACAGCTGTGCAGCCTCTCAGACTGCTTGAGGCCATGAGCCAAGATAATTCAGGAGACACATGCCTGGTGGCAGGCTGGAGAAAAATCAACTCATTGGATCCCCTAGCAAGCACACTGCAAGAGGTGGAGCTATCATTATAAGACGAACCAAAATGCCAATCTTCCATCCATGCCTACTCCACTCTCACTGAGATTTGTGTGGCAGACCCAGGGAAAACACAGACTGGTTTCAAGGTAAAATTTCCACTGCCTATAAACACAGAACCCTGGGAAACAGAAACTTGGTGGGGGAGATGACAGCGTCCATATCTCATGCTCTGAGTCCAGAGTTTGAAGGCCTGTCCTCTACAGCAATGCAGTGTTTAATTCATCCCCTGCATAGATAGGAGTAGAGGGTGGGGAAATAGCAGTAAACCGAATTCAGTGTAATCACTTGAGTATCTCAAGGATTGCGCAGAAAGGTTCAGGTAGGTTAATACTGGAAAGTAAAGTCAGGGTGAGGGTAGAGCCTCTGGTCTGAAGGAGGCAGCCAGACATACCCTTCCCTGACTGCATGCTCACAGCCCCCTGACAGAGGTCATCCACTGTGGTGAGGTTCAAAGAACAGCAACAGGAGGAGGTGTATTCCATGCTTTCCTTCTCTGTCCAGGAGGACTCTGGGGTCCCCTCGTCTGTAAGGACATGATCCAAGGCTTTTCTCCCATGGAAAAAAGGATGGGAATCCCCCAGGAGATTTCATGAAGGTCTCCCACTTCCTGCCTTGTATAAAGAAGACCATGGAGCACGTCTAATAGCAGGCACAAGATGGGCCTCCTCTGTGCCTCATCACCTTAACTGAGACATTAGAAATACTCCTATGGGCCGAGGCCACTGCCCAGTGACAATAGATTGATCTGAAGAATGACTGTCCCTGAAGTCCTATTTATTCCTTGATCCCCAATTAGTGTGAAGCTGCACTGCTGGCCATTCCTACTGTGGCTTCCTCTTTTCTTCCCAGGCCTCCGTCCTTCCTTATCTTCATTCCATACTATACCTCATTGATTGCTCCAACCCATAATGTTTAATGCTCAACTCTCCAATATTGCTTGCAGGACACACAGTAGTGAATCTCAGCATTAGGAGGTGTCATTTTTCACAGGGTCCCACAAACATGTACTTCACCTTTCAAATGTAAATCTCTGTGCTTTAGGAATGTCTAGCCATCTCTAAGCCAAGAACCTTCATGAGATTCCCCACAATTTGCCAGAGAATAGATCAGGGCAGTGGAGAGGGATAATCCTAGAGATGCAGGAACCAGGGCACTCACTTTCCTGTTTTAGTCCTTCTCACCAGTGGGACAGGATTCTCCCCATTCAGTGCTGTCTGCTGCTTAGAAGGCTGAGATGGCTCTCAAGAGGACCAGGTCCCACTTCGTACCCTGCCCTGAGCCAGGAGAAAGTTCAGTCCAGCTCTGACCTCACTGCCTGGCTTTTCCACACCAGCCCCTCTCTCTACCTGAGTGCCTCTGGCCACCAGCTGCTTTCCTTTCCAGCTCCCTGAAGACTTTCCAACTCTATGTGGATTCACTGCTATCAGCCAGTTCCAGAAAACTTGCAACTCTCCACTTCACCTGGATAGGTCTGGCTGCACCCTGTTCCAATCCAGCATTCTCCAAGACTCAGGCATCACCACTTGTGAAGTCAAGGCAGTCTCAGGTCTTTCAGTGTGGCCTGGTTTTGGAGTCCAGAGTCCCCCTCCTGGCAGGCATGGATTATTGCATCCTTTGAGTCAGCCAAGAGAAGCTAGGCAGGAAGGATCACTTATCCCTCCCCTGTATCAGCAAACACTCTTCTGATTTGTCTTTTTGTAGCAGGTATATAACAGGCTCTGGTGTCACCTTTGGAAATCTCTCAGGAGTAAGAAATTTCCTCTAAATATCTCTAACTTCTCTCCTTCCACCATCGCCAGTCAATTTACCCAAATAGACTTATATGGGAATCCACTAGAAATCTTACTTTGAAAAATAGTAAATTCTCTGTATTCTGTCTTGGTTGTGCATTACAGTGCCACATGTGTGATATTTGTGGTTCCAGAATTGTGTGATCCTGAAGAAGGCATACAGTGCTCATAGCCAGAGGTAGCCCATGTGTGGCCCCAGGAGACTGGGTTCATAGGTATGGAGGGGACAAGAGGCAGCCCAAGAAGGCTAAATATCAACCCACAATCCTCCAAGCTGCTGCACTTCAGATGTGAGACACTTGTGACCTGCATGATTTTATTTAGGATCCCCTGTCACTCAAATAGCTCTACTCCTGAGCTTTTGAAACAAAAAAAATCTCATGATAGTTATGCTTCATCAAGTGATTCCAAAATCAAAAAGATCCCCTCTTCCAAGAGTTGAATATCTTAGGCAATAATAGCAAAAATTGCCAAAGAGGATTGCATTGACTTTTGTTCACAAAGGAATCTACAGAGTGAAGAGTAACATTCATCAATACTTGGGAGAAAATTTTGGTGAGCTACTCTTGTAGCAGAGGGTTGATAGTCAACTATACAAAACTTCATAAAAGTTAATACCAAGAAAGTATCAAAATGGGTGTGGTGGTTCATGTCTATAATCTAAGCACTCAGAAAGTTTAGGCAAGAGAATTGCTGTGAGTCTGAGGCTAGTGTAGGCTATATAGTGAGTTCAAAGCTAGCCTGAGCTAGATAGAAGGACCCCCATCTCAAAAAAAAAAAAAAAATAATGCAAAACCAAACAAAACAAAAAGCCCGGTTGGTAATTGTGTACAGAATGGATACTTCCCCGAAAAGTACATACAAATGATGAAGAAGCACCAAAATTGGTTTCAATATCTTTAGACATGAGAGAACTAACACAAAACTACATTAAGAGTCCATTTTACTCCAGTCAATGATAATGAAAAAATAAATGCTTGTAAGGACTGGGTAAGAATATAAATTTGCACTATCACCTTGGAAATACATATTGTAGCTCATCCAAAAATAAAAGTATTATATACTGTAGAGATAATATAGATCGAGCATACCCTAGAGGTACTTGTACACTAGGCTTATTTCAGTGCAATTCACAAGAGGTAAGCCACAGAAATAGCCTTGGCCCTCATATGCTGATTAATAGATAAACACAATGTGGCATATATATACACTGGAGTATCACTGAGGCACAACGTCATGAGAAATGATTTCCTGAAAGTGGAGATCATCGTGTTAAGGAAAATAAGAGTCAGAATGACAAACATAGATGTCTATTCTTAAATGTGGAAAATAAATAAGATGACATAAAAGTAGAGGAGAGATGATTAAAGAAGAATATAGTCAAGGGGAATTAGTGGAGGAGGGAAATATTCAAAGTACTCTACATATATGTACCCATCAAGATAATACATGCAATAATAAAAAGATAGGTGTATCTCTGTTCACAGTGGTAAGTTGCACGGTGCAATTAAGGCTGACATGTCTCTTCGTTATCTTTGAATTTATCCTATATTCCTAACATTATAATTATTAAAGTTCTTAAAAATACTTTGTCAAAAAGATGCATTAAGTAAGATGATACATGGTAATATACCGCTGTGTTCTGTCAGAGATAAATGTTTACAGATAAAATTTAACCCTCTTGTTTAAAATATTCCCCCACAGTGTAAAATGAGTGTTTTTGATGAGCAGATTTCCGCTTGCACTCTCAATTATCCTGCTTTACACATTAAATTACACAGTAACCCTTAAGGAATGCAGGCTCCTTTCCCCAAAAGATGGATTCCAAGTTTCCCAATTTACCTGATACAGGGCTTGTTGTTTGAACTGAGTCTATAGGATCAGGCATGGGAGAATGCAATGGTTCAGGCCTGAAAGGTACCTGCATCTTTTTTACTCGCATGCATTTCCTACATATGTCTCACAGCATGTTTAACCTCAAAGGAGGCTAGGCAGGGCTGCACCTGCCTGAGAGTGGCTGGACAGTGTAGACATGTAGTTCACCTGTGTCCCTTAGAACAAAAGGAAATGATTTTTTCTAAGCTTCTAACATTTCTCTGTCACAGTGGTCCATAGTATTTGTCAATTATAAAAGATGACGCCCTTCCTTTTTTTTTCTTCTGAAGTGAATGCATTCTCATTATAGAAAATTTAAATAATGAAAAGTTGAAAATGAGACACATATTCTTGTACATATTTCTCTTTCACCCAACACACACACATGTGCACACACACACACACACACACACACACACACACACATACACACACACACACACACTTAATATCAACTTATACACATAGTATTGCAGTGTACATATTCCGCCTAACATGAAAGGCTACAAATTTCTCCAGGCCTTTAAAGAGCCTTCTAAAAACCACTTTTAGTGACCTGAGAGGGCATTATCACATGAATGTATCATCATCTATATTTCTCTTCTCCTATTGTTGAGGTTTTGGATTATCTAACCATTTTGACAAGAAGGTCTCAGGGCACATGTTTACCTCTTCTTCCTTTTTCCCGATACAGCAAGACTCTCTCTGGGGTGCAAATGATGGGCAGGCAGAACCAGTGGTGTGGAAAATTCCAAAGCAGCAGTGAGAATAAAAGCCAGCAATTGGACAGTGGTCTTGAACCTCTGAGAGCAGAGGCTTCTGCCCCTGCTCTACCATCCTTGGATCCCAGATCACCACCTCGGACCATGGACCTCCACCTTGGACCCCAGAACTCCACCTCAGACCTTGGACCTCCACCTTAGAGGGCAGTCACTTCTGCACCTGCCCTGATACCCTGGAAACTAAGACCTCCACCTAGAATGAGACCATTTCTGTGCCTGTCCTCCCACCCTCACATCCGGGATCTACACCTCGAAGAGTGGTCACCTCTTTGCCTGTCCTCCCACATTCGAGAACACTCTCACCTTCTGATCTTTTTTTTAAATTTTATTTAAGGAGAAAAGAAAAAATTCAGTGAAAGGGTACAAGTTATACAGATTTACAGAAAAAAATGAACATTAGGTAATCACTAGTTAGTGGATTACATATTGCCATCTTAGAAATAATTCTTCAAGTCACAAAACTAAAGCTTGTAGAGTGGACATTCCAACAATGATATTGCAAACAGGTCTGTTCAATGATCCAATAAAACTCTGTGATATCATTTTCTACCTTATACACTTAAATATACATGCAGTTATATAGTTTAGAGCACTTTCTTTTCCTCTCTTTTGTACAATGACTATTACACATTTTGGGTTTCATTGCTCCCACGGTTCTTTTTACTTTTTTGGAAGAGAGTAAAACCAAACGTGACATAACAGAACAGAATCGGTCAAGTCAAAAGGGTGGACATAATAGATAATGTAAAAACATAATACAAGGTGATCATCAATGGTTACCATAATGCTTCCCGCTATCTCTAATAGAATTGCCTATATCATTAGTTAAAATACAATTGAACAAAACAGTAAAGAACAAAACCGACACAACCAAAACACTGGAGACATTGTAGGTCTTCAAAAGTAGACAAAAGTCAATGAGAATGGGCATTATAATGAATCTCATTATCTTCACAGCTGATGCCTAAACTTTCGAACCTGATACTATCCAGCAAAACAGAATAGGGGAACATCAGTCAAAAACAAGATGGTGAGAGTAGTACAGGGCTGCAAATCGAGATAATAGAAAGTCAAAGTGGGTTACTATAATATATCCTGCTATTTTTCCCTTTAATTAAACGGATAAAAATAAAAAAGTAAATAATGCAGTGGAGATTGAGATAAAAGAGGGCATAACAGCGAAACAGCGCAGATCTAAAAATAACCATTTAAGCAGAATAGTGTTTCACCACCAGATAATCCCGACCCAAAAGGAGTTACCATATTGACTCTTTCCTTGAAATCCTTGAGTACAACTTCGTATACTTTTGATATACTGATTAAGTATATCAAAACAATGTAAAACCATTTAAGAGAATGACAGCATTACAGAATATTTAGAGTTGACTAACAGAAAATGAACAATGGTTTCTGTATAATCTCCTCGTCTTTAAAAGGTTTTTGCTTATACTATTGTACATAATAAAATCCAATAAGATACAACCTATTTAGACCATTGGAGACAGAGGAACAACTTAATGTGGCTGTTGATCTTCAGCTGCACTTCCTCCTCCCAGAACCTTGGACTTCATTGGATTAGCCTTGCTGGTTTAAAGAGAGACTCAGTAACCAAAAAGAGGACCTCATCAGTTTTCACCAGTATGTTAACTTTACCTCTGAATTAGAGGCCTTCAGGTCTTCAATTCAAAAGATCATGAATACCTAATTTGAAA
The DNA here is from genome assembly GCF_034190915.1 of Cavia porcellus. NCBI lineage: Eukaryota > Metazoa > Chordata > Mammalia > Rodentia > Caviidae > Cavia > Cavia porcellus. Next base: position 21,014,329 of record NW_026947484.1, on the reverse strand, counting down.
ATCTTTACTCATAAAGGATGGAAAATACAGAGGAAATGGATGATTTCAAGGAACATATGAACTACAAAATCTGAATCAGAAAGATTTCAATAACCCAATATCAGCTTTAGAATTTTAAAATGTGTTTAAAAACTTACCAACAAAAAAGTCTCTGTCCTGATTGACTCCTGGCTGAATTCTACAAGAAATTTAGAGAAGATTTAAGGCTAAAAATCCTCAAATGCGTTAATGAAACTGAGAGGGAAGCAATCCTCCCTACCTAATTCTGGGAGGCAAGTATTACTCTGATACTAAAACCAGAGAAAAACTCAACCAAAAAGAACTATAGTCCAGTCTCACTAATGAATGTTGATGCAAAGATTCTCAGTAATATACAGTGCAAATAGAAGGCAGCAAATTATCAAGAAGATTATACATCATGACCAGTGAGGTTTATCCCAGGTATACAGGGATGGTTTAACATATGCAAGTCAATGAATGTAATACACCACATCAACAGAGCCAAAAGCAAAAATTAAATGATTATCTCTATAGATGCAGAAAAAGCTTTCAATAAAATACAACTCTTGTTCATGATAAAAAAAAAAAAAAAAAACTCGGAAGAGATGGTGTCTACCTCAATCTGAAAAAGGACATCTATGACAAACCATCAGCCCACATTTTTCTAAATGGACAAAAACTGAAAGCTTTTACTCTAAAAACAGGAACAAGACAAGGATGTCCATTGTCAGCACTCCTATTCTAAATAGTCATGGAAATACTAGCCACGACAATCAGACAAGAGAGAGAAACTAAAAGGAATAAAGACAGGAAGTGAAGAAGTTAAATTATCACTATTTGCAGAAAATATGATACTCTACATAGAAGACCCAAAGAACTCCATTAAAAGACTACTAGAGGTAATAAATTATTTTAGCAATATGGATGGATACAAAGTCAATGCACAAAAATCAATAGCATTTTTCCACACACAAAAAAACTCAGAGAGATAAACTATGAAAATATTAACTTTCACAATAGCATCTAAAAAAATGGAATACTTAGGAGTCACAAGTGAGAATGTAAAAGACCTATGTGCTGAAAATTATTACTACTCTTAAAAAGGAGATGGAAAAGGGTAATAGAAAATGGAAGAAATTCCTTGGCCTTAGGAAGAACCAACATTGTGAAAATGGCCTTACTCCCTTAACTATGATACAGATTTATTGAAATCCCAATCAAAATACCATAAACATGCTTCATAGATCTAGAGAAAACACTCCTAAAATTCATTTGATAATATAAGAAATCCAGAATAGCAATGGCAATTCAGGACAACAAAGGCAAGGCAGGAGGCATCTAAATTGCTGACTTGAATCTATACTACAATGCCACAGTGAAAATATTATCATAGTACTGGCAAAGAAATAAACCTGAAGATCAGTAGAACAGATTAGAAGATGCAAACACAACTAGCAAAACCCTCAGCCATTTGATGTTTGACCAAGGTGCTAAGCATGCTCACTGAAAGGACAGCCTCTTTAATGAGTGTCCTTGAAAAAATTGGCTCTCCACATGCCAAAGACTGAAAGTAGACACACGCTTATCATCATGTACAAAACTAAAGTCAAAATGGATAAACTATCTAAATATTAAAACAGAAATGAGAAATCTACTGGAAGACAAGATAGGAAGAAGTCTTGGAGACATAGGGATAAGCAGAGTATACATGAACAAAATAAAAACTTCATAGGAAATACTTCAAAAAATCAACAACTGGGATCTCATATTATTGAAAAGTTTCTGTACTTTGAAAGAAATCACCAACAGGGTGAAAAGAAAACCCACAGAATGGGGAAGAATTTTACCCAGCAACTCCTCAGACAAATGACTTATATCCAGAACATATAAAGAATTATACTCAGGCTCTAAATTCAAAGCCCCTCTAAAAATGGGCTTCTGAGATGAACACACAGTTCTCAAATGAAGATACACAAGTGGCACATAAATACATGCAGAAATGTTCACTATCACTGGTCATTCAAGACATGCACATTAAAATAGCACTGAGATCTCATCTCACTCCATAAAGAATAGCTGCCATCCACAAAGCAACTGATAACAAATGTTGGCTAGGATGTGGGGAAAAATGAACACTGCTCCACTGTAGGTGGGCGTGTAGATTGGTGTAGTCACTGTGGAAATCCGTATGGAGATTTCTCAGACGACTAGAATTGGACGTTCCATTCAATCTAGCTACTCCAAGCCTGAGTATTTTCCCAGAAAAAATGAAAAATTCATGGCACAATGATATATGTGCACCATTGTTCAGAGCAGCACAATTTGTAATAGCTAAATCTTGGTAAGAACCAAAATGCCCATCAAACACATAGTGGATGAAAATGATGTGGTATTCATACTTATCAGCTATAAAAAAGGATGATCTCGAGACATTCATAGGTAAATGGAGACAACTTGCCTCTATCCTTATAAGTTCAATAAATAAAAATCATATTTATAAAAATCACATTGTGTCTCTAGTGTGAAATGTATTTAAAAATGTAGGAGTAATAAAACCCCAAATGTGTAATTGCTACTGTAAAGCAGACAGGAAAAGAAAATGCTCTAAATGATATAACTGCAGGTATTGTTAAGTGTGTAGGACTGATAACTATATTACTAAGTTTTGGATCATTGGGCAGAAGAGTTTGCAGTCTGATTTTAGAATGTCTACTTTGAACGTTTTAATTTTGTAACTTAAACAACTATTTCTAAGATAATGAACTGTAATTTATCAACTAGTATTTAATGTTTAGTTTTTTTTTCAGAAATTCTGTATTATTTTTACCCTTTGATTGGTTCTTTAATTTTCTCTTCAAATAAAATTTTAAATAAATAAACAAAAAAATTTTACTAGCAAAGAAAAGCCTAGAAAAGCCCACTGCAGAATTCCACCAAAAATTAAAAGGAGACTTAATGCCGACATTCCTCAAACTCTTCAATGAACTTGAAAGGGAAACGATTCTCCCTAACTCATTTGTGGAAGCGAGTATTACTCTAAAACCAAAACCACAGATAACCACCCAAAAAAAGAGAACTGCAGGTCAACCTTCCTAATGAACATACATGCAAAAATTTCTCAATGAAATACTGAGAAACAGAATAAAGGTAGACCCATGCCTATTACCATGTACTAAAGTCAAAATGGAAAACATATCTAAATATTAAAACAAAAAAATAAAACTGAATTTTCTGAAAGACAAAATAGATAGAAATCTTGAAGAGTTAAGTGCTAGGGTAGATAGAGAATTCATGAACAAAAATCAAACTGCACGGGATCCTTCCCAGAATCAAAAGCTGGATCCTTGTCTTATTAAAAAGTTTTTTGTGTTGAAAGAAATCTTCAGCAGAGTAAAGAAGAAACCCAAGAGTTTTGAAAAAATCTTAGTCAACTGTCTCTCAAAGAACATCAGTCCAGGACATATAAAGAATTTTAAAATTTCAGTCCCCTGACATTCAAATACCCTATCCAAAAATGGGAATCTGAGATGAATACACAGTTGTCTGATAAAGAAATACAAATGGCAAATAAATACATGAAAAAATGTTCATCATCATTTTTGTTAGACTAATGCACATTCAAACCACATTGAGGTTGCATATCACTCCAGAAACAATGGCCAGGATCAAGAAAACTACAAACAACAAATCCTGGAGAGTCTGTAGGTACAAGGTAGAGGAGAGTGGTACACCCATTATGGGTTTCAGTCTAGAGGTTCCCCTAAAAGCTGTGGTTAGAAGTCCCGTTTTACCCAAATATTCCACTTCTGGGCACCTTTCCAGAAGAAGTGAAAACATCAGGTCGCACTGATATGTGTGCATCCATGTTTATAGCAGCAAAATCTGTGTTAGCCAGATCTTGGAAACAACCTAGATGCCGATCAACTGAAGAATGGATAAAAAAGATGTGGTACTTTTCTACGAGGAGTACTACTCAGCTATAAAGAATGATCACATTGAGATATTTATAGGTAAACGAATGCAATTTGACACAATACTCACATGAAACAAATCAAACTCACATGTGTAAATACTGTACTATCTCCCTAGTGTAAGAGATGATTAGAGTATAAAAGATACAAAATCCTCAATAAATACAGTGATGGAGAAAGTATCTGGTCTAAGGAGAAAAAAGAGTATCTGAGAGAAAAGGAGGAAAAAGAAATGGGAAGGTAAAGTAAAAAAATATCTAAATTTGTATAAACACATAGGATAGCTAAGATGATTGTGATAAAAATTCTAGTAGTTCTTTGAACAAAACAGTTAACATTAATAGGAATGGAACAATTAGGCATGTTTGGGTCTGGTGATCTGAGGAACTCTTGTGAAGATCACAATACAAAGTAACAACCCTGATTATGCTCCTGTCACTTTGATGTGCAGGCCTATATCATCATTGTTTTGGGTACTTAGCTATCGTCATTTAATTGCATTTTTGTGTCTTTATTTTCTTGTAATTTGTTTTGTTTTGATTTTCCCACTAACAGAGAAAGGATAGTTGTACATCTAGAGGCTGATAGATGTCTAGAATTTCTCCTAAACTGTTTAAGAGAATCAATTATATTATGCAAGAAAGGATGAACAGATACTGCAGAAAAATAAACATGATGAAATCCACTGTTGACACCATACCATCATGCTGTGAAATCCAGTAAAGCTTTTGTTCTTTGTTCAGAGTGCTTTTCGTCTGTTTTCTGTTATTTAATTTCAACATAGGTGAAGGGATGGACAGCTCTATTTTGAAGAGAACAAGAGACATTATGGCAGTTTTTGTTGATTTTCTGTTGTCTTCTTTTGAAGGCCTGTAATGCCTAGATTACTCTTTTTCTATACGATTTATACTACATTGTTTTGTATGAATTCATTGTGATTGAAGATATGGACTACAATTTATAATGAAACAAGAGACATGCTAGCCATGGTAGATCTCCTACTGTCTTGCATTGAAATCTATTTCACTTACATTGTTTTCTTCTCATCTGCTTTGTTCTGTTTTGTTATGTTTTCTATTTCCATTTTTCAAAGAAAAGAACAATAATAATAATAATAATAAATTGTGGTGTATAGGTACAGTGGTACATTATTTGGCCATTAAGAGAGCCAAATCACGTTTTTGCAAAAATGATAAAACTGAAGGTGATCAAGTTAAATGAAAATATACATTTCAGAAAGACAAATATTGTATGTTTTCCCTAATATATGGAATGTAAACCATGACATGAAAGGAGTGGGAAGACTATTATTTGACGACAGACAAGAAATAAAGAGGAGCAAGAGAAAGTTGTAATCAAGGCACTATTTTGAATGGAAAAAGTTATTAAGTGTGTCATTGAGTTATTGTGATCCTGACATGAATTTATTGAGATAACAATGTACCCAGTACACTTCATTAAGTGAAAAATTAGCATGCAAAATCCTATACAGGAACATGATAAATTGTTTTATTTTAAAAAATATATTAATATAGAAATATGAAATGTTTGAGAATGGTATTCACTAGCTGTTTAATGACTCTGAAAAGGAGATGCCTAACACATTTTCTTTTTGGTTAAAAGTATTTCTGACCTGTGCCATTATAAAATGTTTTAAGAAGAAGGAGACAAAATGTGATGTTTTTTGATGTGATTGTAGCAATGTTTCATAGAGCATAGCTATCCCAAAACATGATGCTGTGCAACTTAAGTAAATTTGATTTTGTCAATTATATTCAATCAAATGAATTAAAATGAGTATATCTTCCAAAGGGATTAAACGGATATTCCTCATGGAAGGACTGTACGTGTCCTTCAATTGCTATTTTCTTAAAATCTGTACTATCTGTTACTTTTGCACCAATACTCGTATTCTGTGTGTATTTGTATTTTCATTCTACTTTTAACTTTTGCAATGTATTAAACATAACATGTGTTTATATTTTGCTTTTATCCCCACTCTGATTATCCTGGACTTTCACTGATTTATGAATTATTCTGAATGATAATTTATATAGTTATTGATATGATTATTTTTACATGCACTCTTACTTTACTTATATCAACTGTTCTATGAATCTTGACTGGCTTGTTTGTTACTTTGGGCTTATGTTTGTTTTAAAGAGCCTTTTTAATATTACAGCAAACGCTTCAATTTTTAAAAGCAATTTTAAGTTTATAGAAAACTAGAGAGGTAAATACAGAGATTTCACCGAAATCCCTGTTCCCACACATGTGCAATCTCCCTCATTACCAAAATTTCCCCTGATGCAACATTAGTGACAATTGACAATAATACAGTACAGTAATTCTACTATTGGGAGAACATCCTGCAAACTGAAATGAAAGTGCGGGCACAGGAGCACACACACACACACACAACAATACACACAGCATACACTGAGCTCTCAGCATAAAGATTATACTTTTAATACTGCTTAATATTATCAGAAATTAGAAATAGTTTGAATAATAACAAATTAGGAAGATAGAGCCATGATGTACCCACATAATATAATATTAAAAACGCCAGGCAGTATTTTTAGGAGCCCTAGGGAAAATGAGGATAAAAACACTAAGCCGTTATTTCCTACCTCACTCTTCCCAAAGAAAATCTCTAATTATAAAGAAAATGATTTAACGTCATAGGCTGGCAATGATTTATCAAAAAGCACGTACTTTAAACAGCTTGCATGTGAATAAACATCTATCCAGATTTATCAGATACCAATGAGAAATGCATACAGTAAGTGCAAATTAAAACCACACAATAAGATAGCAAACCTATTTCAATTGCATTTTCTCAGAAGACTGAGACAACTATTAAATGATATTCCTGAGAGCATTGTATGCACTAGGGCAAAACTGAGCAACTCACCAAGACACAAAAGGGAAATCACTGAAGTAAATGTGTTCAAAGGCTACCTGTAAGGGACAAAAGGAAAGCAGTCACCTGAAATGATGATAGAAGTTACTACATCATGATACCCATTTATGGTTAAGCAAGAAAAGAGCTTAAAAACTCTTGTGTGAAACAGGGCCTCCTTTATTCTTTTTCTGTCTCCTCTGCAATGAGGGTAAATAAAAGCCCAGGCAGGGTGCACATGATTTCCCCTGATAGGGCAAGTTAGGAATGCTGGAGAGCTAGGAAGCTGACACACTGCTTATTTCCCCCATGCCCAACTGTCTCTTAAGTCCATGGTCTTTACTAAACCAGTATGAAAATTTGGACCATTTACACCCAAGCATTTTTTTGTTTACTTTTTGGTCTACAGTATGTAAAGAGAAATGGTCGTGTGTTACACTTTAAAACTATAATATAGCTAATGTATATGAATATCAAAACATTTATATTTTTCTTTTCACTGTTTTAAGGGGGAAAATGCAAACATAAATCTAATGGTATCTTTGGCCTGATTCGTGCAACTAATACATCCATAAATGGTTCACTGAAAGAGGTTACAATTTTTAGTGAGTTTTCAGGAGGCTTCTCAGAAAATTTTGACATATTTTTATGCTATCTGTTCTTCATCCTTGTAAATAGCAGTTCATGAATGCACTGTGTGTGGTGAGCAAGGAGGGTAGAGTTAACAGTGCTCTGTGCACAGGCCAAGAGAGTTCCACTGTCACACAGTCTGTGCAAGGGCACTGTACAGTCAAATCATAAAAAATAGTGCTGAAAATCACAGGAAATTGCTAAAAGTGTGTGATCTTGTGGGGCTGCTTTTGAGTGACATGTACAGCCGTCAGGCAATGTGTGGAAGACACCTGCTTTACAAGTTCTCTCAGCATAGTACTTCAGTTTCAAATGACCTTGACCTGACCCAGTGTCTCTATTCATTAGCGTGTCTTTGTCTAATGAGATTTTCAAATGGACTAACAGGGACTTTTATTCAGGTAGGTCTTCTTCCTGTCTCAAATTTTCTGAGAGTGATTCTAATAAATCGGTATTTGCTGGTCCCAGCATAGTCTTAGAGAAAAATCAGGCAAGAACTCTCCACAGAGCTCTCAGTTCCATTTTGTGGCTATGCAAACAAAACTCTCATACCTGGTCCAACAACCTTCATGAACTCAGGATGCACTGAGAATGAACTAATTCAATAGCTTCAGCCCTGCTTCACCAATACCAACATAGCGTCTGCTCTCAGACCGTAGGTGCTTCCCCAGGTTGTAGCTATCTTTAGAATAGCTACAAGATTTTTCTTCAGAAGGACTGAAAGCACCCATTTGTTATTCATCAGCAAACAGATGTAAAGCAGGTGCCAGGTGCTGGAGGTTCAAAAGCAAGCTTTTTGGGAGACCTCCAAACCTTCACAAACTTCAGCCATATGAACTTGTACCAATGCCTTGTTTCTTCACCCAAGTTAATTTGGTGAGCCTTAATCTGTCTGAGAAATTGACATAAATGAAATGTTTTAGGATAATAGCATTTATGTTTCTTATACTAAAAATCTTCATGGGTGTAATAATTCACACCCTGGTATAAAGTCCAAGGAAGCAAGAGACTGAAATATGGGAAGCCAAGGCTTTATTTCCAGTCCTGCTGATGGGTCTTTGGAGCCAATTTGGAGACTGTATGCCAGAAGCTGAAGGAAGGATTCTAAAAAGAGCCTGGAGGAAATGGGGAGAGGGGGAGATACAAAGAAACCTGCAGAGCCATCAAACTTCTTGACCCAAATCTGGAAACTGTATAGCTGTCCACTTAGTTCTGACAGCCTTGGGAGCTTCTGGTGCCTTCTGAGTTACTCCCATCCTTCAGATAAGAATTATTGGCAATAACATTTGCAGAAGCAAGTATAAAGCCAATTATCTCAGGACAGCTCGTTAACACTAAGAGATGGGAAGGGGTTGAAATTTATAACAAGCTAAAACGTAATCCTTCACAATGATTTGGAACTTAACCTTTTTGGTGCATTAGGGTTAAGCCACAACATTTTCCTGTAATTTCCTTGAAGCTAAGGCATATTTTATGACAGACCACCACCGGGTCAGGAAGAGGTCACCAGAAACCCAAAATCTTTATGGCCTAGCCTAGATAGATAGGTAAGGGAAGAGGGGAGGCAATAAGGCACCATACAGAGGAGAAAATGGTGGTTATGTTTTTCTTTCTTTCTGGGGAGGGGGATCAAGGTCAGGTAAAGGGTTATGCTAATAAGCAAAACTCCCTGCACACAGGCAAGTTAGTTCAAACAAGGCTAAATTAGAAGAACATCCTAGTTTTCTTTAGCTTTTTAGCAGAGAATAGAGGTGCCTATCAGTGATTAGCAACCCTTGTTAGCTTGTTTTAGCACAACCTCTGTTGTTTGTAGAGGGCAACAATGGTTAACATATCAATTAGGTAATGTTTTACACTTCTTTACAGAGAAGAGCATTGCTTAACATATCAATTAGGTAATCCAAAGATATAAGAAGAAAAACACATACAGTAAGCCCGTGTTACAGGTTTTGTTATAATACACATATAATGAAGCTATTTTCTTAGAGTACAACATTCCCCACTGATTTTAGTCAGTGAGTCAAATCATTGACTCATTGGCATCTGTTTATAACCTTGCATGTGTCTTTAAAATCATAAGCTTTTAAGATCTTTGACATAGTTTATCAAATTTTTTATAATACAAGGCCCAGTAGGAGGATTAACAAAGGTCTTGCAGTTGTCTTTAAAGCTGTTAATCAAAAGGCGAAAGAAAACAAAGATTTAAATTTACTCTGTTTTATCATACAAGTAACAATATTTAAGTCAGACAGAGGCCTCCTTGGGGCCTCTACAAAGGAGAACACAAGATTATCAGTTACATTAGCCAACCTTAAGTTTTAAAGAGTCCTTGGAAGAAATGACAGTTCACTTATCTGCAGGCTGATTGTCTTTTGAAGCTTGGACCTGCTTGCAGCAGGAACAATGAATCCAGGTAGGCTTTCAGATACTTTGACAGTCCATTGCGGCTCAAGAGATTTACAGTGAGGTCACTTGTCCAGATGCCTAGGCTCTCCAGCTTGCAGTGGGCAGCAGTGAAATAACCAGTGGATGGAAGTCAGAGCTAGCTGAAAAGTCTGGGGGGACTTAATAAGATCAGCTAATTTTTAGAAATCTTTAAGGATAAGAGGTTGGTCTCTCACATAAAACCACAAAAGAGGAAATATCTGCAACATAGGGGGTGCATCATGCATGCAAATGGGCAAAAGGAAAAGAGACTCACCCCGTTTTTGCCAGTTTTTAAGGCCATTAGTAATTATGGTCTTTAAAATCTGACTGATCTTTTAACCTCTCCTGAACTCTGAGGCTGGTAAGCCCAATGGAGTTTTTAATTGATCTGCAAAGCTTAGGTTAATTTGAGTAACTAAGCTATAAAAGCCAGGCCATTGTCGGACCCCACAGATATCAAGGGAGACCAAATCAGGGAAACTGCTATCAGAGCTGACTAAGACTAAGTAGAAAATGCTTTTACCTATCTAGTGAAAAAATCAACCATCATAAGTGAACACTTATATCCTTGAAATTCAGGCCTTTTATTTTTGTAAAATCTATTTTCCAGTGTTTTCTAGACATAGTCCCACGATAACAAGTGGTTTCTATTTGTTGCAGTACTTTTGGATTTACCAATGGGCACTGAGGGCATCTGAAGCTCAAGGACCAGGCTAGCTTGATATTATCCCCCAAGGATCTCTCCAAAGTTGACCTACCAGATGCTGGTCTTTTCAAGGGCAAATGGGCTCTGACTAAAAAAGTAGGTGGGATCAGCAGTAATGTCAAGCTTATCTCAGTCCCCACTGATTTTGGGGCTTTCTGGCTGACTTTTGGAAGGTGGCATTTGCCAAATTATTTTCCCGTATAACAAGATCATCTTCTGCCCAATGGCTTATACAGAAGATAGTAGCCACTCTACTTGGCATCTAGATGGCAAACAACAAGTCAAAATTTGGGGAGCATTTTTAACCTTTTGACCCCAGAAGACAATAAACACCATTTTTGATAAAGACAACTTGGGACCTCAGTGTGGGCAATGAGTTTAGCCCACTATTCTGACATCTCTGGCTCTAAGATTTGTTCCCATAGAATTTGAGAGTGTATAACAGCGGTTCCTGTGACCCTCTTACCTTGATAGACAGGTAACTGCTTCTATTGCAGAAGTACGATGGAACTCCAGATAGAGACTTATTTGCTTATCAGGTTGAAGTCCCATGAAGTGATCGATGACCTCAGTACAATTGTGGTGAGGCAATGAGGGGTCATCCTCAGGCAGAAAAGTAGCCAAGTTTGAAGCCGATGTTTCCAGAAATAGTACCTGACAATGTATGGCTCAGGAGTTAGACATCCATCAGTCTGGTGGTGCCTTGATCAGATTCTCCAGTGAATAGGAGGAAACAATTAAGAGTTTTGTGTAAAATTCAATTTTTAAGCCTCCTTTATGATGGGGCTACTGAGGAAATCATTGCAGACAGGGTGGCCATTAGGCTGCCACAGAATTAAGTCTCTTGGAAAAATAGGCAACAGGCTTCTGCCAGGGTCCCAGATTCTGGACCAGTCCTGTGCTTGCTAGAAATTTTGCACTTGCTTTTTAGTCACAGGAACTGGAATCTGTTGGATGGCTTGCAACAACCAGTGCAGTCTTTCTTTGTATAGACAGGTTCTGACAAGGTTGGAGGGACTAGCATCAGAGGAGTTACTTTTTCTGTTGGCCCCTCTGATGTGGTTGCTACTTTTTGAGCAGCCTGATCTGCCAAATTGTTTCCTAGGGTGAATAACAGCAACCTGCTGAGCAACCCAGACTGCTGCCAGAAAATCTATGAGCTGTGGAGCATTTTTTTTATCTTAGTCCCAACTGAGTTTAAGAGACCTTGCTCCTATTAGATGGCTCCATGTACATGTATAGTAGCAAAAGCATATCTACTATCAGTATAAATGTTTACCCTTTTTCCCTTGGCTAGTTTTAGCACCTCAGTCAAAGCAATGAGCTCCGCCTTTTGGACAGAGATGCTTAACCCAGAGTACCTCCTTTTCGGTGGTCACTGCTTCCCTGGCCTCTCATCTGCCGATCTGGATGAAGCTGCTTCCATCTGTGGAATTCCACCATTGGTCATCAGGCAAAGGGTGGCTGGGTTTAAAGCTGAAGCAGTCTTGAAAACTACAAACTCTGGGTCTAGGATCAGGGCCTAATAGTGTGGAAATCTGGCATTCGAAAGCCATTTTTCAGGAGGGGTTTTGATAACAGTCTCTAAAATGTTGGACTTCATTACAGAAATCTTCTGTCCAAAAGTGAGTTTCTGAGCCTCTTTTAGTAGCATTGCCACAGCAGCCAGAATTTTTAAGCATGAAGGCCACCCTCCTGTTACTGGATTGAGCCTTTTGGAAAGACAGGCTATAGGTCTCTTCCGAGGGCCCATATCCTGAGTTAGGGCTCCTTTGGCAATGCCCCTGAGTTTATCTATGAACAAGGTGAATGGCTTGGTAACATCAGGGAGTCCCAGGGCTAGGTCCTCTGTCAAGGCCCACTTGAGCTGCTGTAAGGTCCATTCACATTTATCAGTCCAGTTCAGTGAGTTTTTACCTTAAGGGAGTCATATAGGGGGTAAGCTGTTTCAGTAAAATTTAGAATCAACAGCCTGGAGTATCCGACAGCTCCCAGAAATTCGTGTACCTGTTTCTTAGGTTCTAGGAATGAGATCTGTAATATAGCCTGGACTCTTTCTTTAGATAAAATCCCCCATTTTTCCCAGCAATTTGTAGCCCAGATGAGTCACAGCCTGATGGCACAATTGGGCCTTTTTAACCGAGAATTTATAGCCCAGTTGCTCCAAACTCCTTAACAGTTCCTCAGTTGCCTCTCAACAAGCTTACAAGCTTCTAGGTGGGTTGAGGCTATTAACAAGTCTTCCATGAACTGGAGGAGCACTATCTCACGGTGTTCTTTCTAAAATTCCAAAAGATCTCTTGCTAATGCCTCATCAAAAAGAGTGGAAGTGTTCTTGTAACCCTTAGGTAAATGTGTCCAGATCAGCTGTCCTTTTACCCCTGTATCTGGGTCAGTCCATTCTAAGGGAAAAAGGGGTTGACCCACCAGAGTAAGAGGCAAAGTGAAGAAAGCATCTTTCAGGTCCAGAACAGAGTACCAGGTGTTTTCAGAATTTGGCACTGTTGGGTATAGACTCAGAATTCGTCTATTAACCTCTCTGAGATCCTGTACAGGGTGATAGTCATTTGTCCCTGGCTTCCTAACTGGAAGCAAGGGCATGTTCCAGGGAGAGACACAAGGAATGTGAATATCATTGTCTCTTAACCTCTGTATGTGGACTTTAATCCCTTTCCGGGCCTCCAGATTTATTGGGTATTGCCACAAGCAGATGGGGCGTGCTTGTGGTAAGATTTCCACCACAAGGGGAACCTGGGTAATTGCTAGCCCTGGAAGATTGTTTTTTGCCCAGACTGTTGGAAACTCTTGTTTCTATTTACTTAACAGTTTTAACTTTAAGTCAGTTTGTGACAACTCAGGTACACAGGACAAATTTCCCAGTAGACGGTAATTTTTTCCTGTTTTAAAAGACCTTTTGTGCTATATCTATTAACTGGATGAGGGGCATTTTCTCAAAACTCTCAAAGCTTTGTAATTTTTGTCTAACATGTGGGGCCAGCTGAGTTGCAAAGAGAACAACTGGCAATACTAGGGTAACCTCCTTACCTCTGGTTGTCCAATCGGGGTGGGACAAAAGGAAAACATGGTTTTGGCATTCCAGATCAGGGAGCAGGCTTCATCTAGATGGCAAACCATCATTTGTCCCAGGGTGCCACGTGGCAGGCCATCATTTTACTGAAATTACATACTTAACAAAAAGAGGCTTTTTCATAGGTAACAAAATTATGCCATATAATCTCCCAGATGTTCATAGCACATGCAAGAACTTATATCTTATCTCTATTATCACCTATAATCTCATTTTCATGGAAGCATTTTGCAACAAAGTTTTACCAATCTTATAAATAAATCTACCAAAACTGATCTAATACTGTCAAATTTTGAGCACATTTACTTCTTGTCAAACCTGTTATTTTCAGTACTACAAACCAAGACAAATAAAATGCACATCATCTCAAGCTTTCTATAACTTACAAAATACCCCCAAGTTTTATCTTCTTTCACATTCTGGCACAGCCAGATATTTTTACTTGAAGACAAACCACTTTCTTTGTCCTTTTTTTTTTACTATTACCAGTCAATTATCTTTCCTCTTGCTTCTCAGACAACATTAAAACTCTCAACAAAACACTTGAAGTCACCTTTTAGTAGTCTAAAACATATTTAATTATTTTATGTCTTTCTACCACATTAAAATGCTGTATTTTTTTAAAAAATGAAAACTTTTAACTGTCTCAATTACCGTATGACCTGGTTTTTACTTGGTAAAGTTTATATGATCCTTAAAAACCATAAATATACACATATATGTGCACATATGTTTACATTTTAACCAGAAAGAAAAATACTCCTTTTAAAAGGCATGCCATGGTTGCAAGCAATCAGTTGAGGACTACAATATTAAACAAGGCACCCCAACATTAAAGATGCAAACAAGGGGCTGGGGATTTAGCTCAATGGCATAAGCAGCTGCCTTGCAAGCAGGCGGTCATGAGTTCGATCCCTGGTAACGATAAAAAAGGACAAAAAAAAGTTTTAAAAAAAATACACAAACAAAGGATGCTTTGTGCACAGTTTGGTGAGTTAAAGAAAATAATGTTTTTTTTTATTATGAACCTTGAATCTAATAAGCCATATGGATCCTGCAACAGAAATGGGTAGCAAGCCCCTAAGTTAGTAACAAATTTAAACAGGCAAACAATTCTAACGTACAAAAACACTGCACATCAATATCTAAATCCCTTTGTCCATTTTGGGCTCATAGAAGTGGTTCCTAGGAGAGAATGTTCTGTTAGATTTGGGGTAACCAAAACGAGAACAATTAGAACAAATGGACACACAAACAGACATACAAGACAAGCTGCAGCAAAATGGCCTTTGCTTAAAAATTAGTCAAATTTTGGCATGTGGAGGAATTAACAAATTAATGAACAGAGAGGTTCCCCACCATGGGGAAGAGTCAGAAATGGAAGAAAGTTCTTCCCAAAACCAAAAACCAATTGACTCTGTCTTCGGAAGGTTCCCACTCCCCAAACTGAGGGTGTCCCCTTCCCAATGGAGTGATTCCGCCCCCGGGGCAGAGTCACAAAGGGACAGAATTCATTCGAATAACCAATTGACTCTGTCCTTGTGAGGTTCTCACTCCCAAATTGAGGGCATCACCTCAACATTAGAAATTGACCACAGCCCAAACAACCCATCCAGAGTACTTACTTTCAAATGTTCAGAAATGAATCTAGGGTCTTGCTCCCATCCAGGGCAGCCCCCATATGTAATAACTCAAACACTGGTGTATAATAAGAGGAAGCAAGAGACTGAAATTTGGGAAGCAAAGACTTTAATTCCAGGCCTGGTAATGAGTCTCTGGGAGCTAATTTGGAGAAGGCTTGCCAGAGACTGAAAGGAGGACTGTAAAAAGAGGCTGGAGGAAAAGGGCAGGGGAACAAAGA
Organism: Cavia porcellus; assembly: GCF_034190915.1. NCBI lineage: Eukaryota > Metazoa > Chordata > Mammalia > Rodentia > Caviidae > Cavia > Cavia porcellus. The sequence continues at coordinate 20,998,741 of NW_026947484.1, read as the reverse complement.
AACCTGCAGAGCCATTAAACTTGTTGACCCATATCTGGAAACTGTATAGTTGTCCACTTAGTTCTGACAACCTTGGGAGCTTCTGGTGCCTTCTGAGTTACTCCCATCCTGCAGATAAGAATTATCTGCAAAAACATTTGCAGAAGCAAGTATAAAGCTAATTATCTCAGGACAGCTAGCTAACACTAACAGGTGGGAAGGGGTCAAATGTTATAAGAAGCTAAAACTTAATCCTTCACAATGATTTAGAACTTAACCCTTTTGGTGCATTAGGGTTAAGCCACAACATTTTCCTGTAATTTCCTGCAAGCTAAGGCACATTTTAAGACAGACCACCACCGGGTCAGGAAGAGGTCACCAGAAACCCAAAATCTTTATGGCCTAGCCTAGATAGATAGGTAAGGGAAGAGGGGAGGCAATAAGGTGCCATACAGAATGGAATAAATGGTGGTTATGTTTTTCTCTCTTTCTGGGGAGGGGGATCAAGGTCAGGTAAAGGGTTATGCTAATAAGCAAATCTCCCTGCACACAGGCAAGTTACTTCAAAGAAGTTTTAATTAGAGGGCCATTCTAGTTTTCTTTATCTCTTTAGGGGAGAATAGAGGCACCAGTGATTAACAACCCTTGTTAGGTTGTTTTAGCACAACTTCTGTTGTTTTTAGAGGGCAACAATGGTTAACATATCAATTCGGTAAGGTTTTACAATTCCGTACAGAGAAGAGCATTGATTAATATATCAATTAGGTAATCCAAAAACATAAGAAGGAAAACACATACAGTAAGCCCGTGTTACAGGTTTTGTTATAATACACATATAACAAAGCTATTTTTTTAGAGTACAGCAAGGAGCATTGTCACATTTTAAGTTAGTACAGCAAATAGGAAATTAGAAAGACTGGGTAGAACTTCTAGGCAAAAGGTTTCCAAATGCATACGCACTGTGAGTTGTAGGCATACAGGGAGAAAAACCAAAAAAAGAGCAGTCACATTTTATGGTTTACCTAAAAGTGTAGTGTAAACTCAAACACGAAAGTCACACCATGTACCATTACATATTTAAAAGAACATTAGATTCAAAAAGCTCACGTAGCACCAGAAAATTGAACAACAGGCCGAACCCACAAACAATAATGGTTAATGTTACATATTTGCTTTCCAAGCCCACAGTTACCCATCAAATTCAGACAGCGTTTAATGTACAGACCACACTTGTGCTATGAGACAAACTGTTGACACTGTATCCATGTTTTTAGGCTGTTCTTGGCTCAAGTATAGTGAGCAATCTTTCTCTGTCATCCTAATGCCAACTGGAGGGTTGTCTAGTTACGCTTGTCCACAAGGACCCCTCATTCAATATACTCACAAACAACCAGTATAAAACTCATTTTCACATTGGGATAATGTCATCTTTTAGGTACCTGCCACCTGCCTTCTTTTTGTTCATGGAGAATATGGTAGCAGAATATCTTAATGATCCAGGTCATCTTCATAATAAGGGTGAAGCAGCTGACTTCAAAAATTCTGAGTGAAAAAAATGTCTCCTGCAACACAGGTGTTCCAAGCTATGATTGAAAAGGTAAAAATGAAGATATACAAGAAACAAAACCATATAGAATGATGTACATTAAGACACAGAAATAAAAATCTAGATGTACTTTCTGCATATGTAACCACACACATAAACATATATTTAATATGCATATAGGTATGTCAATGTATATGAAAATGTATAGAAACGCAGAGAGAAGTATTGCATATAGAAAGTTAGAGATAGATAGAGATTCACATAGCCGTGTTGACAATCACATTTCGCATTGTAACTGACATTATAGTTAAAAATATTTTAAAGGCCTTTTATGTAGCCTATATTGTCTCTGTCAAATTAGATCATAAAATCCAGAAATAGGCAACTGAGCCATGTAACTGAAACAAAGTCCAGACTTCTAAACCTCAGACTCTTTCAACTGACAGATAAACTCAGAGCCCCACTGAAACCTTTCTAGTGATCTTTCTCCCCAAAACCCACTGGAAACTGCCAGCATTCTAAGATATCCTCCTGCCTCTATTGCAAGAACTTCCTGAAAAGAAAATATCTAGACTTACTAGAATGACCATTCAAAACACAATTCTAATTATGAAATCACTTGTTTTGCTGACCTGAAATCTGTACAGTGTTGTTTTGACGACTTCTAAGAGTGATAGACAGTTTTCAGAATAGTAAGCATGCATCTTCGGTGTGTGTTTTGTGTTTGTGTGAGTTTTTTTTTTTTTTTGGTGTGTGTGTGTGTGTGTGTGTGTGTGTGTGTGTGTGTGTGCACCAAACTCTCAGCAACCATTTGACTATTGGTACATCACTTAATATCTCTGACTGCTTCATCTTAGAATGTGTAAATGTAGGTCCAGTGCAGGATATGAAAACTGCAGTTGGATAAGCTAAATAAATCCCTGGTAAAACACGGTAAGGTATGGATTAATAATGATGCCTTTTATTTTCTCGTTTTTTCATACATTCTGCTACTAAGTAATAGTCACACATTATTTCAGGATTGCTATGATGTACCTTTACCTTACTTCTTCAGATTTTTATGGTTGAGTTAGCAGTTGACAGTGCCATAAATATCCTTCCTTCAGAAACATTTTACATTACAGCACCCAGGCTGGGAAACCTCTCACAACTAACTAATTCCTGTTCATTTAACCCATTATAAAATATAGGGAAAAATAAAGCCCTGGTCTTACTGATTCTGTGATGACTAGAGCAACAGTGAGATTTTTGGAGAGAAAGAACCTAACACAACAATGTGAGCTGATACCCGTCCCACTAACTCCAGTTCCCATTATGTCCTCAGGAGATCTTAAGGACCACTTACGATCTGTGCATATGTAGTTAAGAACTCATACCTGCAAATTCAGAGTCTTAACATGACACAAAAAGCAAGTCGCACATTGTCATAAAAAAACCCTTCATTATAAGTAATCCTTTTAAATGTAAATAGTTTAAACTTTCCAAAGATTTAAGAATGATTTTAGAAATGTGATCCAGCCATGCAATATTCAAAATACACAAGTGCACAGAAAAAAAAGATTAGCAGTGCAGTGAGCAGGACAAAGAGGTAAAGGTTAATGAGGAGCAATCATTTTATATTTATACAACGTTCAAGGTGCTAGAAATATTTTGAATTTTGAAATGCACGTTTTGAATGCCATAAATTCTACTGAATTGTATGCGTATAAATAGTTACACATGTAACTTGTTAACTTCCCATCAGTTTTAAAAATGAGACAAAAATGTGTTTATCATCATCCCTTGTTAAATTTTTCAATACAAATATAACATGACAAAAGTATTAGATCATACTTCAAAACGTTAAAGCTAAGTATTAATCAGTGAAGAAAATCAGGTAATTTTTTTATGCAACTGAGGCAAGTTCGGGAAGAGTTTAATAATTTACACTTTATGTTTATTTTTTAGTGTACAACTTTAGACATTTATTGCATATTAAATATTTTAATAAGTCTATGAAAAAATTATTAAGGTAATACTGAGTAATTGGATATTTTAAATGTGTTTAAAATGTTTACATTGTAAGATTAATTATGAATGAGTATAATAGGAAGTAAATTGCAGTGTATATGCAGCATTGCACTGAGTTAACGTGCTCACCACATAAGTTTAATGTGCTGTATATATGACTATAGAAATCAGTACAGTGATTCCTCAGAAAACCAAAAGTAAACTTCTATTCAGCCCAGTCACCTCCCTTCTTAAGATAGCAGTTTCCCTATATTCCTAAAAGAGTGAGAAACATTATTACAGTAATATACTCATATCCATATTCATAGTAGCACAATTCATAGCAGCTATAACTTAGAAGCACACTGTTTGTCTGTCCAGGATTAGATGAATTTTTAAAAACATGGCATTGAACACAAAGGAGTACTACTCTTCTATAAGCAGGACAAACATGAGTTATTTGTAGAAAATGGTTGTACTTAGGACCATGATGTTAAGTAATCAATCAACACAACATTAAATATCACATGGTTTCTCTTTTATAAGAAACCTAAAGTATAAATAAAGATCCAAATAAAAGATACATAATAAGAAACAGTGATAGATTTTTTTCAGATAAAAAGAGGAGTAAAAGTTGTAAGGAGGGGAAAGAGAAGAGACAAGAAGAGGACAAGAAGAAATAAAATGCATTACATAAAAAATTCTCACAATAAGTATAATCATTATGTAACATAAATATGTATAATAAAATTTTCAATGGTCTGGGGGAGATAGACAAAGGCATGCTATTTTTCCTTCCTGCTCTCTGAATATTCTTAATGAATATGTATTATAATTACAGTAAGAAAGAAAATTTTGCCTTCTAATTATTTACTACTGGGAAAGTTCAGTTAAAAACAAGCTGAACTTTGATAAATTGTGATGGTCCTCTATTGAGAAGGAAGATACATCGGAATGTTTTCTTCTCAAGTGTAATACTCCTAATAGAAAAACATGTAAAACATGAACAGGAAACTTAAATTACTAAATCAAATTGTTCAGACCTACAGTTGCGCCTTGAGCAACAGGGTTGCAGTGGATTCAGGCAGGCAGGCTTCAAAACAGGAACACTATTGCAGAAGGATTTCATAGAGCAAGGCAATTCTCAATTCCTATAAAATGGAAAGGAGCGAAAAGAAAAAGAGCCCTAAAAACAAGGGACCAGTATCCTAATATACACACCAAGACAACTCCATATTTTAGTTCTGGTGATTCTACTGGGATCCACAACAGCACAACCAATGCAAAGGGAGTAACCTATGTCAAGACATAGACTGAATTGCAAGGACCCACAGCAATTTGCTAATTTAGACTAAAAATGCCAAGTGCAGACATTTTGTTGAAAAAATATTGAGAAGAGAGGCCTACTCTGTCACAATCAATGTTTCCAATTAAATAAGAAATGTTTAGGATTCCCATAGAAGGAGGCTATGATGATATCAGAGGCACCAGATTGATTGAGTGGATGCTGGCCACACTTTGTTATTCCTAAGTACATTGCTCCACTGTGGCCTTCCTGAAATTGGGTTACTGGGTTTCTGTCTCTTTCATCAGATGGTCAGCTCACTCTCCAGCATGCTTGCTCCTAGCACAAGAGATGGTCCTAATTCTCAAATGCTTCTAAAACTACTCTGATGAAACCTGGCATTGATAATTCTGTCACTGGGAACCCAGGTTTATGAGAATGTCCTGGCCAATACCACATCCTGCAGACCCACCTTGCTCGCCGGGGTTTCTGGTGAGGACAGGAACACATGATTTGATCTGACTCATTAGCTGTGGTCATTGTATGGGTCTCATACACTTGAAAGGTGTCATGATGAGTGGAGACAGTGGCAGTAGTGTGTTGTTTTAGAAAGCTTCTCATGGTAAAGCACCACAAAACCAGTGTCAAACATGTGCTCACTGAGCAAACTCCTCCCCTCTCCTCTGCTGGGGATAAAAGACAACATGGAAAAATCTTCAGCAGCTCTGACTTGGAGTCGCTTCTTGCTTCTTGGGAAGATGCAGCTGCTCCTGCTGCTGTTGGCCTTTTTTCTGCTCCCCAGAGCAGAGTCAGGTGATTAACCATCTCCACCCTCCAGAGGTCCAATCTTATTGCACAGAGACCATGAATATCCTGTCCCTATGCAATACCCCCAGAGTCTTCTGTCTGCCAGCATTGCTCTGAACCTGAACTCCAATCCCACCAGAGGGAATCAGGTAGGACACTGTATAAGCTACCAGAGTTTGTTTTCAAGAAGAGACAGTGGGTAATGTACCCTCAGTAAGAGTCAGCTTGCACATCTAGAGAGTCTTTCTTCAAAGTTCCTGCAGGTGAGAAGTAAAAAGAAGAAAATATCAAGCTCTCCTAAACAGGGCAGAATAAGCCAGTCTTCCAGGTCAGGGGAGAGGAAAGGCTTTGTATTCATCTGCCTAGCAGAGATGAGATGCCCAGAGTTCCCCAGAATGCATGGAATCTCTCTCCTCAGAACACTGTTTCTACCTCTCCTCACTCCTACTAACTTTTTCCTGCTCTACTTTCCTCCTCTGGACTTCAGTGGCTCCTCTGTTTTCCAGTAGGAGCCACAGAGGCAGAGTCACACTTCTTTGCTTTCCAGAATCCCATCTGCACTGCTCTACTAATCAGACACTAACTGCAGCTCTTTCTTCATGCTTCCAGGGAACAGATCTGAGACACCCTCTACATGTCAGGCCTTAGGAAAGAGGATAAGACCACATCTACAGTACACCTAGAGGGCGGCCAGAAGTAAGCATCACCCTCCTAGACATCACAGGACTCAGAAAGGTTTTATTTACTCAAGGGATGTAAAAAGTTAGCAGAGCAATGATGAAAAGCCTCAGAGATTTTATTTTCCCATGATACATATAGTCATCTCCAATCAAACAAAGGAAAAGGACAAGTAGAACAAGACTCAATTTCCTGCACTTTGGAGAACAAGTTGAGTCATTTTCCTGTAGGTTCCTGTCCACTTCAAGAAATTGCAGGCTCCCAAATGCCCAATGGCAGGTTCACAGACTGTAAGTAGATACTTGTTCAAGGACTCAGTGGCTGCACCCAGTCTTCTCCTTGTTTTCAGGAGAGATCATCGGGGGACATGAAGCCAAACCCCACTCCGCCCCTACATGGCTTACCTTAAGATTAATTCTAGTGAAATATGTGGTGGCTTCCTGATTCAAGAGGACTTTGTGCTGACAGCTGCTCACTGTTTGGGGAGGTGAGAAAGGAAAAACAGTCCACAGTCTACAGGAAACACTTCTCAGAGCCCTTTTTCTAGGGAGCTCGCTGAGCTCATGGACATAACCATGAGGAGGTCTGGTAAGAGTGAGAAAAGGTAATCATATACCAAGGGGAGAGAAACAAGGTGGCACCAAAGAATTCCTGATATATGGAAAACCAGGGCAGTCAAACCTGATTACATGTAGACCCAGGACCATACTTTTGCATAACCATGCAAAGAAAAGCAGTTTCATGTCCTTTCCTGGAGGCACTGACCATTGAGAACCTCTGGTGCCCAAGGTGTCCTCCCTCAGTACTAAGAAGGAGGCACAGCCATTCAGGCAGGTTGCCCTCTGTCCTCTACAGCTATGCCCTGTTTCAGCTGTGGCCTGCTTTTACAGATGCTGGGTTGTGTCTTTTGTCGCTCCCCATCCACCAATCCACTTGTCTCTGTGTACAGCCAAATAGAGGTCACCTTGGGGGCCCACAACATAGAGGAACAAGAGGACACCCAGCAGGTCTTCCATGTATAAAAGGAGTTTCCCCACCCAGACTATAATCGGAAAAAACGCATCAAGCACATCATGCTGCTGAAGGTAAGGCACATGTCCTTGTCACTCTTGCTCTCCTCAAGAATGGTTGCCACTTCCACTGGCACCCTGCCCCTGCCCTCTTTGCCATCATGTCCATCACACTGTGCATACCCAGGAGCATACACTGAACTGGACTTCCTTACTTATTTTCCACCAGCTGGAGAAAAAGGCCAAGCTGACTAAAGCTGTGCAGCTCCTCAACCTGCCCGAGCGCAGGACAGAGGTGAATCCAGGTACCCGGTGCCAGGTGGCTGGATGGGGAAATTTTGCTCCAGAGGAAACACATTCAAGAACACTGCAGGAAGTGGAGATGATAGTGCAGAATGACCAGAAGTGTGAGGAGCGCTTTACAACGTATAATCGTGCTACTCAGATTTGTGTGGGAGACCCAAATATTAAAAATACTTCGAATAAGGTAAGAGGAGCCATATGTCACAATTGGCTTTGTGGGAAAGAGTGTTTGGGACAGATCTAGTACCATGAGACTCAAACATCATGGATTCCTTACTCCCGCAGGCTGTTATGTTTCTCCCAGAAAAGAGAAGAAGGGAACAGTCTGAGCTTGGAGGTTCTAAGCTGATACCTTTTTACTAAGGGGCCTCTGGTGAAGGAAACCCCACTGGAAGTTTCAGTTTGCAACACAAGACATCAGCTCATGGCACAGGCATGAGAAAAAATTTTACCTGGTATGCAGGAAATATAACCTCCTAGGAGACTGAAGCCCTCCTTGTCAATGAGCTCATCATCTGTGCTCATTGTCAGACTTGGTCATCAGCCACCCTGGCCAGTAATGAATGGTCCTCACAACTCTACAGGGGTGAGGTCCAGACCTGGGGATGAAGAAAAAGGCTGGATCAAAGAGTGAAAATGTTCATAGTCAGAGCTCAGCAGCTAAGAGCCTATAGTTCCCTCTAATCTCTCACAAGCACACCTTAAAATCAATACTGAATGAGACAGTTTGGGATAATGGAAGTGAGAAGAGAAGTGGTGCCATGGTTCACAGACTCACTCTCTATTTACAGGGTGACTCCGGAGCGCCCCTGGTGTGTAATAATGTGGCACAGGGCATTTTCTCCTATGGACGTAAAAATGGAATGACACCAAGTATCTTTACCAAAGTCTCATGTTTTCTACACTGGATAAAGAAAACCATGAAACAGAGCTGACAGCTCACAGCAAAGTAAATCCCCTCTATCAGCAATTGTCTTACCTGAATCTGGGTCTAGAATCACTCTAGAACAGATACCAGGAACTAAATAAATTTTTCATCTCAGTTGAAGGCTAGTTTTGTGTTTGCTCTCTTACTTTGGTTCATGGGGACCAACTCTGTGGTAAGCAGGACAGTGACACAGTTCTGATGATTTCTGCCATCTCCACTCCTTCTCCACTCAATACCTTTCCAAATCTGCTCTCAAAACTGTTAGCAAGTTCCTCCTTATACACTTTAGCTTCTCCTCAGCCTATCTTTTTGCAAGGGCTAAAGTTAAGCACCAACTGAAGAAAAAGGGAACATCTTTCTTCCTAAGGCTCCGGGAACATGTGACTTCCTTTGTGACACATGTAGAGGGGAAGGTGATGATTTCATGGGTCCTGGAGTTCAGCCAGGAACCACTGAGGTAACGACTGGACCACATCAGGCTTGGTAGAGGAATGGTATTCCTGAGCAGAACATTTCTCTCCCACAGCTTTAGGGATGCACATGGAATGCAGGGTAACCTGACTGACTCTTCACCTTCATCTGAAATTTTCTTCTCCATTCTGCTCTAAGATCAAGGCTTATCTTAGCTTACAGCCACATGGCTGCCCATTTTTATCCCTCGAAGAATTGTCACTGTCTAACAACTTCTCTCCTTAGGAGGCCACACTGTTTTGATAATGTAACCTCTTCAAACCTCCCAATCAAGGACCAAAAACCTGTCTCTCTTCACAAGTTAATGAAACCTTTGTTCAGAACTGGGTGGTGGCCTTTATTCTGCTTAGCTATTGTTCTGACTGGACTTAGGATCCCCTTCGTGCCCCACAACTACATATACTGGTTTAACTCTTTATTCATGGCATGAGTTTCACTGGAGTTGGTAGACTGAAATTTCTTTATTAGAATTCCAAGAGCCTTTCCTGGCTTTACAAATACAATCTCTCCTCCTGACTGTGACAAGACTGGAATGGTTTCTGTATTAGTGTGTACAAAGTGCTAGGCCAGAGCCCAGGATTATCTCATCTGGCAAGGCACTTGCCAGGCAATCACAAGGTACTGAGTTCAGTCCTAAGTACAAAACGAAAAAGAGTTCTAGGTTTTAGGTTCTATGATGAACATAATCATAGATCCCAGTGAAGCTGGAATGGTCACAGGCTTTCCAAATAAACTCCCTCTCCATACTCCAGATTGTTCCATGAGGCCTGTTGGAAAATCTGTGAAATAAAGTATCTTATTTATATATCTTCTTACAGTTTCTATCAACATTATCACATGATACATCAAAATTGTATGAGATTTATAATGACCTTAGTCACACACTTTTCAGATAGGAAGTTGCTAAATGATTCAAAACAGGACCCCTAGGTGATAAGATAATGAGGCAGGCTTATTTTCATTTGTTTGAAAAGAAACAGATATACATGTTATCATACAAAATCCAATTACAGGAAACACACATATCCAGTCCAACTCCTGGGAACCATAATCCCTGTCAGTACTATAGTGCCCTCCTCTGAAGCATCAAACTTGAGTATGGGAGGCCACCACAGAAGAAAATGGGGAAATATCTATAATATTTAAGTCATCATGGTTATTGATACATCCATTATATCTAATATTATCCAAGCTTTACTTTGTTGAGAAGTTCGTAGCTTAGAGAACACAAAGTGCAAGGCATTTTTTCCTTTGGGTGCTGGGTTTACCTTGCTGAACATTCTCTCCACCTGGAACTGCACAGTCATGTCACTAATACTCCACAATGCGTGGCAGTATTCGGATCAATCTTAATGCCTCTATGTCCCAAATACACAAAATACTACATTCTTTTGTGGCACAGAGTTAAATCTCACTCTGACATCATGTAATTCTCAAAGGCATGCCTTCTCCCATCTTGTTTAGGAAGCATGCTACATCATAGTCTCATAATTGTCCTGTGTAGCTTTACAAGGGAAAATCAGCTTCTGATTTGAGTCTGAAAACTAAAATTCCTGCACCTAATACCTACTGAAGTTCTGGCTCCTTCCTCAGGAAAAAAAAATGAACATCCACAAAGCAAAAAATCAAAAAACAATATTTAAAATGTTTCCCAGTAATATACATGAATACTTCTGCATTCTATTTACTTTGGGGAAACGGGTTTGTAGTTTAAACTCCTTTGAAATGGATTACTGTAGATTGGTCCCAATGCTACTCTAAAAGAAGAGAAAGAAACAGAGTACCAGGAAAAGATAGTGATGACCAAATGTAATGCAAAAGTTAGGAGAGAGCTTGGACTGAGGCAGGTTCCCCAACCATCTGCCTACCAGCAGGCCTGGTCTTCTAACTCTCAGTCCATGTTTTGGCTCCATCTCCACAATCTTGAACTTTGCTGGTCTATAGGTCTTACTTCCTCAATAGCAAGGCCACTTTCATCTGTTTACATCTGCCATGATGATAGGTGGATTATTGATCCTGATATCTAAGGGAAGATAGGATTCCCTGAATTTACCCTTAGTGACAGTGAATGAAAGTTAATGTAAGGCCATTACAGGGGTATCCTGACTTCACCAGGTTACCTTGCTAGGACAACTGAGTTGAGATCAACCAATTTGTGACTTTTACTATCTGCAAGGAAAAGGAATGGAAGTTTGCATTTTGACATAGATGTGAACTGTTACCTCCATTTTCCATGACATACTATCTAAGGTTTCTCATCTTCTTGTATCTACACATGTAGTTATTAATAGGTATCTCCCACACTGGAGTTGTATATAACATATCTAAAGTAGCTGGTATATCCTCTCAAGCACAGTAAGAAACGAATCCATATAAATTCCCATTGTTTCACCAAGTACTATAGTTTTCCATGCCAGGATTTACTCAATCAAATGATACTTAAAAATTATTTCAAAAATTCTTTTCTTGAAGCTATTTATGGTGTTCTAAGAGATGTTATATATATATATATATATATATATATATATATATATATAGTTTGGAATGATTTAGTAAGGCTTATCAACATAACAAACAATTTAATAATTCTGATACTATATACTCAGAGCATCTGAAATTTCCATTAGCAATTCTGAAATATACACTACTAAGTGAGATCAGTGTGATGTATACACACTACTAAGTATGTATACACACTACTGAGATTAACAGAAACACAAGCATCTCTCCACTTTTGTGACTCAACAAATTACATGAAGCCATAGGAAATTTCTCCAGCAGAGACCAGCAAGAGAGCAGCCTCAACCCTAAAACAGAGGAACAATTAATAGTTTCACAGACAGCACTGAACAATACCCAATGAGAATCAGGAGTGGAATGATCTAGGCTCCTGAACTGCAAAACCTGAGTGCCAACATTCATTCAACACATATCCTCAGAGAGTTTCAAGCCAGGACTAAGCTCAAGTTGAATGGCATCCCCTGAAAAAAAGGGAAATTGGGACATAAAGACACACAGAGCCTCACCTTGTGATGATAGATACAGATGGGAGGTATGTATTCACAAGCCAAGAAGTGAGAACTACTGCTGATGGAATGGCCTTAGATCAAGAATACATACCCAAAAGCTCTTGCATTCAGAGGTGGGCATTTGGAAGACTATTTTCTGGGATCATGAAATGCTAAATAATGAACATCTAAGCAAATACGTTACTCATTGCAACAAAGTAAACAATGATTTATTATGATTCAGTGTATTTTGATTCCCAAACTTTTCTTCTTAAGAAAAAATCTAGACCATTTGACATGGCTTATGTCTGTGGCCCCCAGGCCTCATAAGTTTGCACTGTGCACTAGCTTTGGTCTGGAACTTTCTCCATTGTCTCACCCAGGAGTTTTCTAACCACAGATCCAATTCCATACCCAGACTCACAAATCCAAAGCTGGCTGGACTCATCCCAGGGTTTCAAAAGGAGGGTGTTCTCAAATGATTTTGTACGTGTTAGACTCTCCACAGAATTTCCTGCATTATCCAGAAATGAGTTGTCCTCAGAAAAACATTTAAAAACCAAAATGAAGAACACATACAGCAGTGAATGTGAAGCAACAAAAGTAAGTATTTAAATCATGTTACTCAATACCAGAACAGGGCAGCTTAGACCAACAGCCTGTGTGGGGCGGGTGTCACAGACCCAGTTGCACTATCCAGTACCCAACCAACCCAGTCCCTGCCCTTAAGAGAATCTAAGGGTGCAGCTAGACTCAGAGGTGTTATGATCACTGCATCCACTTTTCAATTACCCTGGCTCCACCTTAGAACTTTGCAGCTTCACTCTAATGATCTTTTCTACCTCTGCCTTTGCTGGCTTCCCTTGTGGACCCTGCCTTGGGGACTACTCCCTCTTCCTAAAATGTTATGGCCCTCTATGCCACCACAATACACTTGCCCATCAAGCACTGATGAAACATTGAGTTGGCATCAGATACAGAGCCTAAAACAACTCTTGAGAGCATAGAATGTGTTAGGCCTAGATCATTAGGATTTTGGAGAATTGAATCTCATAATCATATAGGAAGATTGTTAGAAAGCACCACCAATCCAGAAATTAACAGAAGTTCAAAAAGTCTTGTAACATTCAGTGAGAAAACAGGAATGAAGGCAGCTGCCCAGTGTCTTCTGAAACTGTACAGTCAGTCATCCCACTTTCAAGCATGTGTACAATGTAAGAAGTATAAGACCAGCAATACCCTGACTTTCTCAGAATATTTGAGATTTAGAAAATGTCTGGCTCCAGAGCATGCAGCCTGCAGACAAAAAATGAGTCCCCCCTGCAGGGTATAGAGCACCCCAGATCCCACCCTCACCCCTCACTTCCCCCAGTCTTCTCTCTTGACCACACTGCTGCCAGCCACCCCATCTTCTGCTTTTCTTTCAGAGGAGATCATCAGGGATTATGAGGCTAAGACCCTTTCCCATCCCTATATGGCCTTTGTCCAGTTTCTGAATGGACAGAAGATGAAGAGACGTGGTGGTGTCCTGGTGCAAAAGAAATTTGTACTGACAGCTGCACACTGAAAGGGAAGTTGAGGAGGGACAACCAGCCCACATTTGCCAAAAACCAATGGGGACCTCTGTCTTCTACAGGAACTGCAGTAAGGAACGCCTGGCTTTCACAAATCCATGAGAGCTCACCGGAAAGCAGGAAAGGAAGCAAGATCAAAAGTTTCAGCACAGTATCTGAACGTATGATAATTCACTATATCAAGCATTCTAAGATAAATTAATGATTCTGAAAGTGGAAAAATAAAAGGGAGATGGAGGAAGAGGAGAAAAGAAAGAAACTCAATTTGTTATGCACATGTACTAATCTCTTACAGTGGATGTAGTCCGTGTGCATTGCAAACATGTAGTAATATAAGTAAAAAAAATGTTTCTGCCCTGTCTTGGCAAGTTAATTAGTTAGTGAGATACTGTTTCAAAAATAAAAATAAATTTAAAAGGACTGAAAGCTTTAGCTCAGAGCAAGAAAAAGGGTCCCATTCCAATTGCCTTAATGAAGGAAAGAAGACTTGCAAAATGAAAGGCTTAGAAATAAAAGAGGTAATTTTTGGAATCAGACAGTGAGTGTTCAGAACAAGTGACACAGGTGACAAGACATAGCAATAACACTGCCAAGCAAAGCAGGTGTAAGCCTGCTCTGAATAGGTCCTCTGTGGTCTCACATCATAATCCATACTCCTCTCTGTGCAGATCAATAAGTGTCATTCTGGGGGCCCACAACATCCAGAAACAAGAAAAGACCTAGCAGGTAATCCATGTGAAGAGAGCCAATCCACACTCAGAACAATCTCCTAAAACCTTCTCCAATGACATCATGCTGCTGCAGGTGAGGCAAAACTTTCTGCTACTCTATCTCTTCTCCTGCAGGGATCTTTCTCCCCGTGGGTCCCTGCTCTTTTCCTCCTTGCCCTCATGGGAATCACAGTATGTAGGTCCAGAAGGTATAGGGTCTAAGCTAGAGGCTAATTTAGACTATCATGCTTGTTCACCATCAGCTGGAGAGAAAGGCCAAGCAGACTACAGCTGTGCAGCCTCTCAGACTGCTTGAGGCCATGAGCCAAGATAATTCAGGAGACACATGCCTGGTGGCAGGCTGGAGAAAAATCACCCTATTGGGTCCTTTAGCATGCACACTGCAATACGTGGAGACAAGAGGAACGAAAATGCCACTCTTCCATCCATGTCTACACTACTCTCACTGAGTTTTGTGTGGGAGACCCAAGGAAAACAAAGACTGGTTTCAAGGTAAAGTTTCCATTGCCTATAAATACAGAACCCAGGGAAACAGGAACTTGGTGGGGAGATCATAGTGTCTGTATCTCATGCTCTGAGTCCAGAGCTTGAAGGCCTGTCCTCTACAGCAATGCAGTGTTTAATCCATTCCCTGGATAGATAGGAGTAGAGGGTGGGGAAGTAGCAGTAAACTGAAATCAGTGTAATCACTTGAGTATCTCAAGGATTGCACAGAAAGGTTCAGGTAGGTTAATACTGGAAAGTAAAGTCAGGGTGAGGGTAGAGCCTCTGGTCTGAAGGAGACAGCCAGAGGTATCCTGCCCTGATTGCATGCTCCCAGTCCCCTGACAGAGGTCATCCACTGTGGTGAGGTTCAAGGAGCAGCAACAGGAGGAGGTGTATTCCATGCTTTCCTTCTCTGTCCACAGGAGGACTCTGGGGTTCCCGTCATGTGTAACCACATGATCCAAGGCATTTTATCCTATGAAAAAAAGGAAGGGAATCCCCCAGGATTCTTTATGAAGGTCTCCCACTTCCTACCTTGGATAAAGAAGACCATGGAACAGTTATAACAGCAGGCACAACATTGGCCTCCTCTGTGCCTCATCATGTTTACTGAGCCATTAGAAAGACTCACATGGGCCCAGGCCACTGCACAGTGACAATAGATTGATCTGAAGAATGACTGTCCCTGAAGACCTATTTATTTCCTGAACCCCAATGAGCGTGAAGCTGCACTGCTGGCCATTCCTGCTGTGGCTTCCTCTTTTCTCCCCAGCCCTCCCTCTTTCCTTACCTTCATTCCATACTATTCCTCATGGATTGCTCCAACCTATTGTGTTTAATTCTCAGCTCTCCAATGTTGCTTGCTGGACACACAGTAGTGAATCTCAGAATTAAGAGGTGTCATCTTTCTCAGGGTCCCACAAACTTGTACTTCACCTTTCTAAGGTAAATCTCTGTCCTTTAGGAATGTCTATCCATCTCTAAGCCGAGAACCTTCATGAGATGCCCAACAATTTGGCAGAGAATAGAGCAGGGCAGTGGAGAGGGATAATCCTAGAGATTCAGGTGTCAGGGCACTCACTTTCCTGTTTCAGTCCTTCTCCCCAGTGGGACAGGATTCTCTCCACTCAGTGCTGTCTGCTGCTTAGGAGTCTGAGATGGCTCTCAGGAGGACCAGGTCCCACTTCGTGCTCTGCCCTGAGCCAGGAGAAAGTTCAGTCCACTTCTGACCTCACTGCCTGGGTTTTCCACACCAGCCCTTGTCTCTACCTGAGTGCCTCTGGCCATCAGCTCCTTTGTTTTCCAGTTCCCTGCAGAGTTGCCAACTCTATCTGGATTCACCACTATCAGCCTGTTCCAGAAAACTTGCAACTCTCCACTTCACTTGGACAGGGCTGGCTGCATCCTGTTCCAATCCAGCATTCTCCAAGGCTCAGGAATCACCTCTTTTGAAGTCAAAGCAATCTCAGGTCTTTCAGTGTGGCCTGGCTATGGAGTCCAGCGTCCTCTTCCTGGAAGGCATGGATTATTGCATTCTATGAGTCAGCCCAGAGAAGCTTGGCAGGAAGAATCACTTATCCCTCTATCAGCAAACACTCTTCTGATTTGTCTTTTTGTAGCAGGTATATAATAGGCTCTGGTCTCACCTTTGGAAAACTCTCAGGAGTGAGAAATTTCCTCTAAATATCTAACTTATCTCCTTCCACCATCACAAGTCAATTGACCCAAATAGACTTATATGGGAATCCACTAGAAATCTTACTTTGAAAAACTTTAAATTCTCTGCATTCTGTCTTGGTTGTGCATTACAATGTCACATATGTGATATTTATGGTTCCAGAATTGTGTGACACTGAAAAAGCCATGCAGGTGCCCATAACCAGAAATAGCCCAACTGTGGCCCCTGGAGACTTGTTTCAGAGGTGTGGAGGGGATGAGATGCAGCCCAACCAGGTTCTTAAAATACTTTGTCAAAAAGATGCATTAAGTAGGATGATACATGTTGATATACTGCTATGTTCTGTCAGAGATAAATGTTTACAGATAAAATTTAACCCACTTGTTTAAAATATTCCCCCACACTGTAAAATGAGTGTTTCTGATGAGGAGATTTCCCCTTGCACACTCAATTATCCTGCTTTACACAATAAATTACACAGTAACCCATGATTATGGGATGCAGGCTACGTTCCCCAAAAGATGGATTGCAAGTTTCCCAATTTATCTGATACAAGGCTTGTTGAGTTGAGGTGAGTCTGTAAGATCAGGCAATGGTTCAGTTCTGGAAGGTACCTGCATCCTTTCTACTTGCATTAATTTCCTACAAGAGTCTCACAACACAACTAATCTCAAAGTAGGCCAGACAGAGTGGCACATGCCTGAGAGAGGCTGGACAGTGTAGACATGTAGTTCACCTGTGTCCCTTGGAAAAAAAATGAAATGATTTTTTTCTAAGCTTCCAGTTTTTCTCTGTCACAGTGATCCATAGTATTTGTCATTTATAAAGATGATGGGCCCTCCTTTTTTTCTTCTGTAGTGAATGCATTCTCATTATAGAAAATTTAGATAATGAAAAGGTGAAAGTGAGACACATATTCTTGTACATATTTCCTTTTCACCCAACACACACACACACACACACACACACACACACACACTTAATATCAACTTATACACATAGTATTGCATTGTACATATTCCTTCTAACATGAAAGGCTACAAATTTCTCCAGGCCTTTAAATAGCCTTCTAAAATACCACTTTTAGTGACTTAAGAGGGCATTATCGCATGAATGTATCACCATCTATATTTCTCTTCCCCTATTGTTCAGTTTTTGGATTATCTAAGCATTTTGACAAGAAGGTCTCAGGCATATGTTTACCTCCTCTTCCTTTTTCACGATACAGCAAGGCTCTTTCTGGGGTGCAAATGATGGGCAGGCAGAACCAGTGGTGTGGAAAATTCCAAAGCAGCAGTGAGAATAAACCCAGCAATTGGACCGTGGACTTGAACCTCTGCAAGCAGAGGATTCTGCCCCTGCTCTCCCATCCTTGGATCCCAGATCACCACCTCGGGCCTTGGACCTCCACCTTGGACCCCGGACCTCCACCTCAGACCTTTGACCTCCGCCTTAGAGGGCAGTCACTTCTGCACCTGCCCTGATTCCCTGGGACCTCAGACCTCCACCTCAGTGCCAGACCACTTCTGTTCCTATCCTCCCACCCTTAGATCCTGGATCTACACCTCAGAGAGTGGTCGCTTCTGTGCCTGTCCTCCCACATTTGAGAACCCCCCAACTTCTGATCCTAATGTGGCTATTGATCTTCAGCTGCACTTCCTCCTCCCAGAACTCTGGACTGCATTGGATTAGCCTTTGGTTACTGATTCTCTCGTTGGGTTAATAAGAGAATCAGTAACCAAAAAGAGGACCTCAGCAGGTTTGCACCAGTATGGTAACTTTGCCTCTGAATTAGAGGTGTTCAGGTCTTCAATTCAAAAGATCATGAATACCTACTTTGAAAATCTTTCTCATGTAGGATGGAAAATACAGAAGAATTGCATGATTTAAAGAAACATATGAAACACAAGAGCTCAATCAGGAAGATTTCAGTAACCCAATATCAGCTTTAGAATTTTAAAATGTCATTAAAAACTTACGAACAAAAAAAGGTCTATGTGCTGATTGATTCATGGCTAAATTCTACAAGAAACTTAGACAAGATTTAAATCTAAAAATCCTCAAATGCATTAATGAAACTGAAAGGGAAGCAATCTTCCCTACCTAATTCTGGGAGGCAAGTATTCTCTCATACTAAAACCAGAGAAAGACTCAATCAAAAGGAACTATAGTGCAGTCTCACTAATGAACATTGATGCAAAGGTTATCAATAATATACAGAGCAAATATAATGCTACAAATCATCAAGAAGATTATACTTCATGACCAAGTGAGGTTTATCCCAGGAATACAGGGATGGTTTAACATATGCAAGTCAATAAATATAATACACCACATCAACAGATCCAAAAACAAAAATTAAATGATTATCTCAATAGATGCAGAAAAAGCTTTCAATAAAATCCAACACTTGTTCAAGATAAAAAGTAACCAGAAAATCAGAAGAGATGGTGTCAACCTCAATCTGAAAAAGGACTTCTATGACAACCCATCAGCCAACATTATTCTAAATGGACAAAAACTGAAAGCTTTTACTCTAAAAACAGGAACAAGGCAAGGATGTCCATTGTAAGCACTCCTATTCTAAATAGTCATGGAAATGCTAGCCAGGACAATCAGACAAGGGAGAAAAACTAAAATGAATAAAGGCAGGAAGTGAAGAAGTTAAATTATCACTATTTGCATAAAACATGATATTCTACATAGAAGACCCAAAGAACTGCATTAAAAGAGTACTAGAAGTAATAAATAATTTCAGCACTATAGATGGATACAAAGCAATGCTCAAAAATCGATAACATTTCTCCACACAAAAAACTCAGAGAGATAAATTATGAAAATATTACCTTTCACAATTGCATCTAAAAATTAAATACTTAGGAATCACAAGGTAGAATGTAAAGGACCTATGTGCTGAAAATTATTACTACTCTTAAAAAGGAGATGGAAAAGGATAATAGAAAATGGAAGAAATTCCTTGGCCTTAGGAAGAACCAACATTGTGAAAATGGCCTTACTCCCTTAACTATGATACAGATTTATTGCAATTCCAATCAAAATACCATAAACATACTTCATATATCTAGAGAAAACACTCCTAAAATTCATTTGTAAATAGAAGAAATCTAGAATATCAATGGAAATTCTGGGCAACAAAGGCAAGGCAAGAGGCATCTAATTTTATGACTTGAATCTACACTACAATGCCAAAATGAAAATATTATCAGATTACTGGCAAAGAAATATAGCTGAGGATCAGTAGAACAGATTAGAAGATGCAAACACAACTACCAAAACGCTCAGCCATTTGATGTTTGACCAAGGTGCTAAGCATGCTCACTGAAAGGACAGCCTCTTTAATGAGTGTCCTTGAAAAAATTGGCTCTCCACATGCCAAAGACTGAAACTAGACACACGCTTATCATCATGTACAAAACTAAAGTCAAAATGGATAAACTATCTAAATATTAAAACAGAAATAAGAAATCTACTGGAAGACAAGACAGGTAGAAGTCTTGGAGACATAGGGTTAAGCAGAGTATTCATGAACAAACAAAAAAAATTTCATAGGAAATACTTCAAAAAATCAACAACTGGGATCTCATATTATTGAAAAGTTTCTGTACTTTGAAAGAAATCACCAACAGGGTGAAAAGAAAACCCACAGAATGGGGAAGAATTTTACCCAGCAACTCCTCAGACAAATGACTTATATCCAGAACATATAAAGAATTATATTAAGGCTCTAAATTCAAAGCCCCTCTAAAAATGGGCTTCTGAGATGAACTCACAGTTCTCAAATGAAGATACACAAGTGGCACATAAATACATGCAGAAATGTTCACTATCACTGGTCATTCAAGACATGCACATTAAAACAGCACTGAGATCTCATCTCACTCCATAAAGAATAGCTTCCATCCACAAAGCAACTGATAACAAATGTTGGCTAGGATGTGGGTAAAAATGAACACTGCTCCACTGTAGGTGGGCGTGTAGATTGGTGTAGTCACTGTGGAAATCAGTATGGAGATTTCTCAGACGACTAGAATTGGATGTTCCATTCAATCTAGCTACTCCAAGCCTGAGTATTTTCCCAGAAAAAATGAAAAATTCATGGCACAATGATATATGTGCACCATTGTTCAGAGCAGCACAATTTGTAATAGCTAAATCTTGGAAACAAACAAAATGCCCATCAAACATAGAGTGGATGAAAATGATGTGGTATTCTTACTATTCAGCTATAAAAAAGGATGATCTCGAGACATTCATAGGTAAATGGAGACAACTTGCCTCTATCCTTATAAGTGAAATAAATAAAAATCATATTTATAAAAACCACATTGTGTCTCTAGTGTGAAATGTATTTAAAAATGTAGCAGTAATAAAACCCCAAATGTGTAATTGCTACTGTAAAGCAGACAGGAAAAGAAAATGCTCTAAATGATATAACTGCAGGTATGGTTAAGTGTGTAGGATTGATAACCATATTACTAAGTTTTTATTGGATCATTGAGCAGAACTGTTTGCAGTCTGACTGTTTGAATGTCTACTTTGTACCTTTTAATTTTGTAACTTAAACAACTGTTTCTAAGACAACAAACTAATTTATCAACTAGTGTTTACTGTTTAGGATTTTTTTTCAGAAATTCTGAATTATTTTTACCCTTTTATGTGTTCTTTTATTTTCTCTTCAAATAAAATTTTAAATAAATAAATAAAAAACTTTACTAGCAAAGAAAAGCCCAGGAAAGCCCACTGCAGAATTCTGCAAGAAATTGAGAGGAGACTTAATGCTGACATTCCTCAAACTCTTCAATGAACTTGAAAGGGAAGCAATTCTCCCTAACTCATTCATGGAAGCGAGTATTACTCTAAAACCAAAACCACAGAAAGACCGAAAAAAGAGAACTACAGGTCTACCTCCCGAATGAACATACATGCAAAAATTTCTCAATACAATACTTAGAAACAGAATTAAGCAAATCATCAAGAAGATTATGGGCTATGACCAAGTGGGATTCATCCCAGGAATGCAGCAATGATTCAACGAACACAAATCAATAAATGTAATACACCATATCAATAGGCCCAAAAATAAGAATCACATGATCATTTCTATAGATACAGAAAAAGATTTTGATTAGGTCCAACACTCATTCATGATAAGAACCTAACAGAAAATTAGAATAGGTGGTCTTTATCTCCATCTGATAAGAGCCATCTACGATAATCCAACAGATAGCATCATATTCAAAGTCCAAAAACTGAAAATCTTTACTCTAAAGTCAGGAACCAGACAAGGATAAAAATGCTCCCCACTCTTATTCAGTATATGGCTAGATATACTAGCCCGAGCAATTAGAAAAGAGAGAAAAAAAGGAGGATGGAAAAAGAAATTCAATTATCATTATTTGCACATGACATGATACTCTACATAGAAGACCTCGAAAACTCCACTGAAAGACTCCTGGTTATAATAATTATATTCAGTCATGTTGCTGGATACAAGTCAATACACAAAAATCACTAGCTTTCCTATACTCAAGCAACAAACTCATTGAAACAGAAATAAGAGAAGCAACACCTTTCACAATGGCATCTGAAAATAAAATACTTAGGAATCAATCTAACAAAAGAAGCAAAAGAGCTATCTGTTTAGGGAAGATTATGATACTCTCCCCAAAAAAGAAATTGAAGCGAATCTCAGAAAATGCAAAAAGAATTTCTTGTTCATGTATAGGAAGAATAAACATTGTGAAAATGGCCATTCTCCCAAAATATCTCTAGGTACCTCAAAGATCTAGAGCATTCTTTCCTGAAATTTGTCTGAAACCTGAATAGACTTGGAGTAGCAAAGAAAATTCTCAGCAACACAGGCAAGGCTGGGAGCATCACAATTCCTGACTTGGAGTAATACACAAAGCCAATGCAATAAAATCAGCATGGTACTGAAATAACAATAGACTTGAACATTAACGGAACAGATTGACCGATACAACTACAACTCCCAACACACTCAGCCACCCTATCCTTGACAAAGGAGTCAAACACATTCACTGGAAGAAAGATAGTCTTTCTAAGAAGTGCTGCTGGAAAAACTGGCTCTCCACATGCAGGAAAATAAAGGTAGACCCATGCCTATTGCCATGTACTAAAGTCAAAATGGAAAACATATCTAAATATTAAAACAAAAAATGAAACTAAATTTTCTGGAAAACAAAGTAGCAAGAAATCTTGAAGAGTTAAGTGGTAGGGTAAATAGAGATTTCATGAACAAAAATCAAACTGCACAGGATGCTTCCCAGAATCAATAACTGGATTCTTGTCTTATTAGAAAGTTTTTGCATGTTGAAAGAAATCTTCAGCAGAGTAAAGAGGAACCCATGAGTTTTGAAAAAATCTTAGTGAACTGTCTCTCAAAGAACATCAGTCCAGGACATATAAAGAATTTTAAAATTTCCATGCCCTGATATTCAAATACCCAATCCAAAAATGGGCATCTGAGATGAATACACAAGTGTCTGATAAAGAAATACAAATGGCAAATAAATACATGAAAAAATGTTCATCATCATTTTTGTTAGACTAATGCACATTCAAACCACATTGAGGTTGCATATCACTCCAGAAACAATGGCCAGGATCAAGAAAACCACAAACAACAAATCCTAGAGAGTGTGCGGGTTAAAATTAATCCTCCTGCACTGTTGGTGCAGGAGGGTGGTACACCCACTATGGGGTTCAGTCTAGAGGTTCCCCTAAAAGCTGGGGTTAGAAGTCCCATTTTACCCAAATATTCCACTTCTGGGCACCTTTCTGGAAGAATTGAAAACATCAGGTGGAACTGATATGTGTGTACCCATGTTATTAGCAGCATAATCTGTGTTAGCCAGATCTTGGAAACAACCTAAATGCTGATCAACTGAGGAATGGATAAAACAGATGTGGTACTTTTATACAAGGAGTACTACTCAGCTATGAAGAATGATCACATTGAGATATTTATAGGTAAACGAATGCAATTTGACACAATACTCACATGAAACAAATCAAACTCACATGTGTAAATACTGTACTATCTCCCTAGTGTAAGAGATGATTAGAGTATAAAAGATACAAAATCCTCAATAAATACAGCGATAAGGAAAGTATCTGCTCTAAGGAGAAAAAAGAGTATCTCAGAGAAAAGGAGGAAAAAGAAATGGGAAGGGAAAGTAAATATATGTAAATTTGTATAAACACACAGGATAGCTAAGATGATTGTGATAAAAATTCTAATAGTTCTTGGAACAAAACAGTTAACATTAATAGGAATGGAACAATTTGGCATGTTTGGGTCTGGTGATCTGAGGAACTCTTGTGAAGATCACGATACAAAGTAACAACCCTGATTATGCTCCTGTCACCTTGATTTGCAGGCCTCTATCGTCATTGTTTTGGGCACTTAGCTATCGTCATTTAATTGCATTTTTGTTTCTTGTTTTTCTAGTAATTTGTTTTGTTTTTCCTGATAATACAGAAATGACAGGTATACATGTAGCGGCTTATTGATGTATAGAATTTCTCCTAAACAGTTTAAGAGAAGCAATTATATTATACATGATAGGATGAACAGATACTTTGAAGAAAAAGAGACATTATGCTATCCACTGATGACACCATATCATAATGCTGTGAAATCCAGTAATGCTTTTATTCTTTGTTCAGAGTGGTTTTAGTCTGTTTTCTGTTATTGAATTTCAACATATGTGAAGGGATGGACAGCTCTATTTTGAAGAGAACAAGAGACATTATGGCAGTTATTGTTGATTTTCTTTTGTCTGGTTTTGAAGGCCTGTAATGCCTAAATTACTCTATTTCTATCTGTTGTATACTACATTATTTTGTATGAATTCATTGTATTTGAAGATCTGAACAACAATTTAGAAGAAAACAAGAGATATGCTAGCCATGGTAGATCTCCTATTGTCTTGCATTGAAATCTATGTCACTTACATTGTTTTCTTATGATGTGCTTTGTTCTGTTTTGTTATGTTTTCTATTTTCAATTTTAAAAGTAAAGAACAATAATAATAATAATAATAATAATAATAATAAATTGTGTTGTATACGTACAATGGTATATTATTTGGCCATTAAGAGAATCAAATCAGGTTTTTGCAAAAATGATGAAACTGAAGGTGATCAAGTTAAATGAAAATATAGGTTTCAGAAAGACAAATATTGTATGTTTTCCCTAATATTTGGAATGTAAAGCATGACATGAAAGGAGTAGGTACAGTATTATTTGACCACAGACATGAAATAAAGAGGAGCAAGAGAAAGTTGTAATCAAGGCACTGTTTTGAATGGGAAAAGTTATTAAGTGTGTCATTAAGTTATTGTGATTCTGACATGAATTTATGAGGTAACAATGTGTCCAGTACACTTCATTAAGTGAAAAATCAGCGTACAAAATCCTATACAGGAACATGATAAATTGTTTTATTTTTAAAAATGTATTAATATAGAAATATGAAATCTTTGAGAATGGTATTCACTAACTGTTTAATGACTCTGAGAATGAGATGCTGAACACATATTCTTTTTGATTAAAAGTATTTCTGACCTGTGCTATTACAAAACATTTTAAGCAGAAGGAGTCAACGTGATTTTTTTTAAGGTGATTGTAGTAATGGTTCATAGTGCACAGCTATATCAAAATAGGATCCTGTGCAACTTAAGTAAATTTGATTTTGTCAATTATGTTCAATAAAATGAATTAAAATTAATATATCTTGCAAAGGAATTAAACTGATATTCCTCATGGAAGGACTGTACATGTCCTTCACAATGCTATTTTCTTAAAAATGAGTACTATCTGTTACTTTTCCACCTATATTGATATTCTGTGTGTATTTGTATTTTCATTTCCTTTTAACTTTTGCAATGTATTAAACAGGACATGTGTTTATAATGAATTATTCTGAATTGTGATTTATATAGTTATTGATATGATTATTTTTACATGCACTCTTACTTTACTTATATCAACTGTTCTATAAATCTTGACTGGCTTGTTTGTTTGCACCTTTGGGCTTATGTTTGTTTTAAAGAGCCTTTTTAATATTACAGCAAACTCTTCAATTTTTAACAGCAAGTTTAGGTTTATAGCAAACTGGAGAGATAAATACAGAGATTTCCCCCAAATCCCTGTTCCCACACATGTGCAATCTCCGTCATTACCAACATTTTCCCCTGGTGCAACATTAGTGACAGTTGACAATAATACAGTACAGTAATTCTACTATTGGGAGAACATCCTGCAAACTGAAATGAAAGTGCGGGCACAGGAGCACACACACACACAACAATACACACAGCATGCACTGAGCTCTCAGCATAAAGATCATAGTTTCCATATTGTGTAATATTATCATAAATTAGAAATAGTTTGAATAATAACAAATTAGGTGGATGGAGCCATGATGTATCCACATAATATAGTATTATAAATGTCAGGCTGCATTTTTAGGAGCCCTAGGGAAAATGAGGCTAAAAACACTAAGCAGTTATTTCCTCCCTCACTCTCCCAAAAGAAAATCACTATTTATAAAGAAAATAATTTAACTTCACAGGCTGGCAATGATTTATCAAAAACTAAGTACTTTAAACAGCTTGCATGTGGATAATCCTCTATCCAAATTTATCAGATAGCACTGAGAAATACATATGGTAAGTGCAAATTGAAAGGACACAATAAGATAGCAAACCTATTTCAATTACATTTTCTCAGAAGACTGAGACAAATATATAAATGATATTCCTGAGAGCATTGTATGCACTAGGGCAAAACTGAGCAACCCACCAAGACACAAAAGGGAAATCACTGAAGTAAATGTGTTCAAAGGCTACCTGTAAGGGACAAAAGGAAAGCAGTCACCTGAAACGATGATAGAAGTTACTACAACATGATACCCATTTATGGTTAAGCAAGAAAAGAGATTAAAAACTCTTGTGTGAAATAGGACCTCCTTTATTCTTTTCTGTCTCCTCTGTAATGAGGAGAAACAAAAGCCCAGTGAGGGTGCACGTGATTTCACCTGATCTGGACAGCCAGGAATGCTGGAGAGCTAGGAAGCTGATACACTGCTTATTTCCCCCATGCCCAACTGTCTCTTAGGTCCATGGTCTTTCCTAACCCAGTATGAAAATTTGGACCATTAACACCACAACATTTTTTTTTACTTTTTGGTCTACAGTATGTAAAGTGAAATGGTCGTGTGTTACACTTTAAAACTACAATATAGCTAATATATATGAATATCCAAACATTTATATTTTTCTTTTCACTGTTTTAAGGGGGAAAATGCAAACAAAAATCTAATGTCATTTTTGGCCTGATTCGTGAAACTAATACATCCATAAATGGTTCACTGAAAGAGGTTACAATTTTTAGTGAGTTTTCAAGGTGCTTATCAGAAAATTTTGACATATTTTTATGTGCTATCTGTTCTTCATCCTTGTAAATACATTTCATGAATGCACTGTGTGTGGCGAGGATGGAGTATAGAGTTAACACTGCTTTGTGCCCAGGCCAAGAGAGTTCCACTGTCACCCAGTCTGTGCAAGAGCACTGTACAGGCAAATCATAAAAAATAGTGCTGAAAATCACAGGAAATTGCTGAAAGTGTGTGATCTTGTGGGGCTGCTTTTGGGAGATATTTACAGCCTTCATGCAATGTGTGGAACACACCTGCTTCACAAGATCTCTTCGCATAGTACTTCACTTTCAAATGACCTTGACCTGACTCAGTGTCTCTATATATTAGCATGTCTTTGTCTAATGGGATTTTCCAATGGACTAACAGGGACTTTTATTCAGGTAGGTCTTATTCCTGTCTCAACTTGTCTGAGAGTGATTCCAAGAAGTCAGTATTTGCTGGTCCCAGGATAGTCGTAGAGGAGTATCAGGCAAGATCTCTCCACAGAGCTCTCAGTTCCATTTCGTGGCTATGCAAACAAAACTCTCATACCTGGCAAAACAACCCTTATGAGCTCAGGATGCAGTGACAAAGGAAGTAATTCAATAGCTTCAGCCCTGCTTCACCAATCCCAACATAGCCTTTGCTCCAAGAGCTTAAGTGCCTCCCCATGTTATAGCTACCTTTAGAATAGCTACACGATTTTTTTTTCAGAAGGACTGAAAGCACCCATGTGTTATTCATCAGCAAACAGATGTAAATCAGGTGCCAGGTGCTGGAGGTTCAAAAGCAAGATCGTTGGGAGACCTCCAAACCTTCACAAACTTCAGCCATATAACCTTGTACCAATGCCTTGTTTCTTCACCCAGGTTAATTTGCTTAGCATGATTCTGTCTGAGAAATCCACATAAATGAAAAATTTTTAGGATAACAGCATTTATGTTTCTTACACTAAAAATGTTCATGAGCATTGTCACATTTTAAGTTAGTTCAGCAAATAGGAAATTAGAAAGACGGGGTAGATCTTCTGGTCTGAATGTTTCCAAATTTGTATGCCCTGTGAGATGCAGGCATACAGGGAGAAAACCAAAAAAAGACCAGTCACATTTTATGGTTTACCTAAAAGTGTATTGTAAACTCAAACATGGAAGTCATACCACGTACCATTACATTAGATTCAAAGAAGATTAGAACATTAGATTCAAAGAAGCTCACGTAGCACCAGAAAATTGAACAACAGCCCGAACCCACAAACCATAATGGTTAATGCTACATGTTTCCTTTCCAAGCCCACAGTGACCCCTCAAAGTCAGACAGCATTTAATGTGCAGACTGCACTTGTGCTATGAGACCAACTGTTGACACTGTATCCATGTTTTAGGCCTTTGTTGGCTCAAGTATAGCGAGCAATCATTCCCTATTATCTTATTGCCAACTGGAGTGTTGTCTAGTTAGTTACCTTTGTGTACAAAGACCCCTCATCCAATATACTAACAATCAACCAGTATAAAATTCATTTTCACATTGGGAAAATATTATCTTCTAGGTACCTGACACCTGCCTTCTTTTTGTTCATGGAGAATATGGTACCAGAATATCTTAATGATCCAGGTCATCTTCATAATAAGGGTGAACCAGCTGACTTCAAAAATTCTGAGTGAAAAAATGTCTCCTGCAACACAGGTGTTCCAGGCTATGCTTGAAAAGGTAAAAATGAAGACATACAAGAAACAAAATCATATAGAATGATGTACATGAACACACACAAATAAAAATCTAGTAGGTTCTGCATATGGAGTCACACACAAAACCACATATTTATTATGCATACATGTGTGGCAATGTATATGAAAATACAATGTATAGAAACACAGAGAGAAGTATTGCATATAGAAAGTTAGAGATAGATAGAGATTCACAAAGCTGTGTTGACACTCACATTTCCCATTGTAACTGACATTATAGTTAAAAACATTTAAAGACCTTTTATGTAGCCTATAGTGTCTCTGTCAAATGAGATCATGAAATCCAGAAATAGGCAGTTGAACCATGTAACTGAAACAAAGTCCAGAATTCTAAACCTCAGACTCTTCCAACTGAGAGATAAACTCAGAGCCACATTGAAATCTTTCTAGTGATCTTTCCCCCAAAACCCACTGGAAACTGCCAGCATACTAAGATATTCTCCTGCCTGTATTGCAAGAACTGCCTGAAAGAAAATATCTAGACTTACTAGAGTGACCATTCAAAACACATCTCTAATTATGAAATCACTTCCTTTTGCTGACCTGAAATCTGTACAGAGTTGTTTTGAAGACTTCTAAGAGTGATAGACAGTTTTCAGAATAGTAAGCATGCATCTTCGGTGTGTGTTTTGTGTGTGTGTGTGTGTGTGTGTGTGTGTGTGTGTGTGTGTATGTGTGAGGTTGTTTTTTTTTGGGTGTGTGTGTGTGTGTGTTTGTGTGTGCAGCAAACTCTCAGAAACCATTTGACTGTTGATACAGCACTTAATATCTCTGACTGTTTCATCTTAGAATGTGTAAATGTAAGTCCAGTTCGGGATATAGAAAGTGAAGTTTTGTAAGCTAATTAAATCCCTTTTAAAACATGGTAAGGTATGGATTAATAATGATGCCCTTTATCTTCCCTTTTATTGTGTTTCTTTCATACATTCTGCTAGTAAAAAATAGTTACAAATTATTTCAGAATAGCTATGATGTGCCTTTACCTTACTTCTTCAGATTTTTATTGCTGAGCAAGCAGTTCAATGCACCATAAAGATCCTTTCTTCAGAAATATTTCACAGCACCCCGGCTGGGAAACCTCTCACAACAAACTAATTCCTCTGCATTTATCCCATTAGAAAATATTGGGAAAAATAAAGCCCTGGTCTTACTGATTCTGTGATGACTAGAGCAACAGTGAGATTTCTGGAGAGAAAGAACCTAAAGCAACAATGTGAATTGATACCAGTCCCACTAATTCCAGTTTCCATTATGTCCTCAGGAGTTCTTAAGTACCACTTACGATCTGTGCATAAGTAGTTAAGAACTCATAACTGCAAATTCAGATTGTCAATGTGTAAGGTCAAAGAGATCAGGAGACCAGACACCTTGGAGCCTCAAGCAAAGAGCCAATGCTATGGAGAATTTAGTGTAGTTCAGGAAGACATCTGAGTGTGCCAAGCTGCACTGTAAAGTCTCATCTTGGAAGTTTTGGCAAATGATTCAGCATACAGAATTAATGACATCAAGGTAGTAATGGGTTGCTCAGTAAGTCACCCTAGCACTGTGCCACCAATACAACTCTCAGGACGACTTTTCTTTCATGAATAAGACAAAATGCCCAACACAAACCTGCAAGGGAAACAGGTTTATTTAACTCACAATTTGCACAGATTTCAGTCCATAACTGACCGATCTCCAGGCAGGGTGGCATGGCAGAGAGGCATTGCAGAGGGAAAATGGTTCATGTCAGGGAGAAAGCAACAAAACTGGACAAGGGACAACCATGGCACTTTCTATCCCTTGTATTTTATCCAGGTTACACAGAACAGGAATCACTCACACCCTTAATCTGAAAGACTTTCATCTTAGAATTGCACAATGAATCAATCTCAGTGTCATACATTTTAAATCCACGATCCTCTGAAAAAGCCACATTTAAGACTGCATGAGGCTTTGGAGTAATATTTAGACACATATAATGACAACAATGTTCTCAGTTTTGTGCGATACCTAATTTCAAACTGAGCACACTTTGAAGCCCAGCCTGGAATTTTCTAGGCTGCCTGCTCTTTTACCATATATGCATTCGGTTGTTCTTAATTTTTTAGTTGGGAACAGAAACCCAATAGAAGAGGGGTTTCTATTCCTGGTCTGTCACACGAATGCAAGATAATACAAGGTACAGCACAATAATTAGCAAGCAGAAGTTAGAGATACAAAGGTTTATTTAACATCAATTTTACAATCATACACTCGACGTTTCAGTAAATGATTCACCACATCTCTTACCTACCACAAAATATACATCTGTCCCATCCTCCATAGATGTGGTAAGCATGTTCAAGCTTGAGACCCTGAGAAAAATTAGAAGAGAAAGAACCCATCACTCTAGAAAGATAAAGTATAAACTTTGAGCCCCGTGTAAACAAAATGCTATGGAATGAAAAAAAAAAAAAAAAAAAAACTTTGCAATGTAAGGAAACTTTCACATTTACAATACACCCAATGACTAGTTTTGAGCAAAGAATTACAAAGAAAAAATAGGAACAATAAAATATCACCCACTCACAAAAAAATGAAGTTTATGTAAAACAGTTTTGAACATCTTAGGCTTTGGACAGACTAACCAAAGGTTTTAAATCCGCCCACTTTAAAATGCTCAAAACACTGAAGTGAACTCACAAATAACTCAATGAAACCAGACAAGATGTATAAAAAAGTAAAGAATACTCATAAAAACAAAAATATTAATTTTTGGAGCGTAAAAGCATGATAGTTGAAATGAAAAGTTCACTAACAAAGTCCAACTATCTGAACAAAGAGAAGAAAAGAACTAGTGAATTTTTCATAAAATGAAATAACTCAGTGTGAGAAACAAAAGAAATAAAGAAATACGAACAAAGCCTAAGGATCATATAGGACATATTCAATATCATATTTATCATATACATTTTTATCTTAATATATATATATATATATATATATATATATATATCAGATATATATAAAGAGTGAGACAATGGAAGTTCAAGATACTTAAGAAAGAAAAATAATTTCAAAATCAAAAACATTTCCAATAAACAATGGCCCCAAACTTCCCAAATATGATGAAGTATAAGAATACACAAACCCAATAAGCTCAAAATTTCTAAGCAGGTTAAACTCAAAACTCAAAAGGGCACTTACTATAAGGAAACTGTTACAACACAAAGTGAAAACCTTCTAAACAGCAAAACAGAAGTGACTCATCCCAGAAAATTCTCAATGAGACTAACAGTTGATCTTACATCAGAAACATTAAGGGCCAAAGGCACTGGGACCATCTCTATACAGTGCAGAAAGAAAGTCCTGTTGCGCAGGATGTATAGCTTAATGGCACAGTGCCTGCCTGGCAAGTGCAGGGTATAAATTCAATCCTCAGTACCAAGAAAAAAGAAAAAGAAAGCCATCAACCAAGGATTCTACATCCAGAGAATCTATCCTTCATCACTGGGCATTAAGTGAGGGGTGGTGGTAGATGCCTGCAGTCCCAAGACTCTGGAAGGCTCCTGCAGAAACCAAAGATCTAACCAAAGCAATTTAGTAAATCTTGCCTCAAAGTAAAAACTAAAGAGAAAGGTAGGATGTAGCTGACTCTAAAAATCCTGAGTTCAACCTCAAGTACCACCAGTAACAATCAAACAAAAAAAGAATATATCCCAAATTTTTAAATGTGCCAGCCTATAAGAAATGCCAAGGCAGTTTGAAGAGAACTGATGAGTGAAAAACACATGACATAAAAAACAAGTAGCACAATGTCATAAAAAAAACCCTTCATTATAAGTAATCCTTTTAAATGTAAATAGTTTAACTTTCCAAAGATTTAAAGAATGATTTTAGGAACATGATCCAACCATGCAATATTCAAAATAGAGAAGTGCATAGAGAAAAAAGATTAGCAGCGCAGTGAGCAGGATGATGAGAAAAAGGTTAATGCGGAGCAATCATTTAATATTTATACAACATTTTGAGGTGCTAGAAATATTTTGAAATTCCAAATGCACATTTTGAATGCCACAAATTCTACTGAATTGTATGCTTGAATATAGTTACACATGTAACATGTTAGCATCCCCACAGTTTTAAAAATGAGTCATAAATGTATTTAGCATCATCCCTTGTTAAATTTTTCAATGCAAATATTACATGACAAATGTATTAGATCATACTTCAAAATGTTAAAGCTATGTATTAATGAGTGAAGAAAATCAGGTAATTTTAATTGTTTATGCCACTGAGCAAAGATCGGGAAGAGTTTAATTATTTACATTGTATGTTGCTTTTTTAGTTTACAACTTTAGAAATTTATTGCATATTAAATTTTTAATAACACTATGAAACAATTATTAAGGTAATATTGAGTAATTGGATATTTTAAATATATTTAAAACGTTTACATTGTAAGATTAATTAAGACTGAGTACAATAGGAAGTAAATTACATTGTTTCTAAAGCATTGCACTGAGTTAATATGCTCACAACATAAGTTTACTGGGCTGTATATAAGACTATGGAAATCAGTACAGTGATTCCTAAGAAAACTAAAAGTAAACTTCTATTCACCCCAGCCATCTCCCTTCTAAAGATAGCAGTTTCCCTATCTTCCTAAAAGAGCGAGAAACGTTATTACAGTAATATACTCATATCCATGTTCATAGTAGCACAACTCATCAGTTATAACTTAGAAGCACACTGTTTGTCTGTCCAGCAATAGATGCATTTTCAAAATGTGGCATTGTACACAATGGAGTACTACTCTTCTAAAAGCAGGATAATCATGAGTCATTGTAGAAAATGGTTGTACTTAGGACCACGATGTTAAGTAAAACAAACAATCAACACAACATTAAATATCACATGGTTTCTCTTTTTAAAGAAACCTAAAGTATAAATAAATTAAAGAGCCAAATAAAAGATACATAACAAGAAACAGTGACAGAATTTTTTCAGAGAAGAAGAGGACTAAGCGTTATAAGGAGGGGAAAGAGAAGAGACAAGAAGAGGACAAGAAAGAATAGGACGCATTACATGCAATATTCCCACAATAAGTATAATCATAATGTAACACAAATATGTATAATAAAATTTTCAATTGTCTGGGGGAGATAGACAAATGCATGCTATTTTTCCTTCCAGCTCTCTGAATTCTCCTAATGAATATGCATTATAATTACAGTCAGAAAGCAAATTTTGCCTTTTATTTATTTACTACTGCGAAAGTTCAGTTAAAAACAAGCTCAGCTTTGATAAATGTTGATGGTCCTCTATTGAAAAGGAAGATAAACTGGAATGTTTTCTTCTCAAGTGTAATGCTCCTCATAGAAAAACATGTAAAACATGAACAGGAAGCTTAAATCACCAAATCAAATTGTTCAGACCTATAGTTGGCCCTTGAGCACCTGGGTTGCAGTGGATTCAAGCAGGCAGTCTTCAAAACAGGAACACTATGGCAGAAGGATTTCATGGAGCAAGGCAACTCTCAATTCCTATAGGATGGGAAGAAGAGAAAAGAAAAAGAGCCCTGAAATCAAGGGATCACTATCCTGATATACAACCCAAAACACCACCATATTTAGTTTAGGAGATTCTGCTGGGATCCACAACATCACAACGAAAGCAATGGGAGTAACCTATGTCAAGACATAGTTTGAGTTGCAAGGACCCACAGCAATTTGCTAGTTTAGACCAAAAATGCCAAGTGCAGACATTTTGTTTAAAAATATTGAGAAGAGAGTCCTACTCCATCACACTGAATATTTATAATTAAATAAGAGATGTTTAGCATTCAGTTAGAAGGAGGCTACTATGATGTCAGAGTCACCAGATAGATTGATCAGATGCTGGCCAAGCTTTGTTATTCCTAAATATATTGCTCCACTGTGGCTTTCCTGAAGTTTGGCTACTGGGTTTCTGTCTCTTTCATCAGATGGTCAGTTCACTCTCCAGCATGTTTGCTCCTAGCACAAGAGATGGTTCTAATACTCAAATGCTTCTAAAACTACCCTGATGAAACCTGGCATTGATAATTCTGTCACTGGGAACCCATGTTTATGAGAATGTCCTGGCCAATACCACATCCTGCAGACCCACGTTGCACACCTGGGTTTCTGGTGAGGACAGGAACACATGATTTCATCTGAATCATCAGTTGTGGTCATTATACGGCTCTTACACACTTAAAAGGTGTCATGATGAGAGGAGGCAATGGCCGTAGTGTGTTGTTTTAAAAAGCCTCTCAGGGAAAAGCTCCACAAAACCAGTGACAAACATGAGGTCACTGAGCCAACTTCTCCCATTTCCTCTGCTGGGGGCTAAAAGACAACATTGACAAATCTTCACAAGCTCTGACTTGGAAACGCTTCTTGCTTATGGGAAGATGGCAACTTCTTCTGCTCCTGTTGGCCTTCTTTCTGCTCCCCAGAGCAGAGGCAGGTGAGTGACCATCTTCACGCTCCAAGTGCCCAATCTTATTGCACAGAGCATGTGAATCTCCTGTCCCTATGCAACACCCCCAGAGCCTTCTGTCTGCCAGCATTGCTCTGAAGCTGAACTCCAATCCCACCAGAGGGAATCAGGTTGGACACTGCATAAGCTACCAGAGTTGTTTTCAAAAGAGCCAGTGGACAATGTACCCTCAGTAAGCCTCAGCTTGCACATCTAGAGAGGCTTTCTTCAAACTTCATGCAGGTGAGATGTAAAAAGAAGAAAATATCAAGAACTCCTAAACAGGGTGGAATAGGCCAGTCATCCCGGTCAGGGGAGGGGAAAGGCTTTGCATTCATAACTGCCTAGCAGAGATGCCCAGAGCTCCCCACAATGGATGGAATCTCTGTTGATGCCTCTCCTCACTCCAACAAACTTTCTCTAGCTCTGCTTTCCTCCTCTGGATTTCAGGGGCTTCTCTGTTTTTCAGTAGGAGCCACAGAGGCAGACTCACACTTGTCTGCTTTCCAGAATTCCATCTGCACTGTTCCACTAACCAGAAACTAACTGTAGCTGTTCCTTCATGCTGCCAGGGAACAGATCTGAGACACCCTCTACATGTAAGGCCTTAAGAAAGATTTTAAGACCTCACCTACAGTACACCTAGAGGGCTGCCAGGATGAAGCATCATCATCCTAGACATCACAGGACTCAGAAGGGTTTTATTTACTCAAGGGATATAAAAAGTTAGCAGAGGAATGATGAAAATCCTCAGAGGTTTTATTTTCCCCTAATACATATAGTCATCTCCAATCAAACAAAGGAAAAGGATTTGTAGAACAAGACTCAATTTACTGCACTTTGGGAAACAAGTTCAGGCATCTTCCTCTAGGTTCCTGTCCATTTCAAGAAACTGCAGGCTCCCAAATGTCCAACTTTTCAGAGATTTTAAGATACTTGTTCAAGGACTCAGTGGCTGCACCAAGTCTTCTTGATGTTTTCAGGAAAGGTCATTGGGGGACATGAAGTCAAACCCCACTCCAGCCCCTACATGGCTTACCTTAGGATCAGGCATGAGAAATCTAGGAAAATTTGTGGTGGCTTACTGATTCAAGAGGACTTTGTGCTGACAGCTGCTCACTGTTTACAGTGGTGAGAAATGAAAAAGGGTCCACAGCCTATAGGAAACACTTCTCAGTGCCTTTTTTCTGGGCAGCTCGATGAGCTCATGGACATAACCATGAGGAGGATTGGTGAGAGTGAGAAAGGGTCATCATATCGCAAGGGCAGAGAAACAAGTTGGCACCAAAGTATTCCTGATATAAGGAAAACCAGGGCAATCAAACCTGATTACATGTAGACCCAAGACCATACTTTGGCATAAGAAAGCAAAGTAAAACAGTTTCATGTCCTTTCCTGGAGGCACTGACCACTGAGAACCTCTGGTGCCCAAGGTGCCCTCCCTCAGTACTAAGAAGGAGGGACAGTCATTCAGCCAGGTTGCCCTCTGTCCTCTACAGCTATACACTGTTTCAGCTGTGGCCTCCTTTTACAGATCCTGGGTAGTGTCTTTTGTAGCTCTCCATCCACCAATCCACTTGGCTCTGTGTACAGCCCAATAGAGGTCACCTTGGGGGCCCACAACATCAAAGAACAAGAGAACACCCAGCAGGTCTTCTGTGTACAAAACGCATTTCCTCACCCAGATTATAATCAGAAAAAACACATCAACGACATCATTTTGCTGAAGGTAAGGCACATGTCCTTGTCACTCTTGCTCTCCTCAAGAATGGTTGCCACTTCCACTGGCACCCTGCCCCTGCCCTCTTTGCCATCATGTCCATCACACTGTGCATACCCAGGAGCATACACTGAACTGGACTTCCTTACTTATTTTCCACCAGCTGGAGAAAAAGGCCAAGCTGACTAAAGCTGTGCAGCTCCTCAGGCTGCCCAAGGGCAGGACCCAGGTGAAGCCAGGTATCCGGTGCCAGGTGGCTGGATGGGGACGATTTTCCCCAGGGGGAAGATTTCCAAGCACACTGCAGGAAGTGGAGATGGTAGTGCAGAATGATGAGAAATGTGAGGACCCCTTTAAAAAGTATAATCGTGCTACTGAGATTTGTGTGGGAGACACAAAGAATAAAAATACTTTGTTTAAGGTAAATGAGGCATCTGTCACAATTGGAGTTGTGTGAAAGAGTGTTTGGGACAGATCTAGTACCAGGAGACCCAAGCATCATGGATTCCTTCACCAAATAGACTATTATGTTTCTCCCAGAAAAGAGAGGGGAGAAGCCTGAGCTGGGAGATACTAAAGCCTAAAGCCGCTACCACTTTACTAAGGGACCTCTGGAGAAGGAAACACCACTGGAAGCTTCACTTTGTAAAACATTGCCTGAGCTCATGGCACAGGCATGAGAAAACTGTTTCCTTGGTGTGCAGGAATTATATTCTCCTCTGAGAGGGAAGCCCTCGGGGTCAATGAGCTCATCATCTCTGCTCATTGTCCAACCTGGTCGTCAGCCTCCCTGGCCTGTAATGAGTGGTCCTCACAACTCTACAGGGCTGAGGTCCAGACCTGGGGATGAAGACAAAGGCTGGCTCCAAGAGTGAAAATGCCCATAGTCAGAGCTCAGCAGCTAACAGCCTGTAGTTCCCTCTAATCTCTCAAAAGCAGACTTTACAATCAGTACAGCATGAGAGGGTTTGGGATAATGGAAATGAGAAGTTAAGTGGTGCCATGGTTCACAGACTCACTGTCTATTTACAGGGTGACTCCGGAGGCCCCCTGGTGTGTAATAATGTGGCACAGGGCATTTTCTCCTATGGACGAAAGAATGGAAAAACACCATGTATCTTTATTAAAGTCTCATGGTTTCTACACTGGATAAAGAATACTATGAAAGAGAGCTGACTGCACACAGTAAAGTAAATCCCCTCTATGAGCAACCATCTTACCTGGAGCTGAGTGTAGAATCACTCTAGAGCAGATGCCAGCAACTAAATAAATGTTATATCTCGGTGAAAGGCTAGTTTTTTGTTTGCGCACTTATGTTGGTTCATGGGGACCAACTCTGTGCTAAGCAGGACGGTGACACAGTTCTGATGATTTCTGCCTCCTCCACTCCTTATCCACTCAATACTTTTCCAAATCCCCTCTCAAAACTGTTACCAAGCTCTGCCTTACACACTTTAGCTTCTCCACAGCCTCTCTTTTTGCAAGGGCTACAGTTAAGCACCAACTGAAGAAAAAGTGGACATCTTTCTTTCTAGGGCTCCATGGGAATATGTGACTTCTTTTGTGTCACATGTAGAGGGGAAGGGGATGATTTCATGGGTCCTGGAGTTCAGCCAGGCACCACTGAGGTCACTATGGGACCCCATTAGGCTCGGTAGAGGAAGGGTATTCCTGAGCAGGACATTTCTCTCCCACAGCTTTAGGGATACACAGGGAGTGCCGGGTAACCTGACTGACTCTTTCCCTTCACCTGAAATTTGTTTCCTTCTCCATTCTGCTCTAAGACCAAGGCTAACCTTGGCTTACAGCCACCTGGCTGCCAATTTTTATCCCTCCGAGAGTTGTCACTGTCCACCAACTTCTCTCCGTATGAGGCCACACTGATTTGATATTGTAACCTTTTCAAATCTCCCAATCCAGGACTAAAACCTGTCTCTCTTCACAAGGTAATGAAACCTTGGTTCAGAACTGGGTGGTGGCCTTTATTCTGCTTAGGTATTCTTTTGACTGGACCCAGGAACCCCTTGGTTCCCCACAACTACTGATACTGGTATAACTCTTTATTCATGGCATGAATTTCACTGGACTTGGTAGATTGAAATTTATTTATTAGGATTCCAATAACTTTTTCTGGATTTACCAATATAATCTCCTCCTTACTGTGACAATAGTGGAACAGTTTCTGTATTAGTGCATACAAAGTGCTAGGCCAGAGGCTGGGGATTAGCTCACCTGCCAAGGCACCTGCTAGGCAATCACAAGGTATTGAGCTCAGTCCTAGGTAAAAAACAAAAAATAGTGCCAGGTCTTACGTTCTATGATGAACATAATCATAGATCCCAGTGAACCTGGTATGGTCACAGACTTTCCAAATCAACTCCCTCTCCATCCTCCAGATTGCCCAATGAATCCTGTGTGGAAAACCTGTGAAATAAAACATCTTATTTATATTTCTTCTTACAGTTTCTATCAACATTATCACATGATACTTTAAAACTGTATGAGATTTAAAAATGACCATAGTCACACACTTTTCAGATAGGAAGTTGCTAAATGATTCAAAAGAGGGCCCATAGGTGAAAAGATAATGAAGCAGTCTTATTTTCATTTGTTTGAAAGGAAACAGATATAAATGTTATCATACAAAATCCAATTACAGGAAACACACATACCCAGTCAACCTGCTGGGAACCATAATCCCTGTCAGCACTACAGTGCCCTCCTTGAAGAATCAAACTTGAGTCTGGGAGGCCAACACAGAAGAAAATGGGGAGATATCTGTAATATTTAAGTCATCATGGTTACTGATACATCCATGATATCTAATATTATCCAAGCTTCTCATTGTTGAGAAGTTCATAGTTTAGAGAAAACAAAGTGC
Source organism: Cavia porcellus (assembly GCF_034190915.1). Lineage (NCBI taxonomy): Eukaryota > Metazoa > Chordata > Mammalia > Rodentia > Caviidae > Cavia > Cavia porcellus. Next base: position 20,958,988 of record NW_026947484.1, on the reverse strand, counting down.
ATGGCATTTTGTTGAACAAATGTGCTGTGGGTGCTTTGTTTACCTTGCTGAACAGTCCCTCCACCTTGGGCTGCAGGGTCAGGTCACTAATATCCACACTGCCTGGCAGAATTTGGCTCAAGCTTAATGCCTCTATGTCTCAAATACACAAAATACTACATTCTTTTGTGGCACAGAGTTAAATCTCACTCTGAGATCATGTAATTCTCAAAGGCATGCCTTCTCCCATCTGTTTACAAAGCATGCTACATCACAGTCTCATAATTAATTGTCTTGTGTAGCTTTACAAGGAAAAATCAGCTTCTGACTGGAGCCTGAAAATCAAAATTCCTGCACCTAACACCTACTGAAGATCTGGCTCCTTCCTCGGGGGGGGGGGGGGGAAGAAAATCAATAAAACAAAAAAACAAAAAATAATATTTAGTAAGTTTTCCAGTCATATACACGAATACTCCCGGGTTCTATTTACTTTGGTCAAATGGGTTTGTAGTTTATAACTCCTTTGAAAAGTATTCCTGTAGATTGGTCCCAATCCTACTCTAAAAAAATAAAAAGAAACACATTCCCAAGAAAAGATAATGAGGACCAAAAGTAATGCAGAAGTTAGGAGAAAGCTTGGACTGAGCCAAATTCCCTAAACATCAGCCTACCAGCAGCCCTGGTCTTGTAATTGTCAGTCCATATTTTGGCTCCATCTCCACAATCTTGAAATTTTCTGGTCTATTTGTCTTTTCCTGAATAACAAGGCAGCTGTCATCTGTTTATGTGGGCCATGATGATAGGTAGATGATTGATCCTGATGTTTAAGGGAATATAGGATTCCCTGAATTGACCCTTAGTGACAGCGAATGAAAGTCAATGGAAGGCCATCACAGGGGTATGCTGACTGCACCAGGTTACCTTACTAGGACAGCTGAGTTGAGATCTACCAATTTGTGACTTTTATTATCTACAGGGAGAGGTAATGGAAGTTTGCATTTGGACATACAGGTGAACTGTTACCTCCGTTCTACTTGACATACTATCTAAGGTTTCTCATCCTCTTTTATCTACACATCTAATTAGTAATAGGTATCTCCAACACTGGATTTTTATATAATGTATCTACAGTCGCTGGTATATCCTCTAAAGCACAGTAAGAAATGAATATATATAAATTCCCATGCCTTTCACCAAATACTATTTTTCCCATGCCAGGATTTACTCAATCAAATGATACTTAAATATTATTTCAAAATTCTTTTCTTGAAGATATTTATGGTATTCTAAGAGTTGTTATGGTATATATATATATATATATATATATATATATATATACACAATTTGGAATGATTAAGGCTGATCCACACAACCAATAGTTTAATAAGTATTATTTTTCATACTCAGAGCATCTGAAATTTGCACTTAGCAATTCTAAAATATGCACTACTAAGACCAGTGTGATGTATACACACTACTAAGTATGATCAATGTGATGTACAAATAGATATCAAAAATCTTATTTCTCTTGTCTAGCTAAATCTTTGCGCCCTCTGACCAACATCTCCAAATGCTCCTAAATCCCTAGCCTGTGACAACTACTATTGTGCTCTATGTCTACAACTACAATGATTTTCAATTCCCCATGTAAGTAACAACTTATATTGTTCTACTGTGCTTGGCTGTTTGTGCTTGAAATAATAGTCCCCTGGTATATCCAGGCTGTTGCAAATGACAGGATCTTTTTTTTAATATAGTTTGGATTATATATATATATATATATATATATATATATATATATATATAATACTAAAACATACATATCACATTTTCTTTATTCAATCATTGATAGACACAAGTTGACACTAGACTATTATGAATAATGTAGCAATGAAATTGGAAATTCAGGTAACTTCTTAGCACACTGATCTCTAGTCCTTTGGAGAAACACTAGCATAGGATTCCTGGGCAGAGTATTAGTGCCAATGACAGTCCGATCTATTTAGGTACAAAGCATGGAGCATGCTCTCCTCTCCTAGCAGTACATCCTCTTGGTGGCAGGGACCATTGGGCTCAGCCAGAAGCTTCAGATTGCCTGAGATTCTGTTCTTCCATCTTTCACTGTCCACAATCTCAAGGGTTCCATGAGATTCCTAGTGGACTTATTTCTATATTATTCTTCCTAGGTCACTTTTGGATACTGGCTTATTTTCTACCCTATCCATAGAGGACAAAGAAGGCAGGATATGTCCAAAGAAAGCTGGGCCAGAGCATTACACTAAGCAGGGCACTGTCAGTTCTCAGAAAGACAGATCTTGCTCCTAAGCTCAGAGCCCACCTTCTGAGAGGACACTCAGCATCCTGATTTCTTTCAGCCTGTCCTTTTTGGTCATGGCTAAGGGCAAGGTCTCTGAGTTGGAACTCCATGATTGATTACCAGTCTGTAATGACCACTTAAGTGAGACTGACTACATCTACAACAGGACTAGAAATCACCATTCCCTCTTCCACTTATACATAGATTAATTTTCAGGTAATACTATGTGTCAGACAGTAGATACACAGAAAAACAGCCTTTTATGTAATTACTGTGGGTTCTCTCACTTTATATTACACTTTTCCTGTGTGAGATTGTTGGTTTATATCTGGGTTTGAAAGTCACAAAAATCAAAATAGTCTTGCTCTACAGACAATATTTATTTGATTCTAAGAAGTCAGCCTTTGCTGGTACCAGGATAGTCATAGAGAAAAATCAGGCAAGAACTCTCCCCAGAGCTCTCACTTCCATTTCCTGGCTATGCAAACAAAACTCTCCTACCTGGCCCAACATCCCTCATGAGCTCAGCATGCATTGAGACAAGAACTAATTCAATAGCTTCAGCCCTGCTTCACCGATCCCAACATAGCCTCTGTTCCAAGACCGTACGTCCCTCCCCAGGTTGTAGGTACATATAGAATAGCTACAAAATTTTTCTTCAGAAGCACTGAAAGCAACCATTTGTTATTCATCAGCAAACAGATGTAAAGCAGGTGCCAGGTGCTGGAGGTTCAAAAGCGAGCATGGTAGGAGACCTCCAAACCTTCACAAACCTCAGCCATATGACATTGTACCAAAGCCTTGTTTCTTCACCCAGGTTAATTAGGTTAGCCTGAATCTGTCTGAGAAATCCACATAAATGAAAAATTTTAGGATAACAGCATATATGTATCTTACACTAAGAATGTTCGTGAGCATTGTCCCATTTTATGTTAGTAGAGCAAATAGGATATTAGAAAGACTGGGTAGATCTTCTGGTCTGGAGGTTTCCAAATGTGTACACACTGTGAGATGCAGGCACACAGAGAGAAAAAACAAAAAAAGACCTGTCACATTTTATGGTTTACCTCAAAGTGTATTGTAAACTCAAACATGAAGACATACCACGTACCATTACATTTTAAAAGAAAATTAGATTCAAAGAAGCTCACGTAGCACCAGAAGACTGAACAACAGCCCTAACCCACAAACCACAATGGTTAATGCTACATGTTTCATTTTCAAGCCCACAGTGACCCCTCAAAGTCAAACACTTAATGTACAGACCACACTTGTGCTATGAGACCAACTGCAGACACTGTATCCATGTTTTTAGGCTGTTATTTGCTCAAGCATAGGGAGCAATCATTCCCTGTCATTCTAATGCCAACTGGAGTGTTGTCTAGTTACCCTTGTGCACAAGGACCCCTCATCCAAAATACTCACCTACAACCAACTTAAAATTCATTTTAACATTGGGACAGTATCATCTTCTAGTTACCTGCCACCTGCCTTCTTTTTGTTCATGGAGAATATGGTAGAGTAGCAGAATATCTTAATGACCCAGGTCATCTTCATAATAAGGTGAAGCAACTGGTTTAAAAATTCTAACTGACTGAAAAAGTGTCTCCTGGGACACAGGTGTTCCAGGGTATGCTTGAAAAGGTAAAAATGAATACATACAAAGCAACAAAATCATATAGAAATGATGTACATGAACACACACAAATATAAATCTAGATGTATGGTCTCCACATGTATTCACATACAAACCACATATTTAATATAAATACAGGTGTGGCAATGTATATGAAAATGTATAGACTCAGGGAGAAGTATTGTATATAGAAATTTAGAGATTGAAAGAGATTCCGAAAGCTCTGTTGACATGCACATTTCCCAAACTAAGTGACATTATAGTTAAAAACCTTTTTAAGGCCTTTTATATAGCCTATAGTGTCTCTGTCAAATGAGATCAGGAAATCCAGAAATAGGCAACTGGGCCATGTAACTGAAACAAAGTCCAGAATTCTAAACCCCAGACTCTTCCAACTGAAAGATAAACTCAGAGCTGCATTGAAATCTTTCTAGTGATCTTTCCCCAAAAACCCATTGTAACCTGCCAGCATACTAAGATATCCTGCTGTCTCTATTGCAAGAACTGCCTGCAAAGAAAATATCTAGACTTTCTAGAGTGACCATTCAAAAGACATCTCTAATTATGAGATCACTTACCTTTGCTGACCTGAAATCTGTCCAGTGTTATTTTGAAAACTTGTAAGAGGTATAGAGAGTTTTCATATAGTAAGCATGCAATTTCTATGTGTGTACCAAACTTTCAGAAACCATGTGACTATTGGTATATCAAGTATTATCTCTGACTGTTTAATCCTTAGAATTTGTAAATGTAAGTCCAGTGCATAATATGGAAACTGCAGTTTGACAAGCTAAATAAATCTCTCTTAAAACATGGTAAGGTATGGATTAATAAGGATCCACTTTATCTTCCCATTGATTGTGTTTGTTTTATACATTCTGCTACAGAGTAATAGTCACCAATTATTTCAGGATAGCTATGATGTGCCTTTACCATACTTCTTCAGATTTTTATGACTGAATTAGCAGTTCACTGCACCATAAAGATGCTTCCTTCAGAAACATTTCACAGAACCCAGGCCGGGAAACCTCTCACAACTTACTAATTCATCTTCATTTAACCCACTATAAAATATAGGGAAAAATAAAACCCTGGTGTTACTGATTCTGTGACAACTGAAGTAACAGTGAGATTTCTGGAGAGAAAGAATCTAAACAGCAATGTGAAATGATACCAGTCCCACTAAGTCCAGTTCCCATTATGTCTTCAGGAGTTCTTAAGTCCCACTTATCATCTGTGCATAAATAGTTAAGAGCTCATACCAGCAAATTCAGAGTCTTAGCATGTAAAGCCAGAGGGACCTGGAGAACAGACACTTGGAGCTTCAATGAGAGATCCAAAGTTTTGGAGAATTTAGTGTAGTCCAGAAAAACATTTGAGTGTGCCAGGCTACAGTGTAAAGACTCATCTTGGAAGTTTGGGCAAGTGATTCAGCATACAGAATTAATGACAATAAGGTAGCAATTAGTTGCTCAGTAAGTCACCCTAGCACTGTGCCACTAATACAACTCTCAGGACTACTTTTTTTTCATGAATAAGACAAAATGCCCAACATAAAAACTGCAAGGGAAACAGGCTTATTTAACTCACAATTTGCACAAATTTCAGTCCATAACTGACCCATTTCCAGACAGGGTGGCATGGCAGAGAGGCATTGCAGAGTGAAAATGGTTCATGGCATTGAGAAAACAACAAAACTGGACAAGGGACAACCATGGCACTTTCTATCCCTTGTATTTTGTCTAGGTTACACTGAAGAGGAATCACACACACCCTTAATCTCAAAGACCTTCATCTTAGCATTGTAACATGAATAAATCTCAGTGTCACATATTCTAGATCCAGCCTCCTCCGAAAAAGCCACATTTAAGACGGCATAAGGATTTGGGGGAATATTTAGACACATACAATGACAAAAATGTTCTCAGTTTTCTGCAATACCTAATTTCAAACAGAGCACACTTTGAAGGGCAGCCTGGTATGATCTAGGCTGTCTGTTCTTTTTACATATCTGCATTAGGTTGTTCTTCAGTTTTTAGTCGGTGACAGAAGCCCAATAGAAGAGGGCTTTCTATTCCTGGTTTGTCACTCCAATGCAAGATAATGAACAATATACTACAATAATTAGCAAGGAGAAGTTAGAGGTACAACTTTTTATTTAACATCAATTTTACAATCATACACTGGACATTTCGGTAAATGATGCAGCACATCTCTTACTGCCTGCAAAATATATATCTGCCACTCCCTCCATAAATGTGGTAAGAATGCTCACAGCATGAGACCCTGAGAAAATGAGAAGAGAAAGAACCCATTGCTCTAGAAAGAGAACGTATATCCTTTGGGCCCTGTGTAAACAAAATGCTGTGGAAAGGAAAATAAACTTTACAATGTGAGGAAACTTTCACATTTAAAATACACCCAATGACTAGTTTTGAGTAAAGAATTACAGAGAATAAAAAGGAATAATAAAGTATTACCCGCTCACAATAAATGAAATTTACACAAAACATGTTTGAACATTTTAGGCATTGGATAGACTAACAAATGGTTTTAAATCTGCCGCCTTTAAAATCCTCAAAACAGTGAAGTGAACTTGCAAATAAATTTTTTTTATTTAAGAGGAAAAAGAGAAAAACACAAAACAAACCAAAGCGGTGTAAGGGTACACGTAATACAGAACTACAAAAAAACAAAACAAACAAACAAACAAAAAAAAACATAACAGTAAGAAATCACCTGCTAGTATATTACATATTATCATCTTGAAAATAGTTCCTCAAATCACAGTATCAAAGAATACAAGGTGGACATTCAAACAGGTAGACTGCAAACAGCTGTGTTCAATGATCCAAAAACATTGATACAGTCAGCTATTTAACACCCCTAAACACACTTGCTGTTATATCCGTTAGAGCTCTTTTTCTTTTTTTTTTCCCTCTGTTTTTTACAACAAGATTCACACACTTTGGATTTCAATACTCCTTAGTGCTTATTTCTTTTTTGGGGGGGGGGAGAATACAGTCAAATATGGCAAAACAAAGCTGTCAGTCAATACCAAGGATAGACATATCACATGGTGTTTAACAGAGTATAAGTTTATCAACAATGGTTATCAACGTTGTCCCTTGTTTCCTTAAAAAGAATTGGCTATCTCATTAGATATTATAAAGTTGGACAAAACAGTAGAGAACAAGACCAATAAAACTTAGGCATTGTAAACATTACAGGACTTCCAAAGAAGACAATAGTCAAACCAGAATGAGTATCTTAGTGAATCTTATTGTCTTCAAAGTAGTTGCCTATGTCTTCAAACTTGATACTACCATATAGAATGGAACAGAGTCTAATCAGTCAAAACAAGATCGTGGGAGTACTACAGGACTTCAAAACAAGTTAATAGGAAATCAAAAAGAGTTACTATTTATATATCCTAATTTTTTGAATTTTTTCTTTAATTAAGACAAACATAAGAAATGACTAAATAATTTTTTTAAAACAATAAGGGGAAGATTGAGATAAAACAGGACATAACAATATAACAATAGAGGTCCCAGCATGACTGTTTCAACAACCTAGTACTTCACCACCATATAACCTGACTTAATAGTAGTTACCATAGTGTCTTTTTCCTTGAAATATTTGGATAAAACTTCATATACTCTAGCTTCAAATATTTTCAAATCAAGAAGCCCAGAATAAAGCCTTTCTAATTAATGAGTGAAAACTTTATAAGGCTCCAAGGCCACCTAATGGGGAATCATGATTACCACATATTTTTATATATTTGAATCATTACTTACATTAGCGAAACTATTTGGTATTCACACATGCGAGATTGATTTATTTCACTTATGAGTATGGTCTCAAGCTGCGCCCATTTATTGATAAATATCTCAATGTGATCCTTCTTTATAGCTGAATAATACTCCATTGTATAGAAATACCACAACTTTTTTATCCATTCCTCAGTTGATGGACACTTGGGTTGTTTCCAAGATCTGGCGATTACAAATTGTAAATGAAACCAGACGCGATGTAAAAAATGTAAGGAATACTCATAAAAACAAAAAATTTTATTTCAGGAGCTTGAAAGCATGATAGTTGAAATGAAAGTTCACTAACAAAGTCCAAATAAAGATCTGAACAAAGAGAAGAAAAGAAGTAGTGAAATTTTCATACAAATGAATGAAATAACTCAGTCTGGGAAACAAAAGAAAGAAATATGAACAAAGCCTATGGGTCCTATAGGACACATTTAATATCATATGTATTATATATATATATATATATATATATATATATATATATATATCTTATGATATATATAATCATATATATCTTATGATATATATAATCATATATATATATATATCATAAGATATATATATATATATATATATATATATATATATATAGAGAGAGAGAGAGAGAGAGAGAGAGAGAGAAAGAAAATGGAAGTTGAAGATACTGGATAAAGAAAATAATTTCAAAATCAAAAACATTTCCAATAAATGATGGACCTAAATTCCCAAATATGATGAAGTGTAAGAATACACAAAGCCAATAAGCTCAAAATTTCTAAGCAAGTTAAATTCAAAACTCAAAAGGGAACTCACTACAAGGAACCTGTTACAACACAGATAGAAAACCTTCCAAACTGGAAAACAGAAGTGATTCATCCAGAAAATGATTCTCAATGAGATTAAATGTTGATCTCACATCAGAAACTTAAAGGCCAAAGGCACTGGGAAAGTGCAGAAAGAAAGTCCTGTTGGGCAGGATACATAGCTTACTGGCACAGTACCTGCCTGGCAAGTGCAGGGTGTGAATTCAATCCTCAGTACCAAGAAAAATGAAAAAGAAAGAAAGGATTCTACATTTAGATAATCTATCCTTCATCACTCTGCATTAAATGAGGGGTGGTGGTGGATGCCTGCAGTCCCAAGACTCTGAAAGGCTGCTGCAGGAGAAATCTAAGATCTAGCCAAAGCAATTTAATGAAATCTTGTCTAAAAGTAAAAAAAAAAAAAAAAATAAAGAGAAAGGTAGGATGTAGCTCAGTCCAAAGGCCCTGGGTTCAACCTCTAGTACCACCAGGAACAAACAAACCAAAAAAAGAATATATCTTGATTTTTTAAATGTGCCAGCCTATAAGTAATAACAAGGCAGTATGGCGAGAACTGATTTGTGAAAAACACATGACATAAAAAACAAGTAGCACAAGGTCATAAATAAGTTCTTCATTATAAGTAATCATTTTAAATGTAAATAGTTTAAACTTTCCGAAGATTTAAAAGTGATTTTAGAAACATGATCCAACCATGCAATATTCAAAATAGACAAGAGCATAGAGAAAAACGATAAGCAGTGGAGTGAGCAAGATGATGAGGAAAAACTAAATGGGGAGCAATCATTTTATATTTATATAACGTTCTGAGGTGCTAGAAATATTTTGAAATTCCAAATGTACATTTTGAATGCCATAAATTCTACTGAATTGTATGCGTAAAAATACTTACACAATTAAAATGTTGCCTCCCCTTAATTTTAAAAATGAGTCACAAATGTGTTTAACATCATCCCTTTTTAAATTTAACAATGCAGATATTTCATGAAAAATGCATTAGTTCATACTTCAAAACGTTAATGCTAAGTATCAATGAGTGCAGAAAATCAGTTAATTTTAATTGTTTATGCTACAGAGTAAAAGATCTGACAGAGTTTAATTATTTACACTTTGTTTATGTTGCTTTTTAAATTTACAACTTTAGAAATTTAGTGCATATTAAGTTTTTAATAACACTATAAAACAATTATTAAGGTAATACTTACTAATTGGGTATTTTAAATGTGGTTAAAATGTTTAAATTGTAAGATTAATTAAGAATGAGTACAATGGGAAGTAAATTGCAGTGTATATGCAGCATTGCCCTGAGTTAATGAGATCAACGCAGAAGTTTAATGGGCTGTATATAAGACTATGGAAATCAGTACAGTGATTCCTCAGAAAACTAAAAGTAAACTTCTATTCAGTCCAGTGGTCTCCCTTCTAAAGATAGCAGTTTCCCTATCTTCCTAAAAGAGCGAGAAACCTTATTACAGTGATAGACATATATCCATGTTCATAGTAGCACAATTCATAACAATTATAACATGGAATCATACTGTTTGTCTGTCCAGCAATAGATGCATTTTTAAAAATGTGGCATTTTACACAATGGAGTACTACTCTTCTATAAGAAGGACAAACATAAGTCATTTGTATAAAATTGTTTTACTTAGGACCACAATGTTAAATAAAATAAACTATCAACACAATATTAAATATCACTTGATTTCTCTTTTAAAAGAAACATGAAATATAAATGAAGAGACAAGTAAAAGATACATAATAAGAAACAGTGATAGATTTTTTTCAGAGAAGAAGAAGACTAAGTGTTGTAAGGAGGGGAAAGAGAAGAGACAAGAAGAGGACAAGAAGAAATAAGATGCATTACATACAAAATTCCCACAATAAGTATAATCATTATGTAACACAAATATGTATAATAAAATTTTCAATTGTCTGGGGGACATAGACAAATGCATGCTATTTTTCCTTCCTGCTCTCTGTATTTTCTTCATGAATATGTATTATAATAAGAGTCAGAAAGAAAAATTTCCCTTTTAATTATTTACTAATGGGAAAGTTCAGTTAAAAATAAGCTCAGCTTTAATAAATGTTGATGGTCCTTTACCAAAGGAATATACACTGGAATTTTTGCATCTCACGTGTAATACTCCTCATAGAAAAGCATGTAAAAGATGAACATGAAGCTGAAATCACCAAATCAAATTGTTCAGATCTACAGTTGGCCCTTGTGCAACAGGGTTGCAGTGGATTCAGGCAGGCAGGCCTCAAAACAGTAACACTATGGCAGAAGAATTTCATGGAGCAAGGCAACTCTCAATTCCTATAGGATGGGAAAACAAGAAAAGAAGAAGATCCCTAAAAACAAGGGATCACTATCCTGATATACACCCCCCAAAAAACCACAATATTTAGTTTATGAGATTCTACTGGGATCCACAACAGCACAACTAAAGCAATGGAAGTAACCTATGTCAACACATAGATTGAATTGCAAGGACCCACAGCAATTTGCTAATTTAGACCAAAACTCCAAGTGCAGACATTTTGTTTAAAAATATTGAAAAGAGAGTCCTACTCCATCACACTGAATGTTTATAATTAAATAAGAGATGTTTAGGTTTCCCATCGAAGGAGGCTATGATGATGTCAGAGTCACCAGATGGATTGAGAGGATGCTGGCCACACTTCGTTATTCCTAAGTACATTGCTCCACTGTGGCCTTCCTGAAGTTTGGTTACTGGGTTTCTGTCTCTTTCATCAGATGGTCAGCTCACTCTCCAGCATGCTTGCTCCTAGCACAAGAGATGGTCCTAATACTCAAATGCTTCTAAAACTACCCTGATGAAGCCTGGCATTGATAATTCTGTCACTTGGAACCCATGTTTATGAGAATATCCTGGCCAATACCACATCCTGCAGACCCACCTTGCACACCTGGGTTTCTCGTGATGACAGGAACACATGATTTTATATGAATCATCAGCTGTGGTCATTATATGGGTCTCACACACTTAAAAGTTGTCATGATGAGAAGAGGCGGTGGCAATAGTGTGTTGTTTTAGAAAGCCTCTCAGTTTTAGTGCCACAAAACAAGTGACAAAGATGAGGACACTGAGCCAACTCCTCCCCTTTCCTCTGCTGGGAATAAAAGACAACATGGACAAATCTTCATAAGCTTTGACTTGGAGACACTTCTTGCTTCTTGGGAAGATGCACCTGCTCCTGCTCCTCTTGGCCTTCTTTCTGCGCCCCAGAGCAGAGGCAGGTGAGTGACCATCTTCACCCTCCAGAGGCCCAATCTTATTGCACAGAGCATATGAATCACCTGTTCCTATGCAACAACCCAGAGCCTTCTGTCTGCAAGCATTGCTCTGAACCTGAACTCCAATCCCGCCAGAGGGAATCATGTAGGACACTGCATAAGCCACCAGAGTTTGTTTTCAAGAAGAGCTGGTTGATAATGTACTCTCAGTAAGCCTGAGCTTGCACATCTAGAGAGTCTTTCTTCAAAGTTCATGCAGGTGAGAAGTAAAAAGAAGAAAATATCAAGTACTCCTAAACAGGGCAGAATAAGCCCGTCATCCCGGTAAGGGGAGGGGAAAGGCTTTGCATTCATAACTGCCTAGCAGAGATGCCCAGAGCTCCCACAATGGATGGAATCTCTCTCCTCAGAACACTGTTTTTGCCTCTCCTCAATCCTACTAACTTTCTCCAGCTCTGCTTTCCTCCTCCGGACTTCAGTGGCTCCTCTGTTTTCCAGTAAGAGCCACAGAGGCAGAGTCACACTTCTTTGCTTTCCAGAATCCCATCTTCACTGCTCTAGTAACCAGACACTAACTGCAGCTGTTCCTTCATGCTGTCAGGGAACAGATTTGAGACACCCTCTACATGTCAGGCCTTAGGAAAGAGGATAAGACCACATCTACAGTACACCTAGAGGGCTGCCAGGACGAAGCATCACCATCCTAGACGTCACAGGACTCAAAAGGATTTTATTTACTCAAGGGATGTAAAAAGTTAGCAGAGTAATGATGAAAAGCCTCAGAGGTTTTATTTTCCCCTGATACATATAGTCATCTCCAATCAAAGAGAGGAAAAGGACAAGTAGAAAAAGACTCAATTTCCTGCACTTTGGAAAACAAGTTCAGGCATCTTCCTCTAGGTTCCTGTACACTTCAAGAAACTGTATGCTCCCAAATGCCCAACTGTTCAGAGACTGTAAATAGATACTTGTTTAAGGACTCAGTGGCTGCACCCAGTCTTATTGTTGTTTTCAGGAGAGATCATCGGGGGACATGAAGCCAAACCCCACTCCCGCCTACATGGCTTACCTTAAGATCAGGCTTAAGGAACCTAGAAAACTTTGTAGTGGCTTTCGGATTCATGAGGACTTTGTGCTGACAGCTGTTCACTGTTTACAGAGATGAGAAAGGAAAAAGAATCCACAGGCTACAGGAAACACTTCTCAATAACTGTTTCCTGCGGAGCTTGATGAGCTCATGGAAATAAACATGAGGATGACTGGTGAGAGCGACAAAGTGTCATCATGTCCCAAGGGAAGAAAAGCAAGGCCCCGCCAAAGAATTCCTGATACAAGGGAAAACAAGGGCAATCAAACCTGATTACATGTAGACTCAGGACCATACTTTTGCATAACCAAGCAAAGTAAAACAGTTTCATGTCCTTTCCTGGAGGCACTGACCACTGAGAACCTCTGGTGCTCAATGTGCCCTCCCTCGGTACTAAGAAGGAGGGACAGTCATTCAGCCGGGTAGCCCTCTGTCCTCTACAGCTATACCCTGTTTCAGTTGTGGCCTCATTTTACAGATCCTGGGTAATGTCTTTTTTCGCTCCCCATCCACCAATCCACTTGTCTCTGTGTACAGCCAACTAGAGGTCACCTTGGGGGCCCACAACATCAAGGAACAAGAGGACACCCAGCAGGTTTTCCATGTACAAAACGCGTTTCCCCACCCAGACTATAATCGGAAAAAACACATCAACGACATCATGCTGTTGAAGGTAAGGCACATGTCCTTGTCACTCTTGCTCTCCTCAAGAATGGTTGCCACTCCCACAGGCACCCTGCCCCTGCCCTCTTTGCCATCATGTCCATCACACTGTGCATACCCAGGAGCATACACTGAACTGGACTTCCTTACTTATTTTCGACCAGCTAGAGAAAAAGGCCAAGCTGACTAAAGCTGTGCAGCTCCTCAGGCTGCCCAAGGAGATGACCCAGGTAAAGTCAGGTACCCAGTGCCAGGTGGTTGGGTGGGGAAAATTGGATCCAGAGGGAACACCTTCAAGAAAACTGCAGGGAGTAGAGATAGTAGTGCAGAATGCTGAGAAGTGTGAGGAGAGCTGTGCAAAGTATGATCATGCTACAGAGATTTGTGTGGGAGACCCAAAGATTAAAAATACTTCTTTTAAGTTAAGACAAGGCATCTGTCACAATTGGGTTTGGGAGAAAGAGTGTTTGGGACAGATCTAGTACCAGGAGACCCAAGCATCATGGATTCCTTCACCCCATAGGCTGTTATGTTTATCCCAGCAAAAAGAACAGGGGAGCTGCCTGAGCTGGGAGGTACTAAAGCCGCTACCACTTCACTAAGGGCCCTCTGGTGAAGGAAACCCCACTGGAAGCTTCAGTTTGCAACACATGGCCTGAGCTCATGGCACAGGCATGAGAAAACTCTTTCCATGGTTTGCAGAAATTATAACCTCCTCTGAGACAGCAGCCCTCTTAGTCAATGAGCTCATCATCTGTGCTCATTGTCATACCTGGTCATCAGCCTCCCTGGCCAGTAATGAATGGTCCTCACAACTCTACAGGGGTGAGGTCCAGACCTGGGGATGAAGACAAAGGCTGGCTCCAAGAGTGAAAATGTCCATAGTCAGAGCTCAGCCACTAAGAGCCTATAGTTCCCTCTAATCTCTCACAAGCACACCTTACAATCAGTACTGCATGAGACAGTTTGGGATAATGGAAGTGAGAAGTGAAGTGGTGCCATGGTTCACAGACTCACTCTCTATTTACAGGGTGACTCCAGAGGCACCCTATGTGTAATAATGTGGCACAGGGCATTGTCTCCTATTGACCAAAAAATGGAAAAACACCACGTATTTTTACCAAAATCTCATGGTTTCTTCGCTGGATAAAGAAAACCATGAAACAGAGCTGACTGCTCACAGCAAAGTAAATCCCCTCTATCAGCAACCATCTTACCTGGAGCTGGATCTAGAATCACTCTAGAGCAGATGCCAGCAACTAAATAAATGTTTCATCTCAGTGAAAGGCTAGTTTCTTGTTTGCTCACTTACTTTGGTTCATGGGGACCAACTCTGTGGTAAGCAGGACAGGGACACAGTTCTGATGATTTCTGCCTCCTCCACTCTTTCTCCACTCAATAGCTTTGCAAATCCCCTCTCAAAACTGTTAGCAAGCTCCTCCTTATACACTTTAGTTTCTCCACAGCCTCTCTTTTTGCAAGGGCTATTGTTAAGCACCAACTGAAGAAAAAGTGGGCATCTTTCTTTCTAGGGCTCCAGGGGAACATGTGAATTATTTTGTGTCACATGTAGAAGGAAAGGGTATGATTTCATGGGTCCTGGAGTTCAGCCAGGCACCACTAAGGTCACAAGTGGACCCCATCAGGCTCAGTAGAGGAAGGGTATTCCAGAGTAGGACATTTCTCTCCCATAGCTTTAGGGATATACATGGAGTGCAGGGTAACCTGACTGACCCCTCACCTTCACCTGAAATTTGTTTCCTTCTCCATTCTCCTCTAAGGCCAAGGCTTACTTTAGCTTACAGCCACCTGGCTGCCCTTTTTATCCCTCCGAGAGTTGTCACTGTTTACCGACTACTCTCCTTACGAGGCCACACTGATCTAATTTGGTAACCTCTTCAAATGTCCCAATCCAGGACCAAAACCTGTCTCTCT
Organism: Cavia porcellus; assembly: GCF_034190915.1. Classification (NCBI taxonomy): domain Eukaryota; kingdom Metazoa; phylum Chordata; class Mammalia; order Rodentia; family Caviidae; genus Cavia; species Cavia porcellus. The sequence continues at coordinate 20,943,473 of NW_026947484.1, read as the reverse complement.
TCACAAGTTAATGAAACCTTGGTTCAGAACTGGGTAGTGGCCTTTTTTCTGCTTAGCTATTGTTCTGACTGGACTTAGGAGCCCCTTGGTTGCCCACAACTACAGATACTGGTTTAAATCTTTATTCATGGCAAGAGTTTCACTGGACTTGGTAGACTGAAATTTATTTATTAGAATCCCAATAAGTTTTCCTGGCTTTACAAATATAATCTCCTCCTGAGTGTGAATTAATGCATAAAAAGTGCTAGGCCAGATGCTGGGGATTATCTCATCTGCCAAGGCACTTGCCAGGCAATCACAAGGTACTGAGCTCACTCCTAGCTAAAAACCAAAAAATAGTGCCAGGTCTTAGGTTCTATGATGAACATAATCATAGATCCCAATGAAGCTGGAATGGTCATAGACTTTCCAAATTAACTCCCCCTCCATCCTCCAGATTCCCACATGAGTCCTGTGTGGAAATTCTGTGAAATAAAACATCTTATTTATATTTCTTCTTACAGTTTCTATCAACTTTATCACATGATACTTCAAAATTGTATGAAATTTAAAAATGACCTTAGTCACACACTTTTCAGATAGGAAGTTGCTAAATGATTCAAAAGAGGGCCCATAAGTGATAAGATAATGAGGCAGGCTTATTTTCATTTGTTTGAAAAGAAACAGATATACATGTTTTCATAAAAAATCCAATTACAGGAAACAAACATATCCAGTCCACTGCTGAGAACCATAATCCCTATCAGCACTACAGTGCCCTCCTCTGAAGAATCAAACTTGAGTCTGGGAGGCCACGACAGAAGAAAATGGGGAGATATCTGTAATATTTAAGTCATCATGAATGTTACTGAAACATCCATTATATCTAATGTTATCCAAGCTTCTCTTTGTTGAGAAGTTCATAGCTTAGAGAACACAAAGTGCATGACATTTTTCCCTGTGGGTGCTTTGTTTACCTTGCTGAACATTTCCTGCACCTGGAACTGCAGGGTCAGGTCACTAATACTCCACAATGCCTGGCAGAATTCGAATCAATCTTAAGGTCTCTATGTCTCAAATACACAAAATACTACATTCTTTTGTGGCACAGAGTTAAATATCACTCTGAGATCATGTAATTCCCAAAGGCATGTCTTCTCCCATCTGTTTACAAAGTATGCTGCATCACAGTCTCATAATTGTCTTGTGTAGCTTTACAAGGGAAAATCAGCTTCTGACTTGAGTCTGAAAATCAAAATTCCTGCACCTAACACCTACTGAAGATCTGGCTCCTTCCTCAGGAAAAAAGAAATGAAAATCCACAAAGCAAAAAACCAAAAAATAATATTTAAAATGTTTCCCAGTCATATACATGAATACTTCTGGGTTCTATTTATTTTGGGGAAATGGGTTTGTAGTTTAAAACTCCTTTGAAAAGGATTACTGTAGATTAGTCCCAATCCTACTCTAAAAGAAGAGAAAGAAACAGAGTCCCAGGAAAAGATAGTGATGACCAAAAGTAATGCAGAAGTTAGGAGAGAGCTTGGACTGAGGCAGGTTCCCTAACCATCAGCCTACCAGCAGCCCTGGTCTTGTAACTCTCAGTCCATGTTTTGGCTCCATCTCCACAATCTTGAACTTTGCTCGCCTATTGGTCTTACTTCCTCAATAACAAGGCTGCTGTCATCTGCTTAAGTGGGCCATGATGATAGGTGGATGATTGATCCTGATATCTAAGGGAAGATAGGATTCGTTGAGTTGACCCTTAGTGACAGTGGATGAAAGTCAAGGTAAGGCCATCACAGAGGTATCCTGACTTCACCAGGTTACCTTGCTAGGACAACTGAGTTGAGATCTACCAATTTGTGGCTTTTATTATCTGCAAGGAAAAGGAATGGAAGTTTGCATTTTGACATAGATGTGAACTGTTACCTCCATTTCCCTTAACATACTATCTAAGTTTTCCCATCCTCTATTATCTACACATGTAGTTAATAATAGGTATCTCCCACACTGGAGTTTTATATAACATATCTAAATTAGGTGGTATATCCTCAACGCACAGTAAGAAACGAATCCATATAAATTCCCATTGCTTTCACCAAGTACTATTTTTCCATGCCAGGATTTACTCAATCAAATGATACTCAAATATTATTTCAACGATTCTTTTCTTGAAGCTATTTATGATGTTCTAAGAGATGTTATTATATATCTATATACAATTTGGGATGATTAAGTAAGGCTCATCAACATAACCAACAGTTTAATAATTATGATACTTTATACTCAGAGCATCTGAAATTTGCTTTTAGCAACTCTGAAACATACATTACAATTGGATATCAGTGTGATGTATACACACTACTAAGTATGATCAGTGTGCTGTACAACAGATATCAAAAATCTGGCTAAATCTTAGGACCCTCTGATCAACATCTCCAAAAGCTCCTAAATCCCTAGCCTTTGATAACTACTATTATACACTATATCTACAAGTACAATGGTTTTCAATTTTCCATAAAATAACAACGTATATTTGTTCTTCTGTGCCTGGGTACTTTCCCTTGACATAATAGACCCCTAATATATCCAGGCTGTTGCAAATGACAAGATCACTTTTTTATTCGGTTTGGCTGAATATATATATATATATATATATATATATATATATATATAGTACGATATATACTAAAATAAACATATCACATTTTCTTTATTCAATCATTGATAGACACAAGATGACACAAGACTATTATGAATAGTGCAGCAATATAAAATGGAAAATCAGGTAACTCCTTAGCACACTGAACTCTAGTCCTTTGGAGAAACGCTAGCATAGGATTCCTGGACAGAGTTTAAGTGCCAATGACAGCATGTTCCATATAGGTCCAAAGCATAGAGCACACTCTCCTCTCCTAGCCGTACATCCTCTTGCAGCCAGGGACACTTGGGCTCAGGCAGAAGCTTCAGTCTTGGTCTTGTCTGTGATACTGTTCTTCCACCTTTCACTGTCCACAATCTCAATGGTTCTATAAGATTCCAAGCAGACTTATTTCTATATTATTCTTCCTAGGTCCCTTTGGATACTGGCTTATTTTCTACCCTACCCATAGGGGACAAAATTGGCAGGACATATCCAAAGAAAACTAGGCCAGAGCATTCCACTAGGGAGGGCACTGTCATTTCTCAGAAAGGCAAGTCTTGCTCCTGAGCTCAGAGCCCACCCTCTGAGAGGACACTCAGCATCCTGATTCCTTTCAGCCTGTCCTTTTTGGTCATTGCTAACAGCACGGTGTCTGACTTAGAACTCCATGATTGATTATCCAGCCTGTAATGACCACTTAAGTGAGAGTGACCACATCTACAACAGGACTAGAAAGGATCATTCTCTCTTCCACTAATACATGGATTATTTTCAGGTAAATACTGTGTGTTAGGCAGTAGATACACAGAAAAGCAGCCTGTTATGTAATTTCTGTGTGTTCTCTCATTTTATATGCCACTTTCCTTGTGTGAGATTGTTGGTTTATATCTGGGCTTGAAAGCCACAAACACCAAACTAGTCTTGCTCTGAAGATAATATTTACTTGAAGTGTACTTGCCACAAATACTGCCACATGCCACAGGTTTCATGCCCATTATCAGAGCGGACCTAAAAACAGCAGCTTAGGTGTCTAAAATGAACAAGTCAGAGCTCAGCAGGGACAGGTGGAAGATGAGGAGACGGACAGACAGCATAAGCAAGGAGGTTATGATCTAACACATATGCCTTGCTGCACAAACTTGGATATGAAATGGTGGAGCAGTCTCCTGGATCCATTACTACTCCTGGGCTGGTGTCAAATTTAATCCATGTTACTAGTGAAGCCTGGCCACATCCAATAGTGGACATAATTAGGGAAGTTTGCACAAACTGAAAACATCTTATCTCAAGGTATAGTGGTCAGCATGAGTAGATCACAGTGTGCTACACTGGCTTCTTCAGGTAGCCGAAGAGTCACAGCTTCTCAGAGGACTTAGGCAATCTGGGCTTTGCTGCAGAAAATGTGTTGGTTTCAGTAATGAGTCAACATGTCTCTCTTCCTCATCACTGTACTCTTTAAGGCTGGGAAAATTATCTATCTCTGTAATCATGGTCCTCAAAGAAATGTTCCTTCATACCTTGGCTCTGAACAAACTCTGTGGTCCGTATATAAACAAGGAAAACAGATTGCCAGTCAGCACACAGCTCTGCATCTGGCACCAAAAACAAACTGATGAGGCACAAGCATAAGAAAAACTCTGCTTTTGGTATAGAACCTAGGAACAGAATGAGAAGAGAAAAAAATACGCATTTCAAAAAATACACAAAACTAATATGCACATTTTCATTGTATTTATTTATAGGAATACCTTTTGTGGCTAGCATGGATGAGCATAGTAAGTGTCATAGGTCTTTTGTGATCAATCAAAATATAAAAACCTAATTTAACCTACTATCACACAACCAGTTAGCCCCACAAACCAGAGATGGGCCCTGACCTCCTACTATTTGATTCAGCTGTCTTTCAGCCAGGAGACAAGGTCTCCATCAGACCCTCAGGACCATCTGACAACCAGACAAGGAAAAGTTTTGAATCTCCCAACCAAGGTATTTTTCTAACTCTGCTCAGTAAACTCCCTGGAAAGAGAGCTCCCAGGCAGCCAGCTATCTCCAAAGCATCTGCCTTCAGGGCGACTGTCAGAAAGTTCTCAGCTCCCTCTTCCCTCAACTATAGGTAATTTTGTTAAATTACTTAATGTGTTCTCTAGCCTAGAGCCCAGGACCATTCTCTACCTCCTAGAGATAATTATTCCAAACCCTATGATCTTGATATCTATGTACCATTGACCCTATGATCTCAACCATGGCCTCAGTCAGATCCCCTGATTCAACCCAGTATGAAGCACTGTATGGTGCTACCTGTGCCTGCTTGCTATCTTCAGAGATGCAGAGTGAGCTTGCCTAAGTGTTATGCCCTAACTACCACACATACTTGCTTGCAACTCAAAAAGGTGACCTCGGGGTGCTATTTCCAGCACAGTATCTAATCCTGACTAGAAACAAAGGCACCCAGCTTAGATGGATGCACAATCCCTAAATCAAATGAATGAGGATCATAACGCCAATAAAATAACAAATAAGTCATATGTACTTTTGAGAATATAATTTATGAAATAAAGAAACAAAAAGAAAGAAAGCTTTAAGAGAAATTTGCCTTTAACTTTCTTCAGTGTCAGTGAGCAAAAGGTTCAATCTTTAAGGAGGTTGAAGTACTGAAAAAGGCAAGCACTCAGGAAGGAGTGATGGGTCAGGGCAGTGACCACACAAACAAAAGAAGTCTTGACTGAGTTGATTAAACAAAGTTTACCTGATCCAAACAAGACTGACTTGGATTAAAAGGGTCACCAAAGACATTGATTTCAGTAGAGGTTATTTCCCTTAGAACTCAACACTGCAGACACCTATGATGCACCTTAGATTTTCAGAAACACAAGAATCTCTTCACTTTTGTGACTGAACAAATTACCTCAAGCCATAGGAATTTTCTCCAGCAGAGACCAGCAAGAGAGCAGCCTCAGCCCTAAAAAGAGGAACAGTTAATAGATTCACAGACAACACTGAACAATTCCCAATGAGAATCAGCAGTGGAATGATCTACTCTCCTGAACTGCAAAACCTAAGTGCCAACATTCATTCCACACATATCCTCAGAGAGTTTCAAGCAGGACTAAGCTCCAGTTGACTGGCATCCCCTGAAAAAAAAGGGATATTGAAACATAAAGACACACAGAGACGTGATGATAGATACAGATGGGAGGTATGTATTCACAAGCCAAGAAGTGAGAACTACTGCTGATGAAATGGCCTTAGATCAAGAATGTCTACCCAAAAGCTCTTGCGTTCAGAGGTGGGCATTTGGAAGAGTATTTTCTGGGATTATGAAATGCTAAATAATGAACATCTAAGCAAATACATTACTCATTGCAACAGAGTGAACAATGATTTATTATGATTCAGTGAATTTTGATTCCCAAACTTTTTTTCTTAAGAAAAAATCCAGACTATTTGACAAGATTTATGTCTGTGGCCCCCAGGCCTCATGAGTTTGCACTGTGCATTTTTGATGGTTCATTGTCTAGTGCTTTGATTGTTGGTGTCATTGCTCCACCCATAGAGGGGTGGAGACAGGATGTTATGTAATGGCAGGTAGAAAGTGACCCTTGGTCTCTTTGCAGGTTCCTGCTTGCTGTTTGCAGCCACCATGAACTGCAGCCCATCCATGCCCACCTGCCTTGGAGCCAACTGAGTGTGGACTGAAACCTCCAAAAACTGTAAAAAATAAATCTTTCCTTTCCCAACTTTGGCTTCAGGTATTTTGTCTCCACAACAAGTAATATGTAACTAAGACATTATTCATATTTAAAGAAAGTATTCTAATCATTTTAAAAATCTGAGGCTATGATTGTGGCAAAATAGGAAACTCTTACTATTCAACAGAATAACATACTGTCCATTTTCTCATGTGCTTAGAAGAAGTCTGGACTTTATCCCATATTCCAAGCCAGCTTCACCAGCAAGTTTGCCACCTTGTTCTCTAAGGACAGATTTTTAAGTCCACTTTAGACATATATCAGCCTTTGAGGGAAGGACCCATCTACCTTTTCTCCTTGGCTCTAGCCTGCTAAGTAGTTGTTCACAATCTTCACCGAATGAGAAATGACACAAGAGCTGTGCAAAAGAGCCATGCTTAGTACAGTTCAGGCACTAGGCATGTTCTGAGGTCTCTGCCCTTCTACTAGCTGCATGCACCACATGCTCAACTACCCCTACCTCTTGAGCTTTCTTCTTGCTGTGCCTTGTGACTCAGCCACAGAGCTGTTAGAGGTGACAGTGTGGTATTCACCTAAACCAATTCAGATAACATTCATAACTCTCCCTAGAAGGATGACACCCACTGAAACCAGAGGAGCACATATCTAAGATATCAGCAAGGTCACAGGGCTTGTGGCTCATTCAAGGTGCTGCAGGGGCTCTATCTGCTCTGACCTGGCAGCCTTCCAGGGAAAATGACACCACTTTTACTCCTGTGGACATTTCGGCTGCCCTAGAGGCTGCAAGGTGAGTGGCCATCCTTATTCCAGAGGTCTGAGCTCATCCCACAAAATCTTCACTACTGATTTTTTGTTAGCTTCGGTCTAGAACTTTCTCCTTGGTCTCAACCAGGAGTTTTCTAATGACAGATCCAGTTTCAAACCCAGACTCACAAATCCAAAGCAGGCTGGACACTTCTGAGGGTTTCAAAACGAGGGTGTTCTCAAATGGTTTAGTACATGTTAGCCTCTCCACAGAATTTCCTGTATTATCCAGAAATGAGTTGTCAGAAAAACATTAAAAAACAAAAATCAAGAATACATAAAGCAGTGAATGTGAAGCAACAAAAGTAAGTATTTAAATCCTGTTACTCAAAACCAGAACAGGGCAGCTTAGACCAACAACCAGTGGGGGGTGGGTGTCACAGACCCAGTTGCACTTTCCAGTGCCCAACCACCCCAGTCCCAGCCATGAAGAGAATCTCAGGGTGCAGCTAGACTCAGAGATGTTATGATGACTGTATATACTTTTCCATTACCCTGGCTCCACCTTAGGCCTTTGCAGCTTCACTCTAATGATCTTTTCTACCTCTGCCTTGCTGGCTTCTCTTGTGGACCCTGCCTTGGGGACTACTCCCTCCTCCTAAAATTTTATGGCCCTCTATGCCACCACAACGCACTGTCCCATTAAGCACTGATGAAATGTTGATTAGACATCAGATATATACCCTAAAACAACTCTTGAGAACATAGAATGTGTTAGGCCTACATCATAAGGTATTGGAGAATCAAACCTCATAATCATATAGGAAGATTGTTAGAAAGTGCCACCAATCCAGAAATTAACAGACGTTCAAACAGACTTGTAACATGCAGTGAGAAAACAGGAATGCAGGCAGCTGCCCAGTGTCTTCTGAAACTGTTCAGTCAGTCATCCCAATTCCAGGCATGTGTCCAAGGTAGGAAGTAGAAGACCAGCACTACCCTGACTTTCTCAGAACATTTCAGATTTAGAAAACCTCTAGCTCCAAGGCATGCAGCCTGCACACATAAAATGAGTACCCCCTGTAGGGTATAGAGCACCCCAGATCCCACCCTCAACCCTCACTTTCCCCAGTCTTCTCTCTTGACCACACTGCTGCCAGCCACCCCATCTTCAGTTTTTCTTTAAGCGGAGATCATCGGGGATTATGAGGCAAAGCGCCATTCCCATCTCTATATGGCCTTTGTCCAGATTCTAAATGGACAGAAGATGAAGAGATGTGGTGGTGTCCTGGTGTGAAAGAAATTTGTACTGACAGCTGCCCACTGCAAGGGAAGTTGACGAGGGACAACTAGCCCACATTTGCCAAAAACCAATGGGGACTTCTGTCTTCTACAGGAACTGCAGTCTTAGGAATGCCTGGCTTTCACAAACCCATAAGAGCTCATCAGAAAGCAGGAAAGGAAACAAGATCAAAAGTTTCAGCACAGTAATTGAATGTATGATAATTAACTATATCAAGCATTGTAAGATAAATAAATGATTCTGAGGCTGGAAAGATAAAAGGGAGATGAAGGAAGAGGAGAAAATAAAGAAACTGAATGTGTGGGGGTTGGGGATTTAGCTCAGTGGCATAAGGACCTGCCTTACAAGCAGGTGGTTTTGAGTTCGATCCCCAGTAACAAAAAAAAAAAAAAAAAAAAAAAAACAAAAAAAAAAAAAACAAAAAAAAAAAAAGAAAGACAAAATAGAAAAAACGAAAGAAAGAAAGAACAAACTAATTGTGTTATACACCTGTACTAATCTCTTACATTGGATGTAATCCTTGTGTGTTGCAAACATGTAGGAATAAAAGTAAAAAAACAAATGTTTCTGCCTATTCTTGGCAAGTTAACTAGTTGGTGAGCTACTGTTTCAAAAATAAAAATAAATTTAAAAGGACTGAAAGCTTTAGCTCAGAGCAAGAAAAAGTTTCCCTACCCAAATGCCTTAAAGAAGGAAAGAAGACTTGGAAAATGAAAGGCTTAGAAATAAAAGAGGTAAGTTTTGGAATCAGACAGTGAGTGTTCAGAACAAGTGACATAGGTGACAAGACATAGCAATCACACTGCCAAGCAAAGCAGGTGTAAGCCTGCTCTGAATAGGTCCTCTGTGGTTTCACAACCTAAATCCGTGCTCTTCTGTGTGCAGCTCAATAAGTGTCATTCTGGGGGCCCACAACATCCAGAAACAAATAAGACCTAGCAGCTAGTCCGTGTGAAGAGAGCCATTACATACCTAGAACAAACTACTAGAACCTTCTCCAATGACATCATGCTGTTGCAAGTGAGGGAAAACTTTCTGCTGCTCTCGCTCTTCTCTTACAGGGATGTTGCTCCCCGTGGGTCCCTGCTCTTTTCCTCCTTGCCCTCATGTCGATCACAGAATGTAGGTCCAGAAGGTATAGGGTCTAAGCTAGAGGCTAATTTAGACGATCATGCTTGTTCACCATCAGGTGGAGAGAAAGGCCAAGCAGACTAAAGCTGTGCAGCCCCTCAGCCTGCTTGAGGCCGTGAGCCAGGATAATTCAGGAGACACATGCCTGGTGGCAGGCTGGAGAAAAATCACCCCATTGGGTCCCCTAGCAAGCACACTGCAAGAGGTGGAGCTATCATTATAAGACAAACAAAAATGCCAATCTTCCATCCATGCCTACTCTACTCTCACTGAAATTTGTGTGGCAGACCCAGGGAAAACAAAGACTAGTTTCAAGGTAAAATTTCCACTGCCTATAAACACAGAACCCAGGGAAACAGAAACTTGGTGGGGGAGATGACAGCGTCCATATCTTATGCTCTGAGTCCAAAGTTTGAAGGCCGGTCCTCTACAGCAATGCATTGTTTAATTCATCCCCTTCATAGATAGGAGTAGAGGGTGGGGAAATAGCAGTAAACTGAATTCAGTGTAATCACTTGAGTATCTCAAGGATTGCGCAGAAAGGTTCAGGTAGGTTAATACTGGAAAGTAAAGTCAGGGTGAGGTTAGAGCCTCTGGTCTGAAGGAGGCAGCCAGACATACCCTTCCCTGATTGCATGCTCACAGCCCCCTGACAGAGGTCATCAACTGTGGTGAGGTTCAAAGAGCAGCAACAGGAGGAGATGTATTCCATGCTTTCCTTCTCTGTCCACCGGAGGACTCTGGGGTCCCCTCATCTGTGAGGACATGATCCAAGGTTTTTCTCCTATGGAAAAAGGCTGGGAATCCCCCAGGAGACTTCATGAAGGTCTCCCACTTCCTGCCTTGTATAAAGAAAACCATGGAGCAGTTCTAATAGCAGGCACAAGATGGGCCTCCTCTGTGCCTCATCATCTTTACTGAGCCATAATACTCCCATGGGCCGAGGCCACTGCACAGTGACAATAGATTGATCTGAAGAATGACTGTCCCTAAAGTCATATTTATTCCTTGATACCCAATTAGCATGAAGCTGCACTGCTGGCCATTCCTACTGTGGCTTCCTCTTTTCTCCCCATGCCTCCCTCCTTCCTTACCTTCATTCCATACTATTCCTCATGGATTGCTCCCACCCATAATGTTTAATGCTCAGCACTCCAATGTTGCTTGCTGGACACACAGTAGTGTATCTCAGCATTAGGAGGTGTCATTTTTCACAGGGTCCCACAAACTTGTACTTCACCTTTCAAATGTAAATCTCTGTGCTTTAGGAATCTCTAGCCATCTCTAAGCCAAGAACCTTCATGAGATGCCCAACAATTTGGCAGAGAATAGATCAGGGCAGTGGAGAGGGATAATCCTAGAGATGCAGGAGCCTGGGCACTCACTTTCCTGTTTCAGTCCTTCTCCCCAGTGGGACAGGATTCTCCCCTTTCAGTGCTGTCTACTGCTTAGGAGGCTGAGATGGCTCTCACGAGGACCAGGTCCCACTTCGTGCCCTGCCCTGATCCAGGAGAAAGTTCAGTCCACCTCTGACTTCACTGCCTGGCTTTTCCACACCAGCCCCTCTCTCTACCTGAGTGCCTCTGGCCACCAGCTCCTTTCCTTTCCAGCTCCCTGAAGAGTTTCCAACTCTATGTGGAGTCACTGCTATCAGTCAGTTCCAGAAAACTTGCAACTCTCCACTTCACCTGGATAGGCCTGGCTGCACCATGTTCCAATCCAGCATTCTCCAAGACTCAGGCATCACCTCTTGTGAAGTCAAGGCCATCTCAGGTCTTTCAGTGTGGCCTGGTTTTGGAGTCCAGAGTCCCCCTCCTGGCAGGCATGGATTATTGCATCCTTTGAGTCACCCCAGAGAAGCTGGGCAGGAAGGATCACTTATCCCTCCCCTCTATCAACAAACACTCTTCTGATTTGTCTTTTTGTAGCAGGTATATAATAGGCTCTGGTGTCACCTTTGGAAAACACTCAGGAGTAAGAAATTTCCTCTAAATATCTCTAACTTCTCTCCTTCCACCATCGCAAGTCAATTTACCCAAATAGGCTTATATGGGAATCCACTAGAAATCTTACTTTGAAAAACATTAAATTCTCTGTATTCTGTCTTGGTTGTGCATTACAGTGCCACATGTGTGATATTTATGGTTCCAGAATTGTGTGATACTGAAGAAGGCAGATAGTGCTCATAGCCAGAGGTAGCCCATGTGTGGCCCCTGGAGACTGGGTTCAGAGGTATGGAGGGGATGAGAGGCAGCCCAACAAGGCTAAATTTCAACCCACAAACCTCCAAGCTGGTGCACTTCAGATGTGAGACACTTGTGACTGCATGATTTTATTTAGGATCCCCTATCACTCAAATAGCTCTACTCCTGCACATATGAAACAAACAAAAAAAATCTCATGATAGTTATGCTTCATCAAGTGATTGCAACATCAAAAATATCCCCTCTTCCAAGAGTTGAATATCTTAGGCAACAGTAGCAAAAATTGCCAAAGAGGATTGCATTGATTTTTGTTCACAAAGGAATCTACAGAGTGAAGAGTAACATTCATCAAAACTTGGGAGAAAATTTTGGTGAGCTACTATTCTAGCAGAGGGTTGATAGTCAAATGTACAAAACTTCATAAAAGTTGATACCAAGAAAGAATCAAACTGGGTGTGGTGGTTCATGTCTGTAATCTAAGCACTCAGAAACTTTAGGCAAAAGTATTGCTGGGAGTCTGAGGCCAGTGTAGGCTACATAGTGAGTTCAAAGCTAGCCTGAGCTAGATAGCAGGATCCCCATCTCAAAAAAATAATGCAAAACCAAACAAAACAAAAAGCCCAGTTGGTAATTGTGTACAGAATGGATACTTCCCCAAAAAGTACATACAAATGATGAAGAAGCACCAAAATTGGTTTCAATATCGTTAGACATGAAAGAAATAACACAAAACTACGTTAAGAGTCCATTTTACTCCAGTCAATAATAATGAAACAATAAATGCTTGTAAGCACTGTGTAAGAATGTAAATTTGCACTATCACCATGGAAATACATATTGTAGCTCATCCAAAAAGAAAAGTATAATATACCGTAGAGATAATATAGATTGAGCATACTCTAGAGTTACTTGTGCACCTAGGCTTATTTCAGTGCAATTCACAAAAGGTAAGCCACAGAAATAGCCTTGGCCCTCATATGCTGATTAATGGATAAAAACAATGTGGCATATATATACACTGGAGTATCACTGAGGCACAATGTCATGAGAAATGATTTCCTGAAACTGGAGATCATCGTGTTAAGGAAAATAAGTCAGAGTCAGAATGACAAACATACATGTCTTCTCTTAAATGTGGAAAATAAATAAGATGACATAAAAGTAGAGGAGAGATGATTAAAGAAGAATATAGTCAAGGGGAAGGGGAATAAGTGGAGGAGGGAAATATTCAAAGTACTCTACATGTATGTACCCAACAAGATAATACATGCAATAATAAGAGATAGGTGTATCTCTGTTCACCGTGGTGAGTTGCAAGGTGGAATTAAGGCTGACATGTCTCTTATTTATCTTTGAATTTATCCTATATTCCTAACATTATAATTATTAAAGTTCTTAAAAATACTTTGTCAAAAAATGCATTAAGTAAGATGATACATGGTAATATACTGCTGTGTTCTGTCAGAGATAAATGTTTACAGATAAAATTTAACCCACTTGTTTAAAGTATTACCCCACAGTGTAAAATGAGTGTTTTTGATGAGGAGATTTCCCCTTGCACTCTCAATTATCCTGCTTTACACAATAAATTACACAGTAACCCTTAAGGAATGCAGGCTCCATTCCCCAAAAGATGGATTCCAAGTTTCCCAATTAATCTGATACAGGGCTTGTTGTTTGAGGTGAGTCTGTAGGATCAGGCATGGGAGAATGCAATGGTTCAGGTCTGGAAGGTACCTGCATCTTTTTTACTCGCATGCATTTTCTACATAAGTCTCACAACATATCTAACCTCAAAGGAGGCTAGGTAGGGCTGCACCTGCCTGAGAGAAGGTGGACAGTGTAGACATGTAGTTCACCTGTGTCCCTTAGAAAAAAAGGAAATGATTTTTTCTAAGCTTCTAACATTGCTCTGTCACAGTGGTCCATAGTATTTGTCAATTATAAAAGATGACGCCCTTCCTTTTTTTTCTTCTGAAGTGAATGCATTCTCATTATAGAAATCTTAAATAATGAAAAGGTGAAAATGAGACACAAATTCTTGTACATATTTCCCTTTCACCCAACACACACACACGCACACACACACACACACACACACACACACACACACCCTTAATATCAACTTATACACATAGTATTGCAGTGTACATATTCCTCCTAACATGAAAGGCTACAAATTTATCCAGGCCTTTAAAGAGCCTTCTAAAAAACCAATTTAGTGACCAGAGAGGGCATTATTGCATGAATGTATCATCATCTATATTTCTCTTCTCCTATTGTTGAGTTTTTGGATTATCTAACCATTTTGACAAGAAGGTCTCAGGGCACATGTTTACCTCTTCTTCCTTTTTTCCCGATACAGCAAGACTCTCTCTGGGGTGCAAATGATGGGCAGGCAGAACCAGTGGTGTGGAAAATTCCAAAGCAGCAGTGAGAATAAAAGCCAGCAATTGGACAGTGGACTTGAACCTCTGAGAGCAGAGGCTTCTGCCCCTGCTCTCCCATCCTTGGATCCCAGATCACCACCTCGGACCATGGACCTCCACCTTGGACCCCAGACCTCCACCTCAGACCTTGGACGTCCGCCTTAGAGGGCAGTCACTTCTGCACCTGCCCTGATTCCCTGGAAACTCAGACCTCCACCTAGAATGAGACCACTTCTGTGCCTGTCCTCCCACCCTCAGATCCTGGATCTACACCTCGAACAGTGGTCACCTCTGTGCATGTCCTCCCACATTCGAGAACACTCCCACTTCTGATCTTTTTAATTTTTAATTTTATTTAAGGAGAAAAGAAAAAAATTCAGTGAAAGGGTACAAGTTATACAGATTTACAGAAAAAAAAATGAACATTAGGTAATCACTAGTTAATGGATTACATATTGCCATCATAGAAATAATTGTTCAAGTCACAAAACTAAAGCTTGTAGAGTGGACATTCCAACAATGATACTGCAAACAGTTCTGTTCAATGATCCAATAAAACTCTGTGATATCATTTTCTATCTTATACAATTAAATATACATGCAGTTATATAGTTTAGAGCACTTTCTTTTCCTCTCTTTTGTACAATGACTATTACACATTTTGGGTTTCATTGCTCCCACGGTTCTTATTGCTTTTTGGAAGAGAGTAAAAGCAAACGTGGCATAACAGAACAGAATTGGTCAAGTCAAAAGGGTGGACATAATAGATAATGTAAATCATAATACAAGGTGATCATCAATGGTTACCATAATGCATCCCGCTATCTCTAATAGAATTGCCTATATCATTAGTTATAATACAATTGAACAAAACAGTAAAGAACAAAACCAACACCACCAAAACACTGGAGACATTGTAGGTCTTCAAAAGTAGATAAAAGTCAATGAGAATGGGCGTTATAATGAATCTCATTATCTTCACAGCTGATGCCTAAACTTTCGAACCTGATACTATCCAGCAAAACAGAATAGGGGAACATCAGTCAAAAACAAGATGGTGAGAGTAGTACAGGGCTTCAAATCGAGATAATAGAAAGTCAAAGTGGGTTACTATAATATATCCTGCTATTTTTTCCCTTTAATTAAATGGATAAAAATAAAAAAGTAAATAATTCAGTGGAGATTGAGATAAAAGAAGGCATAACAGTGAAACAGCGCAGATCAAAAAATAACCATTTAAGCAGAATAGTGTTTCACCACCAGATAATCCCGACCCAAAAGTAGTTACCATATTGACTCTTTCCTTGAAATCCTTGAGTACAACTTCGTATACTGTAGCATTAAGTGTATCAAAAAATTGTAAAACCATTTAAGAGAATGACAGCATTACAGAGTCTTTAGAATTGACTAACAGAAAATGAACAATGGTTTCTGTATAATCTCCTCGTCTTTAAAAGGTTTTTGCTTATACTATTGTACATAATAAAATCCAATAAGATACAACCTATTTAGACCATTGGAGACAGAAGAACAACTTAATGTGGCTGTTGATCTTCAGCTGCACTTCCTCCTCCCAGAACCTTGGACTTCATTGGATTAGCCTTGCTGGTTTAAAGAGAGACTCAGTAACCAAAAAGAGGACCTCATCAGTTTTCACCAGTAGGTTAACTTTGTCTCTGAATTAGAGGCCTTCAGGTCTTCAATTCAAAAGATCATGAATACCTAATTTGAAAATCTTTACTCATAAAGGATGGACAATACAGAGGAAATGGATGATTTCAAGGAACATATGAACTACAAAATCTCGATCAGAAAGATTTCAATAACCCAATATCAGCTTTAGAATTTTAAAATGTGTTTAAAAACATACCAACAAAAAAGTCTCTGTCCTGATTGACTCATGGCTGAATTCTACAAGAAATTTAGAGAAGATTTAAGGCTAAAAATCCTCAAATGCGTTAATGAAACTGAAAGGGAAGCAATGCTCCCTACCTAATTCTGGGAGGCAAGTATTACTCTGATACTAAAACCAGAGAAAAACTTAACCAAAAAGAACTATAGTCCAGTCTCACTAATGAACGTTGATGCAAAGATTCTCAGTAAAATACAGTGCAAATAGAAGGCAGCAAATTATCAAGAAGATTATACATTATGACGAAGTGGGGTTTATCCCAAGAATGCAGGGATGGTTTAACATATGCAAGTCAATTAATGTAATACACCACATCAACAGAGCCAAAAGCAAAAATTAAATGATTATCTCTATAGATGCAGAAAAAGCTTTCAATAAAATCCAACACTTGTTCATGATAAAAAAAAAAAAACTCAGAAGAGATGGTCTCTACCTCAATCTGAAAAAGGACATCTATGACAAACCATCAGCCAACATTTTTCTAAATGGACAAAAACTGAAAGCTTTTACTCTAAAAACAGGAACAAGACAAGGATGTCCATTTTCAGCACTCCTATTCTATATAGTCATGGAAATACTAGCCACAACAATCAGACAAGAGAGAGAAACTAAAAGGAATAAAGACAGGAAGTGAAGAAGTTAAATTATCACTATTTGAAGAAAACATGATACTCTACATAGAAGACCCAAAGAACTCCATTAAAAGACTACTAGAGGTAATAAATTATTTTAGTAATATGGATGGATACAAAGACAATGCAAAAAAATCAATAGCATTTTTCCACACACAAAAAAAACTCAGAGATAAACTATGAAAATATTACCTTTCACAATAGCATCTAAAAAATGGAATACTTAGGAGTCACAAGTGAAAATGTGAAAGACCTTAGTGCTGAAAATTATTACTACTCTTAAACAGGAGATGGAAAAGTGTAATAGAAAATGGAAGAAATTCCTTGGCCTTAGGAAGAACCAACATTGTGAAAATGCCTTACTCCCTTAACTATGATACAGATTTATTGCAATCCCAATCAAAATACCATAAACATACTTCATAGATCTAGATAAAACACTCCTAAAATTCATTTCATAATATAAGAAATCTAGAATAGCAATGGCAATTCTGGACAACAAAGGCAAGGCAGGAGGCATCTAAATTGCTGACTTGAATCTATACTACAACGCCACAATGAAAATATTATCATAGTACTGGCAAAGAAATAAACCTGAGGATCAGTAGAACAGATTAGAAGATGCAAACACAACTAGCAAAACCCTCAGCCATTTGATGTTTGACCAAGGTACTAAGCATGCTCACTGAAAGGACAGCCTCTTTAATGAGTGTCCTTGAAAAAATTGGCTCTCCACATGCCAAAGACTGAAACTAGACACATGCTTATCATCATGCATAAAACTAAAGTCAAAATGGATAAACTATCTAAATACTAAAACAGAAATAAGAAATCTACTGGAAGACAAGACAGGTAGAAGTCTTGGAGACATAGGGATAAGCAGAGTATTCATGAACAAAATAAACCTACATAGGAAATACTTCAAAAAATCAACAACTGGGATCTCATATTATTGAAAAGTTGCTGCACTTTGAAAGAAATTACCAACAGGGTGCAAAGAAAACCCACAGAATGGGGAAGAATTTTACCCAGCAACTCCTCAGACAAATGACTTATATCCAGAACATATAAAGAATTATATTAAGGCTCTAAATTCAAAGCCCCTCTAAAAATGGGCTTCTGAGATGAACACACAGTTCTCAAATGAAGATACACAAGTGGCACATAAATACATGCAGAAATGTTCACTATCACTGGTCATTCAAGACATGCACATTAAAACAGCTCTGAGATCTCATCACACTCCATAAAGAATAGCTGCCATCCACAAAGCAACTGATAACAAACGTTGGCTAGGATGTGGGGAAAAATGAACACTGCTCCACTGTAGGTGGGCATGTAGATTGGTGTAGTCACTGTGGAAATCCGTATGGAGATTTCTCAGACGACTAGAATTGGAAGTTCCATTCAATCTAGCTACTCCAAGCCTGAGTATTTTCCCAGAAAAAAATGAAAAGTTCACAGCACAGTGATATATGTACACCATTGTTCATAGCAGCACAATTTGTAATAGCTAAATCTTGGTAACAACCAAAATGCCCATCAAACACATAGTGGATGAAAAAGATGTGGTATTCATACTAATCAGCTATTAAAAAGGATGTCTCGAGACATTCATAGGTAAATGGAGACAACTTGCCTCTATCCTTATAAGTGAATAAATAAAAATCATATTTATAAAAATCACATTGTGTCTCTAGTGTGAAATGTATTTAAAAATGTAGCAATAATAAAACCCCAAATGTGTAATTGCTACTGTAAAGCAGACAGGAAAAGAAAATGCTCTAAATGATATAACTGCAGGTATGGTTAAGTGTGTAGGATTGATAACCATATTACTAAGTTTTTCTTGGATCATTGGGCAGAACTGTTTGCAGTCTGACTTTTTGAATGTCTACTTTGTATGTTTTAATTTTGTAACTTAAACAACTATTTCTAAGACAATGAACTGTAATTTATCAACTAGTGTTTAATGTTTAGTTTTTTTTTTCTGAAATCCTGTATTATTTTTAACCTTTGATTGGTTCTTTAATTTTCTCTTCAAATAAATTTTAAATAAATAAACAAAAATTTTTTACTAGCAAAGAAAAGCCTAGAAAAGCCCACTGCAGAATTCCACCAAAAATTGAAAGGAAACTTAATGCCAACATTCCTCAAACTCTTCACTGAACTTGAAAGGGAAGCGATTCTCCCTAACTCATTTGTGGAAGCGAGTATTACTCTAAAACCAAAACCACAGAAAGACCACCAAAAAAAAGAGAACTACAGGTCAACCTTCCTAATGAACATACATGCAAAAATTTCTCAATGAAATACTGAGAAACAGAATAAAGGTAGACCCATGCCTATTACCATGTACTAAAGTCAAAATGGAAAACATATCTAAATATTAAAACAAAAAATAAAACTGAGTTTGCTGGAAGACAAAGTAGGTAGAAATCTTGAAGAGTTAAGTAGTAGGGTACATAAATAATTCATGAACAAAAATCAAACTGCACCAGATGCTTCCCAGAATCAATAACTGGATTCTTGTCTTATTAAAAAGTTTTGCATGTTGAAAGAAATGTTCAGCAGAGTAAAGAGGAAACTCATTACTTTGAAAAAATCTTAGTCAACTGTCTCTCAAAGAACATCAGTCCAGGACATATAAAGAATTTTAAAATTTCAGTCCCCTGATATTCAAATACCCAATCCAAAAATGGGCATCTGAGATGAATACACAGTTGTCTGATAAAGAAATACAAATGGCAAATAAATACATGAAAAAATGTTCATCATCATTTTTGTTAGACTAATGCACATTCAAACCACATTGAGGTTGCATATCACTCCAGAAACAATGGCCAGGATCAAGAAAACTACAAACAACAAATCCTGGAGAGTCTGTGGGTAAAAGGTGCAGGAACGTGGTACACCCATTATGGGTTTCAGTCTAGAGGTTCTCCTAAAAGCTGTGGTTAGAAGTCCCATTTTACCCAAATATTCCACTTCTGGGCACCTTTCCAGAAGAAGTGAAAACATCAGGTCGCACTGATATGTGTGCACCCATGTTTATAGCAGCACAATCTGTGTTAGCCAGATCTTGGAAACAACCTAAATGCCAATCAACTGAGGAATGGATAAAAAAAAAAATATGTGGTACATTTATACAAGGAGTACTACCCAGCTATAAAGAATGATCACATTGAGATATTTGACACAATACTCACATGAAACAAATCAAACTCTCATGTGTAAATACTGTAGTATCTCCCTAGTGTAAGAGATGATTGGAGTATAAAAGATACAAAATCCTCAATAAATACAGCGATGGAGAAAGTATCTGTTTTAAGGAGAAAAAAGAGTATCTCAGAGAAAAGGAGGAAAAAGAAATGTGAAGGTAAAGTAAAAAATATCTAAATTTGTATAAACACATAGGATAGCTAAGATGATTGTGATAAAAATTCTAGTAGTCCTTTGAACAAAACAGTTAACATTAATAGGAATGGAACAATTAGGCATGTTTGGGTCTGGTGATCTGAGGAACTCTTGTGAAGATCACAATACAAAGTAACAACCCTGATTATGCTCCTGTCACTTTGATGTGCAGGCCTATATCATCATTGTTTTGGGCACTTAGCTATCGTCATTTAATTGCATTTTTGTGTCTTTATTTTCTTATAATTTGTTTTGTTTTGTTTTTCCTGCTAACACAGAAAGGATAGTTGTACATCTAGAGGCTGATAGATGTCTAGAATTTCTCCTAAACTGTTTAAGAGAATCAATTATATTATGCAAGAAAGTATGAACAGATACTGCAGAAAAATAGACATGATGAAATCCACTGTTGACACCATACCATCATGCTGTGAAATCCAGTAAAGCTTTTGTTCTTTGTTCAGAGTGCTTTTAGTCTGTTTTCTGTTATTGAATTTCAACATAGGTGAAGGGATGGACAGCTCTATTTTGAAGAGAACAAGAGACATTATGGTAGTTATTGTTGATTTTCTGTTGTCTGGTTTTGAAGGCCTGTAATGCCTAGATTACTCTTTTTCTATACGTTTTATACTACATTATTTTGTATGAATTCACTGTGATTGAAGATCTGGACAACAATTTATAATGAAACAAGAGACATGCTAGCCATGGTAGATCTCCTACTCTCTTGCATTGAAATCTATGTCACTTACATTGTTTTCTTCTGATCTGCTTTGTTCTGTTTTGTTATGTTTTCTATTTCCATTTTCAAAGAAAAGAACAATAATAGTAATAACAATAATAATAATGATAATAATAATAATAATAATAATAATAATAAATTGTGGTGTATATGTACAATGGTATATTATTTGGCCATTAAGAGAACCAAATCACATTTTTGCAAAAATGATGAAACTGAAGGTGATCAAGTTAAATAAAAATATACATTTCAGAAAGGCAAATATTGTATGTTTTCCCTAATATATGGAATGTAAACCATGACATGAAAGGAGTGGGAAGACTATTATTTGACGACAGACAAGAAATAAAGAGGAGCAAGAGAAAGTTGTAATCAAGGCACTATTTTGAATGGAAAAAGTTATTAAGTGTGTCATTAAGTTATTATGATGCTCACATGAATTTATTGAGATAACAATGTACCCAGGACATTTCATTAAGTGAAAAATAAGCATACAAAATCCTATACAGGAACATGATAAATTGTTTTATTTTCAAAAATGTATTAATATAGAAATATGAAATCTTTAAGAATGGTATTCACTAACTGTTTAATGACTCTGAAAAGGAGATGCCTAACACATTTTCTTTTCGGTTAAAAGTATTTCAGACCTGTGCTATTATAAAACATTTTAAGCAGAAGGAGTCAAAATGTGATGTTTTTTGAGGTGATTGTAGGAATGGTTCATAGTGCACAGCTATCCCAAAACATGATGCTGTGCAACTTAAGTAAATTTGATTTTGTCAATTATATTCAATAAAATGAATTAAAATGAGTATATCTTCCAAAGGGATTAAATGGATATTCCTCATGGAAGGAGTGTACATGTCCTTCAAATGCTATTTTCTTAAAAATCTGTACTATCTGTTACTTTTCCACCAATACTGGTATTCTGTGTGTATTTGTATTTTCATTCTACTTTTAACTCTTGCAATGTATTAAACATAACATGAGTTTATATTTTGCTTTTATCCCCACTCTGATTATCCTGGACTTTCACTGATTTATGAATTATTCTGAATGATGATTTATATAGTTATTGTTATGATTATTTTTACATGCACTCTAACTTTACTTATATCAACTGTTCTATAAATCTTGACTTGCATGTTTGTTCCTTTGGGTTTATGTTTG
Organism: Cavia porcellus; assembly: GCF_034190915.1. NCBI lineage: Eukaryota > Metazoa > Chordata > Mammalia > Rodentia > Caviidae > Cavia > Cavia porcellus. The sequence continues at coordinate 20,921,450 of NW_026947484.1, read as the reverse complement.
TTTTAAAGAGCCTTTTTAATATTACAGCAAACACTTCAATTTTTAAAAGCAATTTTAAGTTTATAGAAAACTGGAGAAACAAATACAGAGATTTCCCCCAAATCCCTGTTCCCACACATGTGCAATCTCCCTCATTACCAACATTTTCCCGTGGTGCAACATTAGTGACAATTGACAATAATACAGTACAGTAATTCTACTATTGGGAGAACATCCTGCAAACTGAAATGAAAGTGCGGGCACAGGAGCACACACACACACAACACTACACACAGCATACACTGAGCTCTCAGAATAAAGATTATACTTTTAATACTTCTTAATATTATCAGAAATTAGAAACAGTTTGAATAATAACAAATTAGGAAGATAGAGCCATGATGTACCCACATAATATAATATTAAAAACGCCAGGCAGTATTTTTAGGAGCCCTAGGGAAAATGAGGCTAAAAACACTAAGCCGTTATTCCCTACCTCACTCTTCCCAAAGAAAATCACTAATTATAAAGAAAATAATTTAACTTCATAGGCTGGCAATGATTTATCCAAAAGCACGTACTTTAAACAGCTTGCATGTGAATAAACATCTATCCAGACTTATCAGATACCAATGAGAAATACATACAGTAAGTGCAAATTAAATGGACATAATAAGATAGCAAACCTATTTCAATTGCATTTTCTCAGAAGACTGAGACAACTATTAAATGATATTCCTGAGAACATTGTATGCACTAGGGCAAAACTGAGCAACCCGCCAAGACACAAAAGGGAAATTACTGAAGTAAATGTGTTCAAAAGCTACCTGTAAGGGACAAAAGGAAAGCAGTCACCTGAAATGATGATAGAAGTTACTACATCATGATACCCATTTAAGGTTAAGCAAGAAAAGAGATTAAAAACTCTTGTGTGAAACAGGACTTCCTTTATTTTTTTCTGTCTCCTCTGCAATGAGGATAAATAAAAGCCCAGGCAGGGTGCACATGATTTCCCCTGAAAAGGACACTTAGGAATGCTGGAGAGCTAGGAAGCTGACACACTGCTTATTTCCCCCATGCACAACTGTCTCTTAAGTCCATGGTCTTTCCTAACCCAGTATGAAAAGTTGGACCATTTACACCAAAGCATTTTTTTACTTTTTGGTCTACAGTATGTAAAGAGAAATGGTCATGTGTTACACTTTAAAACTACAATATAGCTAATGTATATGAATATCCAATCATTTATATTTTTCTTTTCACTGTTTTAAGGGGGAAAATGCAAACATTAATCTAATGGTATCTTTGGCCTGATTCGTGAAACTAATACATCCATAATGCTTCACTGAAAGAGGTTACAATTTTTAGTGAGTTTTCAAGAGGCTTCTCAGAAAATTTTGAAATATTTTTATGCTATCTGTTCTTCATCCTTGTAAATAGCAGTTCATGAATGCACTGTGTGTGGTGAGCATGGAGGTTAGAGTTAACAGTGCTCTATGCCCAGGCCAAGAGAGTTCCACTGTCACACAGTCTGTGCAAGGGCACTGTACACTCAAATCGTAAAAAATAGTGCTGAAAATCACAGGAAATTGCTAAAAGTGTGTGATCTTGTGGGGCTGCTTTTGAGTGACATGTACAGCTGTCAGGCAATGTGTGGAAGACACCTGCTTTAAAAGTTCTCTCAGCATAGTACTTCAGTTTCAAATGACCTTGACCTGACCCAGTGTCTCTATTCATTAGCGTGTCTTTGTCTAATGAGATTTTCAAATGGACTAACAGGGACTTTTATTCAGGTAGGTCTTCTTGCTGTCTCAAATTTTCTGAGAGTGATTCTAATAAATTGGTATTTGCTGGTCCCAAGATAGTCTTAGAGAAAAATCAGGCAAGAACTCTCCACAGAGCTCTCAGTTCCATTTTGTGGCTATGCAAACAAAACTCTCATACCTGGTCCAACAACCTTCATGAACTCAGGATGCACTGAGAAAGAACTAATTCAATAGCTTCAACCCTGCTTCACCAATACCAACATAGCCTCTGCTCTCAGACCATAGGTGCTTCCCCAGGTTGTAGCTATCTTTAGAATAGCTACAAGACTTTTCTTCAGAAGGTCTGAAAGCACCCATTTGTTATTCATCATCAAACAGATGTAAAGCAGGTGACAGGTGCTGGGGGTTCAAAAGCAAGCTTGTTGGGAGACCTCCAAAGCCAATTATGTCAGGACAGCTCGTTAACACTAACAGATGGGAAGGGGTTGAAAGTTATAAGAAGCTAAAATGTAATCCTTCACAATGATTTGGAACTTAACCTTTTTGGTGCATTAGGGTTAAGCCACATTTTCCTGTGATTTCCTGCAAGCTAAAGCACATTTTATGACAGACCACCACTGGGTCGGGAAGAGGTCACCAGAAACCCAAAATCTTTATGGCCTAGGCTAGATAGATAGGTAAGGGAAGAGGGGAGGCAATAAGGCACCATACAGAGGAGAAAATGGTGGTTATGTTTTTCTTTCTTTCTGGGGAGGGGGATCAAGGTCAGGTAAAGGGTTATGCTAATAAGCAAATCTCCCTGCACACAGGCAAGTTAGTTCAAACAAGGCTAAATTAGAAGACCATCCTAGTTTTCTTTAGCTTTTTACCAGAGAATACAGGTGCCTATCAGTGATTAGCAACCCTTGTTAGCTTTTTTTAGCACAACCTCTATTGTTTGTAGAGGGCAACAATGGTTAACATATCAATTAGGTAAGGTTTTACAATTCTTTACAGAGAAGAGCATTGATTAACATATCAATTAGGTAATCCAAAGATATAAGAAGAAAAACACATATAGTAAGCCTGTGTTACAGGTTTTGTTATAATACACATATAATGAAGCTATTTTCTTAGAGTACAACATTCCCCACTGATTTTAGTCAGTGAGTCAAATCATTGACTCATTGGCATCTGTTTATAACCTTGCATGTGTCTTTAAAATCATAAGCTTTTAAGATCTTTGACATAGTTTATCAAAATTTTTATAATACAAGGCCCAGTAGGAGGATTAACAAAGGTCTTGCAGTTGTCTTTAAAGCTGTTAATCAAAAGGTGAAAGAAAACAAACATTTAAATTTACTCTGTTTTATCATACACGTAACAATTTTTAAGTCAGACAGAGGCCTCCTCGGGGCCTCTACAAAGGAGAACACAAGATTATCAGTTACATTAGGCAAACTTAAGTTTTAAAGAGTCCTTGGAAGAAATGACAGTTCACTTATCTGCAGGCTGATTGTCTTTTGAAGCTTGGACCTGCTTGCAGTAGGAACAATGAATCCAGGTAGGCTTTCAGATACTTTGACAGTCCATTGCGGCTCAAGAGATTTACAGTGAGGTCGATTGTCCAGATGCCTAGGCTCTCCAGCTTGCAGTGTGCAGCAGTGAAATAACCAGTGGATGGAAGTCAGAGCTAGCTGAAAAGTCTGGGGGGACTTAATAAGATCAGCTAATTTTTAGAGAACTTTAAGGATAAGCGGTTGGTCTCTCACATAAAACCTCAAAAGAGGAAATATCTACAACATAGGGGGTGCATCATGCATGCAAATGGGCAAAAGTAAAAGAGACTCACCCCGTTTTTGCCAGTTTTTAAGGCCATTAGTAATTATGGTCTTTAAAATCTGACTTATCTTTTTACCTCTCCTGAACTCTGAGGCTGGTAAGCCCAATGGAGTTTTTAATTGATCTGCAAAGCTTAGGTTAATTTGAGTTACTAGGCTATAAAAGCCAGGCCATTGTCGGACCCCATGGATATAAAGGGAGACCAAATCAGGGAAACTGCTATCAGAGCTGACTAAGACTAAGTAGAAAATGCTTTTACCCATCTAGTGAAAAAATCAACCATCATAAGTAAACACTTATATCCTTGAAATTCAGGCCCTTTATTTTTGTAAAATCTATTTTCCAGTGTTTTCTAGACATAGTCCCATGATAACAAGTGGTTTCTATTTGTTGCAGTACTTTTGGATTTACCAATTGGCACTGAGGGCATCTGAAGCTCACGGACTAGGCTAGCTTGATATTATCGCCCAAGGATCTCTCCAAAGTTGACCTACCAGATGCTGGTATTTTCAATGGCAAATGGGCTCTGACTAAGAAAGTAGGTGGGATCAGCAGTAATGTCAAGCTTATCTCAGTCCCCACTGATTTGGGGGCTTTCTGGCTGACTTTTGGAAGGTGGCATTTGCCAAATTATTTTGCCAAATTATTTTCCCGTATAACAAGATTATCTTCTGCCCAATGGCTTATACAGCAGATAGTAGCCACTCTACTTGGCATCTAGATGGCAAACAACAAGCCAAAATTTAGGGAGCATTTTTAACCTTTTGACCCCAGAAGACAATAAACACCATTTTTGATAAAGACAACTTGGGACCTCAGTGTGGGCAATGAGTTTAGCCCACTATTCTGACATCTCTGGCTCTAAGATTTGTTCCCATAGAATTTGAAAGTGTATAACAGCAGTTCCTGTGACCCACTTACCTGGATAGACAGGTAACTGCTTCTATTGCAGAAGTACAATGGAACTCCAGATAGTGACTTATTTGCTAGATCAGGTCGAAGTCCCATGAAGTGATCAATGACCTCAGTACAATTGTGGTGAGGCAATGAGGGGTCATCCTCAGGCAGAAAAGTAGCCGAGTTTGAAGCCGATGTTTCCAGAAATAGTACCTGACAATGTATGGCTCAGGAGTTAGACATCCATCAGTCTGGTGGTGCCTTGATCAGATTCTCCAGTGAATAGGAGGAAACAATTAAGAGTTTTGTGTAAAATTCAATCTTTAAGCCTCCTTTATGATGGGGCTACTGAGGAAATCATTGCAGACAGCGTGGCCATTAGGCTGCCACAGAATTAAGTCTCTTGGAAAAATAGGCAACAGGCTTCTGCCAGGGTCCCAGATTCTGGACCAGTCCTGTGCCTGCTAGAAATTTTGCACTTGCTTTTTAGTCACAGGAACTGGAATCTGTTGGATGTCTTGCAACAACCAGTCCAGTCTTTCTTTGTATAGACAAGTTCTGACAAGGTTGGAGGGACTAGCATCAGAGGAGTTACTTTTTCCATTGGCCCCTCTGATGTGGTTGCTACTTTTTGAGCAGCCTGATCTGCCAAATTGTTTCCTAGGGTGAATAACAGCAACCTGCTGAGCAACCCAGACTGCTGCCAGAAAATCTATGAGTTGTGGAGCATTTTTTTTATCTTAGTCCCAACTGAATTTAAGAGACCTTGCTCCTAATAGATGGCTCCATGTACATGTATAGTAGCAAAAGCATATCTACTATCAGTATAGATATTTACCCTTTTTCCCTTGGCTAGTTTTAGCACCTCAGTCAAAGCAATGAGCTCCGCCTTTTGGGCAGAGATGCTTAACCCAGAGTACCTCCTTTTTGGTGGTCACTGCTTCGCCGGCCTCTCATCTGCCGATCTGGATGAAGCTGCTTCCATCTGTGAAATTGCACCATTGGTAATCAGGCAAAGGGTGGCTGGGTTTAAAGCTGAAGCAGTCTTGAAAACTACAAACTCTGGGTCTAGGATCAGGGCCTAATAGTGTGGAAATCTGGCATTCGAAAGCCATTTTTCAGGAGGGGTTTTGATAACAGTCTCTAAAATGTTGGAGTTCACTACAGAAATCTTCTGTCCAAAAGTGAGTTTCTGAGCCTCTTTTAGTAGCATTGCCACAGCGGCCAGAATTTTTAGGCATGGAGGCCACCCTCCTGTTACTGGATTGAGCCTTTTGGAAAGACAGGCTATAGGTCTCTTCCGAGGGCCCATGTCCTGAGTTAGGACTCCTTTGACAATGCCCCTGAGTTTATCTATGAACAAGGTGAATGGCTTGGTAACATCAGGGAGTCCCAGGGCTGGGGCCTCTGTCAAGGCCCACTTGAGCTGCTGTAAGGTCCATTCACATTTATCAGTCCAGTTCAGTGAGTTTTTACCTTAAGAGAGTCATATAGGGGGTAAGCTGTTTCAGTAAAATTTAGAATCAACAGCCTGGAGTATCCAACAGCTCCCAGAAATTCGTGTACCTGTTTCTTAGTTTCTGGGAATGAGATCTACAATATAGCCTGGACTCTTACTTTAGACAAAATCCCCCCTTTTTTCCTGCAATTTGTAGCCCAGATGAGTCACAGCCTGATGGCACAATTGGGCCTTTTTAACCGAGAATTTATAGCACAGTTGCTCCAAACTCCTTAACAGTTCCTCAGTTGCCTCTCAACAAGCTTACAAGCTTCTAGGTGGGTTGAGGCTATTAACAAGTCTTCCATGAACTGGAGGAGCACTATCTCACGGTGTTCTTTCCAAAATTCCAAAAGATCTCTTGCTAATGCCTCATCAAAAAGAGTGGAAGTGTTCTTGTAACTCTTAGGTAAATGTGTCCAGGTCAGCTGTTCTTTTACCCCTGTATCTGGGTCAGTCCATTCTAAGGGAAAAAGGGGTTGACCCACCAGAGTAAGAGGCAAAGTGAAGAAAGCATCTTTCAGGTCCAGAACAGAGTACCAGGTGTTTTCAGAATTTGGCACTGTTGGGTATAGACTCAGAATTCGTCTATTAACCTCTCTGAGATCCTGTACAGGGTGATAGTCATTTGTCCCTGGCTTCCGTGCTGGAAGCAAGGGCATGTTCCAGGGAGAGACACAAGGAATGTGAATATCATTGTCTCTTAGCCTCTGTATGTGGACTTTAATCCCTTTCCGGGCCTCCAGGCTTATTGGGTATTGACACAAGCAGATGGGGTGTGCTTGGGGTAAGCGTTCCACCACAAGGGGAACCTGGGTAATTGCTAGCCCTGGAAGATTGGTTTTTGCCCAGACTTTTGGAAACTCTTGTTTCTATTTACTTAACAGTTTTAACTTTAAGTCAGTTTGTGACAATTCAGATACACAGGACAAATTTCCCAGTAGAAGCCAATTTTTTCCTGTTTTAAAAGACCTTTTGTGCCATATCTATTAACTGGATGAATGGGCATTTTCTCAAAACTCTCAAACCTTTGTAATTTTTGTCTAACATGTAGGGCCGGCTGAGTTGCAAAGAGAACAACTGGCAATACTAGGGTAACCTCCTTACCTCTGGTTGTCCATTCGGGGTGGGACAAAAGGAAAACATGGTTTTGGCATTCCAGATCAGGGAGCGGGCTTCATCTAGATGGCAAACCATCATTTGTCCCAGGGTGCCATGTGGCAGGCCATCATTTTACAGAAATTACATACTTAACAAAAAGTGTCTTTTTCATAGGTAACAAAATTATGCCATATAATCTCCCAGATGTTCATAGCACATGCAAGAACTTATATCTTATCTCTATTATCACCTATAATCTCATTTTCATGGAAGCATTTTGCAACAAAGTTTTACCAATCTTATAAATAAATCTACCAAAACTGATCTAATATTGTCAAATTTTGAGCACATTTACTTCTTGTCAAACCTGTTATTTTAAGTACTACAAACCAAGACAAATAAAATTCACATCATCTCAAGCTTTCTATAACTTACAAAATACCCCCAAGTTTTATCTTCTTTCACATTCTGGCACAGCCAGATATTTTTACTTGAAGACAAACCACTTTCTTTGTCCTTTTTTTTATTATTATTACCAGTCAATTATCTTTCCTCTTGCTTCTCAGACAACATTAAAACTCTCAACAAAACACTTGAAGTCACCTTTTAGTAGTCTAAAACATATTTAATTATTTTATGTCTTTCTACCACATTAAAATGCTGTATTTTTTTTTTTTTTTTTTTGTCTTTTTCGTTTTTTATCGGTACCAGGGATCGAACTCACGACTGCCTGCTTGCAAGGCAGGCGCTTATGCCGCTGAGCTAAATCCCCAGCCCCTAAAATGCTGTATTTTTAAAAAAATGTAACCTTTTAACTGGCTCAATTACCGTATGACCTGGTTTTTACTTGGTAAAGTTGATATGATCCTTAAAAACCTAAATATACACATATATGTGCACATATGTTTACAGTTTAACCAGAAAGAAAAATACTCCTTCTAAAAGGCATGCCATGGTTGCAAGCAATCAATTGAGGACTACAATATTAAGCAAGGCACCCCAACATTAAAGATGCAAACAAGGGGCTGGGGATTTAGCTCAACGGCATAAGACCTGCCTTGCAAGCAGGCGGTCTTGAGATCGATCCCTGGTACTGATAAAAAAGGACAAAAAAAAGATTAAAAAAAAAGACACAAACAAAGGATGCTTTGTGCACAGTTTGGTGAGTTAAAGAAAATAAGGATTTTTTTTTTTATTATGAACCATGAATCTAATAAGCCATATGGATCCTGCAACAGAAATGGGTAGCAAGCCCCTAAATTAGTAACAAATTTAAACAGGCCAACAATTCTAACATACAAAAACACTGCACATCAATATCTAAATCCCTTTGTCCATTTTGGGCTCATAGAAGTGGTTCCTAGGAGAGAATGTTCTGTTATATTTGGGGTAACCAAAATGAGAACAATTAGAACAAATGGACACACAAACAGACATACAAGACAAGACAAGCTGCAGCAAAATGGCCTTTGCTTAAAAATTAGTCAAATTTTGGGATGTGGAGGAATTAACAAATTAACGAACAGAGAGGTTCCCCACCATGGGGAAGAGTCAGAAATGGAAGAAAGTTCTTCCCAAAACCGAAAACCAATTGACTCTGTCTTTGGAAGGTTCCCACTCCCCAAACTGAGGGTGTCCCTTTCCCAATGGAGCGATTCTGCACCCGGGGCAGAGTCACAAAGGGACAGAATTCATTCGAATAACCAATTGACTCTGTCCTTGGGAGGTTCTCACTCCCAAATTGAGGGCATCACCTCAACATTAGAAATTGACCACAGCCCAAACAAGCCCTCCAGAGTACTTACTTTCAAATGTTCAGAAATGAATCTAGGGTCTTGCTCCCATCCAGGGCGGCCCCCAAATGTAATAACTCAAACACCGGTGTATAATAAAAGGAAGCAAGAGGCTGAAATTTGGGAAGCAAAGGCTTTATTTCCAGGCCTGGTAATGAGTCTCTGGGAGCTAATTTGGAGACGGCTTGCCAGAGACTGAAGGGAGGACTTTAAAAAGAGGCTGGAGGAAAAGGGCGGGGGGACAAAGAAACCTGCAGAGCCATCAAACTTGTTGACCCAAATCTGGAAACTGTATAGTTGTCCACTTAGTTCTGACAACCTTGGGAGCTTCTGGTGCCTTCTGAGTTACTCCCATCCTGCAGATAAGAATTATCTGCAAAAACATTTGCAGAAGCAAGTATAAAGCTAATTATCTCAGGACAGCTAGCTAACACTAACAGGTGGGAAGGGGTCAAATGTTATAAAAAGCTAAAACTTAATCCTTCACAATGATTTGGAACTTAACCCTTTTGGTGCATTAGGGTTAAGCCACAACATTTTCCTGTAATTTCCTGCAAGCTAAGGCACATTTTATGACAGACCACCACCAGGTCAGGAAGAGGTCACCAGAAACCCAAAATCTTTATGGCCTAGCCTAGATAGATAGGTAAGGGAAGAGGGGAGGCAATAAGGTGCCATACAGAATGGAATAAATGGCGGTTATGTTTTTCTCTCTTTCTGGGGAGGGGGATCAAGGTCAGGTAAAGAGTTATGCTAATAAGCAAATCTCCCTGCACACAGGCAAGTTACTTCAAAGAAGTTTTAATTAGAGGGCCATCCTAGTTTTCTTTAGCTCTTTAGGGGAGAATAGAGGCAGCAAACAGTGATTAACAACCCTTGTTAGGTTGTTTTAGCACAACTTCTGTTGTTTTTAGAGGGCAACAATGGTTAACATATCAATTCGGTAAGGTTTTACAATTCCATACAGAGAAAAGCATTGATTAATATATCAATTAGGTAATCCAAAGACATAAGAAGGAAAACACATACAATAAGCCCGTGTTACAGGTTTTGTTATAATACAAATATAACAAAGCTATTTTTTTAGAGTACAGCAAGGAGCATTGTCACATTTTAAGTTAGTACAGCAAATAGGAAATTAGAAAGACTGGGTAGAACTTCTAGGCAAAAAGTTTCCAAATGTGTACGCACTGTGAGATGCAGGCATAGAGGGAGAAAAACCAAAAAAAGAGCAGTCACATTTTATGGTTTACCTAAAAGTGTAGTGTAAACTCAAACATGGAAGTTACACCATGTACCATTACATATTTAAAAGAACATTAGATTCAAAGAAGCTCACATAGCAGCAGAACATTGAACAACAGCCCGAACCCACAAAAAATAATGGTTAATGTTACATATTTGCTTTCCAAGCCCACAGTTACCCATCAAATTCAGACAGCGTTTAATGTACAGACCACCCCTGTGCTATGAGACAAACTGTTGACACTCTATCCATGTTTTTAGGCTGTTCTTGGCTCAAGTATAGGAAACAATCTTTCTCTGTCAACCTAATGCCAACTGGAGGGTTGTCTAGTTACGCTTGTCCATAAGGACCCCTCATCCAATATACTCACAAACAACCAGTATAAAACTCATTTTCACATTGGCATAATGTCATCTTTTAGGTACCTGCCACCTGCCTTCTTTTTGTTCATGGAGAATATGGTATCAGAATATCTTAATGATCCAGGTCATCTTCATAATCAGGGTGAAGCAGCTGACTTCAAAAATTCTGAGTGAAAAAATGTCTCCTGCAACACAGGTGTTCCAGGCTATGATTAAAAAGGTAAAAATGAAGACATACAAGAAAAAAAACCACAAAAATGATGTACATGAACACACAGAAATAAAAATCTAGATGTACTTTCTGCATATGTAACCACACACAAAAACATATATTTAATATGCATATAGGTATGGCAATGTATATGAAAATGTATAGAAACACAGAGAGAAGTATTGCATATAGAAAGTTAGAGATAGATAGAGATTCACATAGCCGTGTTGACAATCACATTTCCCATTGTAACTGACATTATACTTAAAAATATTTTAAAGTCCTTTTATGTAGCCTATATTGTCTCTGTCAAATTAGATCATAAAATCCAGAAATAGGCAACTGAGCCATGTAACTGAAACAAAATCCAGAATTCTAAGACTCTTTCAACTGACAGATAAACTCAGAGCCCCATTGAAACCTTCCTAGTGATCTTTCTCCCCAAAACCCACTGGAAACTGCCAGCATTCTAAGATATACTCCTGCCTCTATTGCAAGAACTTCCTGAAAAGAAAATATCTAGACTTACTAGAGTGACCATTCAAAACACAATTCTAATTATGAAATCACTTCGTTTTGCTGAACTGAAATATGTACAGTGTTGTTTTGATGACTTCTAAGAGTGATAGACAGTTTTCAGAATAGTCAGCATACATCTTCGGTGTGTGTTTTGTGTTTGTGTGAGGTTTTTTTTTTTTTTTGGTGTGTGTGTGTGTGTGTGTGTGTGTGTGTGTGTGTGTGTGTGTATGTGTGCATGAAACTCGCAGCAACCATTTGACTATTGGTACATCACTTAATATCTCTGACTGCTTCATCTTAGAATGTGTAAATGTAAGTCCAGTGCAGGATATGAAAACTGCAGTTGGATAAACTAAATAAATCCCTGTTAAAACAGGGTAAGGTATAGATTAATAATGATGTCTTTTATTTTCTCGTTTGTTTCATACATTCTGCTACTAAGTAATAGTCACACATTATTTCAGGATTGCTATGATGTACCTTTACCTTACTTCTTCAGATTTTTATGGCTCAGTTAGCAGTTGACAGCGCCATAAATATCCTTCCTTCAGAAACATTTTATAGCACCCAGGCTGGGAAACCTCTCACAACTAACTAATTCCTGTTCATTTAACCCATTATAAAATATAGGGAAAAATAAAGCCCTGGTCTTACTGATTCTGTGATGACTAGAGCAACAGTGAGATTTCTGGAGAGAAAGAACCTAACACAACAATGTGAACTGATACCAGTCCCTCTAATTCCAGTTCCCATTATGTCCTCAGGAGAACTTAAGGACCACTTACGATCTGTGCATATGCAGTTAAGAACCCATACCTGCAAATTCAGAGTCTTAACATGACACAAAAAGCAAGTAGCACATTGTCATAAAAAAAACCTTCATTATAATTAATCCTTTTAAATGTAAATAGTTTAAACTTTCCAAACATTTAAAGAATGATTTTAGAAACATGATCCAGCCATGCAATATTCAAAATAGACAAGTGCACAGAGAAAAAAGATTAGCAGTGCAGTGAGCAGGACGAAGAGGTAAAGGTTAATGGGGAGCAGTCATTTTATATTTATACAAAGTTCAAGGTGCTAGAAATATTTTGAATTTTGAAATGCACGTTTTGAATGCCGTAAATTCTACTGAATTGTATGCGTATAAATAGTTACACATATAACTTTTTAACTTCCCCTCAGTTTTAAAAATGAGACAAAAATGTGTTTATCATCATCCCTTGTTAAAATTTTCAATGCAAATATAACAAATGTATTAGATCATACTGCAAAACGTTAAAGCTAAGTATTAATCAGTGAAGAAAATCAGGTAATTTTTTTGTGCAACTGAGTCAAGTTTGGGAAGAGTTTAATAATTTACAGTTTATGTTTATTTTTTAGTGTACAACTTTAGACATTTATTGCATATTAAATTTTTTAATAAGTCTATGAAAAAATTATTAAGGTAATACTGAGTAATTGGATAATTTAAATGTGTTTAAAATGTTTACATTGTAAGATTAATTATGAATGAGTACAATAGGAAGTAAATTGCAGTGTATATGCAGCATTGCACTGAGTTAACGTGCTCACCGCATAAGTTTAATGGGCTGTATATATGACTATAGAAATCCGTACAGTGATTCCTCAGAAAACTAAAACTTCTACTCAGCCCAGTCACCACCCTTCTAAAGATAGCAGTTTCCCTATCTTCCTAAAAGAGTGAGAAACATTATTACAGTAATATACTCATATCCATGTTCATAGTAGCACAATTCATAGCAGCTATAACTTAGAAGCACACTGTTTGTCTGTCCAGGATTACATGAATTTTTAAAAATGTGGCATTGAACACAAAGGAGTACTACTCTTCTATAAGCAGGACAAACATGAGTCATTTGTAGAAAATGGTTGTACTTAGGACCATGATGTTAAGTAATCAATCAACACAACATTAAATATCACATGGTTTCTCTTTTATCAGAAACCTAAAGTATAAATGAAGAGCCAAATAAAAGACACATAACAAGAAACAGTGATAGATTTTTTTCAGATAAAAAGAGGAGTAAGAGTTGTAAGGAGTGGAAAGAGAAGAGACAAGAAGAGGACAAGAAGAAATAAAATGCATTACATAAAAAATTCTCACAATAAGTATAATCATTATGTAACACAAATATGTATAATAAAATTTTCAATTGACTGGGGGAGATAGACAAAGGCATGCTATTTTTCCTTCCTGCTCTCTGAATATTCTTAATGAATATGTATTATAATTACAGTAAGAAAGAAAATTTTGCCTTCTAATTATTTACTACTGGGAAAGTTCAGTTAAAAACAAGCTGAACTTTGATAAATTGTGATGGTCCTCTATTGAGAAGGAAGATACACCAGAATGTTTTCTTCTCAAGTGTAATACTCCTAATAGAAAAACATGTAAAACATGAACAGGAAACTTAAATTACTAAATCAAATTGTTCAGACCTACAGTTGGCCCTTGAGCAACAGGGTTGCAGTGGATTCAGGCAGGCAGGCTTCAAAATAGGAACACTATGGCAGAAAGATTTCATAGAGCAAGGCAATTCTCAATTCCTATAAAATGGGAAGATGAGAAAAGAAAAAGAGCCCTAAAAACTAGGGACCAGAATCCTAATATACACACCAAGACAACTCCATATTTTAGTTCTGGTGATTCTACTGGGATCCACAACAGCACAATCAATGCAAAGGGAGTAACCTATGTCAAGACATAGACTGAATAGCAAGGACCCACAGCAATTTGCTAATTTAGACTAAAAATGCCAAGTGCAGACATTTTGTTGAAAAAATATTGAGAAGAGAGGCCTACTCCATCACACTCAATGTTTACAATTAAATAAGAAATGTTTAGGATTCCCATAGAAGGAGGCTATGATGATATCAGAGGCACCAGATTGATTGAGTGGATGCTGGCCACACTTTGTTATTCCTAAGTACATTGCTCCACTGTGGCCTTCCTGAAATTGGGTTACTGGGTTTCTGTCTCTTTCATCAGATGGTCAGCTTACTCTCCAGCATGCTTGCTCCTAGCACAAGAGATGGTCCTAATACTCAAATGCTTCTACAACTACTCTGATGAAACCTGGCATTGATAATTCTGTCACTGGGAACCCAGGTTTATGAGAATGTCCTGGCCAATACCACATCCTGCAGACCCACCTTGCTCGCCTGGGTTTCTGGTGAGGACAGGAACACATGATTTGATCTGACTCATCAGCTGTGGTCATTGTATGGGTCTCATACACTTGAAAGGTGTCATGATGAGCGGAGACAGTGGCAGTAGTGTGTTGTTTTAGAAAGCTTCTCAGGGTAAAGCACCACAAAACCAGTGTCAAACATGTGCTCACTAAGCAAACTCCTCCCCTTTCCTCTGTTGGGGATAAAAGACAACATGGAAAAATCTTCAGAAGTTCTGACCTGGAGTTGCTTCTTGCTTCTTGGGAAGATGCAGCTGCTCCTGCTGCTGTTGGCCTTTTTTCTGCTCCCCAGAGCAGAGTCAGGTGAGTAACCATCTCCACCCTCCAGAGGCCCAATCTTATTGCACAGAGACCGTGAATCTCCTGTCCCTATGCAATACCCCCAGAGTCTTCTGTCTGCCAGAATTTCTCTGAAACTGAACTCCAAACCCACCAGAGGGAACCAGGTAGGACACTGCATAAGTTACTGGAGTTTGTTTTCAAGAAGAGCCAGTGGATACTGTACCCTCAGTAAGCCTCAGCTTGCACATCTAGAGAGTCTTTCTTCAAAGTTCATGCAGGTGAGAAGTAAAAAGAAGAAAATATCAAGCACTCCTAAACAGGGCAGAATAGGCCAGTCTTCCAGGTCAGGGGAGGGGAAAGGCTTTGTATTCATCTGCCTAGCAGAGATGCCCAGAGTTCCTCAGAATGCATGCAATCTCTCTCCTCAGAACACTCTTTGTGCCTCGCCTCACTGCTACTAACTTTCTCCTGCTCTACTTTCCTCCTCTGGACTTCAGTGGCTCCTCTGTTTTCCAGTAGGAGACACAGAGGCAGAGTCACAATTCTTTGCTTTCCAGAATGCCATCTGCACTGCTCTACTAATCAGACACTAACTGCAGCTCTTTCTTCATGCTGCCAGGGAACAGATCTGAGACACCCTCTACATGTCAGGCCTTAGGAAAGAGGGTAAGACCACATCTACAGTACACCTAGGGGGCTGCCAGAAGGAAGCATCACCCTCCTAGACATCACAGGACTCAGAAAGGTTTTATTTACTCAAGGGATGTAAAAAGTTAGCAGAGCAATGATGAAAAGCCTCAGAGATTTTATTTTCCCATGATACATATAGTCATCTCCAATCAAACAAAGGAAAAGGACAAGTAGAACAAGACTCAATTTCCTGCACTTTGGAGAACAAGTTGAGTCATTTTCCTTAGGTTCCTGTCCACTTCAAGAAATTGCAGGCTCCCAAATGCCCAATTGCAGGTTCACAGACTATAAGTAGATACTTGTTCAAGGACTCAGTGGCTGCACCCAGTCTTATCCTTGTTTTCAGGAGAGATCATCGGGGGACATGAAGCCAAACCCCACTCCCGCCCCTACATGGCTTACCTTAGGATCAGGCGTGAGAAATCTTGGAAAATTTGTGGTGGCTTCCTGATTCAAGAGGACTTTGTGCTGACAGCTGCTCACTGTTTGGGGAGGTGAGAAAGGAAAAACAGTCCACAATCTACAGGAAACACTTCTCAGAGCCCTTTTTCTGGGGAGCTCGCTGAGCTAATGGACATAACCATGAGGAGGTCTGGTAAGAGTGAGAAAATGTCATCATATACCAAGGGGAGAGAAACAAGTTGGCAGCAAAGAATTCCTGATATAAGGAAAACCAGGGCAATCAAACCTGATTACATGTAGACCCAGAACCATACTTTTGGATAACCATGCAAAGAAAAGCAGTTTCATGTCATTTCCTGGAGGCACTGACCACTGAGAACCTC
Organism: Cavia porcellus; assembly: GCF_034190915.1. Taxonomy (NCBI): domain Eukaryota; kingdom Metazoa; phylum Chordata; class Mammalia; order Rodentia; family Caviidae; genus Cavia; species Cavia porcellus. Next base: position 20,905,285 of record NW_026947484.1, on the reverse strand, counting down.
TGGTGCCCAAGGTGTCCTCCCTCAGTACTAAGAAGGAGGCACAGCCATTCATGCAGGTTGCCCTTTGTCCTCTACAGCTATGTCCTGTTTCAGCTGTGGCCTGCTTTTACAGATCCTGGGTTGTCTCTTTTGTCACTCCCCATCCACCAATCCACTTGTCTCTGTGTACAGCCAAATAGAGGTCACCTTGGGGGCCCACAACATCAAGGAACAAGAGGACACCCAGCAGGTATTCCATGTACAAAATGCATTTCCCCACCCAGACTATAATCGAAATAAAAGCATCAACGACATCATGCTGCTGAAGGTAAGGCACATGTCCTTGTCACTCTTGCTCTCCTCAAGAATGGTTGCCACTTCCACTGGCACCCTGCCCCTGCCCTCCTTGCCATAATGTCCATCACACTGTGCATACCCAGGAGCATACACTGAACTGGACTTCCTTACTTATTTTCCACCAGCTGGAGAAAAAGGCCAAGCTGACTAAAGCTGTGCAGCTCCTCAACCTGCCCGAGCGCAGGACAGAGGTGAATCCAGGTACCCGGTGCCAGGTGGCTGGATGGGGAAATTTTACTCCAGAGGAAACACATTCAAGAACACTGCAGGAAGCGGAGATGATAGTGCAGAAGGACGAGAAGTGTCAGGAGCGCTTTAAAAAGTATGATCGTGCTACTCAGATTTGTGTGGGAGACCCAAATATTAAAAATACTTCGAATAAGGTAAGAGGAGCCATATGTCACAATTGGCTTTGTGGGAAAGAGTGTTTGGGACAGATCTAGTACCATGAGACTCAAGCATCGTGGATTCCTTCATCCCATAGGCTGTTATGTTTCTCCCAGAAAAGAGAAGAAGGGAGCAGTCTGAGCTGGGATGTTCTAAGTTGATACCATTTTACTAAGGGGCCTCTGGTGAAGGAAACCCCACTGGAAGCTTCCGTTTGCAACACATGACATGAGCTCAAGGCACAGGCATGAGAAAAATTTTTCTCTGGTATGCAGGAAATACAACCTTCTCTGAGACTGAAGCCCTCTTTGTCAATGAGCTCATCATCTGTGCTCATTGTCAGACTTGGTCATCAGCCACCCTGGCCAGTAAAGAATGGTCCTCACAACTCTACAGGGGTGAGGTCCAGACCAGGGGATGAAGACAAAGGCTGGATCCAAGAGTGAAAATGTCCACAGTCAGAGCTCAGCCACTAAGAGCCTATAGTTCCCTCTAATTTCTCACAAGCACACCTTACAATCAATAATGCATGAGACAGTTTGGGATAATGGAAGTGAGAAGTGAGGTGGTGCCATGGTTCACAGACTCACTCTCTATTTACAGGGTGACTCCGGAGGCCCCCTGGTGTGTAATAATGTGGCACAGGGCATTGTCTGCTATGGACGTATAAATGGAATGACACCAAGTATCTTTACCAAAGTCTCATGTTTTCTACACTGGATAAAGAAAACCATGAAACAGAGCTGACAGCTCACAGCAAAGTAAATCCCCTCTATCAGCAATTGTCTTACCTGAATCTCGATCTAGAATCACTCTAGAGCAGATGCCAGCAACTAAATAAATGTTTCATCTCAGTGGAAGGCTAGTTTTTGTTTGCTCACTTACTTTGATTCATGGGGACCAACTCTGTGGTAAGCAGGACAGTGACACTGTTCTGATGATTTCTGACTTCTCCACTCAATACCTTTCCAAATCCCCTCTCAAAACTGTTAGCATGCTCCTCCTTATACACTTTAGCTTCTCCACAGCCTCTCTTTTTGCAAGGGCTAAAGTTAAGCACCAACTGAAGAAAAAGGGAACATCTTTCTTCCTAAGGCTCCATGGAACATGTGACTTCCTTTGTGTCACATGTAGAGGGGAAAGGGATGATTTCATGGGTCCTGGAGTTCAGCCAGGAACCACTGAGGTCACGACTGTACCCCATCAGGCTCCGTAGAGGAAGGGTATTCCTGAGCAGAACATTTCTCTCCCACAGATTTAGGGATACACATGGAATGCAGGGTAACCTGACTGACTCTTCACCTTCACCTGAAATTTTCTTCTCCATTCTGCTCTAAGATCAAGGCTTACCTTAGCTTACAGCCACCTGGCTGCCCATTTTTATCCCCCCAAGAATTGTCACTGTTGACCAACTACTCTTCTTAGGAGGCCACACTGATTTGATAATGTAACCTCTTCAAACCTCCCAATCCAGGACCAAAAATCTGTCTCTCTTCACAAGTTAATGAAACCTTGGTTCAGAACTGGGTGGTGGCCTTTATTCTGCTTTGCTATTGTTCTGACTGGACTTAGGATCCCCTTTGTGCCCCACAACTACATTCACTGGTTTAATTCTTTATTCATGGAATGAGTTTCACTGGAGTTGGTAGACTGAAATTTCTTTATTAGAATTCCAAGAGCCTTTCCTGGGTTTACAAATATAATATCCTCCTGACTGTGACAAGACTGGAATGGTTTCTGTATTAGTGTGAACAAAGTGCTAGGCCAGATGCTGGGAATTAGCTCATCTGGCAAGGCACTTGCCAGGCAATCACAAGGTACTGAGTTCAGTCCTATGTACAAAACGAAAAATAGTTCTAGGTTTTAGGTTCTATGATGAACATAATCATAGACCCCAGTGAAGCTGCAATGGTCACAGGCTTTCCAAATAAACTCCCTGTCCATCCTTCAGATTGTTCCATGAGGCCTGTGTGGAAAATCTGTGAAATAAAGTATCTTATTTATATTTCTTCTTACAGTTTCTATCAACATTATCACATGATACATCAAAATTGTATGAGATTTAAAAATGAACTTAGTCACACACTTTTCAGATAGGAAGTTGCTAAATGATTCAAAACAGGACTCCTAGGTGATAAGATAATGAGGCAGGCTTATTTTCATTTGTTTGAAAAGAAACAGATATACATGTTTTCATACAAAATCCAATTACAGGAAACACACATATCCAGTCCAACTGCTGGGAACCATAATCCCTGTCAGTACTACAGTGCCCTCCTCTGAAGAATCAAACTTGAGTCTTGGAGGCCAGCACAGAAGAAAATGGGGAAATATCTATAATATTTAAGTCATCATGATTGTTGATACATCCATTATATCTAATACTATCCAAGCTTCACTTTGTTGAGAAGCTCATAGCTTAGAGAACACAAAGTGCACGGCATTTTGTCCTTTGGGTGATGGGTTTACCTTGCTGAACATTCTCTCCACCTGGAACTGCACAGTCAGGTCACTAATACTCCACAATGCCTGGCAGAATTCGGCTCAATCTTAATGCCTCTATGTCCCAAATACACAAAATAATACATTATTTTGTGGCACAGAGTTAAATCTCACTCTGACATCATGTAATTCTCAAAGGACTGCCTTCTCCCATCTTGTTTAGAAAGCATGCTACATCATAGTCTCATAATTGTCTTGTGTAGCTTTACAAGGGAAAATCAGCTTCTGACTTGAGCCTGAAAACCAAGATTCCTGCACCTAATACCTACTGATGTTCTGGCTCCTTCCTCAGGAAAAAAAAATGAAAATCCACAAAGCAAAAAATCAAAAAACAATATTTAAAATGTTTCCCAGTCATATACATAAATACTTCTGGGTTCTATTTACTTTGGGGAAATGGGTTTGTAGTTTAAACTCCTTTGAAATGGATTACTGTAGATTGGTCCCAATGCTACTCTAAGAGAAGAGAAAGAAACAGAGTCCCAGGAAAAGATAGTGATGACCGAATGTAATGCAAAAGTTAGGAGAGTGCTTGGACTGAGGCAGGTTCCCCAACTGTCTGCCTACCAGCAGCCCTGGTCTTCTAACTCTCAGTCCATGTTTTGTCTCCATCTCCAGAATCTTGAACTTTGCTGGTCTATTGGTCTTACTTCCTGAATAACAAGGCCACTGTCATCTGTTTACATCTGCCATGATGACAGGTGGATTATTGATCCTGATATCTAAGGGAAGATAGGATTCCCTGAATTGACCCTTAGTGACAGTGAATGAAAGTCAATGTAAGGCCATAACAGGGGTATCCTGACTTCACCAGGTTACCTTGCTAGGACAACTGAGTTGAGATCTACCAATTTGTGACCTTTATTATCTGCAAGGAAAAGGAAAGGAAGTGTGCATTTTGATATAGATGTGAACTGTTACCTCCATTTTCCATGACATACTATCTAAGGTTTCTCATCTTCTTGTATCTACACATGTAGTTAGTAATAGGTATCTCCCACACTGGAGTTTTATATAACATATCTAAAGTAGCTGGTATATTCTCTCAAGAACAGTAAGAAATGAATCCATATAAATTCCCATTGTTTCACCAAGTACTATAGTTTTCCATGCCAGGATTTACTCAATCAAATGATACTTAAAAATTATTTCAAAAATTCTTTTCTTGAAGCTACTTATGTTGTTCTAAGAGATGTTATTATATATATATATATATATATATATATATATATATATATAATTTGGAATGATTTAGTAAGGCTTATCAACATAACAAACAATTTAATAATTCTGATACTTTATACTCAGAGCATCTGAAATTTCCACTTAGCAATTCTAAAATATACACTACTAAGTGAGATCAGTGTGATGTATACACACTACTAAGTATGTATACACACTACTGAGATTTCCAGAAACACAAGCATCTCTTCACTTTTGTGACTCAACAATTTACATGAAGGCATAGGAAATTTCTCCAGCAGAGACCAGCAAGAGAGCAGCCTCAACCCTAAAACAGAGGAACAGTTAATAGATTCACAGACAACACTGAACAATACACAATGAGAATCAGGAGTGGAATGATCTAGGCTCCTGAACTGCAAAACCTGAGTGCCAACATTCATTCCATACACATCCTCAGAGAGTTTCAAGCTAGGACTAAGCTCCAGTTGAATGGCATCCTCTGAAAAAACGGGAAATTGGGACATAAAGACATAAGAGCCTCACCTCGTGATGATAGATACAGATGGGAAGTATGTATTCACAAGCCAGGAAGTGAGAACTACTGCTGATGGAATGGCCTTAGATCAAGAATACATACCCAAAAGCTCTTGCATTCAGAGGTGGGCATTTAGAAGACAATTTTCTGGGATCATGAAATGCTAAATAATGAACATCTAAGCAAACCCGTTACTCATTGCAACAGAGTAAACAATGGTTTATTATGATTCAGTGAGTTTTGATTCCCAAACGTTTCATCTTAAGAAAAATCTAGACCATTTGATGTGGCTTATGTCTGTGGCCGCCGGCCTCATAAGTTTGCACTGTGCACTAGCTTTGATCTGGAACTTTCTCCTTTGTCTCACCCAGGAGTTTTTTAACCACAGATCCAATTCCATACCCAGACTCACAAATTCAAAGCTGGCTGGACACATCCCAGGGTTTCAAAAGAGGGTGTTTTCAAATGATTTTGTACATGTTAGACTCTCCACAGAATTTCCTGCATTATCCAGAAATGAGTTGTCCTCAGAAAAACATTAAAAAACCAAAATCAAGAACACATAAAGCAGTGAATGTGAAGCAACAAAACTAAGTATGTAAATCGTGATACTCAATACCAGAACAGGGCAGCTTAGACGAACAACCAGTGGGGGGCGGGTGTCACAGACCCAGTTGCACTATCCAGTGCCCAACCACCCCAGTCCCTGCCCTTAAGAGAATCTCAGGGTGCAGCTAGAGTCAGAGGTGTTATGATGACTGCATCCATTTTTCAATTACCCTGGCTCCAACTTAGGACTTTGCAGCTTCACTCTAATGATCTTTTCTACCTCTGCCTTGCTGGCTTCCCTTGTGGACACTGTCTTGGGGACCACTCCCTCCTCCTAAAATTGTATGGCCCTCCATGCCAGCACAATACACTGGCCCATCAAGCACTGATGAAACGTTGATTACACATCAGATATATACCCCAAAACAACTCTTGAGATCATAGAATGTGTTAGGCCTATGTCATTAGGATTTTGGAGAATTGAACCTCATAATCATATAGGAAGATTATTAGAAAGTGCCAACAATCCAGAAATTAACAGATGTTCAAACAGACTTGTAACATTCAGTGAGAAAACAGGAATGAAGGCAGCTGCCCAGTGTCTTCTGAAACTGTACAGTCAGTCATCCCAGTTCCAGGCATGTGTCCAATGTAAGAAGTAGAAGACCAGCACTACCCTGACTTTCTCAGAACATTTCAGATTTAGAAAACCTCTGGTTCCAAGGCATGCAGCCTGCACACATAAAATGAGTACCCACTGTAGGGTATAGAGCACCCCAGATCCCACCCTCAACCCTCACTTTCCCCAGTCTTCTCTCTTGACCACACTGCTCCCAGCCACCCCATCTTCAGCTTTTCTTTCAGAGGAGATCATCGGGGATTATGAGGCAAAGCCCCATTCCCATCCCTAGATGGCCTTTGTCCAGGTTCTGAATGGTCAGAGGATGAAGAGATGTGGTGGTGTCCTGGTGCGAAAGAAATTTGGACTGACAGCTACACACTGCAAGGGAAGTTGAGGAGGGAAAACCAGCCCACATTTGCCAAAAACCAATGGGGACTTCTGTCTTCTATAGGAACTGCAGTCTTAGGAATGCCTGGCTTTCACAAACCCATAAGAGCTCATCAGAAAGCAGGAAAGGAAGCAAGATCAAAAGTTACAGCACAGTATTTGAATGTATGATAATTAACTATATCAAGCATTCTAAGATAAATAAATGATTCTGAGGCTGGAAAAATAAAAGGGAGATGAAGGAAGAGGAGAAAATAAAGAAACTGAATGTGTGGGGGTTGGGGATTTAGCTCAGTGGCATAAGGACCTGCCTTGCAAGCAGGTGCTTTTGAGTTCGATCCCTAGTAAGGATAAAAAAGAAAGAAAGACAAAAAAAAAAAAAAAAAAAAGAAAGAAAGAAACTAATTGTGTTATACACCTGTACTAATCTCTTACAGTGGATGTAGTCCTTGTGTATTGCAAACATGTAGGAATAAAAGTATAAAACAAATGTTTCTGCCTATTCTTGGCAAGTTAACTAGTTGGTGAGATACTGTTTCAAAAATAAAAATAAATTCAAAGGATTGAAAGTTTTACCTCAGAGCAAGAAAACATGTCCCATCCCAATGGCCTTAAAGAATGAAAGAAGACTTGGAAAATGAAAGGCTTAAAAATAAAAGAGGTAAGTTTTGGAATCAGACAGTGAGTGTTCAGAACAAGTGATACAGATCACAAGACATAGCAATAACACTGCCAAGCAAAGCAGGTTTAAGCCTGCTCTGAATAGGTCCTCTGTGGTTTCACAACCTAAATCCGTGCTCTTCTGTGTGAAGCTCAATAAGTGTCATTCTCGGGACCAACAACATCCAGAAATAAGAAAAGAGTTAGCAGGTAGTCCGTGTAAAGAGAGCCATTACATACCTAGAACAAACTACTAGAACCTTCTCCAATGACATCATGCTGCTGCAAGTGAGGCAAAACTTTCTGCTGCTCTAGCTCTTCTCTTACAGGGATATTGCTCCCCGGGGGTCCCTGCTCTTTTCCTCCTTGCCCTCATGTCGATCACAGAATGTAGGTCCAGAAGGTATAGGGTCTACGCTAGAGTCTAATTGAACTATCATGCTTGTTCACCATCAGCTGGAGAGAAAGGCCAAGCAGTCTAAAGCTGTGCAGCCCCTCAGACTGTTGAGGCCATGAGCCAGGATAATTCAGGAGACACATGCCTGGTGGCAGGCAAGAGAAAAATCAACCTATTGGGTCCCCTAGCAAGCACACTGCAAGAGGTGGAGCTATCATTATAACACAAACAAAAATGCCAATCTTCCATCCATGCCTACTCCACTCTCACTGAGATTTGTGTGGCAGACCCAGGGAAAACAAATACTGGTTTCAAGGTAAAATTTCCACTGCCTATAAAAACAGAACCCTGGGAAACAGACACTTGGTGGGGGAGATGACAGCGTTGATATCTCATGCTCTGATTCCAGAGATTGAAGGCCTGTCCTCTACAGCAATGCAGTGTTTAATTATCCCCTGCAAAGATAGGAGTAGAGGGTGGGGAAATAGCAGTAAACCGAATTCAGTGTAATCACTTGAGTATCTCAAGGATTGCACAGAAAGGTTCAGGTAGGTTAATACTGGAAAGTAAAGTCAGGGTGAGGGTAGAGCCTCTGGTCTGAAGGAGGGAGCCAGAGGTACCCTGCCCTGATTGCATCCTCAGAGTCCCTTGACAGAGATCATCCACTGTGGTGAGGTTCAAGGAGCAGCAACAGGAGGAGGTGTATTCCATGCTTTCCTTCTCTGTCCAGGAGGACTCTGGGGTTTCCTCATCTGTAAGGACATGTTCCAAGGCTTTTCTCCTATGGAAAAAAGGCTGGGAATCCCCCAGGAGACTTCATGAAGGTCTCCCACTTCCTGCCTTGGATAAAGAAGACCATGGAGCAGTTCTAATAGCAGGCACAAAATGGGCCTCCTCTGTGCCTCATCATCTTTACTGAGCCATTAGAAATACTCCCATGGGCCCAGGCCACTGCACAGTGACAATAGATTGATCTGAAGAATGACTGTCCCTGAAGTCATATTTATTCCTTGATCCCCAATTAGCGTGAAGCTGCACTGCTGGCCATTCCTACTGTGGCTTCCTCTTTTCTCCCCAGGCCTCCCTCCTTCCTTATCTTCATTCCATTCTATACCTCAAAGGATTGCTCCAACCCATAATGTTTAATGCTCAGCTCTCCTATGTTGCTTGCTGGAAATAGAGTAGTGAATCTCAGCATTAGGAGGTGTCATCTTTAACAGGGTCCCACAAACTTGTACTTCACCTTTCAAATGTAAATCTCTGTGCTTTAGGAATCTCTAGCCATCTCTAAGCCAAGAACCTTCATGAGATGCCCAACAATTTGGCAGAGAATAGATCAGGGCAGTGGAGAGGGATAATCCTAGAGATGCAGGAGTCAGCACACTCACTTTCCTGTTTCAGTCCTTCTCCCCAGTGGGACAGGATTCACCCCTTTCAGTGCTGTCTGCTGCTTAGGAGTCTGAGATGGCTCTCACGAGGACCAGGTCGCACTTCGTGCCCTGCCCTGAGCCAGAAGAAAGTTCAGTCCACCTCTGACCTCACTGCCTGGCTTTTCCACACCAGCCCCTGTCCCTACCTGAGTGCCTCTGGCCACCAGCTCCTATCCTTTCCAGCTCCCTAAAGAGTTTCCAACTCTATGTGGATTCACTGCTATCAGCCAGTTCCAGAAAACTTGAAACTCTTCACTTCACCTGTACAGGCCTGGCTGCACCCTGTTCCAATCCAGCATTCTCCAAGACTCAGGCATCACCTCTTGTGAAGTTAAGGCAGTCTCAGGTCTTTCAGTGTGGCCTGGTTTTGGAGTCCAGCATCCCCCTCCTGGCAGGCATGGATTATTCCATTATTGAGTCAGCCCAGAGAAGCTGGGCAGGAAGGATCACTTATCCCTCTATCAGCAAACACTTTTCTATTTGTCTTTTTGTAGCAGGTATATAATAGACCCCCTGTCTCACCTTTGGAAAACTCTCAGGAGTGAGAAATTTCCTCTAAATATCTCTAACTTCTCTCCTTCCACCATCACAAGTCAATTTACCCAAATAGACTTATATGGGAATCCACTAAAAATCTTACTTTGAAAAACATTAAATTCTCTGTATTCTTTCTTGGTTGTGCATTACAGTATCACATGTAAGATATTTGTGGTTCCAGAATTGTGTGATACTGAAGAAGGCATATAGGTGCTCATAGTCAGAAGTAGCCCATGTGTGGCCCCTGGAGACTGGATTCAGAGATATGGAGGGGATGAGAGGCAGCCCAACAAGGCTAAATTTCAACCCACAAACCTCCAAGCTGCTGCACTTCAGATGTGAGACACTTTTGACCTGCATGATTTTATTTAGGATCCCCTATCACTCAAATAGTTCTACTCCTGAGCGTATGAAACAAAAAAAATCTCATGATAGTTATGTTTCATCAAGTGATTCCTACTCTTTCAAGAGTTGAATATCTTAGGCAATAGTAGCAAAAATTGCCAAGGAAAATTGCATTGATTTCAAAATCTTTGTTCACAAAGGAATCTACAGAGTGAAGAGTAACATTCATCAAAACTTAGAAGAAAATTTTGGTGAGCTACTCTTCTAGCAGAGGGTTGATATTCAAATGTACAAAAATTCATAAAAGTTAATACCAAGAAAGAATCAAACTGGGTGTGGTGGTTCATGTCTATAATCCAAGCACTCAGAAAGTTTAGGCAAAAGAATTGCCTTGAGTCTGAGGCCAGTGTAGGCTACACAGTCAGTTCAAAGCTAGCCTGAGCTAGATAGCAGGACCCCCATCTCAAAAAAATAATGCAAAACCAAACAAAATAAAAAACCCGGTTGGTAATTGTGTACAGAATGGATACTTCCCCAAAAAGTACATACAAATGGTGAAGAAGCACCAAAATTGGTTTCAATATCTTTAGACATGAGAGAACTAACACAAAATTACATTAAGAGTCCATTTTACTCCAGTCAATGATAATGAAACAATAAATGCTTGTAAGCACTGAGTAGGAATATAAATTTGCGCTATCACCATGGAAATACATATTGTAACTCATCCAAAAAGAAAAGTATAATATACTGTAGAGATAATATAGATCGAGCATACTCTAGTGGTACTTGTGCACCTATGCTTATTTCAGTGCAATTCACAAGAGGTAAGCCACAGAAATAGCCTTGGCCCTCATATGCTGATTAATGGATAAACACAATGCGGCATATATATACACTGGAGTATCACTGAGGCACAATGTCATGAGAAATGATTTCCTGAAACTGGAGATCATTGTGTTAAGGAAAACAAGTCAGAGTCAGAATGACAAATATAGATGTCTTCTCTTAAATGTGGAAAATAAATAAGATGACACAAAAGTAGAGGAGAGATGATTAAAGAAGAATATAGACAAGGGGAAGGGGAATTAGTGGAGGAGGGAAATATTCAAAGTACTCTACATGTATGTAACCATCAGGATAATACATGCAATAATAAAAAGATAGGTGTAACTCTGTTCACCGTGGTAGGTTGCATGGTGGAATTAAGGCTGACACGTCTCTTCTTTATCCTTGAATTTATCCTATATTTCTAACGTTATAATTATTAAAGTTCTTAAAAATACTTTGTCAAAAAGATGCATTAAGTAAGATGATACATGGTAATATACTGCTGTGTTCTGTCAGAGATAAATGTTTACAGATAAGATTTAACCCACTTGTTTAAAATATTCCCCCACAGTGTAAAATGAGTGTTTTTGATGAGCAGATTTCCCCTTGCACTCTCAATTATCCTGCTTTACACAATAAATTACACAGTAACCCATGATTAAGGAATGCAGGCTCCGTTCCCCAAAAGATGGATTCCAAGTTTCCCAATTTATCTGATACAGGGCTTGTTGTTTGAGGTGAGTCTGTAGGATCAGGCATGGGAGAACGCAATGGTTCAGGTCTGGAAGGTACCTGCATCTTTTTTACTTGCATGCATTTCCTAAATAAGTCTCACAACATATCTAACCTCAAAGGAGGCTAGGCAGGGCTGCACCTGCCTGAGAGAGGCTGGACAGTGTAGACATGTAGTTCACCTGTGTCCCTTAGAACAAAAGGAAATGATTTTTTCTAAGCTTCTAACATTTCTCTGTCACAGTGGTCCATAGTATTTGTCAATTATAAAAGCTGATGCCCTTCCTTTTTTTTCTTCTGAAGTGAATGCATTCTCATTATAGAAAATTTAAATAATGAAAAGGTGAAAATGAGACACAAATTCTTGTACATATTTCCCTTTCACCCAACACACACACACACACACGCACACACACACACACACACACACACACACACACACACTATCAACTTATACACATAGTATTGCAGTGTACATATTCCTCCTAACATGAAAGGCTACAAATTTATCCAGGCCTTTAAAGAGCCTTCTAAAATACCACTTTTAGTGACCTGAGAGGGCATTATCGCACCAATGTATCATCATCTATATTTCTCTTCTCCTATTGTTGAGTTTTTGGATTATCTAAGCATTTTGACAAGAAGGTCTCAGGGCATATGTTCACCTCATCTTCCTTTTTCATGATACAGCAAGGCTCTCTCTGGGGTGCAAATGATGGGCAGGCATAACAAGTGGTGTGGAAAATTCCAAAGCAGCAGTGAAAATAAAAGCAAGCAATTGGATCATGGAGTTGAACATCTGAGAGCAGAGGCTTCAGCCCGTGCTCTCCCATCCTTGGATCCCAGATCTCCACCTCGGACCATGGACCTCCACCTTGGACCCCAGACCTCCACCTCAGACCTTGGACCTCTGCCTTAGATGGCAGTTACTTCTGCACCTGTCCTGATACCCTGGAAACTCAGACCTCCACCTAGAATGAGACCACTTCTGTGCCTGTCCTCCCACCCTCAGATCCTGGATCTACACCTCGGAGAGTGATCACCTCTGTGCCTGTCCTCCCACATTCGAGAACACTCCCACCTTCTGATCCTAATGTGGCTGTTGATCTTCAGCTGCAATTCTTCCTCCCACAACCTTGGACTTCATTGGATTAGCTTTGGTGGTTTAATGAGAGACTAAGTACCTAAAAAGAGGACCTCAGCAGGTTTGCACCAGTATGGTAACTTTGCCTCTCAATTAGAGGCTTTCAGGTCTTCAATTCAAAAGATCATAAATACCTAATTTGAAAACCTATACTCATATAGGATGGAAAATACAGAGGAAATGGATGATTTCAAGGAACATATGAACTACAAACTCTCAATCAGAAAGATTTCAATAACACAATATCTGCTTTAGAATTTTAAAATGTGATTAAAAACTTACCAACATAAAAGTCTATGTCCTGACTGATTCATGGATGAATTCTACAAGAAATTTAGAGAGGATTTAAGGCTAAAAATCCTCAAATGCGTTAATGAAACTGAAAGGGAAGCAATGCTCCCTACCTAATTCTGGGAGGCAAGTATTACTCTGATACTAAAACCAGAGAAAAACTCAACCAAAAAGAACTATAGTCCAGTCTCACTAATGAACGTTGATGCAAAGATTCTCAGTAAAATACAGTGCAAATAGAATGCAGCAAATTATCAAGAAGATTATACATCATGACCAGGGAGGTTTATCCCAGGTATACAGGGATGGTTTAACATATGCAAGTCAATTAATGTAACACACCACATCAACAGAGCCAAAAGCAAAAATTAAATGATTATCTCTATAGATTCAGAAAAAGCTTTCAATAAAATCCAACACTTGTTCATGATAAAAAAAAAAAACAGAAACTCAGAAGAGATGGAATCTACCTCAATCTGAAAAAGGACCTCTATGACAAACCATCAGCCAAAATTATTCTAAATGGACAAAAACTGAAAGCTTTTACTCTAAAAACAGGAAAAAGACAAGCATGTCCATTGTCACCACTCCTATTCTAAATAATCATGGAAATACTAGCCAGGACAATCAGACAAGGGAGAGAAACTAAAACGAATAAAGACAGGAAGTGAAGAAGTTAAATTATCACTATTTGAAGAAAACATGATACTCTACATAGAAGACCCAAAGAACTCCATTAAAAGACTACTAGAGGTAATAAATTATTTTAGCAATATGGATGGATACAAAATCAATGCAAAAACATTAATAGCATTTTTCTGCACACAAAAAAACTCAGAAAGATAAACTATGAAAATATTACCTTTCACAATAGCATCTAAAAAATGGAATACTTAGGAGTCACAAGTCAGAATGTATAAGACCTATGTGCTGAAAATTATTACTACTCTTAAACAGGAGATGGAAAAGGGTAATAGAAAATGGAAGAAATTCCTTGGCCTTAGGAAGAACCAACATTGTGAAAATGGCCTTACTCCCTTAACTATGATACAGATTTATTGAAATCCCAATCAAAATACCATAAACATACTCCACAGATCTAGAGAAAACACTCCTAAAATTCATTTGGAAATACAAGAAATCTAGAATAGCAATGGCAATTCTTGACAACAAAGGCAAGGCAGGAGGCATCTAAATTGCTGAATTGAATCTACAGTACAATGCCACAATGAAAATATTATCATAGTACTGGCAAAGAAATAGACCCGAGGATCAGTAGAACAGATTAGAAGATGCAAACACAACTACCAAAACGCTCAGCCATTTGATGTTTGACCAAGGTGCTAAGCATGCTCACTGAATGGACAGCCTCTTTATGAGTGTCGTTGAAAAAATTGGCTCTCCACATGCCAAAGACTGAAACTGACACATGCCTATCATCATGCATAAAACTAAAGTCAAAATGGATAAACTATCTAAATATTAAAACAGAAATAAGAAATATACTGGAAGACAAGACAGGTAGAAATCTTGGAGACAAAGGGATAAGCAGAGTATTCATGAACAAAATAAAAACTTCATAGGAAATACTTCAAAAAATCAACAACTGGGATCTCATATTATTGAAAAGTTTCTGCACTTTGAAAGAAATCACCAACAGGGTGAAAAGAAAACCCACAGAATGGGGAAGAATTTTACCCAGCAACTCCTCAGACAAATGACTTATATACAGAACATATAAAGAATTATATTAAGGCTCTAAATTCAAAGCCCCTCTAAAAATGGGCTTCTGAGATGAACACACAGTTCTCAAATGAAGATACACAAGTGGCACATAAATACATGCAGAAATGTTCACTATCACTGGTCATTCAAGACATGCACATTAAAACAGCACTGAGATCTCATCTCACTCCATAAAGAATAGCTTCCATCCACAAAGCAACTGATAACAAATGTTGGCTAGGATGTGGGGGAAAATGAACACTGCTCTACTGTAGGTTGGCGTGTAGATTGGTGTAGTCACTGTGGAAATCCGTATGAATATTCCTCAGAAGACTAGAATTGGAAGTTCCATTCAATCCAGCTACTGTCCCCGTGGGTATTTTCCCAGAAAAAATGAAAAGTTCATAGCACAGTGATATATGTGCACCGTTATTCATAGCAGCACAATTTGTAATAGCTAAATCTTGGAAACAACCAAAATGCCCATCAAACACAGAGTGGATGAAAAAGATGTGGTATTCTTACTAATCAGCTATAAAAAAGGATGATCTCGAGACATTCATAGGTAAATGGAGACAACTTGACTCTATCCTTATAAGTGAAATAAATAAAAATCATATTTATAAAAATCACATTGTGTCTCTAGTGTGAAATATATTTAAAAATGTAGGAGTAATAAAACCCCAAATGTGTAATTGCTACTGTAAAGCAGACAGAAGAAGAAAATGCTCTAAAGGATATAACTGCAGGTATGGTTAAGTGTGTAAGACTGATAATCATATTACCAAGTTTTTATTGGATCATTGAGCAGAATTGTTTGCAGTCTGACTGAATGTCTACTTTGTACATTTTAATTTTGTAACTTTAACAAGTATTTCTAAGACAACGAACTGTAATTTATCAACTAGTGTTTACTGTTTAGGTTTTTTTCTGAAATTCTGTATTATTTTTAAACTTTTATCTGTTCTTTTATTTTCTCTTCAAATAAAATTTTAAATAAACAAATAAAAATGTTTACTAGCAAAGAAAAGCCTAGAAAAGCCCACTGCAGAATTCCACCAAAAATTGAAAGGACATTTAATGCCGACATTCCTCAAACTCTTCAATGAACTTGAAAGGGAAGTGATTCTCCCTAACTCATTTGTGGAAGTGAGTATTACTCTAAAACCAAAACCACAGAAAGACCCAAAAAAAGAGAACTACAGGTCAACCTTCCTAATGATCATACAGGCAAAAATTCATCAATGAAATACTGAGAAACAGAATTACGCAAATCATCAAGAAGATTAACCATTAACAAGTGGGATTCATACCAGGAATGCAGCAATGATTCAACAAACACAAATCAAGAAATGTAATTCACCATATCAATAGACCCAAAAATAAGAATCACATGATCATTTCTACAGACATAGAAAAAGAGTTTGGTGAGGTCCAACACTCATTCATGATAAGAACCTTACAGAATATTGGAATAGATGGACTTTATCTCCATCTGATAAAAGCCATCTATGATAATCCAACAGCTAGTATCATATTAAAAGTCCAAAAACTGAAAACCTTTACTCTTTAATCAGGAAACAGACAAAGATATCCATGCCCACCACTCTTATTCAGTATAGGGCTAGATATACTAGCCTGAGCAATTAGAAAAGAGAGAGAAATAAAATAAGTAAGAATGGGAAAAGAAATTCAATTATCATTATTTGCACATGACATGATACTCTATATAGAAGACCTCCAAAACTCCATTGAAAGACTCCTGGTTATAATAATTAATTTCAGTAATGTTGCTGGATACAAAGTCAACACACAAAAATCACTAGCTTTCCTATACCCAAACAACAAACTCATCGAAACAGAAATAAGAGAAGCAACACCTTTCACAATGGCATCTAAAAATAAAATACTTAGGAATCAATCTAACAAAAGAAGCAAAAGAGCTATCTGTTTAGGGAAGATTATGATACTCCCCCCAAAAAAGAAATTGAAGTGGATCTCTGAAAATGCAAAAAGAATTTCTTGTTCATGTATAGGAAGAATAAACATAGTGAAAATGGTCATTCTCACAAAGTATCCTTGGGTACCTCAAAGATCTAGAGTATTCTTTCCTGAAATTCATCTGAAACCTGAATAGACTTGGAGTAGCAAAGAAAATTCTCAGCAACACAGGCAAGGTTGGAAGCATCAAAATTCCTAACTTAAAGTAATACACAAAACCACTGAATAAAATCAGCATGGTACTGAAATAACAATAGACTTGAACATCAACGGAATAGATAAGCAGATACAACAGCAACTACCAACACACTCAGCCATCTTATTTTTGATAAAGGAGCCAAACACATTCACTGCAAGAATGATAGTCTCCCTAAAAAGTGCTGCTGGAAAAAACTGGCTCTTCACATGCTGAAAAATAAAAGTAGACATATGCCTATTACCATGTACTAAAGTCAAAATGGAAATAAGATCTAAATATTAAAAGAAAAAATAAAACTGAATTTTCTGGAAGACAAAGTAGGTAAAAATCTTGAAGAGTTAAGTAGTAGGGTACATAAAGAATTCATGAACAAAAATCAAACTGCACCGAATGCTTCCCAGAATCAATACCTGGATTCTTGTCTTATTAAAAAGTTTTTGCATGTTGAAAGAAATCTTCAGCAAAATAAAGAGGAAACCCATTAGTTTGAAAAAATCTTAGTCAACTGTTTCTCAAAGAACATCAGTCCAGGACATATAAAGAATTTTAAAATTTCAGTCCTCTGATATTCAAATACCCAATCCAAAAATGGGCATTTGAGAAGAATACACAGTTGTCCAATAAAGAAATACGAATGGCAAATAAATACATGAAAAAATGTTCATCATTGTTTGTTAGACAAATACACATTCAAACCTCATTGAGGTTGCATGTCACTCCATAAACAATGGCCAAGATCAAGAAAACTACAAACTACAAATCCTGGAGAGTCTGTGGGTAAAAGGTAGAGGAGAGTGGTACACCCACTATGGGGTTCAGTCTAGAGGTTCCCCTAAAGCCGGGGTTAGAAGTCCCATTTTACCCATACATTCCATTTCTGGGCACCTTTCCAGAAGAATTGAAAACATCAGGTCGCCCTGATATGTGTGCACCCAAGTTTTTATCAGCAAAATCTGTGTTAGCCAGATCTTGGAAACAACCTAAATGCCGATCAACTGAGGAATGGATAAAAAAGATGTGGTACTTTTATACAAGGAATACTACTCAGCTATAAAGAATGATCACACTGAGATATTTATAGGTAAACGAATGCAATTTGACACAATACTCACATGAAACAAATCAAACTCACATGTGTAAATACTGTACTATCTCCCTAGTGTAAGAGATGATTAGAGTATAAAAGATACAAAATCCTCAATAAATACAGCGATAAGGAAAGTATCTGCTCTAAGGAGAAAAAAGAGTATCTCAGAGAAAAGGAGGAAAAAGAAATTGGAAGGGAAAGTAAATATATGTAAATTTGTATAAACACACAGGATAGCTAAGATGATTGTGATAAAAATTCTAATAGTTCTTGGAACAAAACAGTTAACATTAATAGGAATGGAACAATTTGGCATGTTTGGGTCTGGTGATCTGAGGAACTCTTGTGAAGATCACGATACAAAGTAACAACCCTGATTATGCTCCTTTCCCCTTGATTTGCAGGCCTCTATCGTCATTGTTTTGGGCACTTAGCTATCGTCATTTAATTGCATTTTTGTTTCTTGTTTTTCTAGTAATTTGTTTTGTTTTTCCTGATAATACAGAAATGACAGGTATACATGTAGCGGCTTATTGATGTATAGAATTTCTCCTAAACAGTTTAAGAGAAGCAATTATATTATGCATGAAAGGATGAACAGATACTTTGAAGAAAAAGAGACATTATGCTATCCACTGCTGACACCATATCATCATGCTGTGAAATCCAGTAATGCTTTTGTTCTTTGTTCAGAGTGCTTTTAGTCTGTTTTTTTGTTATTGAATTTCAACATAGGTGAAGGGATGGACAGCTCTGTTTTGAAGAGAACAAGACATTATGGCAGTTGTTGATTTTCTGTTGTCTGGTTTTGAAGGCCTGTAATGCCTAGATTACTGTTTCTATCTGTTTTATACTACATTATTTTATATGGATTCATTGTGTTTGAAGACCTGGACAACATTTTATAAGGAAACAAGAGAAATGCTAGCAATGGTAGACCTCCTTCTGTCTTGCCTTGAAATCTATGTCACTTATATTGTTTTTGTCTGATCTGCTTTGTTCTGTTTTGTTATGTTTTCTATTTCCAATTTTAAAAGAAAAGAACAATAATAATAATAATAATAATAATAATAATAAATTGTGGTGTATACGTACAATGGTATATTATTTGGCCATTAAGAGAACCAAATCACGTTTTTGCAAAAATGATGAAACTGAAGGTGATCAAGTTAAATGAAAATATACATTTCACAAAGACAAATATTGTATGTTTTCCCTAATATATGGAATGTAAAACATGACATGAAAGGAGTGGGAAGACTATTATTTGACCACAGACAAGAAAGAAAGAGGAGCAAGAGAAAGTTGTAATCAAGGCACTATTTTGAATGGAAAAAGTTATTAAGTGTGTCATTAAGTTATTATGATGCTCACATGAATTTATTGAGGTAACAATGTATCCAGTACACTTCATTAAGTGAAAAATTAGCATACAAAATCCTATACAGGAACATGATAAATTGTTTTATTTTCAAAAATGCTTTAATATAGAAACATGAAATCTTTGAGAATGGTATTCACTAACTGTTTAATGACTCTGAGAAGGAGATGCCTAACACATTTTTTTTGGTTAAAAGTATTTCTGACCTGTGCTATTATAAAACATTTTAAGCAGAAGGAGTCAAAATGTGATGTTTTTTGAGGTGATTGTAGGAATGGTTCATAGTGCACAGCTATCCCAAAACATGATGCTGTGCAACTTAAGTAAATTTGATTTTGTCAATTATATTCAATAAAATGAATTAAAATTAATATATCTTCCAAAGGGATTAAACTGATATTCCTCATGGAAGGACTGTACATGTCCTTCACAATGGTATTTTCTTAAAAAATCCATACTATGTGTTACTTTTCTGATATTCTGTGTGTATTTGTGTTTTCATTCTACTTTTAACTTTTGCAATGTATTAAACATAGCATGTGTTTATATTTTGCTTTTATCCCCACTCTGATTATCTGGACTTTCACTGATTTATGAATTATTCTGAATGATGATTTATATAGTTATTGATATGATTATTTTTACATGCAATCTTACTTTATTTATATCCACTGTTCTATAAATCGTGACTGGCTTGTTTGTTCCTTTGGGCTTATGTTTGTTTTAAAGAGCCTTTTTAATATTACAGCAAACTTTTCAATTTTTAACAGCAATTTTAGCTTTATAGAAACCTGGAGAGATAAATACAGAGATTTCCCCCAAATCCCTGTTACCACATATGTGCAATCTCCCTCATTACCAACATTTTCCCCTGGTGCAACATTTGTGACAATTGACAATAATACAGTACAGTAATTCTACTATTGGGAGAATATCCTGCAAACTGAAATGAAAGTGCGGGCACAGGAGCACACACACACACAACACTACACACAGCATACACTGAGCTCTCAGCATAAAGATTATACTTTCAATACTGCTTAATATTATCAGAAATTAGAAACAATTTGAATAATAACAAATTAGAAAGATAGAACCATGATGTATCCACATAATATAGTATTATAAACACCAGGCAGTATTTTTAGGAGCCCTAGGGAAAATGAGGCTAAAAACACTAAGCAGTTATTTCCTACTCACTCTTCCCAAAGAAAATCACTAATTATAAAGAAAATAATTTAACTTCATAGGCTGGCAATGATTTATCAAAAAGCACGTACTTTAAACAGCTTGCATGTGAATAAACATCTATCCAGACTTATCAGGTACCAATGAGAAATACATACGGTAAGTGCAAATTAAAAGGACACAATAAGATAGCAAACCTATTTCAATTACATTTTCTCAGAAGACTGAGACAAATATATAAATGATATTCCTGAGAGCATTGTATGCACTAGGGCAAAACTGAGCAACCCACCAAGACACAAAAGGGAAATCACTGAAATAAATGTGTTCAAAGGCTACCTGTAAGGGACAAAAGGAAAGCAGTCACCTGAAATGATGATAGAAGTTACAACATCATGATACCCATTTATGGTTAAGCAAGAAAACAGCTTACAAACACTTGTGTGAAACAGGACCACCTTTATATTTTTCTGTCTCCTCTGCAATGAGGATAAATAAATGCCCAGGCAGGGGGCCCGTGATTTCACCTGATTGGGCCAGCCAGGAATGCTGGAGAGCTAGAAAGCTGACACACTGCTTATTTCCCCCATGCCCAACTGTCTTTTAAGTCCATGGTCTTTCCTAAACCAGTATGAAAATTTGGACCATTTACACCAAAGAATTTTTTTTTTTACTTTTTGGTCTACAGTATGTAAAGAGAAATGGCCATGTGTTACACTTTAAAACTACAATATAGCTAATGTATATAAATATCCAAACATTGATATTTTTCTTTTCACTGTTTTAAGGGGGAAAATGCAAACAAAAATCTAATGTCATTTTTGGCCTGATTCATGAAAATAATACATCAATAAATGGTTTGCTGAAAGAGGTTACAATTTTTAGTGAGTTTTCAAGATGCTTCTCAGAAAATTTTGACATATTTTTATGCTATCTATTCTTTAAATAGTAGTTCATGAATACACTGTGTGTGGTGAGCATGGAGGGTAGAGTTAACACTGCTCTGTGCCCAGGCCAACAGAGTTCCACTGTCACACAGTCTGTGCAAGGGCACTGTACAGTAAAATCATAAAAAATAGTGCTGAAATCACAGAAAATTGTGAAAAGTGTGTGATCTTGTGGGGCTGCTTTTGAGTGACATTTACAGCCTTCAGGGAATGTGTAGAATACACCTGCTTTACAAGCTCTCTCAGCCTAGTACTTCACTTTCAAATGACCTTGACCTGACTCAGTGTCTCTATTCATTAGCATGTCTTTGTCTAATGAGATTTTGCAATGGACTAACAGGGACTTTTATTCAAGTAGCTCTTCTTCCTGTCTCAAATTGCCTGAGAGTGAGTCTAAGAAATTAGTATTTGCTGGTCCCAGGATAGTCCTAGAGAAAAATCAGGGAAGAACTCTCCACAGAGCTCTCAGTTCCATTTTGTGGCTATGCAAACAAAACTCTCATACCTGGTCCAACAACCTTCATGAGCTCAAGATGCCCTGAGAAAGGAACTAATTCAATAGCTTCAGCCCTGCTTCACCAATACCAACATAGCCTCTGCTCCAAGACCATAGGTGCCTTCTCAGGGTGTAGCTATCTTTAGAATAGCTACAAGATTTTTCTTCAGAAGTACTGAAAGCACCCATTTGTTATTCATCAGCAAACAGATGGAAAGCAAGTGACAGATGCTGGAGGTTCAAAAGCAAGTTTGTTGGCAGACCTCCAAACCTTCACAAACTTCAGCCATATGACCTTGTACCAATGCCCTGTGTATTAACCCAGGGTAATTTGGTTAGCATTAATGTGTCTGAGAAATCCACATTAATGATAATGTTTTAGGATAACAGCATTTATGTTTCTTTTACTAAAAATCTTCATGAGTGTAATAACTCACACCCCAGTATAAAAACCAAGGAAGCAAGCGACTGAAATTTGGGAAGCAAAGGCTTTATTTCCAGGCCTCCTGATGAGTCTTTGGGAGCCAATTTGGAGACTGCGTGCCAGAAGCTGAAATAGGAATTTATAAAGAGTCTGGAGGAAATGTGTGTGGGGGGGGACAAAGAAACCTGTGGAGCCATCAAACTTGTTGACCCAAATCTGGAAACTGTATAGCTGTCCACTTAGTTCTGACAAACTTGGGAGCTTCTGGTGCCTTCGGAGTTACTCCCATCCTGCAGATAAGAATTATCTGCAAAATCATTTGCAGAAGCAAGTATAAATCTTATTATCTCAGGACAGCTCATTACCACTAACAGGTAGGAAGGTGTCAAAAGTTATAAGAAGCTAAAACTTAAGCCTTCACAAGGATTTGGAACTTAACCCTTTTGGTGCATTAGGTTTAAGCCACAACATTTTCCTGTAATTTCCTGCAAGCTAAGGCACATTTTATGACAGACCACCACCAGGTCGGGAAGAGGTCACCAGAAACCAAAATCTTTATGGCCTAGCCTAGATAGATAGGTAAGGGAAGAGGGGAGGAAATAAGGCGCCATACAGAAGAAAAAATGGCGGTTATGTTTTTCTTTCTTTCTGGGGAGGGGGATCAAGGTCAGGTAAAGGGTTATGCTAATAAGCAAATCTCCCTGCACACAGGCAAGTTTGTTCAAACAAGGGTAAATTAGAAGACCATCCTAGTTTTCTTTAGCTTTTTAGCAGAGAATAGAGGTGCATATCAGTGATTAACTACCCTTGTTAGGTTGTTTTAGCACAACTTCTGTTGTTTGTAGAGGGCAACAATGGTTAGCATATCAATTAGGTAAGGTATTACAATTCCTTACAGAGAAAACCATTGATTAACATATCAATTAGGTAATCCAAAGACATAAGAAGTCAAACACATACAGTAAGCCTGTGTTACAGGTTTTGTTATAATACACATATAACGAAGCTATTTTCTTAGAGTACAGCAATGAGCATTGTCACATTTTAAGTTTGTACAGCAAATAGGAAATTAGAAAGACTGGGAAGATCTTCTAGGCAGAAGGTTTCCAAATGTGTATGCACTGTGAGATGCAGGCATACAGGGAGAAAAACCAAGAAAAGAGCAGTCAGATTTTATGGTTTACCTCAAAGTGTAGTGTAAACTCAAACATGGAAGTCATACCACGTACTATTACATATTTAAAAGAACATTAGATTCAAAGAAGCTCACGTAGCACCAGAAAACTGAACAACAGCCAGCACCCACATATCATAATGGTTAATGCTACATGTTTCCTTTCCAATCCCACAGTGACCCCTCAAATTCAGAGACCGTTTAATGTATAGACCACACTTGTGCTATGAGACCAACTGTTGACACTGTATCCATGTTTTTAGGCTGTTCTTGGCTCAAGTATAGCGAGCAATCATTTCCTGTCATCCTAATGCCAACTAGAGGGTTGTCTAGTTACCCTTGTGCAAAAAGACCCTTCATCCAATATACTCACAAGCAACCAGTATAAAATTCATTTTCACATTGGGATAATGTCATCTTTTAGGTACCTGCCACCTGCCTTCTTTTTGTTCATGTAGAATATGGTAGCAGAATATCTTAATGATCCAGGTCATCTTCATAATCAGGTTGAAGCAGCTGACTTCAAAAATTCTGAGTGAAAAAATATCTCATGCAACACAGGTGTTTCAGGTTATGCTTGAAAAGGTAAAAATGAAGACATACAAGAAACAAAAATCATATGGAATGATGTACATGAACACAAAAAAATAAAAATCTAGATGTATGTTCTGCATATGTAATCACACACAAAAACATATATTTAATATGAATATAGGTGTGGCAATGTATATGAAAATGTATAGAAACACAGAGAGAAGTATTGCATATAGAAAGTTAGAGATAGATAGAGATTCACATAGCTGTGTTGACAAACACATTTCCCATTGTAACTGACCTTATAGTTAAAAATATTTTAAAAGCCTTTTATGTAGCCTATATTGTCTCTGTCAAATTAGATCGTGAAATCCAGAAATAGGCAATTTAGCCATGTAACTGAAACAAAATCCAAAATTCTAAACCTCAGACTCTTTCAAATGAAAGATAAACTCAGAGATCCATTGAAACCTTTCTAATGATCTTTCCCCCCGAAACCCACTGTAACCTGCTAGCATTCTAAGATATCCTCCTGCCTCTATTGCAAGAACTTCCTGAAAATAAAATATCTAGACTTACTAGAGTGACCATTCAAAAGACATCTCTAATTATGAGATCACTTCCTTTTGCTGACCTGAAATCTGTACAATGTTGTTTTGACGGCTTCTAAGAGTGATAGACAGTTTTGAGTACAGTAAGCATGCATCTTGGGTGTGTGTTTTATGTTTCTGTGAGGTTGTGTGTGTGTGTGTGTGTGTGTGTGTGTGTGTGTGCACCAAACTCTCAGAAACCATTTGACTATTGGCACATCATTTAATATCTCTGACTGTTTCATCTTAGAATGTGTAGAAACCAGCGCAGGATATGAAAACTGCAGTTGGATAAACTAAATACATCCCTGTTAAAACACGGTAAGGTATGGATGAATAATGATGCCCTTTATCTTCTCCTTTATTGTGTTTGTTTCATACATTCTGCTACTAAGTAATAATCACAAATTATTTCAGGATAGCTATGATGTGCCTTTACCTTACTTCTTCAGATTTTTATGGTTGAGCTAGCAGTTCACAGCACCATAAAGATCCTTCCTTCAGAAACATTTCACAGCACCCAGGCTGGGAAACCTCTCACAACTAACTAATTACTCTTCACTTAACCAATTATAAAATATAGGGAAAAATGAAGCCCTCGTCTTACTGATTCTGTGATGACTAGAGAAACAGTGAGATTTCTGGAGAGAAAGAACCTAACACAACAATGTGAACTGATACTAGTCACACTAATTCCAGTTCCTATTATGTCCTAGGAGTTCTTAAGTAACACTTATGATCTGTGCATAAATAGTTAAGAACTCATACCTGCAAATTAAGAGTCTTACCAGGACATAAAAAAACAAGTAGCACAATGTCATAAAAAAACCCTTCATTATAAGTAATCCTTTTAATTGCAAATAGTTTAAACTTTCCAAAGATTTAAAGAATGATTTTAGAAACATGATCCAATGATGAAATATGCAAAATAAACAAGTGCGTAGAGAAAAATATTAGCATTGCAGTGAGCAGGACGACGAGGTAAAGGTTAATGGGGAGCTATGATGTAATATTTATACAATGTTCTGAGGTGCTAGAAATATTTGAAATTCCAAATGCACATTTTGAATGCCATAATTTCTACTGAATTGTATGCTTGAAAATAGTTACACATGTAACATATTAACTTCCCCTCAGTTTTAAAAATGAGACATAAATGTGTTTAACATCATCCCTTGTTAAATTTTTCAATGCAAATATTACATTTAAAATGTATTAGATCATACTTCAACATGTTAAAGCTAAGTATTAATGAGTGAAGGAAATCAGGTAATTTTAATTGTTTATGCCCCTGAGCCAAGATCTGGAACAGTTTAATTATTTACACTTTATGTTGATTTTTTAGTTTACAACTCTAGAATTTTATTGCATATTAAATTTTTAATAAGACTATGAAACAATTATTAAGGTAATACTGAGTAATTGGATATTTTAAATGTGTTTAAAAAGTTTAAATTGTAAGATTCATTAATAATTAGTACAATAGGAAGTAAATTGCAGTATATATACAGCATTGCATTGAGTTCATGTGCTCACCGCATAAGTTTACTGGGCTGTATATAAGACTATGGAAATCAGTACAGTGATTCCTCAGAAAACTAAAAGTAAACTTCTATTCAGCCCAGTTGTCTCCATTCTAAAGATAGCAGTTTCCTTATCTTCCTAAAAGAGTGAGAAACGTTATTACAGTAATATACTCATATCCATGTTCATAGTAGCACAATTCATAACAGCTATAACTTAGAAGCACACTGTTTGTCTGTCCAGCAACAGATGAATTTTTTTAAAATGTGGCATTCAACACAAAGGAGATCTACTCTTCTATAAGCAGGACAAACATGAGTCATTTGTAGAAAATATTTGTACTTAGGACCACGATGTTAAGTAAAATAAACAATCAACACAACATTAAATATCACATGGTTTCTCTTTTATAAGAAATCTAAAGCATAAATAAAGAGCCAAATAAAAGATACATAACAAGAAACAGTGATAGATTTTTTCAGATAAGAAGAGGACTAAGAGTTGTAAGGAGGGGAAAGAGAAGAGACAAGAAAAGGAAAAGAAGAAATAAAATGCATTACATAAAAAATTGCCACAATAAGTATAATCAGTATGTAACACAAATATGTATAATAAAAATTTCAATTGTCTGGGGGAGATAGACAAATGCATGCTATTGTTCCTTCCTGCTCTCTGAATATTCTTAATGAATATGTATTATAATTACAGTAAGAAAGAAAAATTTGCCTTCTAATTATTTACTACTGGGAAAGTTCAGTTAAAAACAAGCTCAGCTTTGATAATTGTAGATGGTCCTCTATTGAAAAGGAAGATACACCGGAATATTTTCTTCTCAAGTGTAATACTCCTCATAGAAAAACATGTAAAGCAGGAACAGGAAGCTTAAATCACCAAATCAAATTGGTCATACCTACAGTTGGCCCTTGAGCAACAGGGTTGCAGTGGATTCAGGCAGGCAGGCTGTAAAACAGGCACACTATGGCAGAAGGATTTCATGGAGCAAGGCAACTCTCAATTCCTATAGAATGGGAAGAAGAGAAAAGAAAAAGAGCCCTAAATACAAGGGATCACTATCCTGATATACACCCCAAGACACCTCCATATTTAGTTCAGGTGGTTCTACTGGGATCCACAACACCACAACCAAAGCAAAGGGAATAACCTGTGTCAAGACATAGATTGAGTTGCAAGGACCCACAGCAATTTGCTAATTTAGACGAAAAATGCCAAGTGAAGACATTTTGTTAAAAATATTGAGATGAGAGGCCTTCGCCATCACACTCAATGTTTATAATTCAATAAGAGATGATTAGGATTCCCTTGGAAGGAGCTATGATGATATCCCGAGTCACCAGATAGATTGAGTGGATGCTGGCCATGCTTTGTTATTCTTAAGGACATTGCAACACTCTGGCCGCCCTGAAATTGGGTTACTGGGTTTCTATCTCTTTCACCAGATGGTCAGCTCTCTCTCCAGCATGCTTGCTCCTAGCACAAGTGATGGTCCTAATACTCAAATGCTTCTAAAACTACCCTGATGAAACCTGGCATTGATAATACTGTCACTGGGAACACAGGTTTCTGAGAATGTACTGGCCAATACCACATCCTGCACACCCACTTTGCACACCTGGGTTTCTGGTGAGGACTGGAACACATGATTAGATCTGACTCATCAGCTGTGGTCATTGTATGGGTCTCATACACTTGAAAGGTGTCATGATGATAGGAGACAGTGGCAGTAGTGTGTTGTTTTAAAAAGCCTCTCAGGGTAAAGCTCCACAAAACCAGTGACAAACATGAGGTCACTGAGCAAACTCCTCCCTTTCTTCTGCTGGGAATAAAAGACAACATGGGCGAATCTTCAGAAGCTCTGACTTCGAGTCGCTTCTTGCTTCTTGGGAAGATGCAGCTGCTCCTGATCCTGTTGGCCTTCTTTCTGCTCCCCAGAGCACAGGCAGGTGAGTAACCACCTTCACCCTCCAGGGGGCCAATCTTATTGCACAGAGCATGTGAATGTCCTGTCCCTATGCAATACCCCAGAGTCTTCTGTCTGGCAGCATTGCTCTGAACCTGAACTCCAATCCCACCAGAGGGAACCAGGTAGGACACTGCATAAGGTACTGGAGTTTGTTTTCAAGAAGAGCCAGTGGATACTGTACCCTCAGTAAGCCTCAGCTTGCACATCTAGAGAGTCTTTCTTTAAAGTTCATGCAGGTGAGAAGTAAAAAGGAGAAGTTATCAAGCAATCCTTAACAGGGCAGATTAGGACAGTCATCCCAGTAAGGGGAGGGGAAAGGCTTTGCATTCATCAACTGCCTAGCAGAGATGCCCAGAGCTCCCCATAATGGATGGAATTTCTATCCTCAGAACACTGCTTCTTCCTCTCCTCACTCCTACTAACATTCTCCAGCTCTACTTTCCTTCTCCGGATGTCAGTGGCTCCTCTGTTTTCCAGGAGGAGCCACAGAGGCAGACTCACACTTCTTTGCTTTCCAGAATTCCATATGCACTGCTCTACTAACCAGACACTAACTGCAGAGGTTCCTTCATGCTGCCCGGGAACAGTTCTTAGAAACCCTCCACAGGTCAGGTCCTAGGAAAGAGGATAAGACCACATCTACACTACACCTAGAGCCTGGCCAGGAGGAAGCATCACCATCCTAGACACCACAGGAATCAGAAGGGTTTTATTTACTCAAACAAAGTAAAAAGTTAGGACAGGAATGATGAAAAGCCTCAGAGGTTTTATTTTCCCCTGATACATATAGTCATCTCCAATCAAACAGAGGAAAAGGATTTGTAGAACAAGACTCAATTTCCTACATTTTGGAAAACAAGATCAGGCATCTTCCTCTAGGTTCCTGTCCACTTCAAGAAATTGCAGGCTCCCAAATGCCCAACTGTTCACAGACTGTAAGTAGATACTTGCTAAAGGACTCAGTGACTGTACCCAGTCTTCTTCTTGTATTCAGGAGAGATCATCGGGGGAAATGAAGCCAAACCCCACTCCCGCCCCTACATGGCTTACCTTAGGATCAGGCGTGAGAAATCTTGGAACATTTGTGGTGGCTTCCTGATTCAAGAGGACTTTGTGCTGACAGCTGCTCACTGTTTACAGGGGTGAGAAAGGAAAAAGGGTCCACAGTCTATAGGAAACACTTCTCAATGCCTTTTTTCTGGGGAGCTTGCTGAGCTCATGGACATAAACATGAGGTGGTGTGGTAAGAGTGAGAAAGGGTCATCATATCCCAAGGGGAGAGAAGCAAGTTGGCACCAAAGAATTCCTGATATAAGGAAAACCAGGGCAATCAAACCTGATTACATGTAGACCCAGGACCATACTTTGGCATAACCATGCATAGAAAAGCAGTTTCATGTCATTTCCAGGAGGCACTGAACATTGAGCACTTCTGGTGCCCAAGGTGCCCTCCCTAAGTACTCAGAAGGAGGCACAGCCATTCAGGCAGGTTGCCCTCTGTCATCTACAGCTATACCCTGTTTCAGCTGTGGCCTGCTTTTACAGATCCTGGGTTGTGTCTTTTGTCCCTCCCCATGCACCAATCCACTTGTCTCTGTGTACAGCCAAATAGAGGTCACCTTGGGGGCCCACAACATAGAGGAACAAGAGGACAACCAGCAGGTCATCTGTGTACAAAAAGCACTTCCCCACCCAGACTATAATAGGAAAATGGGCATCAATGACATCATGCTGCTAAAGGTAAGGCACATGTCCTTGTCGCTCTTGCTCTCCTCAAGGATGGTTGACACTTCCACTGTCATCCTGCCCCTGCCCTCTTTGACATCATTTCCATCACATGTGCATACCCAGGAGCATACACTGAACTGGACTTCCTTACTTATTTTCCACCAGCTGGAGAAAAAGGCCAAGCTGACTAAAGCTGTGCAGCTCCTCACCCTGCCCAAGGGCAGGACCCAGGTGAATCCAGGTACCCAGTGCCAGGTGGCTGGATGGGGAAATTTGACTCCAGAGGGAACATACTCAAGAACACTGCAGGAAGTGGAGATGATAGTGCAGAAGGACGAGAAGTGTCAGGAGCGCTATAAAAAGTATGATCGTGCTACTCAGATTTGTGTGGGAGACCCAAAAATTAAAAATACTTCGATTAAGGTAAGAAAAGGCATCTGTCACAATTGGGTTTGTGGGAAAGAGTGTTTGGGACAGATCTAGTACCAGGAGACCCAAGCATCATGGATTCCTTCACCCCATAGGCTGTTATATTTCTCCCAGAAAAGAGAAGAAGGGAGCAGTTTGAGCTGGGAGGTGCTAAAGCTGCTACCACTTTACTAAGGGGCCTCTGGTGAAGGAAACCCCACTGGAAGCTTTAGTTTGCAACACATGGCCTGAGCTCATGGCACAGGCATGAGAAAACTGTTTCCTTGGTGTGCAGCAATTATAACCTCTGCTGAGACAGCAGCCTTCTTGGTCAGTGAGCTCATCATCTGTGCTCCTTGTAGGATCTGGTCATAGGCCTCCCTGGCCTGTAATCAATGGTCCTCACTACTCTACAGGGGAGAGGTCCAGACCAGGGGATGAAGACATAGGCTGGATCCAAGAGTGAAAATGTCCATAGTCAGAGCTCAGCAGCTAAGAGCCTGTAGTTCCCTCTAATCTCTCACAAGCAGACCTTACAATCAGTACTGCATGAGAGGGTTTTGGATAGTGAAAGTGAGAAATAAAGTGGTGCCATGGTTCACAGATTCACTACATTTACAGGGTGACTCCGGAGGCCCCCTGGTGTGTAATAATGTGGCACAGGGCATTGTCTCCTATGGATCAAAAAATGGAACAACACCACGTATCTTTACCAAAGTCTCATGTTTTCTACGCTGGATAAAGAAAACCATGAAACATAGCTGACAGCTCACAGCAAAGTAAATCCCCTCTATCAGCAATCATCTTACCTGGATCTGCGTCTAGAATCACTCTAGAACAGATACCAGCAACTAAATAAATGTTTCATCTCAGTGGAAGGCTACTTTTTTGTTTGCTCTCTTACTTTGGTTCATGGGGACCAACTCTGTGGTAAGCAGGACAGTGACACATTTCTGATGATTTCTGCCTCCTCCACTCCTTCTCCACTCAATACCTTTCCAAATCCCCTCTCAAAACTGTTACCAAGCTCCTCCTTATACACTTTAGCTTCTCCACAACCTCTCTTTTTGGAAGGGCTACAGTTAAGCACCAACTGAAGAAAAAGGGACCATCTTTCTTCCTAGGGCTCCAGTGGAACATGTGACTTCCTTTGTGTCACATGTATAGGAGAAGGGGATGATTTCATAGTTCCTGGAGTTCATCCAGGCACCATTGAGGTCACAACTGGACCCCATGAGGCTTGGTAGAGGAAGGGTATTCCTGAGCAGGACATTTCTCTCCCACAGCTTTAGGGATGCACATGGAGTGCAGGGTAACCTGAATGACTCTTCACCTTCACCTGAAATTTTCTTCTCCATTCTGCTCTAAGATCCAGGCTTACCTTAGCTTACAGCCACGTGGCTGCCCATTTTTATCCCTCCAAGAATTGTCACTATCTACCAACTACTCTCCTTAGGAGGCCACACTGTTTTGATAATGTAACCTCTTCAAACCTCCCAATCCAGGACCAAAACCTTTCTCTCTTCACAAGTTAATGAAACATTGGTTCAGAACTGGTTGGTGGCCTTTATTCTGCTTAGCTATTGTTCTGACTGGACTTAGGA
Organism: Cavia porcellus; assembly: GCF_034190915.1. Taxonomy (NCBI): domain Eukaryota; kingdom Metazoa; phylum Chordata; class Mammalia; order Rodentia; family Caviidae; genus Cavia; species Cavia porcellus. The sequence goes on along the minus strand of NW_026947484.1, from coordinate 20,873,424 downwards.
TCCCCTTCGTGCCCCATGACTACATTCACTGGTTTAACTCTTTACTTATGGCATGAGTTTCACTGGACTTGGTAGATTGAAATTTATTTATTAGAATTCCAAGAGCCTTTCCTGGCTTTACAAATATAATCTCCTCCTAACTGTGACAAGACTGGAACGGTTTCTGTATCAGTGTGAACACAGTGCTAGGCCAGATGCTGGGGATTAGCTCCTCTGCTAAGGCACTTGCCAGGCAATCACAATGTACTCAGTTCAGTCCTAAGTACAAAATGAAAAATAGTTTCAGGTCTTAGGTTCTATGATGAACATAATCATAGATCCCAGTGAAACTGGTATGGTCACAGGCTTACCAAATTAACTCCCTCACCATCCTCCAGATTGCCCAATGAGGCCTTTGTGGAAAATCTGTGAAATAAAATATCTTATTTATATTTTTTCTTATAGTTTCTATCAACATTATCACATGATACATCAAAATTGTATGAGATTTAAAAATGACCTTAGTCACGCACTTTTCAGATAGGAAGTTGCTAAATGATTCAAAAGAGGGCCCATAGGAGATAAAATAATGAGGCAGGCTTATTTTCATTTGTTTGAAAAGAAACAGATATACATGTTTTCATACAAAATCCAATTACAGGAAACACACATATCCAGTCCAACTGCTGGGAACCATAATCCCTGTCAGTACTACAGGGCCCTCCTCTGAAGAATCAAACTTGAGTCTTGGAGGCCACCGCAGAAGAAAATGGGGAAATATCTGTAATATTTACGTCATCATGGTTACTGATATATCCATTATATCTAATATTATCCAAGCTTCGCTTTGTTGAGAAGCTCATAGCTTAGAGAGCACAAAGTGCAAGGCATTTTGTCCTTTGGGTGATGGGTTTACCTTGCTGAACATTCTCTTCACCTGGAACTGCACAGTCAGGTCACTAATATGCCACAATGCCTGGCAGAATTCGGCTCAATCTTAATGCCTCTATGTCCCAAATACACAAAATACTACATTCTTTTGTGGCACAGAGTTAAATCTCACTCTGAGATCATGTAATTCCCAAAGGCATGCCTTCTCCCATCTTGTTTACACAGTATGCTACATCACAGTCTCATAATTGTCTTGAGTAGCTTTACAAGGAAAATCAGCTTCTGACTTGAGCCTGAAAACCCAAATTCCTGCACCTAACACCTACTGAAGATCTGGCTCCTTCCTTGGGGAAAAAAAAATGAAAATCCACAAAGCAAAAAATCAAAAAACAATATTTAAAATGTTTCCCAGTCATATACATGAATACTTCTGTGTTCTATTTACTTTGGGGAAATGGGTTTGTAGTTTAAACTCCTTTGAAATGGATTACTGTAGATTGTTCCCAATATTACTCTAAAAGAAGAGAAAGAAACAGAGTCCCAAGTAAAGATACTGATGACCAAATGTAATGCAAAAGTTAGGAGAGAGCTTGGACTGAGGCAGGTTCCCCTACCATCTGCCTACCAGCAGGCCTGGTCTTCTAACTCTCAGTCCATGTTTTGGCTCCATCTCCACAATCTTGAACTTTGCTGGTCTATTGGTCTTACTTCCTGAATAACAAGGCCACTGTCATCTGTTTATATCCGCCATGATGATAGGTGGATCATTGATCCTGATATCTAAGGGACGATAGGATTCCCTGAATTGACCCTTAGTGACAGTGAATGAAAGTCAATGTAAGGCCATCACTGGGGTATCCTGACTTCACCAGGTTACCTTGCTAGGACAACTGAGTTGAGATCTACCAATTTGTGACTTTTATTATCTGCAAGGAAAAGGAATGTAAGTTTGCATTTTGACATAGATGTGAACTGTTACCTCCATTTTCCTTGACACACTATCTAAGGTTTCTCATCTTCCTGTATCTACACATGTAGTTTAGTAATAGCTATCTCCCACAATGGAGTTTTATATAATATATCTAAAGTAGCTGGTATATCCTCTCAAGCACACTAAGAAATGAATCCATATAAATTCCCATGGCTTTCACCAAGTACTATATTTTTCCATGCCAGGATTTACTCAATCAAATGATACTTAAAAATTATTTCAAAAATTCTTTTATTGAAGCTATTTATGGTGTTCTAAGAGATGTTATGATATATATATATACAATTTGGAATGATTTAGTTAGGCTCATCAACATAGCCAACAATTTAATTATTCTGATGCTTTATACTCAGAGCATCTGAAATTTCCATTTAGCAATTCTGAAATATACACTACTAAGTGAGATCAGTGTGATGTATAAACACTACTAAGTATGTATAAACACTACTGAGATTTCCAGAAACACAGGCATTTCTTCACTTTTGTGACTCAACAAATTACATGAAGCTATAGGTAATTTCTCCAGCAGAGACCAGCAAGAGCGCAGCCTCAACCCTAAAACAGAGGAACAGTTAATAGATTCACAGACAACACTAAACAATTCCCAATGAGAATCAGGAGTGGAATGATCTAGGCTCCTGAACTGCAAAACCTGAGTGCCAACATTCATTCAACACATATCCTCAGAGAGTTTCAAGCAAGGTCTAAGCTCCAGTTGACTGGCATACACTGAAAAAAAGGGAAATTGGGACATAAAGACACGCAGAGCCTCACCTCGTGCTAATAGATACAGATGGGAGGTATGTATTCATAAGCCAAGAAGTGAGAACTACTGCTGATGGAATGGCCTTGGATCAAGAATACCCACCCAAAAGCTCTTGCATTCAGAGGTGGGCATTTGGAAGACTATTTTCTGGGATCATGAAATGCTAAATAATGAACATCTATGCAAATATGTTACTCATTGCAACAGAATAAACAATGATTTATTATGATCCAGTGAATTTTGATTCCCAAACTTTTCTTCTTAAGAAAAAATCCAGACCATTTGACATGGCTTATGTCTGTGGCCCCAAGGCCTCATAAGTTTGCACTGTGCACAAGCTTTGGTCTGGAACATTCTCCTTTGTCTCACCCAGGAGTTTTCTAACCATAGATCCAATTCCATACCCAGACTCACAAATCCAAAGCTGGCTGGACACATTCCAGTGTTTCAAAACGAGTGTGTTCTCAAATGATTTAGTACATGTTAGACTCTCCACAGAATTTCCTGCATTATCCAAAAATGAGTTGTCCTCAGAAAAACATTAAAAAACAAAAATCAAGAATACATAAAGCAGTGAATGTGAAACAACAAAATTAAGCAGTTAAATCGTGTTACTCCAAACCAGAACAGTGCAGCTTACACCAACAGCCTTTGGGGGGTGGGTGTCACAGACCCAGTTTCACTATCCAGTGCCCAACCACCCCAGTCCCTGCCCTTAAGAGAATCTCAGGGTGCAGCTAGACTCAGAGGCAGTATGATGACTACATCCACTTTTCCATTACCCTGGCTCCACCTTAGGTCTTTGCAGCTTCACTCTAATGATCTTTTCTACCTCTGCCTTGCGGGCTTCCCTTGTGGACTCTGCCTTGGGGACTACTCCCCCCTCCTAAAATTTTATGGATCTCAATGCCACCCCAATACACTTGCACATCAAGCACTGATGAAACGTTGAGTAGGCATCAGATACACAGCCTAAAACAACTCTTGAGAGCATAGAATGTGTTAGGCCTAGATCATCATGATTTTGGAGAATCGAACCTCATAGTCATATAGGAAGACTGTTAGAAAATACCACCAACCCAGAAATTAACAGAAGTTCAAAGAGTCTTGTAACATTCAGTGAGAAAACAGGAATGAAGGCAACTGCCCAGTGACTTCTGAAACTGTACAATCAGTCATCCCACTTTCAAGCATGTGTCCAATGTAAGAAGTAGAAGACCAGCACTACCCTGACTTTCTCAGAACATTTGAGATTTAGAAAATGTCTGGCTTGGGGCTGGGGATTTAGCTCAGCGGCATAAGCGCCTGCCTTGCAAGCAGGCAGTCGTGAGTTCAATCCCTGGTACCGATAAAAAGGAAAAAGACAAAAAAAAAAAAAAAGAAAAAAGAAAATGTCTGGCTCCAGAGCATGAAGCCTGCAGACATACAATGAGTACCCCATGCAGGGTACAGTGCACCACGGATCCCACCCTCACCCCTCACTTTCCCCAGTCTTCTCTCTTGACCATACTGCTGCCAGCCACCCCATCTTCTGCTTTTCTTTCAGAGGAGATCATCAGGGATTATGAGGCTAAGCCCCTTTCCCATCGCTATATGGCCTTTGTCTAGTTTCTGAATGGACAGAAGATGAAGAGATGTGGTGGTGTCCTGGTGCGAAAGAAATTTGTACTGACAGCTGCACACTGAAAGGGAAGTTGAGGAGGGACAACCAGCCCACATTTGCCAAAAACCAATGGGGACTTCTGTCTTCTATAGGAACTACAGTAAGGAACACCTGGCTTTCACAAATCCATAAGAGCTCATCAGAAAGGAGGAAAGAAAGGAAGATCAAAAGTTTCAGCACAGTATCTGAACTAATGATAATTCACTATATCAAGCATTCTAAGATAAATAAATGATTCTGAAAGTGGAAAAATAAAAGGGAGATGGAGGAGGAGGAGAAAAGAAAGAAACTCAATTTGTTATGCACATGTACTAATCTCTTACAGTGGATGTAGTCCTTTTGTATTGCAAACATGTAGTAATATAAGTAAAAAAATATTTGTGCCCAGTCTTGGCAAGTTAGTTAGTTAGTGAGATACTGTTTCAAAAATAAAAATAAATTCAAAAAGACTGAAAGCTTTACCTGAGAGCAAGAAAAAGTGCCCCATCCCAATTGCCTTAAAGAAGGAAAGAAGACTTGGAAAATGAAAGGCTTAGAAATAAAAGAGGTGGGGGCTGGAGATTTAGCTTAGCTGCATAAGTGCCTGCCTTGCAAGCAGGCAGTCGTGAGTTCGATCCCCGGGACCGATAAAAAATGAAAATGAAAAAGACCAAAAAAAAAAAAAAAAAAAAAGAAAAAAAAATAAAAGAGTTAAGTTTTGGAATCAGAAAGTGAGTGTTCAGAACAAGTGATACAGGTCACAAGACATAGCAATAACACTGCCAAGCAAAGCAGGTGTAAGCCTGCTCTGAATAGGTCCTCTGTGGTCTCACAACCTAAATCCATGATCCTCTGTGTGCAGCTCAATAAGTGTCATTCTGGGGGCCCACAACATCCAGAAGCAAGAAAAGACCTAGCAGGTAATCCATGTGAAGAGAGCCAATCCACACCCAGAACAAACTCCTAAAACCTTCTCCAATGACATCATGCTGCTGCAGGTGAGGCAAAACTTTCTGCTACTCTATCTCTTCTCCAACAGGGATCTTGCTCCCCGTGGGTCCCTGCTCTTTTCCTCCTTGCCCTCATGGGAATCACAGTATGTAGGTCCAGCAGGTATAGGGTCTAAGCTAGAGGCTAATTTAGACTATCATGCTTGTTCATCATTGGCTTGAGAGAAAGGCCAAGCAGACTAAAGCTGTGCAGCCCCTCAGACTGCATGAGGCCATGAGCCAGGAGAATTCAGGAGACACATGCCTGGTGGCCGGCTAGAGAAAAATCACCTCATTGTGTCCCTTAGCAAGCCCACTGCAAGACGTGGAGACAAGACGAACGAAAATGCCACTCTTCTATCTATGTCTACTCTACTCTCACTGAGTTTTGTGGGGGAGACCCAAGGAAAACAAAGACTGGTTTCAAGGTAAGGTTTCCATTGCCTATAAATACAGAACCCAGGGAAACAGGAACTTGGTGGGGAGATCATAGTGTCTGTATCTCATACTCTAAGTCCAGAGCTTGAAGACTTGTCCTCTACAGCAATGCAATGTTTAATCCATTCCCTGGATAGATAGGAGTAGAGAGTGGGGAAGTAGCAGTAAACTGAAATCAGTGTAATCACTTGAGTATTTCTAAGATTGCACAGAATGGTTCAGGTAGGTTAATACTGGAAAGTAAAGTCAGGGTGAGGGTAGAGCCTCTGGTCTGAAGGAGACAGCCAGAGGTACCCTGCCCTGATTTCATGCTCCCAGCCCCCTGACAGAGTTCATCCACTGTGGTGAGGTTCAAGGAGCAGCAACAGGAGGAGGTGTATTCCATGCTTTCCTTCTCTGTCCACAGGAGGACTCTGGGGTTCCCGTCATGTGTAACATGATCCAAGGCATTTTCTCCTATGGAAAAAAGGATGGGAATCCCCCAGGATTCTTTATCAGTTTTCAAGATGCTTCTCAGAAAATTATTGATATAGTTTTATGCTTTCTGTTCTTCATCCTTGTAAACAGCAGTTCATGATGCACTGCGTGTGGTGAGCATGGAGGGTAGAGTTAACACTGCTCTGTCCCCATGCATACAGAGTTCCACTGTCACCCAGTCTGTGCAAGGGCACTGTACAGTCAAATCATAAAAAATGGTGCTAAAAATCACAGAAAATTAGTAAAAGTGTGTGATCTTGTGAGGCTGCCTTTGAGAGACATTTACAGCCTTCGGGCAATGGGTTGAACACACCTGCTTTACAAGATCTGTCAGCCTAGCACTTCATCATGAATTGGCCTTGACCTGACCCTGTGTCTCTATTCATTTCTTCACACTGTACTCCCTGAGCATGTCTTTTTGGGATGCGGCTTGTGATGCGACCAGTAGGTAGGTCTTTTTCCTGTGTCTTAACTTCTCGAGAGTGATTCTAAGAAGTCAGTATTTGCTGGTCCCAGGATAGTCGTAGAGGAAAATCAGGCAAGAACTCTCCACAGAGCTCTCAGTTCCATTTTGTGGCTATGCAAACAAAACTCTCATACCCTGGTCCAACAACCCTCATGAGCTCAGGATGCACTGAGAAAGGAACTAATTCAATAGCTTCAGCCCTGCTTCACCAATCCCAACATAGTCTCTGCTCTAAGATCATAGGTGCCTCCCCAGGTTGTACCTACCTTTAGAATACCTGCAAGATTTTTCTTCAGAAGGTCTGAAATCACCCATTTGTTATTCATCAGCAAACAGATATAAAACGAGTGTCAGGTGCTGGAGGTTCAAAAGCAAGCTTGATGGGAGACCTCCAAACCTTCACAAACTTCAGCCATATGACCTTGTACCAATGCCTTGTTTCTTCACCCAGGTTAATTTGGTTAGCCTGAATCTGTCTGAGAAATCCACATAAAAGAAAATTTTCTAGGATAACAGCATCTATGTTTCTTACACTAAAAATGTTCATGAGCATTGTCACAATTTATGTTAGTACAGCAAAAAGGGAATTAGAAAGACGGGGTAGATCTTCTGGTCTGAAGGTTTCCAAATGTGTACGCACTGTGAGATGCAGGCATACAGGGAGAAAAACCAAGAAAAGAGCAGTCACATTTTATGGTTTACCTCAAAGTGTAGTGTAAACTCAAACACGGAAGTCACACCATGTACCATTACATATTTAAAAGAACATTAGATTCAAAGAAGCTCACGTAGCACCAGAAAATTGAGTAACAGCCTGAACCCACAAACCATAGTGGTTGATGCTACATGTTTCCTTTGCAAGCCCACAGTGACCACTCAAATTCACACAGTGTTTAATGTACAGACCACACTTGTGCTATGAGAACAACTTTTGACACTGTGTCCATATTTTTAGGCTGTTGTTGGCTCAAGTATAGTGAGCAAACATTCCCTGTCATCCTGATGCCACTCCAACTGGAGTGTTGTCTAGTTACGCTTGTGCACAAGGACCCCTCATCCAATATATTCACAAACAACCAGTATAAAATTCATTTTCACATTGCCATAGTATCCTCATCTATGTACGTGCCACCTGCATTCTTTTTGTTCATGGAGAATATGGTAGCAGAATACCTTAAAGACTCGGGTCACCTTCATAATAAGGGTGAAGCACCTGATTTCAAAAATTCTGAGTCAAAAAAATGTCTCCTGTGACACAGGTGTTCCAGGCTATGCTTGATAAGGTAAAAATGAAGACATACAAAGAAACAAAATCATAAAATGATGTAGATGAAAACACACAAATATAAATCTAGATGTATGTTCTGCATATGTAATCATACACAAAACCATATATTTAATATGCATACAAGTGTGGCAATGTATATGAAAATGTACATAAACACAGAGAGAAGTATAGCATATAGAAAGTCAGAGATATATGGAGATTCAAAAAGCCAGGTTGACACTCACATTTCCCATTCTAACTGACATTATAGTTAAAAACATTTTAAAGGCCTTTTATACAGCCTATAGTGTCTCTGTCAAATGAGATCAGGCAATCCAGAAATAGGCAACTGAGCCATGTAACTGAAATGAAGGCCAGAATTCTAAATCTCAGACTCTTCCAAATGACAGATAAACTCAGAGCCGCATTTAAATCTTTCTAGTGATCTTTCCCCCAAAACCCTCTGTAACCTGCTAGTGTGCTAAGATATCCTCCTGCCTCTATTGCAAGAACTGTCTGAAAAGAAATATCTAGACTTACCTGAGTGACCATTCAAAGGACATCTCTAATTATGAGATCACTTCCTTTTGATGACCTGAAACCTGTTCAGTGTTGTTTTGACGACTTGTAAGAGTAATAGATAGATTTCAGTATAGTAAGCATGCAACTATTGTGTGTTTGTGTGTACCAAACTTTCATAAATCATGTGACTATTGGTACATCACTTAATATCTCTGACTGTTTCATCTTAGAATGTGTAAAAGTAATTCCAGTGCAGGATATATAAACTGCAGTGTGATAAGCTAAATAAATGTCTCTGAAAACATGGTAAGGTATGGATTAATAATGATGCCCTTTATCTTCCCTTTTATTGTGTTTGTTTCATACATTCTGATAGTAAGTAATAGTCACAAATTATTTCAGGATAGCTATGATGTGCCTTACCCTACTTCTTCAGATTTTTATGACTGAGCTAGCAGTTCACTGCACCATAAAGATCCTTCCTTCAGAAATATTTCACAGCACTCAGGCTGGGAAACCTCTCACAACTAACTAATTCCTCTTAATTTCACCCATTATAAAATATAGGGAAAAATACAGCCCTGGTCTTACTGATTCTGTGACGACTAGAGCAACATTGAGATTTCTGGAGAGAAAGAACCTAAAGCAACAATGTGAACTGATACCAGTCCCACTAATTCCAGTTCCTATTATGTCCTAGGAGTTCTTAAGTACCACTTATGATCTCTGCATAAGTTAAGAACTCATAAGTGCAAATTCAGGATCTTAATGTGTAAGGCCAAAGAGACCTGGAGAACAGACACCTGGGAGCCTGAAGGAGAGAACCAAAGTTTTGCAGAACTTAGTGTAGTCCAGAAAGACATTTGAGTGTGCCAGCCTACACTGTAAAGTCTCATCTTGGAAGTTTGGGCAAATGATTCAGCATACAGAATTAATGACAATAAGGAAGCAATTGGTTGCTCAGTAATCACACTAGCACTGTGCCACCAGTACAACTCTCAGGACTACTTTTCTTTCATGAATAAGACAAAATGCCCAACACAAAAACTTCAAGGGAAACAGGTTTATTTAACTCACAATTTGCACAGGTTTCAGTCCATAACTGACCGATTTCCAGACAGGGTGTATGGCAGAGAGGCATTGGTGAGGGAAAATGGTTCATGGCAGGGTGAAAACAACAAAACTTGACAAGGGACAATGGTGGCACTTTCTATCCCTTGTATTTTATCCAGGTTACAGAGAACAGGAATCACTCACACCCATAATCCCAAAGCCTTTCCTCTAAGCATTGCACTTTGAATCAATCTCAGTGTCACATATTCTAGATCCAGTGTCACATATTCTAGATCTCCTCTGAAAAAGCCACATTTAAGACTGCATGACACTTTTGGGAATATTTAGACACATACAATGACAACAATGTTCTCAGTTTTGTGTGATACCTCATTTCAAACAGAGCACACTTTGAAGGGCAGGCTGGAATGGTCTAGGCTGCCTACACTTTTTACATGTATGCATTAGGTTGTTCTTAATTTTTTAGTTGGGAACAGAAGCCCAATATATTAGGGGTTTCTATTCCTGGTCTGTCACACAAATGCAAGATAATAGAAGATACACCACAATAATTAGCAAGCAGAAGTTAGAGATTCAAAGATTTATTTAACATCAATTTTACAATCATACACTTAATGTTTCAGTAAAGGATTCAACACATCTGTTATCTACCACAAAATACACATCTGCCACATCCTCCATAGATGTGCTAAAAATGTTCACAGCATGAGAACCATAGGAAAAATTAGAAGAGAAAGGATCCATTGCTCTAGAAAGACAAAGTATAAACTTTGGGCCATGTGTAAACAGAATGTTATGGAAAGGAAAATAAAATTTACAGTGTGAGGAAACTTTCACCTTTACAATACACTCAATGAGTAGTCTTGAGCAAAGAATTACAGAGAATAAAAAGGAGCAATAAAGTATCACACACTCACAAAAAATGAAATTTATGTAAAACATTTTTTAATATCTTAGGCATTGCATAGACTCAACAAAGGTTTTAAATCTGCCAAGTGTAACATGCTCAAAACACTGAAGCGAACTGACAAATAACTAAATGAAACCAGACATGATGTACAAAAAAGGAAAAATATTGAAAAATCCAAAAGTTTTTATTTCTGGAGCTTAAAAGCATTATCATTGAATTGAAAAGTTCACTAACAAAGTCCAACTACAGATCTGAACAAAGAGAAGAAAAGAAATTTTCATAAATATGAAATAACTCAGTCTGAGAAACGAAAGAAATAAAGAAATATGAACAATGCCTAAGGGTCCTATAGGACACATACAATATCATATATATATCATATATATATATATATATATATATATATGTATATATATTTATACATATATGTATGTATATATCGTATGATTTTTATATATCATATATATGTAAACAGAGAGAGATTGGAAGTTCAAGATACTGAAGAAAGAAAGATAATTTCAAAATCAAAAACAGTTCCAATAAACGACGGCCCCACACTTCCCAAATATGATGAAGTATAAGAATACACAAACCCAACAAGCTCAAAATTTCTTAGCAGGTTAAACACAAAACTCAAAAGGGCACTTACTACAAGGAAACTGTTACAACACAAAGAGAAAACTTTCCAAATATCAAAATAAAAGTGACTCATCCCATAAAATGATTCTCAATGAGATTAACAGTTGATCTAACATCAGAAAACTTAAGGGCCAAAGACACTGGGACCATTTCCTTATAGTGCAGAAAGAAAGTCCTGTTGGGCAGGATATACAGTTAGTGGAACAGGACCTGACTGGCAAGTGCAGGGTGTAAATTCAACACTCGGTATCAAGAGAAAAAAAAAAGAAAGAAAGAAAGAAAGAAAGAAAGAAAGAAAGAAAGAAAGAAAGAAAGAAAGAAAGAAAGAAAGAAAGCAAGCCATTAACCAAGGATTCTACATCTAGAGAATCTAGTCTTCATCACTCCGCAGTAAGTGAGGGGTGGTGGTAGATGCCTGCAGTCCCAAGACTCTGGAAGGCTGCTGCAGGAGAAATCTAAGGTCTAGTCAAAGCAATTTAATGAAATCTTGTTCCAAATTAAAAACTAAAGAGAAAGGTAGGATGTAGCTCACTCCAAAGACCCTGGGTTCAACCTCTAGTACCACCAGAAACAAACCAAAAAAAGACAATATCCTGATTTTTTAAATGTGCCAGTCTGTAAGAAATGCTAAGGCAATATGGAGAGAACTGATTAGTGGAAAACACATGACATGAAAAACAAGTAGCACAATGCCAGAAATAAGCCCTTCATTATAAGTAATCATTTTAAATATAAATAGTTTAAACTTGCCAAAGATTTAAAGAATGATTTTAGAAACATGGTCTAACCACGCAATATTCAAAATAGACAAGTGCATAGAGAAAAACCATTAGTGGTGCAGTGAGGAGGACGATGAGGAAAAGCTAAATGGGGAGCAATCATTTAATATTTATATCACGTTCTGAGGTGCTAGAAATATTTTGCAATTCCAAATGCACGTTTTGCATGCTATAAATTCTACTGAATTGTATGCTTGAAAATAGTTACACATCTAATATGTTAACTTCCCCTCAGTGTTAAAAATGAGTCATAAATGTGTTTAACATCATCCCTTGTTAAATTTACAAATGCAAATAATACATAAAAAATATATAAGATCATACTTCAAAACATTAAAACTAAGTATGAATGAGTAAAAAAAATCAGTTAATTTTAATTGTTTATGCCACTGAGCAAAAGATCTGACACAGTTTAATTATCTACACTTTATTATGTTGCTTTTTAAATTTACTTTAGAAATTTATTGCATATTAAATTTTTAATAACACTATGAAACCAATATTAAGGTAATACTGACTAATTGTATATTTTAAATGTGGCTTAAATGTTTTAATGTTTAAATTGTAAGATTAATTAAGAATGAGTAAAATAGGAATAAATTGCAGTATATATACAACATTGCTTGAGTTGAAATTCTCATTGCATAAGTTTCATGGGCAGTAATAAGACCATGGAAATCAGTACCGTGATTCCTCAGAAAAATTAAGTAAACTTCTAGTCAGCCCAGTCATCTCCCTTCTAAAGACAGAAGTTTCCCTATCTTCCTAAAAGAGCAAGAAACGTTATTACAGTGATATATTCATATCCATGTTCACAGTAGCACAGTTCACAACAGCTATAAATTAGAACCACACTGTTTGTCTGTCCAGCAATAGATGCGTTTTTAAAAATGTGGCTTGGTAGACAATAGAGTACTACTCTTCTATATGAAGAATAAAACTGAGTCATTTATAGAAAATGATTTTACTTAGGACCACAATGCTAAGTAAAATAAACTATCAACACAACATTAAATATCACATGGTTTCTCTTTTATAAGAAAACTAAAGTATAAATAAATTAAAGAGCCAAATAAAAGATACATACAAATAAACAGTGGTAGATTTTTTTCAGATAAGAAGAAGACTAAGAGTTGTAAGGAGGGAAAAGAGGAGAGACAAGAGAGCACAAGAAGAAAAAAGATGCATTACATACAAAATTCCCACAATAAGTATAATCGTAATGTAACACAAATATGTATAATAAAATTTTAAATTGTCTGGGGGTGATAGACAAATGCATGCTATTTTTCCTTCCTGCTCTCTGAATTTTCTTAATGAATATGCTATACAATTACTGTGAGAAGAAAATTTTGCCTTCTAATTATTTACTACTGGGAAAGTTCAGTTAAAAACAAGCTCAGCTTTGATAAATGTTGATGGTTCTCTATTGAAAAGTGAGATACACTGGAATTTTTTCTTCTCAAGAGAAATACTCCTCATAGAAAAACATGTAAAACAGGAACAGGAAGCTTAAATCACCAAATCGAATTGTTCATACCTACAGTTGGCCCTTGAGCAACAGAGTTGCAGTGGATTCAGGCAGGCAGGCTTTAAAACAGGAACACTATGGCAGAAGGATTTCATGGAGCAAGGCAACTCTCAATTCCTATAGAATGGGAAGAAGAGAAAAGAAAAAGAGCCCTAAATACAAGGGATCACTATCCTGATATACACCCCAAGACACCTCCATATTTAGTTCAGGTGGTTCTACTGGGATCCACAACACCACAACCAAAGCAAAGGGAATAACCTGTGTCAAGACATAGATTGAATTGCAAGGACCCACAGCAACTTACTAATTTAGACCAAAAATGCCAAGTGCAGACATTTTGTTACAAATATTGAGAATAGAGGCCTACTCCATCACACTCAATGTTTATAATTCAATAAGAGATGATTAGGATTCCCTTGGAAGGAGCTATGATGATATCCAGGTCACCAGGTAGATTGAGTGCATGCTGGCCAGGCTTTGTTATTCTTAAGGACATTGCAACACTCTGGCCATCCTGAAATTGGGTCACTGGGTTTCTATCTCTTTCACCAGATGGTCAGCTCACTCTCCAGCATGCTTGCTCCTAGCACAAGAGATGGTCCTAATACTCAAATGCTTCTAAAACTACCCTGATGAAACCTGGCATTGATAATTCTGTCACTGGGAACACAGGTTTCTGAGAATGTACTGGCCAATGCCACATCCTACAGACCCACCTTGCACACCTGGGTTTCTGGTGAGGACTGCAACACATTATTTGCTCAGACTCATCTGCTGTGCTCATTGTACTATTCTCACACACTTAAAAGATGTGATGATGAGAGGAGACAGTGGCAGTAGCATGTTGTTTTGGAAAGCCTCTCAGGGTAAAGCAACAGAAAACCAGTGGCAAACATGAGGTCACTGAGCCAGCTCCTGCCCTTTCCTCTGCTGGGGGCTAAAAGACAACATTGACAAATCTTCAGAAGCTCTGACTTGGAGACTCTTCTTGCTTCTTGGGAAGATGCAGCTGCTCCTGCTCCTTTGGCCTTCTTTCCCTCCTCAGAGCAGAAGCAGCTGAGTGACCATTTCCACCCTCTGGAGGCCCAATCTTATTGCACAGAGCACATGAATCTCCTGTCCTTATGCAACAACCCCAGAGCCTTCTGTCTGCCAGCATTTCTCTGAACCTGAACTCCAATCCCACCAGAGAGAATGTGGTAGGACACTGCATAAGCTTCCAGAGTTTGTTCTCAAGAAGAGCCAGTGGGTACTGTACCCTCAGTAAGCCTCAGCTTGCACATCTAGAAAGAGTCTTTCTTCAAAGTTCGTGCAGGTGATAAGTAAAAAGGAGAAAATATCAAATACTCCTAAACAGGGCAGAATAGGTCTGTCATCCCGGTCAGCAGAAGGGAAAGGCTTTGCATTCATCAAAGCCTAGCAGAGATGCCCAGAGCTCAGTGACCCCTGAATGGTTGGAATCTTTGTCCTTGGAACACTGTTTTTGCCTCTCCTCACTCCTACTAACTTTCTCCAGTTCTGCGTTCCTCCTCCAGACTTGACTCCTCTGTTTTCCATAGGCAGACTCACACTTCTCTGCTTTCCAGAATCCCAGCTGCACTGCTCTACTAACCAGACACTAACTGCAGCTGTTCCTTCATGATGCATGGAACAATTCTGAGATACCCTTTATACATCAGGCCCCAGGAAAGAGGATAAGACCACATCTACAGTACAACTAGAGCCTGGCCAGGAGGAAGCATCACCATCCTAGATGCCACAGGAATCAGAAGGGTTTTATTTACTCAAGGAAAGTAAAAAGTTAGCAGAGGAATGATGAAAAAGCTCAGGAATTTTATTTTCCCGATACAAACAGAGTAAATTGATGTGTAGAACAAGATACAATTTCCTGCACTTTGGAAAACAAGTTCAGGCATCTTCCTCTAGGTTCCTGTGCACTTTAGGCAACTGCAGGCTACCAAATGCCCAAACTTTAAGAGACTGTAAGTAGATGCTTCTTCAGGGACACAGTGGTTGCACGCAGTCTTCTTCTTGTTTTCTGGAGAGATCATCAGAGGACATGAAGCCAAATGCCACTCCCGCTCCTACATGGATTACCTTAAGATCAAGTCTAGAAACAGTTGTGGTGGCTTCCTGATTCAAGAGGACTTTGTCCTGACAACTGCTCACTGTTTAGAGAGGTGAGAAAGGAGAAACAGTCCACAGTCTACAGGAAACACTTCTCAGAGCCCTTTTTCTGGGGAGCTTGCTGAGCCCATAGACATAAACATGAGCAGGATTGGTGAGGGTGAGAAAGGGTCATCCTCTTGGGATACCAAGGGGAGAGAAGCAAGGTGGTGCCAAAGAATTCCTGTTATAAGGAAAACCAGGGCAATCGAACCTGATTACATGTAGACCCAGGACCGTGCTATGGCATAACCATGCATAGAAAAGCAGTTTCATGTCATTTCCTGGAGGCACTGACCATTGAGCACCTCTGGTGCCCAAGGTGCCCTCCCTTGGTACTAAGAAGGAGGCACAGTCATTCAGACAGGTTGCTCTCTGTCATCTACAGCTGTACCCTGTATCAGCTGTGGCCTGCTTTTCCAGATCCTGGGCTGTGTCTCTTGTAGCTCCCCATCCACTAATCCACATCCCTCTGTGTATGACCAATAGAGGTCACTTTGGGAGCCCACAACATCGAGGAACAAGAGGACACCCAGCAGGTTATCTGTGTACAAAAAGCGTTTCCCCCCAAGACTATAATCCAAAAATTGGCATCCATGATATCATGCTGCTAAAGGTAAGGCACATAAACAGTTGCCACTTCCACTGTCACCCTGCCCCTGCCCTCTTTACCATCATGTCCATCACACTGTGCATACACAGGAGCTTACACTGAACTGGACTTCCTTACTTATTTTCCACCAGCAGGAGAAAAAGGCCAAGCTGAATAAAGCTGTGCAGCTCCTCAGGCTGCCCAAGGGCAAGACTCAGGTGAAGACAGGTACCCCGTACCAGGTGGCTGGATGGGGAAAATTGGCTCCAGAGGGAAGATCTTCCAGCACACTGCATGAAGTGGAGACAGTAGTGCAGGAGGAAGAGAAGTGTGTGGACCGCTTTCCATAGTATTATGATCCTGCTACTGAGATTTGTGTGGGAGACCCAAAGATTAAAAAATACTTCATTTATCACAAGACTAGGCATCTGTCACACCTGGCTTTGTGGGAAAGAGTGTCTGGGACAGATCTAGTACCAGGAGACCCAAGCATCATGGATTCCTGCACCTAGTAGGCTGTTATGTTTCTCCCAGGAAAGAGAAAAAGGAAGCTGCCTGAGCTGGGAGGTACTAAAACTGCTACCACTTTACCAAGGGGCCTCTGGTGAAGGAAACACCACTGGAAGCTTCAGTTTGTAACACATTGCCTGAGATCAGGGCACAGGAACCACAAAACTGTTTCCTTGGTTTGCAGGAATTGTAAACTCCTCTGAGACGGCAGCCCTCTTGGTCAATGAGCTCATCATCTGTGCTCAGTGTAGAACCTGTTCATCAGGCTCCATGGCTTGAAATCAATGGTCCTCACTACTCTACAGTGGTGAGGTCTAGACCTGGGGATGAAGACAAAGGCTGACTCCAAGAGTGAAAATGTCCATACTCAGAGCTCAGTGACTAAGAGCCTGTAGGTCCCTCTAATTTGTCACAGGCAAACTTTAAAATCAGTACTGCATGAGAGGGTTTGGAATAATGGAAGTGAGAACTTATGCAGTGCACTGGTTCCCAGACTCACTCTCTATTTACCGGGTGACTCTGGAGGCCCCCTGGTGTGTAGTAATGTGGTAGAGGGCATTGTGTCCTATGGATTAGATAATGGAGCAACAACACGTGTCCTCACCAAAGTCTCATGGTTTCTACGCTGGATAAAGAAAACCATGAAACAGAGCTGACAGCACACAGCAAACTGAATCCCCTCTATGAGCAACCATCTTATCTGGAGGTGAGTCTAGAATCACTCTAGAGCAGATGCCAGCAACTAAATAAATGTTTTATCTCAGTAGGACAGCTAGTGTCTTGTTTGCTCACTTACTTTGGTTCATGGGGACCAACTCCATTCTAAGCAGGACAGTGACACAGTTCTGATGATTTCTGCCTCCTGTGCTCCTCTACTCAATACCTCTCCAAATCTGCTCTCAAAACTGCTACCCAGCTCCTCCTTATACACTTTAAACTATTCAAAGCCTCTCTTTTTCAAGGGCTACATTTAAGCACCAACTGAAGAAAAAGTGGACATCTTTCTTCCTAGGACTCCAGGGGAACGTGGGACTTCTTTTGTGTCACATGTAGAAGGGAAGGGGATGATTTCATGTGTCCTGGCGATCAGTCAGGCACCACTGAGGTCACCACTGGGCCCCATCAGACTAGGTATGGGAAGGGTATTCCTGAGCAGGTTGTTTCTCTCTTTACGGATACACATGGAGTGCAGGGTAACCTGACTGACTCTTCACCTTCACCTGAAATTTATTCCCTTCTCTATTCTCCCCTAAGACAAAGTCTAACCTTGGCTTACAGCCACGTGGCTGCCCATTTTTCTCCCTCCAAGAGTTGTCACTGTCTACGAACTACTCTCCTTACGAGGCCAAACTGATTTGATATTGTAACCTCCTGAAATCTCCCATGCAAGACCAAAGCCTGTGGCTTATCAAAAGTTAATGAAACCTGGGTTCAGCACTGGGTAGTGGCCTTCATTCAACTTAGCTATGGTTCTGACTGGGCTTAGGACCCCCTTGGTTCCCCACAACTACAGATACTGTTGGTGTGGAAAATTCCAAAGCAGCAGTGAGAATAAAAGCCAGCAATTGGACAGTGGACTTGAACCTCTGATAGCAGAGGCTTCTGCCCCTGCTCTACCATCCTTGGATCCCAGATCACCACCTCGGACCATGGACCTCCACCTTGGACCCCAGACCTCCACCTCAGACCTTGGACCTCCACCTTAGAGGGCAGTCACTTCTGCACCTGCACTGATACCCTGGAAACTAAGACCTCCACCTAGAATGAGACCATTTCTGTGCCTGTCCTCCCACCCTCAGATCCTGGATCTAAACCTCGAAGAGTGGTCGCCTCTTTGCCTGTCCTCCCACATTCGAGTACACTCCCACCTTCTGATCTTTTTTTTTTTAATTTTATTTAAGGAGAAAAGAAAAAATTCAGTGAAAGGGTACAAGTTATACAGATTGACAGAAAAAAATGAACATTAGGTAATCACTAGTTAGTGGATTACATATTGCCATCTTAGAAATAATTGTTCAAGTCACAAAACTAAAGCTTGTAGAGTGGACATTCCAACAATGATATTGCAAACAGTTCTGTTCAATGATCCAATAAAACTCTGTGATATCATTTTCTATCTTATACACTTAAATATACATGCAGTTATATAGTTTAGAGCACTTTCTTTTCCTCTCTTTTGTACAATGACTATTACACATTTTGGGTTTCATTGCTCCCACGGTTCTTATTGCTTTTTTGGAAGAGAGTAAAACCAAACGTGACATAACAGAACAGGATCGGTCAAGTCAAAAGGGTGGACATAATAGATAATGTAAAAACATAATACAAGGTGATCATCAATGGTTACCATAATGCTTCCCGCTATCTCTAATTGAATTGCCTATATCATTACTTATAATACAATTGAACAAAACAGTAAAGAACAAAACGGACACAACCAAAACACTGGAGACATTGTAGGTCTTCAAAAGTAGATAAAAGTCAATGAGAATGGGCGTTATAATGAATCTCATTATCTTCACAGCTGATGCCTAAACTTTCGAACCTGATACTATCCAGCAGAAAAGAATAGGGGAACATCTGGCAAAAACAAGATGGTGAGAGTAGTACAGGGCTTCAAATCAAGAAAATAGAATGTCAAAGTGGGTTACTATAATATATCCTGCTATTTTTCCCTTTAATTAAATGGATAAAAATAAAAAAGTAAATAATGCAGTGGAGATTGAGATAAAAGAGGGCATAACAGCGAAACAGCGCAGATCAAAACATAACCATTTAAGCAGAATAGTGTTTCACCACCAGATAATCCCGACCCAAAAGTAGTTACCATATTGACTCTTTCCTTGAAATCCTTGAGTACAACTTCGTATACTTTTGATATACTGATTAAGTATATCAAAACAATGTAAAACCATTTAAGAGAATGACAGCATTACAGAGTATTTAGAATTGACTAACAGAAAATGAACAATGGTTTCTGTATAATCTCCTTGTCTTTAAAAGGTTTTTGCTTATACTATTGTACATAATAAAATCCAATAAGATACAACCTATTTAGACCATTGGAGACAGAAGAACAACTTAATGTGGCTATTGATCTTCACCTGCACTTCCTCCTCCCAGAACCTTGGACTTCATTGGATTAGCCTTGCTGGTTTAAAGAGAGACTCAGTAAACAAAAAGAGGACCTCATCAGTTTTCACCAGTAGGTTAACTTTGTCTCTGAATTAGAGGCCTTCAAGTCTTCAATTCAAAAGATCATGAATACCTAATCTGAAAATCTTTACTCGTAAAGGATGGAAAATACAGAGGAAATGGATGATTTCAAGGAACATATGAACTACAAAATCTCAATCAGAAAGATTTCAATAACCCAATATCAGCTTTAGAATTTTAAAATGTGTTTAACTTACCAGCAAAAAAGTCTCTGTCCTGATTGACTCATGGCTGAATTCTACAAGAAATTTAGAGAAGATTTAAGGCTAAAAATCCTCAAATGTGTTAATGAAACTGAAAGGGAAGCAATCCTCCCTACCTAATTCTGGGAGGCAAGTATTACTCTGATACTAAAACTAGAGAAAAACTCAACCAAAAAGAACTATAGTCCAGTCTCACTAATGAACGTTGATGCAAAGATTCTCAGTAAAATACAGTGCAAATAGAAGGCATCAAATTTCAAGAAGATTATACATTACGACAAAGTGGGGTTTATCCCAAGAATGCAGGGTTGGTTTAACATATGCAAGTCAATTCATGTAATACACCACATCAACAGAGCCAAAAACAAAAATTAAATGATTATCTCTATAGATGCAGAAAAAGCCTTCAATAAAATCCAACACTTGTTCATGATAAAAAAAAAAAAAAAACTCAGAAGAGATGGTGTTTACCTCAATCTGAAAAAGGACATCTATGACAAACCATCAGCCAACATTTTTCTAAATGGACAAAAACTGAAGGCTTTTACTCTAAAAACAGGAACAAGACCAGGATGTCCATTGTCACCACTGCTATTCTGTATAGTCATGGAAATACTAGCCACGACAATCAGACAAGAGAGAGAAACTAAATGAAATAAAGACAGGAAGTGAAGAAGTTAAATTATCACTATTTGCAGAAAACATGATACTCTACATAGAAGACCCAATGAACTCCATTAAAAGACTACAAGAGGTAATAAATTATTTTAGCAATATGGATGGATACAAAGTCAATGCACAAAAATCAATAGCATTTTTCCACACACAAAAAACTCAGAGAGATAAACTATGAAAATATTAACTTTCACAATAGCATCTAAAAAATGGAATACTTAGGAGTCACAAGTGAGAATGTGAAAGACCTATGTGCTGAAAATTATTACTACTCTTAAAAAGGAGATGGAAAAGGGTAATAGAAAATGGAAGAAATTCCTTGGCCTTAGGAAGAAACAACATTGTGAAAATGGCCTTACTCCCAAAACTATGATACAGATTTATTGCAATCCCAATCAAAATACCATAAACATACTTCATAGATCTAGATAAAACACTCCTAAGATTCATTTGATAATATAAGAAATCTAGAATAGCAATGGCAATTCTAGACAACAAAGACAAGGCAGGAGGCATCTAAATTGCTGACTTGAATCTATACTACAATGCCACAATGAAAATATTATCATAGTACTGGTAAAGAAATAAACCTGATCAGTAGAACAGATTAGAAGATGCAAACACAACTACCAAAACCCTCAGCCATTTGATGTTTGACCAAGGTGCTAAGCATGCTCACTGAAAGGACAGCCTCTTTAATGAGTGTCCTTGAAAAAATTGGCTCTCCACATGCCAAAGACTGAAACTAGACACATGCTTATCATCATGTACAAAACTAAAGTCAAAATGGATAAACTATCTAAATATTAAAACGGAATAAGAAATCTACTGGAAGACAAGATAGGAAGAAGTCTTGGAGACATAGGGATAAGCAGAGTATTCATGAACAAAATAAAAACTTCATAGGAAATACTTCAAAAAATCAACAACTGGGATCTCATATTATTGAAAAGTTTCTGTACTTTGAAAGAAATCACCAACAGGGTGAAAAGAAAACCCACAGAATGGGGAAGAATTTTACCCAGCAACTCCTCAGACAAATGACTTATATCCAGAACATATAAAGAATTATATTAAGGCTCTAAATTCAAAGCCCCTCTAAAAATGGGCTTCTGAGATGAATACACAGTTCTCAAATGAAGATACACAAGTGGCACATAAATACATGCAGAAATGTTCACTATCACTGGTCACTCAAGACATGCACAGTAAAACAGCCCTGAGATCTCATCTCACTCCATAAAGAATAGCTGCCATCCACAAAGCAACTGATAACAAATATTGGCTAGGATGTGGGGAAAAATGAACACTGCTCCACTGTATGTGGGCATGTAGATTGGTGTAGTCACTGTGGAAATCCGAATGGAGATTTCTCAGACGACTAGAATTGGAAGTTCCATTCAATCTAGCTACTCCAAGCCTGAGTATTTTCCCAGAAAAAATGAAAAGTTCACAGCACAGTGATATATGTGCACCATTGTTCAGAGCAGCACAATTTGTAATAGCTAAATCTTGGTAACAACCAAAATGCCCATCAAACACAGAGTGGATGAAAATGATGTGGTATTCATACTAATCAGCTATAAAAAAGGATGATCTCGAGACATTCACAGGTAAATGGAGACAACTTGCCTCTATCCTTATAAGTAAAATAAATAAAAATCATATTTATAAAAATCACATTGTGTCTCTAGTGTGAAATGTATTTAAAAATATAGGAGTAATAAAACCCCAAATGTGTAATTGCTACTGTAAAGCAGACAGGAAAAGAAAATGCTCTAAATGATATAACTGCAGGTATGGTTAAGTGTGTAGGATTGATAACCATATTACTAAGTTTTTCTTGGATCATTGGGCAGAACAGTTTGCAGTCTGCTTTTGAATGTCTACTTTGAACGTTTTAATTTTGTAACTTAAACAACTATTTCTAAGACAATGAACTGTAATTTATCAACTAGTATTTAATGTTTAGTTTTTTTCTGAAATTCTGCATTATTTTTACCCTTTGATTGGTTCTTTAATTTTCTCTTCAAATACAATTTTAAATAAATAAACAAAAAAAATTTACTAGCAAAGAAAATCCTAGAAAAGCCCACTGCAGAATTCCACCAAAAATGGAAAGGAGACTTAATGCTGACATTCCTCAAACTCTTCAATGAACTTGAAAGGGAAGCGATTCTCCCTAACTCATTTGTGGAAGCGAGTATTACTCTAAAACCAAAACCACAGAAAGACCACCCAAAAAAAGAGAACTACAGGTCAACCTTCCTGATGAACATGCATGCAAAAATTTCTCAATAAAATACTGAGAAACAGAATAAAGGTAGACCCATGCCTATTACCATGTACTAAAGTCAAAATGGAAAACGTATCTCAATATTAAAACAAAAAATAAAACTGAATTTTCTGAAAGACAAAGTAGGTAGAAATCTTGAAGAGTTAAGTGGTAGGGTAGATAGAGAATTCATGAACAAAAATCAAACTGCACGGGATGCTTCCCAGAATCAAAAACTGGATTCTTGTCTTATTAAAAAGTTTTTTGTGTTGAAAGAAATCTTCAGCAGAGTAAAGAGGAAACCCATGAGTTTTGAAATATCTTAGTCAACTGTCTCTCAAAGAACATCAGTCCAGGACATATAAAGAATTTTAAAATTTCAGTCCCCTGATATTCAAATACCCTATCCAAAAATGGGCATCTGAGATGAATACACAGTTGTCTAATAAAGAAATACAAATGGCAAATAAATACATGAAAAAATGTTCATCATCATTTTTGTTAGACTAATGCACATTCAAACCACATTGAGGTTGCATATCACTCCAGAAACAATGGCAAGGATCAAGAAAACTACAAACAACAAATCCTGGAGAGTCTGTGGGTAAAAGCTGCAGGAGAGTGGTACACCCATTATGGGTTTCAGTCTAGAGGTCCCCCTAAAAGCTGTGGTTAGAAGTCCCATTTTACCCAAATATTCCACTTCTGGGCACCTTTCCAGAAGAAGTGAAAACATCAGGTCGCACTGATATGTGTGCACCCATGTTTATAGCAGCACAATCTGCGTTAGCCAGATCTTGGAAACAACCTGAATGCCAATCAACTGAGGAATGGATAAAAAAGATGTGGTACTTTTATACAAGGAGTACTACTCAGCTATAAAGAATGATCACATTGAGATATTTATAGGTAAACGAATGGAATTTGACACAATACTCACATGAAACAAATCAAACTCACATGTGTAAATACTGTACTATCTCCCTAGTGTGAGAGAGGATTAGAGTATAAAAGATACAAAATCCTCAATAAATAAATTGATGGAGAAAGTATCTACTCTAAGCAGAAAAAAGAGTATCTCAGAGAAAAGGAGGAAAAAGAAATGGGAAGGTAAAGTAAAAAATATAAATTTGTATAAACACACAGGATAGCTAAGATGATTGTGATAAAAATTCTAGTAGTTCTTTGAACAAAACATTTAACATTAATAGGAATGGAACAATTAGGCATGTTTGGGTCTGGTGATCTGAGGAACTCTTGTGAAGATCACAATACAAAGTAACAACCCTGATTATGCTCCTGTCACTTTGATGTGCAGGCCTATATCATCATTGTTTTGGGCACTTACTATCATCATTTAATTGCATTTTTGTTTCTTTATTTGCTTGTAATTTGTTTTGTTTTGATTTTCCTGCTAACAGAGAAAGGATAGTTGTACATCTAGAGGCTGATAGATGTCTAGAATTTCTCCTAAACTGTTTAAGAGAATCAATTATATTTTGCAAGAAAGGATGAATTGATACTGCAGAAAAATAGACGTGATGAAATCCAATGCTGACACAATACCATCATGCTGTGAAATCCAGTAAAGCTTTTGTTCTTTGTTCAGAGTGCTTTTAGTCTGTTTTCTGTTATTGAATTTCAACATAGGTGAAGGGATGGACAGCTCTATTTTGAAGAGAATAAGAGACATTATGGCAGTTATTGTTGATTTTCTGTTGTCTGGTTTTGAAGGCCTGTAATAACTAGATTACTCTTTTTCTATACGTTTTATACTACATTATTTTGTATGAATACATTGTGATTGAAGATCTGGACAACAATTTATAATGAAACAAGAGACATGCTAGCCATGGTAGATCTCCTACTGTCTTGCATTGAAATCTATGTCACTTACATTGTTTTCTTCTGATCTGCTTTGTTCTGTTTTGTTATGTTTTCTATTTCCATTTTTCAAAGAAAAGAACAATAATAATAATTAATAATAATTATAATAATAATAATAATAATAATAATAATAATAAATTGTGGTGTATATGTACAATGGTATATTATTTGGCCATTAAGAGAACCAAATCACGTTTTTGCAAAAATGATGAAACTGAAGGTGATCAAGTTAAATGAAAATATACATTACAGAAAGACAAATATTGTATGTTTTCCCTAATATATGGAATGTAAAACATGACATGAAAGGAGTGGGAAGACTATTATTTGACCACAGACAAGAAAGAAAGAGGAGGAAGAGAAAGTTTTAATCAAGGTACTATTTTGAATGGAAAAAGTTATTAAGTGTGTCATTAAGTTATTATGATGCTCACATGAATTTATTGAGGTAACAATGTATCCAGTACACTTCATTAAGTGAAAAAGCAGCATGCAAAATCCTATACAGGAACATGATAAATTGTTTTATTTTCAAAAATGTATTAATATAGAAATATGAAATCTTTGAGTATGGTATTCACTAACTGTTTAATGACTCTGAAAAGGAGATGCCTAACACATTTTCTTTTTGGTTAAAAGTATTTCTGACCTGTGCCATTAGAAAATGTTTTAAGAAGAAGGAGACAAAATGTGATGTTTTTTGATGTGATTGTAGCAATGTTTCATAGAGCATAGCTATCCCAAAACATGATGCTGTGCAACTTAAGTAAATTTGATTTTTTCAATTATACTCAACAAAATGAATTAAAGTGAGTATATCTTCCAAAGGGATTAAACGGATATTCCTCATGGAAGGACTGTACATGTCCTTCAAATGCTATTTTCTTAAAAATCTGTACTATCGGTTACTTTTCCACCAATACTCGTATTCTGTGTGTATTTGTATTTTCATTCTACTTTTAACTTTTGCAATGTATTAAACATAACATGTGTTTATATTTTGCTTTTATCCCCACTCTGATTATCCTAGACTTTCACTGATTTATGAATTATTCTGAATGATGATTTATATAGTTATTGATATGATTATTTTTACATGCACTCTTACTTTACTTATATCAACTGTTCTATAAATCTTGACTGGCTTGTTTGTTCCTTTGGGCTTATGTTTGTTTTAAAGACCCTTTTTAATATTACAGCAAATGCTTCAATTTTTAAAAGCAATTTTAAGTTTATAGAAAACTGGAGATGTAAATGCAGAGATTTCCCCCAAATCCATGTTCCCACACATGTGCAATCTCCCTCATTACCAAGATTTTCCCCTGGTGCAACATTTGTGACAATTGACAGTAATACAGTACAGTAATTCTACTATTGGGAGAACATCCTGCAAACTGAAATGAAAGTGCGGGCACAGGAGCACACACACACACAACACTGCACACGGCATACACTGAGCTCTCAGCATAAAGATTATAGTTTTAATACTGCTTAACATTATCAGAAATTAGAAAAAGTTTGAATAATAACAAATTAGGAAGATAGAGCCATGATGTATCCACATAATATAATATTAAAAACGCCAGGCAGTATTTTTAGGAGCCCTAGCTCCAAACTCCTTAACAGTTCCTCAGTTGCCTCTCAACAAGCTTACAAGCTTCTAGGTGGGTTGAGGCTATTTACAAGTCACCCACGAACTGGAGGAGCACTATCTCACAGTGTTCTTTCCAAAATTCCAAAAGATCTCTTGCTAATGCCTCATCAAAAAGAGGGGAAGGGTTCTTGTAACCTATAGGTAAATGTGTCCAGATCAGCTGTTCTTTTACCCCTGTATCTGGGTCAGTACATTCGAAGGCAAAAAGGGGTTGACCCACCAGAGTAAGAGGCAAAGTGAAGAAATCATCTTTCAGGTCCAGAACAGAGTACCAGGTGTTTTCAGAATTTGGCACTGTTGGGTATAGACTCAGAATTCGTCTATTAACCTCTCTGAGATCAAGTACAGGGTGATAGTCATTTGTCCCTGGCTTCTGAACTGGAAGCAAGGGCATGTTCCAGGGAGAGACACAAGGAATGTGAATATCATTGTCTCTTAGCCTCTGTATATGGACTTTAATCCCTTTCCGGGCCTCCAGGCTTATTGGGTATTGCCACAAGCAGATGGGGCATGCTTGGGGTAAGAGTTCCACCACAAGGGGACCCTGGGTAATTGCTAGCCCTGGAAGATTGTTTTTTGCCCAGACTTTTGGAAATTCTTGTTTCTATTTACTTAACAGTTTTAACTTTAAGTCAGTTTGTGACAACTCAGGTACATGGGACAAATTTTCCAGTAGACAGTAATTATTTCCTGTTTTAAAAGACCTTTTGTGCTATATCTATTAACTGGATGAGGGGCATTTTCTCAAAACTCTCAAACCTTTGTAATTTTTGTCTAACATGTGGAGCCGGCTGAGTTGCAAAGAGAACAACTGACAATACTAGGGTAACCTCCTTACCTCTGTTTGTCCAATCGGGGTGGGACAAAAGGAAAGCATGGTTTTGGCATTCCAGATCAGGGAGGAGGCTTCATCTAGATGGCAAACCACCATTTGTCCAAGGGTGCCACGTGGCAGGCCATCATTTTACTGAAATTACACACTTAACAAAAAGAGGCTTTTTCATAGGTAACAAAATTATGCCATATAATCTCCCAGATGTTCATAGCACATGCAAGAACTTATATCTTATCTCTATTATCACCTATAATCTCATTTTAATGGAAACATTTTGCAACAAAGTTTTACCAATCTTATAAATAAATCTACCAAAACTGATCTAATACTGTCAAATTTTGAACACATTTACTTCTTGTCAAACCTGTTATTTTCATTACTATAAACCAAGACAAATAAAATTCACATCATCTCAAGCTTTCTATAACTTACAAAATACTCCCAAGTTTTATCTTCTTTCACATTCTGGCACAGCCAGATATTTTTACTTGAAGACAAACCACTTTCTTTGTCCCTTTTTTTTACTATTACCAGTCAATTATCTTTCCTCTTGCTTCTCAGACAACATTAAAACTCTCAACAAAACACTTGAAGTCACCTTTTAGTAGTTTAAAACATATTTAATTATTTTATGTCTTTCTACCACATTAAAATGCTGTATTTTTTAAAAAATGTAACCTTTTAACTGGCTCAATTACAGTATGACCTGGTTTTTACATGGTAAAGTTGATATGATCCTTAAAAACCATAAATATACACATATATGTGCACATATGTTTACATTTTAACCAGAAAGAAAAATACTCCTTTTAAAAGGCATGCCACTGTTGCAAGCAATCAATTGAGGACTACAATATTAAACAAGGCACCACAACATTAAAGATGCAAACAAGGGGCTGGGGATTTAGCTCAATGGCATAAGCACCTGCCTTTAAGCAGGCGGTCTGAGTTTGATCCTTGGTACAGATAAAAAAGGACAAAAAAAAAAGATTAAAAAAAAGACACAAACAAAGGATGCTTTTTGCACAGTTTGGTGAGTTAAAGAAAATAATGTATTTTTAATATGAACCTTGCATCTAATAAGCCATTCAGATCCTGCAACAGAAATGGATAGCAAGCCCCTAAGTTAGTAACAAATTTAAACAGGCAAACAATTCTAACATACAAAAAAACTGCACATCAATATCTAAATCCCTTTGTCCATTATGGTCTCATAGAAGTGGTTCCTAGGAGAGAATGTTCTGTTAGATTTGGGGTAACCAAAATGAGAACAATTAGAACAAAAGGACCCACAAACAGACGTACAAGACAAGACAAGCTGCAGCAAAATGGCCTTTGCTTAAAAATTAGTCAAATTTTGGGATCTGGAGGAATTAACAAATTAATGAACAGAGAGGTTCCCCACCATGGGGAAGAGTCAGAAATGGAAGAAAGTTCTTCCCAAAACCAAAAACCAATTGACTCTGTCTTCGCCCCCCAAATGGAGGGTGTCCCCTTCCCAATGGAGCGATTCTGCACTCGGGGCAGAGTCACAAAGGGATGGAATTCATTCGAATAACCAATTGACTCTGTCCTTGGGAGGTTCTCACTCGCAAATTGAGGGCATCCCCTCAACATTTCAAATTGACCACAGCCCAAACAAACCCTCCAGAGTACTTACTTTCAAATGTTCAGAAATGAATCTAGGGTCTTGCTCCCATCCAGGGCGGCCCCCAAATGTAATAACTCAGACACCAGTGTATAATAAAAGGAAGCAAGAGACTGAAATTTGGGAAGCAAAGGCTTTATTTCCAGGCCTGGTAATGAGTCTCCGGGAGCTAATTTGGAGACTGTGTGCCAGAGACTGAAGGGAGGACTTTAAAAAGAGGCTGGAGGAAAAGGGCAGGGGGACAAAGAAACCTGCAGAGCCATTAAACTTGTTGACCCAAATCTGGAAACTGTATAGTTGTCCACTTAGTTCTGACAACCTTGGGAGCTTCTGGTGCCTTCTGAGTTACTCCCATCTGGCAGATAAGAATTACCTGCAAAACATATGCAGAAGCAAGTATAAAGCTAATTATCTCAGGACAGCTAGTTAACACTAACAGGTGGGAAGGGGTCAAATGATATAAGAAGCTAAAACTTAATCCTTCACAATGATTTGGAACTTAACCCTTTTGGTGCATTAGGGTTAAGCCACAATATTTTCCTGTAATTTCCTGCAAGCTAAGGCACATTTTATGACAGACCACCACCGGGTCAGGAAGAGGTCACTAGAAACCCAAAATCTTTATGGCCTAGCCTAGATAGATAGGTAAGGGAAGAGGGGAGGCAATAAGGTGCCATACAGAATGGAAAAAATGGCAGTTATGTTTTTCTCTCTTTCTGGGGAGGGGGATCAAGGTCAGGTAAAGGGTTATGCTAATAAGCATATCTCCCTGCACACAGGCAAGTTACTTCAAAGAAGTTTTAATTAGAGCACCATCCTAGTTTTCTTTATCTCTTTAGGGGAGAATAGAGGCAGCAAACAGTGATTAACAACCCTTGTTAGGTTGTTTTAGCACAACTTCTGTTGTTTTTAGAGGGCAACAATGGTTAACATATCAATTCGGTAAGGTTTTACAATTCCGTACAGAGAAGAGCATTGATTCATATATCAATTAGGTAATCCAAAGACATAAGAAGGAAAACACATACAGTAAGCCCGTGTTACAGGTTTTGTTATAATACACATATAACAAAGCTATTTTCTTAGAGTACTGCAAGGAGCATTGTCACATTTTAAGTTAGTACAGCAAATAGGAAATTAGTAAGACTGGGTAGAACTTCTAGGCAAAAGGTTTCCAAATGCATACGCACTGTGAGATGCAGGCATACAAGGAGAAAAACCAAAAAAAAAAGAGCAGTCACATTTTATGGTTTACCTAAAAGTGTAGTGTAAACTCAAACACGGAAGTCACACCATGTACCATACATATTTAAAAGAACATTAGATTCAAAGAAGCTCACGTAGCACCAGAAAATTGAACAACAGCCCGAACCCACAAACCATAATGGTTAATACTACATATTTGCTTTCCAAGCCCACAGTTACCCATGAAATTCAGACAGTGTTTAATGTACAGACCACACTTGTGCTATGAGACAAACTGTTGACACTGTATCCATGTTTTTAGGCTGTTCTTGGCTCAAGTATAGTGAGCAATCTTTCTCTGTCATCCTAATGCCAACTGGAGGGTTGTCTAGTTACGCTTGTCCACAAGGACCCCTCATCCAATATACTCACAAACAACCAGTATAAAACTCATTTTCACATTGGGATAATGTCATCTTTTAGGTACCTGCCACCTGCCTTCTTTTTGTTCATGGAGAATATGGTAGCAGAATATCTTAATGATCCAGGTCATCTTCATAATCAGGGTGAAGCAGCTGACTTCAAAAATTCTGAGTGAAAAAATGTCTCCTGCAACACAGGTGTTCCAGGCTATGATTGAAAAGGTAAAAATGAAGACATACAAGAAACAAAACCATATAGAATGATGTACATGAACACACAGAAATAAAAATCTAGATGTACTTTCTGCATAAGTAACCACACACAAAAACATATATTTAATATGCATATAGGTATGGCAATGTATATGAAAATGTATAGAAACACAGAGAGAAGTATTGCATATAGAAAGTTAGAGATAGATAGAGATTCACATAGCCGTGTTGAGAATCACATTTCCCATTGTAACTGACATTATAGTTAAAAATATTTTAAAGGCCTTTTATGTAGCCTATATTGTCTCTGTCAAATTAGATCATGAAATCCAGAAATAGGCAATTGATCCATGTAACTGAAACAAAGTCCAGAATTCTAAAGTTCAGACTCTTTCAACTGACAGATAAACTCAGAGCCCCATTGAAACCTTTCTAGTGATCTTTCTCCCCAAAACCCACTGGAAACTGCCAGCATTCTAAGATATACTCCTGCCTCTATTGCAAGAACTTCCTGAAAAGAAAATATCTAGACTTACTAGAGTGACCATTCAAAACACAATTCTATTTATGAAATCACTTCCTTATGCTGACCTGAAATCTGTACAGTGTTGGTTTGACGAATTCTAAGAGTGATAGACAGTTTTCAGAATAGTAAGCATGCATCTTCGGTGTGTGTTTTGTGTTTGTGTGAGGTTTTTTTGTTTTTTTTTTTTTTTTTTTTTTGTGTGTGTGTGTGTGTGCATGAAATTCTCAGCAACCATTTGACTATTGGTACATCACTTAATATCTCTGACTGCTTCATCTTAGAATGTGTAAATGTAAGTCCAGTGCAGGATATGAAAACTGCAGTTGGATAAACTAAATAAATCCCTGCTAAAACACGGTAAAGTATGGATTAATAATGATGCCTTTTATTTTTTTGTTTGTTTCATACATTCTGCTACTAAGTAATAGTCACACATTATTTCAGGATTGCTATGATGTACCTTTACCTTACTTCTTCAGATTTTTATGGTTGAGCTAGCAGTTGACAGTGCCATAAATATCCTTCCTTCAGAAACATTTTACAGTACCCAGGCTGGGAAACCTCTCACAACTAACTAATTCCTGTTCATTTAACCCATTATAAAATATAGGGAAAAATAAAGCCCTCGTCTTACTGATTCTGTGATGACTAGAGCAACAGTGAGATTTCTGGAGAGAAAGAACCTAACACAACAATGTGAACTGATACCAGTCCCTCTAATTCCAGTTCCCATTATGTCCTCAGGAGATCTTAAGGACCACTTACGATCTGTGCATATGTAGTTAAGAACTCATACCTGCAAATTCAGAGTCTTAACATGACACAAAAAGCAAGTAGCACATTGTCATAAAAAAACCCTTCATTATAAGTAATCCTTTTAAATGTAAATAGTTTAAACTTTCCAAAGATTTAAAGAATGATTTTAGAAACATGATCCAGCCATGCAATATTCAAAATAGACAAGTGCAGAGAGAAAAAAATTAGCATTGCAGTGAGCAGGACGAAGAGGTAAAGGTTAATGGGGAGCAGTCATTTTATATTTATACAAAGTTCAAGGTGCTAGAAATATTTTGAATTTTGAAATGCACATTTTGAATGCCATAAATTCTACTGAATTGTATGCGTATAAATAGTTACACATGTAACTTGTTAACTTCCCCTCAGTTTTAAAAATGAGACAAAAATGTGTTTATCATCATCCCTTGTTAAATTTTTCAATGCAAATATAACATGACAAAAGTATTAGATCATACTTCAAAACGTTAAAGGTAACTATTAACCAGTGAAGAAAATCAGGTAATTTTTTATGTAACTGAGCCAAGTGCTGGAAGAGTTTAATAATTTAAACTTTA
This sequence comes from Cavia porcellus, assembly GCF_034190915.1. Lineage (NCBI taxonomy): Eukaryota > Metazoa > Chordata > Mammalia > Rodentia > Caviidae > Cavia > Cavia porcellus. Next base: position 20,840,701 of record NW_026947484.1, on the reverse strand, counting down.
TGTTTATTTTTTAGTGTACAACTTTAGACATTTATTGTATATTAATTTTTTTAATAAGACTATGAAAAAATTATTAAGGTAATACTGAGTAATTGGATATTTTAAATGTGTTTAAAATGTTTACATTGTAAGATTAATTATGAATGAGTACAATAGGAAGTAAATTGCAGTGTATATGCAGCATTGCCCTGAGTTAACGTGCTCACCGCATAAGTTTAACGGGCTGTATATGTGACTATAGAAATCAGTACAGCGATTCCTCAGAAAACTAAAAGTTCTATTCAGCCCAGTCGCCTCCCTTCTAAAGATAGCAGTTTCCCTATCTTCCTAAAAGAATGAGAAATGCTATTACAGTAATATACTCATATCCATGTTCATAGTAGCACAATTCATAGCAGCTATAACTTAGAAGCACACTGTCTGTCCAGGATTAGATGAATTTTTAAAAACATGGCATTGAACACAAAGGAGTACTGCTCTTCTATAAGCAGGACAAACATGAGTCATTTGTAGAAAACGGTTGTACTTATGAACATGGTGTTAAGTAATCAATCAACACAACATTAAATATCACATGGTTTCTCTTTTATAAGAAACCTAAAGTATAATTAAAGATCCAAATAAAAGATACATAACAAGAAACAGTGATAGATTTTTTTCAGATAAGAAGAGGACTAAGAGTTGTAAGGAGGGGAAAGAGAAGAGACAAGAAGAGGACAAGAAGAAATAAAATGCATTACATAAAAAATTCTCACAATAAGTATAATCATTATGTAACACAAATATGTATAATAAAATTTTCAATGGTCGGGGGGAGATAGACAAATGCATGCTATTTTTCCTTCCTGCTCTCTAAATATTCTTAATGAATATGTATTATAATTACAGTAAGAAAGAAAATTTTGCCTTCTAATTATTTAGTACTGGGAAAGTTCAGTTAAAAACAAGCTGAACTTTGATAAATTGTGATGGTCCTCTATTGAGAAGGAAGATACACCAGAATGTTTTCTTCTCAAGTGTAATACTCCTAATAGAAAAACATGTAAAACATGAACAGGAAACTGAAATTACTAAATCAAATTGTTCAGACCTACAGTTGCGCCTTGAGCAACAGGGTTGCAGTGGATTCAGGCTGGCAGGCTTCAAAACAGAAAAACTATGGCAGAAGGATTTCATAGAGCAAGGCAATTCTCAATTCCTATAGAATGGGAAGAAGAGAAAAGAAAAAGAGCCCTAAATACAAGGGACCAGTATCCTAATATACACACCAAGACAACTCCATATTTTAGTTCTGGTGTTTCTACTGGGATCTACAACAGCACAACCAATGCAAAGGGAGTAACCTATGTCAAGACATAGACTGAATAGCAAGGACCCACAGCAATTTGCTAATTTAGACTAAAAATGCCAAGTGCAGACATTTTGTTTAAAAAATATTGAGAAGAGAGGCCTACTCTGTCACACTCAATGTTTACAATTAAATAAGAAATGTTTAGGATTCCCATAGAAGGAGGCTATGATGATATCAGAGGCACCAGATTGATTGAGTGGATGCTGGCCACACTTTGGTATTCCTAAGTACATTGCTCCACTGTGGCTTTCCTGAAATTGGGTTACTGGGTTTCTGTCTCTTTCATCAGATGGGCAGCTAACTCTCCAGCATGCTTGCTCCTAGCACAAGAGATGGTCACAATACTCAAATGCTTCGAAAACTACCCTGATGAAACCTGGCATTGATAATTCTGTCACTGGGAACCCAGGTTTATGAGAATGTCCTGGCCAATACCACATCCTGCAGACCCACCTTGCTCGCCTGGGTTTCTGGTGAGGACAGGAACACATGATTTGATCTGACTCATCAGCTGTGGTCATTGTATGGGTCTCATACACTTGAAAGGTTTCATGATGATAGGAGACAGTGGCAGCAGTGTGTTGTTTTAGAAAGCTGCTCATGGTAAAGCACCACAAAACCAGTGTCAAACATGTGCTCACTGAGCGAACCCCTCCCCTTTCCTCTGCTGGGGATAAAAGACAACATGGAAAAATCTTCAGAAGCTCTGACTTGGAGTCGCTTCTTGCTTCTTGGGAAGATGCAGCTGCTCCTGCTCCTGTTGGCCTTTTTTCTGCTCCCCAGAGCAGAGGCAGGTGAGTAACCATCTCCACCCTCTAGAGGTCCAATCTTATTGCACAGAGACGGTAAATCTCCTGTCCCTATGCAATACAGCCAGAGTCTTCTGTCTGCCAGCATTGCTCTGAAACTGAACTCCAATACGTCCAGAGGGAACCAGGTAGGACACTGAATAAGCTACTGGAGTTTGATTTCAAGAAGAGTCAGTGGATACTGTACCCTCAGTAAGCCTCAGCTTGCACATCTAGAGAGTCTTTCTTCAAAGTTCATGCAGGTGAGAAGTAAAAAGGAGAAGTTCTCAAGCAATCCTTAACAGGGCAGAATAGGCAAGTCATCACAGTAAGGGGAGGGGAAAGGCTTTGCATTCATCAACTGCCTAGCAGAGATGCCCAGAGCTCCCCATAATGGATGGAATTTCTATCCTCAGAACACTGTTTCTACCTCTCCTCACTCCTACTAACTTTCTCTAGCTCTACTTTCCTTCTCCGGACTTCAGTGCCCCCTCTGTTTTCCAGGAGGAGCCACAGAGGCAGACTCACACTTCTTTGCTTTCCAGAATTCCATCTGCACTGCTCTACTAACCAGACACTAACTGCAGCGGTTCCTTCATGCTGCCCGGGAACAGTTCTGAGACACCCTCCACAGGTCAGGTCCTAGGAAAGAGGATAAGACCACATCTACATTACACCTAGAGCCCTGCCAGGAGGAAGCATCACCATCCTAGACACCACAGGAATCAGAAAGGTTTTATTTACTCAAGCAAAGTAAAAAGTTAGCACAGGAATGATGAAAAGCCTCAGAGGTTTTATTTTCCCCTGATACATATAGTCATCTCCAATCAAACAGAGTAAAAGTATTTGTAGAACAAGACTCAATTTCCTACATTTTGGAAAACAAGATCAGGCATCTTCCTCTAGGTTCTGTCCACTTCAAGAAATTGCAGGCTCCCAAATGCCCAACTGTTCACAGACTGTAAGTAGATACTTGTTAAAGGACTCAGTGGCTGTACCCAGTCTTCTTCTTGTATTCAGGAGAGATCATCGGGGGACATGAAGCCAAACCCCACTCCCGCCCCTACATGGCTTATCTTATGATCAGGCGTGAGAAATCTTGGAAAAATTGTGGTGGCTTCCTGATTCAAGAGGACTTTGTACTGACAGCTGCTCACTGTTTACAGGGGTGAGAAAGGAAAAAGGGTCCACAGTCTATAGGATACACTTCTCAGTGCCTTTTTTCTGGGGAGCTTGCTGAGCTCATGGACATAAACATGAGGAGGTGTGGTAAGAATGAGAAAGGGTCATCATATCCCAAAGGGAGAGAAGCAAGTTGGCACCAAAGAATTACTGATATAAGGAAAACCAGGGCAATCAAGCCTGATTACATGTAGACCCAGGACCATACTTTGGCATAACCATACATAGAAAAGCAGTTTTATGTCATTTCCTGGAGGCACTGACCATTGAGCACCTCTGGTGCCCAAGGTGCCCTCCCTCAGTACTCAGAAGGAGGGACTACCATTCAGGTAGGTTGCCCTCTGTCATCTACAGCTATACCCTGTTTCAGCTGTGGCCTGCTTTTACAGATCCTGGGTTGTATCTTTTGTCCCTCCCCATGCGCCAATCCACTTGTCTCTGTGTACAGCCAAATAGAGGTCACCTTGGGGGCCCACAACATAGAGGAACAAGAGGACACCCAGCAGGTCATCTGTGTACAAAAAGCACTTCCCCACCCAGACTATAATAGGAAAATGGGCATCAATGACATCATGCTGCTAAAGGTAAGGCACATGTCCTTGTCACTCTTGCTCTCCTCAAGAATGGTTGCCACTTCCTCTGTCACCCTGCCCCTGCCCTCTTTGCCATCATGTCCATCACATTATGCATACCCAGGAGCATACACTGAACTGGACTTCCTTACTTATTTTCCACCAGCTGGAGAAAAAGGCCAAGCTGACTAAAGCTGTGCAGCTTCTCACCCTGCCCAAGGGCAGGAACCAGGTGAATCCAGGTACCCAGTGCCAGGTGGCTGGATGGGGAGATTTGACTCCAGAGGTAACATACTCAAGAACACTGCAGGAAGTGGAGATGATAGTGCTGAAGGACGAGAAGTGTGAGGAGCGCTTTAAAAATTATGATCCTGCCACTCAGATTTGTATGGGAGACCCAAAAATTAAAAATACTTCGATTACGGTAAGACAAGGCATCTGTCACAATTGGGTTTAGGGGAAAGAGTGTTTGGGACAGATCTAGTACCAGGAGACTCAAGCATCATGGATTCCTTCACCCCATAGGCTGTTATGTTTCTCCCAGAAAAGAGAAGAAGGGAGCAGCCTGAGCTTGGAGGTGCTAAAGCTGCTACCACTTTACTAAGGGGCCTCTGGTGAAGGAAACCCCACTGGAAGCCTCAGTTTGCAACACATGACATGAGCTCATGGCACAGGCATGAGAAAAAATTTTCCCTGGTGTGCAGGAATTTTAAACTCCTCTGAGAGGGAAGCCCTCATTGTCAATGAGCTCATCATCTGTGCTCATTGTCAGACTTGGTCATCAGCCTCCCTGGCCTGTAATCAATGGTCCTCACTACTCTACAGGGGTGAGGTCCAGACCTGGGGATGAAGACAAGGCTGGATCCAAGAGTGAAAATGTCCATAGTCAGAGCTCAGCAGCTAAGAGCCTGTAGTTCCCTCTAATCTCTCACAAGCAGACCTTACAAGCAGTACTGCATGAGAGGGCTTGGGATAATGAAAGTGAGAAGTAAAGTGGTGCCCTTGTTCACAGAGTCACTCCATTTACAGGGTGACTCCGGAGGCCCCCTGGTGTGTAATAATGTGGCACAGGGCATTGTCTCCTATGGAACAAAAAATGGAACAACACCATTTGTCTTTACCAAAGTCTCATGTTTTCTACGATGGATAAAGAAAACCATGAAACATAGCCAACAGCTCACAGCAAAGTAAATCCACTCTATCAGCAATCATCTTACCTGAATCTGCGTCTAGAATCACTCTAGAACAGATACCAGCAACTAAATAAATATTTCATCTCAGTGGAAGGCTAGTTTTTTGGTTGCTATCTTACTTTGGTTCATGGGGACCAACTCTGTGGTAAGCAGGACAGTGACACAATTCTGATGATTTCTGCCTCCTCCACTCCTTCTCCACTCAATACCTTTCAAAATCCCCTCTCAAAACTGTTACCAAGCTCCTCCTTATACACTTTAGCGTCTCTACAACCTCTCTTTTTGCAAGGGCTACAATTAAGCACCAACTGAAGAAAAAGGGACCGTGTTTCTTCCTAGGGCTCCAGTGGAACATGTGACTTCCTTTATGTCACATGTAGAGGGGAAGTGGATGATTTCATGGGTCCTGGAGTTCAGTCAGGCACCACTGAGGTCACAACTGAACCCCATGAGGCTCGGTAGAAGAAGGGTATTCCTGAGCAGGACATTTCTCTCCCATAGCTTTAGGGATACACATGGAATGCAGGGTAACCTGACTGACTCTTCACCTTCATCTGAAATTTTCTTCTCCATTCTGCTCTAAGATCAAGGCTTATCTTAGCTTACAGCCACTTGGCTGCCCATTTTTATCCCTCCAAGAATTGTCATTGTCTACCAACTACTCTCCTTCTGAGGCCACACTGATTTGATAATGTAACCTCTTCAAACCTCCCAATCCAGGACCAAAACCCATCTCTCTTCACAAGTTAATGAAACCTTTGTTCAGATCTGGGTGGTGGCCTTTATTCTGCTTTGCTATTGTTCTGACTGGACTTAGGATCCCCTTCGTGCCCCACAACTACATATACTGGTTTAACTCTTTATTCATGGCATGAGTTTCACTGGACTTGGTAGATTGAAATTTCTTTATTAGAATTCCAAGAGCCAATCCTGGCTTTACAAATATAATCTTCTCCTGACTGTGACAAAACTGGAATGGTTTCTGTATTTGTGCGTACAAAATGCTAGGCCAGATGCTGGGGATTAGCTCCTCTGCCAAGGCACCTGCCAAGCAATCAGAAGGCACTGAGTTCAGTCCTAAGTACAAAACGAAAAATAGTTTCAGGTCTTAGGTTCTATGATGAACATAATCATAGATCCCAGTGAAGCTGGTATGGTCACAGGCTTTCCAAATTGACGCCCTCTCCATCCTCCAGATTGCCCCATGAGGCCTGTGTGGAAAATTTGTGAAATAAAGTATCTTATTTATATTTCTTCTTACAGTTTCTATCAGCATTATCACATGATACATCAAAATTGTATGAGATTTAAAAATGAACTTAGTCACACACTTTTCAGACAGGAAGTTGCTAAATGATTCAAAAGAGGGCCCATAGGTGATAAGATAATGAGACAGGCTTATTTTCATTTGTTTTAAAAGAAATAGATATACATGTTTTCATACAAAATCCAATTACAGGAAACACACATATCCAGTCCAACTGCTGGGTACCATAATCCCTGTCAGTACTACAGGGCCCTCCTCTGAAGAATCAAACTTGAGTCCTGGAGGCCACCCCAAAAGAAAATGGGGAAATATCTGTAATATTTAGGTCATCATGGTTACTGATACATCCATTATATCTAATATTATACAAGCTTCGCTTTGTTGAGAAGCTCATAGCTTAGAGAGCACAAAGTGCAAGGCATTTTGTCCTTTTGGTGATGTGTTTACCTTGCTGAACATTCTCTTCACCTGGAACTGCACAGTCAGGTCACTAATACTACACAGTGCCTGGCAGAATTCGGCTCAATCTTAATGCGTCTATGTCGCAAATACACAAAATACTACATTGTTTTGTGGAAAAGAGTTAAATATCACTCTGAGATCATGTAATTCTCAAAGGCATGCCTTCTCCCATCTAGTTTACAAAGCATGCTACGTCACAGTCTCATGATTGTCTTATTTAGCTTTACAAGGGAAAATCAGCTTCTGACTTGAGACTGACCAAAATTCCTGCAGCTAACACCTACTGAAGATCTGGCTCCTTCCTCAGGGAAAAAAATGAAAATCCACAAAGCAAAAAATCAAAAAACAATATTTAAAATGTTTCCCAGTCATATACATGAATACTTCTGGGTTCTATTTACTTTGGGGAAATGGGTTTGTAGTTTAAACTCCTTTGAAATGGATAACTGTAGATTGTTCCCAATACTACTCTAAAAGAAGAGAAAGAAACAGAGGCCCAAGAAAAGAGAGTGATGACCAAATGTAATGCAAAAGTTAGGAGACAGCTTGGACTGAGGCAGGTTCCCCAACAATCTCCCTACCAGCAGCCCTGGTCTTCTAACTCTCAGTTTATGTTTTGGCTCGATCTCCATAATCTTGAACTTTGCTGGTCTATTGGTCTTACTTCCTGAATAACAAGGCCACTGTCATCTGTTTACATCCGCCATGATGATAGGTGGATCATTGATCCTGATATCTAAGGGAAGATAGGATTCCCTGAATTGACCCTTAGTGACAGTGAATTAAAGTCAATGTAAGGCAGTCACTGGGGTATCCTGACTTCACCAGGTTACCTTGCTAGGACAACTGAGTTGAGATCTACCAATTTGTGACTTTTATTATCTGCAAGGAAAAGGAATGTAAGTTTGCATTTTGACATAGATGTGAACTGTTACCTCCATTTTCCTTGACATACTATCTAAGGTTTCTCATCTTCCTGTATCTACACGTGTAGTTTAGTAATAGCTATCTCCCACAATGGAGTTTTATATAACATATCTAAAGTAGCTGGTATATCCTCTCAAGCACACTAAGAAATGAATCCATATAAATTCCCATGGCTTTCACCAAGTACTATATTTTTCCATGCCAGGATTTACTCAATCAAATGATACTTAAAAATTATTTCAAAAATTCTTTTCTTGAAGCTATTTATGGTGTTCTAAGAGATGTTATGGTATATATATACAATTTGGAATGATTGAGTAAGGCTCATCAACATAGCCAACAATTTAATAATTCTGATACTTAATACTCAGAGCATCTGAAATTTCCACTTAGCAATTCTGAAATATACACTACTATGTGAGATCAGTGTGATGTATACACACTACTAAGTATGTATACACACTACTGAGATTTCCAGAAACACAAGCATCTCTTCACTTTTGTGACTCAACAAATTACATGAAGTCATAGGAAATTTCTCCAGTAGAGATCAGCAAGAGAGCAGCCTCAACCCTAAAAAAGAGGAACAGTTAATAGATTCACAGACAACACTGAACAATTCCCAATGAGAATCAGGAGTGGAATGATCTAGGCTCCTGAACTCCAAAACCTGAGTGCTAACATTCATTCCACACATGTCCTCAGAGACTTTCAAGCCAGGACGAAGCTCCAGTTGACTGGCATCCCCTGTAAAAAAGGGAAATTGGGACGCTAAGACACACAGAGCCTCGCCTCATGATGATAGATACAGATGGGAGGTGTGTATTCACAAGCCAACAAGTGAGAACTACTGCTGATGGAATGGCCTTAGATCAAGAATATCCACCCAAAAGCTCTTGCATTCAGAGGTGAGCATTTGGAAGACTTTGAGGGAATCATGAAATGCTAAATAATGAACATCTAAGCAAATACCTTACTCATTGCAATAGAGTAAACAATGATTTATTATGATCCAGTGAATTTTGATTCCCAAACTTTTCTCCTTTAGAAAAAATCCAGACGGTTTGACATGGCTTATGTCTGTGGCCCCCAGGCTTCATGAGTTTGCACTGTGCACTAGCTTTGGTCTGGAACGTTCTCCTTTGTCTCACCCAGGAGTTTTCTAACCACAGATCCAATTCCATACCCAGACTCACAAATACAAAGCTGGCTGGACACATCCCAGGGTTTCAAAAGGATGGTGTTCTCAAATGATTTAGTACAAGTTAGACTCTCCACATAATTTCCTGCATTATCCAGAAATGAGATGTCCTCAGAAAAACATTAAAAAACAAAAATCAAGAACACATAAAGCAGTGAATGTGAAGCAAGAAAAGTAAGTATTTAAATCGTGTTACTCAAAACCAAAACAGGGCAGCTTAGACCAACAGCCTATTGGGGGCCTGTGTCACAGACCCAGTTGCACTTTCCAGTACCCACCCACCCCAGTCCCTGCCCTTAAGAGAATCTCAGGGTGCAGCTAGACTCAGAGGTGTTATGATGACTGCATCCACTTTTCCATTACACTGGCTCCACCTTAGATCTTTGCAGCTTCACTCTAATGATCTTTTCTACCTCTGCCTTGCTGGCTTCCCTTGTGGACCCTGCCTTGGGTACTACTCCCTCCTCCTAAAATTTTATGGCCCTCTGTGCCACCACAATACACTTGCACATCAAGCACTGATGAAACATTGATTAGACATCAGATATATACCCTAAAACAACTCTTGAGAACATAGAATGTGTTAGGCCTAGATCATCATGATTTTGGAGAATCGAACCTCATAATCATACAGGAAGACTGTTAGAAAGTGCCACCAATACAGAAATTTACAGAAGTTCAAAGAGTCTTGTAACATTCAGTGAGAAAACAGGAATGAAGGCAACTGCCCAGTGTCTTCAAAACTCTACAATCAGTCAACCCACTTTCAAGCATGTGTCCAATGTAAGAAGTAGAAGACCAGCACTACCCTGACTTTCTCAGAATATTTGAGATTTAGAAAATGTCTGGCTCCAGAGCATGCAGCCTGCAGACATACAATGAGTACCGTCTTCATGATATAGAGCACCCCATATCGCACCCTCACCCCTCACTTCCCCCAGTCTTCTCTCTTGGCCACACTGCTGCCAGCCACCCCATCTTCAGCTTTTCTTTCAGAGGAGATCATCAGGGATTATGAGGCTAAGCCCCTTTCCCATCCCTATATGGCCTTTGTCCAGTTTCTGAATGGACAGAAGATGAAGAGATGTGGTGGTGTCCTGGTGCGAAAGAAATTTGTACTGAAAGCTGCACACTGCAAGGGAAGTTGAGGAGGGACAACCAGCCCACATTTGCCAAAAACCAATGGGGACTTCTGTCTTCTACAGGAACTGCAGTAAGGAACACCTGGCTTTCACAAATCCATAAGAGCTCATCAGAAAGGAGGAAAGAAAGGAAGATCTAAAGTTTCAGCACAGTATCTGAACGAATGATAATTCACTATATCAAGCATTCTAAGATAAATAAATGATTCTGAAAGTGGAAAAATAAAAGGGAGATGGAGGAAGAGGAGAAAAGAAAGAAACTCAATTTGTTATGCACATGTACTAATCACTTACAGTGGATGTAGTCCTTTTGTATTGCAAACATGTAGTAATATAAGTAAAAAAATGTTTCTGCCCTGTCTTGGCAAGTTAGTTAGTTAGTGAGATACTGTTTCAAAAATAAAAATAAATTTAAAAGGACTGAAAGCTTTACCTGAGAGCAAGAAAAAGTGCCCCATCCCAATTGCCTTAAAGAAGGAAAGAAGACTTGGAAAATGAAAGGCTTAGAAATAAAAGAGGTAAGTTTTGGAATCAGAAAGTGAGTGTTCAGAACAAGTGATACAGGTCACAAGACATAGCAATAACACTGCCAAGCAAAGCAGGTGTAAGCCTGCTCTGACTAGGTCCTCTGTGGTCTCACAACCTAAATCCATGCTCCTCTGTGTGCAGATCAATAAGTGTCATTCTGGGGGCCCACAACATCCAGAAACAAGAAAAGACCTAGCAGGTAATCCATGTGAAGAGAGCCAATCCAAACCCAGAACAATCTCCTAAAACCTTCTCCAATGACAACATGCTGCTGCAGGTGAGGCAAAACTTTCTGCTGCTCTATCTCTTCTCCTGCAGGGATGTTGCTCCCCGTGGGTCCCTGCTCTTTTCCTCCTTGCCCTCATGGGAATCACAGTATGTAGGTCCAGCAGGTATAGGGTCTAAGCTAGAGGCTACTTTAGACTATCATGCTTGTTCACCATCAGCTGGAGAGAAAGGCCAAGCAGACTAAAGCTGTACAGCCCCTCAGACTGCATGATGCCATGAGCCAGGAGAATTCAGGAGACACATGCCTGGTGGCCGGCTAGAGAAAAATCACCTCATTGTGTCCCTTAACAAGACCACTGCAAGACGTGGAGACAAGAGGAATGAAAATGCCACTCTTCTATCTATGTCTACTCTACTCTCACTGAGTTTTGTGTGGGAGACCCAAGGAAAACAAAGACTGGTTTCAAGGTAAGGTTTCCATTGCCTATAAATACAGAACACAGGGAAACAGGAACTTGGTGGGGAGATCATAGTGTCTGTATCTCATGCTCTGAGTCCAGAGATTGAAGGCCTGTCCTCTACAGCAATGCAGTGTTTAATCCATTCCCTGGATAGATAGGAGTAGAGGGTGGGAAAGTAGCAGTAAACCGAATTCAGTGTAATCACTTGAGTATTTCTAAGGTTGCACAGAATGGTGCAGGTAGGTTAATACTGGAAAGTAAAGTCAGGGTGAGGGTAGAGCCTCTGGTCTGAAGGAGACAGCCAGATGTACCCTGCCTTGATTGCATGCTCCCAGCCCCCTGACAGAGGTCATCCACTGTGGTGAGGTTCAAGGAGCAGTAACAGGAGGAGGTGTATTCCATGCTTTCCTTCTCTGTCCAGGAGGACTCTGGGGTCCCCTCATCTGTAAGCACACGATCCAAGGCTTTTCTCCTATGGAAAAAAGGATGGGAATCCCCCAGGATTCTTTATGAGTTTTCAAGATGCTTCTCAGAAAATTTTGATATAGTTTTATGATTTCTGTTCTTCATCCTTGTAAACAGCAGTTCATGATGCACTGCGTGTGGTGAGCATGGAGGGTAGAGTTAACACTGCTCTGTCCCCATGCATACAGAGTTCCACTGTCACCCAGTCTGTGCCAGGGCACTGTACAGTCAAACCATAAAAAAATAGTGCTAAAAATCACAGAAAATTGCTAAAAGTGTATGATTTTGTGAGGCTGCCTTTGAGAGACATTTACAGCCTTCGGGCAATGTGTTGAACACACCTGCTTTACAAGATCTGTCAGCCTAGAACTTCACCTTGAATTGACCTTGACCTGACCCTGTGTCTCTATTCATTTCTTCACACTGTACTCCCTGAGCATGTCTTTGTGTGATGCAACTTTTCCAGTGGACTAATGGGGACTTTTATGCAGGTAGGTCTTTTTCCTGTGTCTTAACTTCTCTGAGAGTGATTCTAAGAAGTCTGTATTTGCTGGTCCCAGGATAGTCGTAGAGGAAAATCAGGCAAGATCTCTCCACAGAGCTCTCAGTTCCATTTTGTGGCTATGCAAACAAAACTCTCATACCCTGGTCCAACAACCCTCATGAGCTCAGGATGCACTGAGAAAGGAAGTAATTCAATAGCTTCAGCCCTGCTTCACCAATCCCAACATAGCCTCTGCTCTAAGATCATAGGTGCCTCCCCAGGTTGTACCTACCTTTAGAATACCTGCAAGATTTTTCTTCAAAAGGACTGAAATCACCCATTTTTTATTCATCAGCAAACAGATATAAAGCAGGTGCCAGGTGCTGGAGGTTCAAAAGCAAGCTTGATGGGAGACCTCCAAACCTTCACAAACTTCAGCCATAAGACCTTGTACCAATGCCTTGTTTCTTCACCCAGGTTAATTTGGTTAGCCTGAATCTGTCTGAGGAATCCACATAAAAGAAAATTTTCTAGGATAACAGCATCTATGTTTCTTACACTAAAAATGTTCATGAGCATTATCACATTTTAACTTAGTACACCAAATAGAGAATTAGAAAGATGGGGTAGATCTTCTGGTCTGAAGGTTTCCAAATGTGTACGCACTGTGAGATGCAGGCATACAGAGAGAAAAACCAAGAAAAGAGCAGTCACATTTTATGGTTTACCTCAAAGTGTAGTGTAAACTCAAACACGGAAGTCACACCATGTACCATTACGCTTTTAAAAGAACATTAGATTCAAAGAAGCTCACGTAGCACCAGAAAATTGAGTAACAGCCTGAACCCACAAACCATAATGGTTAATGCTACATGTTTCCTTTGCAAGCCCACAGTGACCCCTCAAGTTCACACAGTGTTTAATGTACAGACCACACTTGTGCTATGAGAACAACTTTTGACACTGTGTCCATCTTTTTAGGCTGTTGTTGGCTCAAGTATAGTGAGCAAACATTCCCTGTCATCCTGATGCCACTCCAACTGGAGTGTTGTCTAGTTACGCTTGTGCACAAGGACCCCTCATCCAATATACTCACAAACAACCAGTATAAAATTCATTTTCACATTGCCATCATATCCTCTTCAATGTACGTGCCACCAGCATTCTTTTTGTTCATGGAGAATATGGTAGCATAATATCTTAAAGACTCGGGTCACCTTCATAATAAGGGTGAAGCACCTGATTTCAAAAATTCTAACTGAGTCAAAAAATGTCTCCTGTGACACAGGTGTTCCAGGCTATGCTTGATAAGGTAAAAATGAAGACATACAAAGAAACAAAATCATAAAATGATGTACATGAAAACACACAAATATAAATCTAGATGTATGTTCTGCATATGTAATCATATACAAAATCATATATTTAATATGCATACAGGTGTGGCAATGTATATGAAAATGTACATAAACACAGAGAAAAGTATAGCATATAGAAAGTTAGAGATATATGGAGATTCAAAAATCCAGGTTGACACTCACATTTCCCATTTAAACTGACATTATATCATCCTTTTGATGACCTGAAATCTGTTCAGTGTTGTTTTGACGACTTATAAGAGTAATAGATAGTTTCAGTATAGTAAGCATGCAACTTTTGTGTGTTTGTGTGTACCAAACTTTCATAAACCATGTGACTATTGGTACATCACTTAATATCTCTGACTGTTTCATCTTAGACTGTGTAAATGTAATTCCAGTGCAGGATATATAAACTGCAGTGTGATAAGCTAAATAAATGTCTCTGAAAACATGGTAAGGTATGGATTAATAAGGATGCCCTTTATCTTCCCTTTTATTGTGTTTGTTTCATACATTCTGATAGTAAGTAATAATCACAAATTATTTCAGGATAGCTATGATGTTCCTTTACCTTACTTCTTCAGACTTTTATGACTAAGCTAGCAGTTCACTGCACCATAAAGATCCTTCCTTCAGAAACATTTCACAGCACCCAGGCTGGGAAACCTCTCACAACTAACTAATTCCTCTTCATTTAACCCATTATAAAATACAGGGAAAAATACAGCCCTGGTCTTACTGATTCTGTGACGACTGGAGCAACATTGAGATTTCTGGAGATAAAGAACCTAAAGCAACAATGTGAACTGATACCAGTCCCACTAATTCCAGTTCCTATTATGTCCTAGGAGTTCTTAAGTACCACTTATGATCTCTGCATAAGTTAAGAACTCATAACTGCAAATTCAGGATCTTAATGTGTAAGGCCAAAGAGACCTGGAGAACAGACACCTGGGAGCCTGAAGGAGAGAACCAAAGTTTTGCAGAATTTAGTGTAGACCAGAAAGACATTTGAGTGTGCCAGCCTACACTGTAAAGTCTCATCTTGGAAGTTTGGGCAAATGATTCAGCATACAGAATTAATGACAATAAGGAAGCAATTGGTTGCTCAGTAATCACACTAGCACTGTGCCACCAATACAACTCTCAGGACTACTATTCTTTCATGAATAAGACAAAATGCCCAACACAAAAACTTCAAGGGAAACAGGTTTATTTAACTCACAATTTGCACAGGTTTCAGTCCATAACTGACCGATTTCCAGACAGCGTGTATGGCAGAGAGGCATTGGTGAGGGAAAACGGTTCATGGCAGGGCGAAAACAACAAAACTTGACAAGGGACAATGGTGGCACTTTCTATCCCTTGTATTTTATCCAGGTTACACAGAACAGGAATCACTCACACCCATAATCCCAAAGCCTTTCCTCTAAGCATTGCACTTTGAATCAATCTCAGTGTCACATATTCTAGATCCAGCCTCCTCTGAAAAAGCCACGTTTAAGACTGCATGATGCTTTTGGGAATATTTAGACACATACAATGACAACAATGTTCTCAGTTTTGTGTGATACCTCATTTGAAACAGAGCACACTTTGAAGGGCAGGCTGGAATGGTCTAGGCTGCCTACACTTTTACATGTATGCATTAGGTTGTTCTTAATTTTTTAGTTGGGAACAGAAGCCCAATATATTAGGGGTTTCTATTCCTGGTCTGTCACACAAATGCAAGATAATAGAAGATACACCACAATAATTAGCAAGCAGAAGTTAGAGATTCAAAGATTTATTTAACATCAATTTTACAATCATACACTTAATGTTTCAGTAAAGGATTCAACACATCTGTTACCTACCACAAAATACACATCTGCCACATCCTCCATAGATGTGGTAAAAATGTTCACAGCATGAGAACAATCGGAAAAATTAGAAGAGAAAGAATCCATCACTCTAGAAAGACAAAGTATAAACTTTGGGCCATGTGTAAACAGAATGTTACGGAAAGGAAAATAAAATTTACAGTGTGAGGAAACTTTCACCTTTACAATATACCCAATGAGTAATTTTGAGCAAAGAATTACAGAGAATAAAAAGGAGCAATAAAGTATCACCCACTCACAAAAAATGAAATTTATGTAAATCATTTTTGAATATCTTAGGCATTGGATAGACTCAACAAAGGTTTTAAATCTGCCAAGTGTAACATGCTCAAAACACTGAAGTGAACTGACAAATAACTAAATGAAACCAGACATGATGTACAAAAAAGGAAAATATTGAAAAATCCAAAAGTTTTTATTTCTGGAGCTTAAAAGCATTATCATTGAATTGAAAAGTTCACTAACAATGTCCAACTACAGATCTGAACAAAGAGAAGAAAAGAAATTTTCATAAATATGAAATAACTCAGTCTGAGAAACGAAAGAAATAAAGAAATATGAACAATGCCTAAGGGTCCTATAGGACACATACAATATCATATATATCGTATGATTTTTACATATCATATATATGTAAACAGAGAGAGATTGGAAGTTCAAGATACTGAAGAAAGAAAGAAAATTTCAAAATCAAAAACAGTTCCAATAAACGACGGCCCCACACTTCCCAAATTGATGAAGTGTAAGAATACACAAACCCAACAAGCTCAAAATTTCTTAGCAGGTTAAACACAAAACTCAAAAGGGCACTTACTACAAGGAAACTGTTACAACACAAAAAGAAAACTTTCCAAATATCAAAATAAAAGTGACTCATCCCAGAAAATGATTCTCAATGAGATTAACAGTTGATCTAACATCAGAAAACTTAAGGGCCAAAGACACTAGGACCATTTCCTTACAGTGCACAAAGAAAGTTCTGTTGGGCAGGATATACACTTAGTGGAACAGGCCCTGCCTTGCAAGTGCAGGGTGGAAATTCAACACTCGGTATCAAGAGAAAAAAAAGAAACAAAGGAAGCCATTAACCAAGGATTCTACATCTAGAGAATCTAGTCTTCATCACTCCGCAGTAAGTGAGGGGTGGTGGTAGATGCCTGCAGTCCCAAGACTCTGGAAGGCTGCTGCAGGAGAAATCTAAGGTCTAGTCAAAGCAATTTAATGAAATCTTGTTCCAAATTAAAAACTAAAGAGAAAGGTAGGATGTAGCTCACTCCAAAGACCCTGGGTTCAACCTCTAGTACCACCAGAAACAAACCAAAAAAAGACAATATCCTGATTTTTTAAATGTGCCAGTCTGTAAGAAATGCTAAGGCAATATGGAGAGAACTGATTAGTGGAAAACACATGACATGAAAAACAAGTAGCACAATGCCAGAAATAAGCCCTTCATTATAAGTAATCATTTTAAATATAAATAGTTTAAACTTGCCAAAGATTTAAAGAATGATTTTAGAAACATGATCCAACCACGCAATATTCAAAATAGACAAGTGCATAGAGAAAAACCATTAGTGGTGCAGTGAGGAGGACGATGAGGAAAAGCTAAATGGGGAGCAATCATTTAATATTTATATAACGTTCTGAGGTGCTAGAAATATTTTGCATTTCCAAATGCACGTTTTGCATGCTATAAATTCTACTGAATTGTATGCTTGAAAATAGTTACACATGTAATATGTTAACTTCCCCTCAGTGTTAAAAATGAGTCATAAATGTGTTTAACATCATCCCTTGTTAAATTTACAAATGCAAATAATACATAAAAATATATATAAGATCATACTTCAAAACATTAAAACTAAGTATGAATGAGTGAAAAAAATCAGGTAATTTTAATTGTTTATGCCACTGAGCAAAAGATCTGGCACAGTTTAATTATCTACACTTTGATTATGTTGCTTTTTAAATTTACTTTAGAAATTTATTGCATATTAAATTTTTAATAACACTATGAAACCAATATTAAGGTAATACCGACTAATTGTATATTTTAAATGTGGTTTAAATGTTTTAATGTTTAAATTGTAAGATTAAGAATGAGTAAAACAGGAATAAATTGCAGTATATATATACAACATTGCTTGAGTTGAAATTCTCATTGCATAAGTTTCATGGGCAGTAATAAGACCATGGAAATCAGTACCGTGATTCCTCAGAAAAATTAAGTAAACTTCTAGTCAGCCCAGTCATCTCCCTTCTAAAGACAGAAGTTTCCCTATCTTCCTAAAAGAGCAAGAAACGTTATTACAGTGATATATTCATATCCATGTTCACAGTAGCACAGTTCACAACAGCTATGAATTAGAACCACACTGTTTGTCTGTCCAGCAATAGATGCGTTTTTAAAAATGTGGCTTGGTAGACAATAGAGTACTACTCTTCTATATGAACAATAAAACTGAGTCATTTATAGAAAATGATTTTACTTAGGACCACAATGCTAAGTAAAATAAACTATCAACACAACATTAAATATCACATGGTTTCTCTTTTATAAGAAACCTAAAGTATAAATAAATTAAAGAGCCAAATAAAAGATACATACAAATAAACAGTGATAGATTTTTTTCAGATAAGAAGAAGGCTAAGAGTTGTAAGGAGGGAAAAGAGGAGAGACAAGAGAGCACAAGAAGAAAAAAGATGCATTACATACAAAATTCCCACAATAAGTATAATTGTAATGTAACACAAATATGTATAATAAAATTTTAAATTGTCTGGGGGACATAGACAAATGCATGCTATTTTTCGTTCCTGCTCTCTGAATTTTCTTAATGAATATGCTACATAATTACTGTGAGAATAAAATTTTGCCTTCTAATTATTTACTACTGGGAAAGTTCAGTTAAAATCAAGCTCAGCTTTGATAAATGTTGATGGTTCTCTATTGAAAAGGAAGATACACTGGAATTTTTTCTTCTCAAGAGAAATACTCCTCATAGAAAAACATTTAAAACAGGAACAGGAAGCTTAAATCACCAAATCAAATTGTTCATACCTACAGTTGGCCCTTGAGAAAAAGAGTTGCAGTGGATTCAGGCAGGCAGGCTTCAAAACAGGAACACTATGGCAGAAGGATTTCATGGAGCAAGGCAACTCTCAATTCCTATAGAATAGGAAGAAGAGAAAAGAAAAAGAGCCCTAAATACAAGGGATCACTATCCTGATATACACCCCAAGACACCTCCATATTTAGTTCAGGTGGTTCTACTGGGATCCACAAGCACAACCAAAGCAAAGGGAATAACCTGTGTCAAGACATAGATTGAATTGCAAGGACCCACAGCAATTTACTAATTTAGACCAAAAATGCCAAGTGCAGACATTTTGTTACAAATATTGAGAATTGAGGCCTACTCCATCACACTCAAAGTTTATAATTCAATAAGAGATGATTAGGATTCCCTTGGAAGGAGCTATCATGATATCCGAGTCACCAGGTATATTGAGTGGATGCTGGCCATGCTTTGTTATTCTTAAGGACATTGCAACACTCTGGCTGTCCTGAAATTGGGTTACTGGGTTTCTATCTCTTTCACCAGATGGTCAGCTCACTCTCCAGCATGCTTGCTACTAGCACAAGAGATGGTCCTAATACTCAACTGCTTCTAAAACTACCCTGATGAAACCTGGCATTGATAATACTGTCACTGGGAACACAGGTTTCTGAGAATGTACTGGCCAATGCCACATCCTACAGACCCACCTTGCACACCTGGGTTTCTGGTGAGGACTGAAACACATTATTTTCTCAGACTCATCTGCTGTGGTCATTGTACTATTCTTACACACTTAAAAGATGTGATGATGAGAGGAGACAGTGGCAGTAGGGTGTTGTTTTGGAAATTCTCACAGGGTAAAGCACCACAAAACCAGTGGCAAACATGAGGTCACTGAGCCAGCTCCTGCCCTTTCCTCTGCTGGGGGCTGAAAGACATCATTGACAAATCTTCAGAAGCTCTGACTTGGAGACTCTTCTTGCTTCTTGGGAAGATGCAGCTGCTCCTGCTCCTTTGGCCTTCTTTCCCTCCTCAGAGCAGAAGCAGCTAAGTGACCATCTCCACCCTCTGGAGGCCCAATCTTATTGCACAGAGCACATGAATCTCCTGTCCTTATGCAACAACCCCAGAGCCTTCTGTCTGCCAGCATTTCTCTGAACCTGAACTCCAATCCCACCAGAGAGAATGTGGTAGGACACTGCATAAGCTTCCAGAGTTTGTTCTCAAGAAGAGCCAGTGGGTACTGTACCCTCAGTAAGCCTCAGCTTGCACATCTAGAAAGAGTCTTTCTTCAAAGTTCGTGCAGGTGATAAGTAAAAAGGAGAAAATATCAAATACTCCTAAACAGGGCAGAATAGGTCTGTCATCCCGGTCAGCAGAAGGGAAAGGCTTTGCATTCATCAAAGCCTAGCAGAGATGCCCTGAGCTCAGTGACCCCTGAATGGTTGGAATCTTTGTCCTTGGAACACTGTTTTTGCCTCTCCTCACTCCTACTAACTTTCTCCAGTTCTGCATTCCTCCTCCAGACTTGACTCCTCTGTTTTCCATAGGCAGACTCACACTTCTCTGCTTTCCAGAATCCCAGCTGCACTGCTCTACTAACCAGACACTAACTGCAGCTGTTCCTTCATGATGCATGGAACAATTCTGAGATACCCTTTATACATCAGGCCCCAGGAAAGAGGATAAGACCACATCTACAGTACAACTAGAGCCTGGCCAGGAGGAAGCATCACCATCCTAGATGCCACAGGAATCAGAAGGGTTTTATTTACTCAAGGGAAGTAAAAAGTTAGCAGAGGAATGATGAAAAAGCTCAGGAGTTTTGTTTTCCCGATACAAACAGAGTAAATTGATGTGTAGAACAAGATGCAATTTCCTGCACTTTGGAAAACAAGTTCAGGCATCTTCCTCTAGGTTCCTGTGCACTTTAGGCAACTGCAGGCTCCCAAATGCCCAACCTTTAAGAGACTGTAAGTAGATGCTTCTTCAGGGACACAGTGGTTGCACGCAGTCTTCTTCTTGTTTTCTGGAGAGATCATCAGAGGACATGAAGCCAAATGCCACTCCCGCTGCTACATGGATTACCTTAAGATCAAGTCTAGAAACAGATGTGGTGGCTTCCTGATTCAAGAGGACTTTGTCCTGACAACTGCTCACTGTTTAGAGAGGTGAGAAAGGAGAAACAGTCCACAGTCTACAGGAAACACTTCTCAGAGCCCTTTTTCTGGGGAGCTCACTGAGCTCATGGACATAAACATGAGCAGGATTGGTGAGGGTGAGAAAGGGTCATCCTCTTGGGATAAGAAGGGGAGAGAAGCAAAGTGGTGCCAAAGAATTCCTGTTATAAGGAAAACCAGGGCAATCGAACCTGATTACATGTAGACCAAGGACCATGCTTTGGCATAACCATGCAAAGTAAAGCAGTTTCATGCCCTTTCCTGGAGGCACTGACTGCTGAGAACCTCTGGTGCCCAAGGTGCCCTCCCTTGGTACTAAGAAGGAGGCAGTCATTTAGACAGGTTGCTCTCTGTCATCTACAGCTGTAACCTGTATCAGCTGTGGCCTGATTTTACAGATCCTGGGTTGTGTCTTTTGTAGCTCCCCATCCACCAATCCACATCCCTCTGTGTATGGCCAATAGAGGTCACTTTGGGAGCCCACAACATCGAGGAACAAGAGGACACCCAGCAGGTTATCTGTGTACAAAAAGCGTTTCCCCACCAAGACTATAATCCGAAAATTGGCATCCATAACATCATGCTGATAAAGGTAAGGCACATATCCTTGTGGCTCTTGCACTCCTCATAAACAGTTGCCACTTTAACTGGAAATATGCCCCTGCCCTCTTTACCATCAGGTCCATCACACTGTGAATACCCAGGAACCATACACTGAACTGGACTTACTTACTTATTTTCCACCAGCAGGAGAAAAAGGCCAAGCTGAGTAAAGCTGTGCAGCTCCTCAGGCTGCCCAAGGGCAAGACTCAGGTGAAGACAGGTACCCCATGCCAGGGGGCTAGATGGGTAAAATTAGCTCCAGAGGGAAGATCTTCCCGCACACTGCATGAAGTGGAGACGGTAGTGCAGGAGGAAGAGAAGTGTGTGGACCGCTTTCCATAGTATTATGATCCTGCTACTGAGATTTGTGTGGGAGACCCAAAGACTAAAAATAATTCATTTATCGCAAGACTAGGCATCTGTCACACCTGGCTTTGTGGGAAAGAGTGTTTGGGACAGATCTAGTACCAGGAGACCCAAGCATCATGGATTCCTGCACCTAGTAGGCTGTTATGTTTCTCCCAGGAAAGAGAAAAAGGGAGCTGCCTGAGCTGGGAGGTACTAAAACTGCTACCACTTTACCAAGGGGCCTCTGGTGAAGGAAACACAACTGGAAGCTTCGTTTGTAGCACATTGCCTGAGCTCAGGGCACAGGAACCACAAAACTGTTTCCTTGGTGTGCAGGAATTGTAACCTCCTCTGAGATGGCAGCCCTCTTGGACAATGAGCTCATCATCTGTGCTCAGTGTAGAACCTGTTCATCAGCCTCCATGGCTTGAAATCAATGGTCCTCACTACTCTGCAGTGGTGAGGTCTAGACCTGGGGATGAAGACAAAGGCTGACTCCAAGAGTGAAAATGTCCATACTCACAGCTCAGTGGCTAAGAGCCTGTAGGTCCCTCTAATTTGTCAAAGGCAAACCTTACAATCAGTACTGCATGAGAGGGTTTGGAATAATGGAAGTGAGAACTTACATAGTGCACTGGTTCCCAGACTCACTCTCTATTTACCTGGTGACTCTGGAGGCCCCCTGGTGTGTAGTAATGTGGTAGAGGGCATTGTGTCCTATGGCTTAGATAATGGAGCAACACCACGTGTCCTCACCAAAGTCTTATGGTTTCTATGCTGGATAAAGAAAAGCATGAAACAGAGCTGACAGCACACAGCAAACTAAATCCCCTCTATGAGCAACCATCTTATCTGGAGATGAGTCTAGAATCACTCTAGAGCAGATGCCAGCAACTAAATAAATGTTTTATCTCAGTAGGACAGCTAGTGTCTTGTTTGCTCACTTACTTTGGTTCATGGGGACCAACTCCATTCTAAGCAGGACAGTGACACAGTTCTGATGATTTTGGCCTCCTCTGCTCCTCCACTCAATACCTCTCTAAATCCCCTCTCAAAACTGCTACCCAGCTCCTCCTTATACACTTTAGACTCTTCAAAGCCTCTCTTTTTCAAGGGCTACAGTTAAGCACCAACTAAAGAAAAAGTGGACATCTTTCTTCCTAGGACTCCAGGGGAATGTGGGACTTCTTTTGTGTCACATGTAGAAGGGAAGGGGATGATTTCATGTGTCCTGGCGATCAGTCAGGCACCACTGAGGTCACCACTGGGCCCCATCAGACTAGGTATGGGAAGGGTATTCCTGAGCAGGATGTTTCTCTCTTTACGGATACACATGGAGTGCAGGGTAACCTGACTGACTCTTCACCTTCACCTGAAATTTATTCCCTTCTCTATTCTCCCCTAAGAAAAAGGCTAACCTTGGCTTACAGCCACCTGGCTGCCCATTTTTCTCCCTCCAAGAGTTGTCACTGTCTACGAACTACTCTCCTTACGAGGCCAAACTGATTTGATATTGTAACCTCCTGAAAACTCCCATGCAAGACCAAAGCCTGTGGCTTATCAAAAGTTAATGAAACCTGGGTTCAGCACTGGGTAGTGGCCTTCATTCAACTTAGCTATTGTTCTGACTGGACTTAGGACCCCCTTGGTTCCCCACAACTACAGATACTGGTTTAACACTTTATTCATGGCATGAGTTTCACTGGACTTGGTAGATTGAAATTTATTTATTAAAATTCCTATAACATTTCCTGGAATTACTAATATAAACTCCTCCTGACTGTGACAAGACTGCAAAGTTTTCTTTATAAGTGCATACAAAGTGCTAGGCCAGAGGCCATCATCTGCAAAGACACCTGCCAGACAATCACAAGATACTGAGTTGAATCCTAGGTACAAATTAAAAAATAGTGCCAGGCCTTAGGGTCAATGACAAATGTAATCATAGACCCCAGTGAAACTGTCATGGTCACAGAATTTCTAAATTAACTCCCTCTCCATTCCTCCAGATTGCCCCATGAGGCCTGTGTAGAAAATCTGTGAAATAAAATATCCTATTTATATTTCTGCTTACAGTTCCTATCAACATTATCACATGATACATCAAAACTGTATGAGATTTAGAAATGACTTAGTCACACACTTTTCAGATATGAAGTTGCTAAATGATTCAAAAGAGGATCTTTCACATGGGGAGAAAGGGCCCATAGGTGATAAGATAATGAGGCAGGCTTATTTTCATTTGTTTGAAAAGAAACAGATATAAATGTTATGATACAAAATCCAATTATAGGAATCACACATATCCAGTCAACCTGCTGGGAACCATAATCCCTGTCAGCACTATAGTGCCCTCCTCTGAAGAATCAAGCTTCAGTCAGGGAGGCCCCCACAGAAGAAAATGGGGAAATATCTGTAATATTTAGGTCATCATGGTTAGAGATACATCCATTATATCTAATATTATCCAAGCTTCTCTTTGTTGACAAGTGCCTAGCTTAGAGAACACAAAGTATATGGCATCTTGTCCTGTGAGTGCTGGGTTTACCTTGCTGAACATTCCCTCCACCTTGGGCTGCAAGGTCAGGTCACTAATGCTCCACACTGCCTGGCAGAATTTGGATCAAACTTAATGCCTCTATGTCCCAAATACACACAATACTACATTCTTTTGTGCAAAAGAGTTAAATCTCACTCTGAGATCATGTAATTCTCAAAGGCATGCCTTCTCCCATCTTGTTTACAAAGTATGCTACATCAGAGTCTCATAATTGTCTTGTGTAGCTTTACAAGGGAAAATAAGCTTCTGATTTGAGCCTGAAAACCAAAATTACTACACCTAACACCTACTGATGATCTCGCTCTTTACTCAGGCAAAGAAAATGAAAATCCACAAAGCAAAAAACCAAAAAATAATATTTTAGAAAGTTTCCCAGGCATATACATGAGTGCTCCTGTGTTTTATTTACTTTGGGGAAATGGGTTTGTAGTTTAAAACTGCTTTGAAAAGCATTACTGTAGGTTGGTCCCAATACTTCTCTAAAAGAATAGAAATAAACAGATTCCCAGGAAAAGAATGTGATGACCAAAAGTAATGCATAAGTTAGGAGAGATTTGGACTGAGCAGGTTCCCTTACCATCAGCAGCCCTGGTCGTCTAACTCTGAGTCCATATTTTGGCTCCATCTTCACAATCTTGAACTTTGCTGGTATATTGACCTTACTTCCTGAATAACAAAGCAGCTGTTATCTGCTTAAGTGGGCCACGATGATAGATATATGATTGATCCTGATGTCTAAGGGAAGATAGAATTTGCTGAATTGACCCTCAGTGACAGTGAATGAAAGTCAATGAAAGGCCATCACAGGGTATCTTGACTGCACTAGGTTACCTTGCTAGGATAGCTGAGTTGAGATCTACCAATTTATGACTTTTATCATCTACAAGGAAAGGTAATGGAAGTTTGCATTTTGACATAGATGTGAACTGTTACCTCCATTACGCTTGACATGCTATCTAAGGTTTCTTATCCCCTTTTATCAGCACATGTAGTTAGTAACAGGTATCTCCCACGCTGGAGTTTTATATAACATATCTATAATAGCTGGTATATCCTCTAATGCACAGTAAGAAATGAATATATATTAATTCCCATTGCTTTCATCAAGTACTATTTTTCCCATGCCAGGATTTACTCAATCAAATGATACTTAAAAATTATTTCAAAAAAACTTCTTTTCTTGAAGCTATTTATAGTGTTCTAAGAGATGTTATGGTATTTATATACAATTTGGAATGATTAACAAAGGCTGATCAACATAGCCAATAGTTTAATAATTATGATTTTTTATGCTCAGAGCATCTGAAATTTGCTCTTAGCAATTCTGAAATATACAGTACTATATGATTAGTGTGATGTATACACACTACTAAGTATGATCAGTGTCATGTACAATAGATATCAAATATCTTATTTCTCTTGTCTAGCTAAAACTTTGCACCCTCTGACCAACATCTCCAAATGCTCCTAAATCCCTAGCCTGTGATAACTACTGTTATACTCTATATCTACAACTACAGTGGTTTTTAATTTCCCACATAAGTAACAATTTATATTTGTTCTTCTGTGCCTGGCTAATTTCGCTTGACACAATAGACCCTGGTTCATCCAGGCTGCTGCAAATGACAAGATCTCTTTTTTTATTTGGTTTAGCTAAAAAAAAAATTATATATATATATATATATATATATATATTGAACTAAAAATACATATCACATTTTCTTTATTCAAACATTGATAGACGCAAGTTGACACTATACTATTATTAATAATGCAGCAATAAAAATGGAAATTCAAGCAACTACTTAGCACCCTGAACTCTAGTCCTTTGGAGAAACACTAGCATAGGATTCATAGAAAGAGTTTAAGTGCCAATGACAGCCTGTTCTATTTAGGTCCAAAGCATGGAGAATGCTCTCCTCTCCTAGCAGCACATCCTCTTGAAGCCAGGGACCGTTGGCCTCAGGCAGAAGCTTCAGTCTTGGTCTTGCCTGGGATATTGTTCTTCCATCTTTCACTGTCCACAACCTCAAAGGTTTCATGAGATTCCTAACAGACTTATTTCAGTATTATTTTTCTTAGGTCACTTTGGCTACTGGCTTATTTTCTACCCTATCTATAGAGGACAAAACTGGCAGGACATATCCAAAGAAAGCTAGGCCAGAGCATTCCACTAAGCAAGGCACTGTCTGTTCTCAGAAACACAGGTGTTGCTCCTAAGCTCAGAGCCCACCCTCTGAGAGGACACTCAGCATCCTGATTCATTTCAGCCTGTCCTTTTTAGTCATTGCTAACAGCAAGGTCTCTGAGTTGGAACTCCATGATTGATTATCCAGCCTGTAATGATCACTTAAGTGAGAGTGACCACATCTACAACAGGACTAGAAAGCAGCATTCTCTCATCCACTAAAAAATGAATTATTTTCAGGTGAATACTGTGTGTTAGGCAGTAGATGCACAGAAAAACAGCCTGTTATGTAATTTCTGTGGGTTCTGTCATTTTATATGCCACTTTCCTTGTGTGAGATTGTTGGTTTATATCTGGGCTTGAAAGCCACAAACACCAAACTAGTCTTGCTCTGAAGATAATATTTACTTGAAGTGTACGTGCCACAAATACTGCCATGTGCCACAGTTTTCAAGTCCATTAGCAGAGCAGACCTAACAACAGCAGCTTAGGGGTCTATAATGAACAAGTCAGAGCTCAGCAGGAACAGGTGGAAGATGAGGAGGACAGACAGCATAAGCAAGGAGGTTTTGATCTGACACATATGCCTTGGTGCACAAACTTGGACATGAAAAGTTGGAGCAATCTCTTGGATCGATTACTAGTCCTGGGCTGGTGTCAAATTTAATGCATGTTACACTAGTAACAAGCCTGGCCACATCCAATAGTGAACAAAATTAGGGAAGTTTGCACAAACCGAAAACATCCTCTAATCTCAAGGTATAGTGCTCAGCCTGATTAGATCGCAGTGTGCTGCACTGGCCTCTTTAGGTAGCCAAAGAGCCATTACTCCTCAGAGGTCTTAGCCAATCTGGGCTTTGCTGCAGAAAAAGTGTGGGTTTCAGTCATGAGTCAACATGTATCTCTTCCTCATCATTGCATTATTTAAGGCTGGTCAAATTATTTATCTCTGTAATTATGGTCCCCAAAGAAATATCCCTTCATACCTTGGCTTCGAAAGAACTCTGTGGTGAGTATATAAACAAGGAAAACAGATTGCCAGTCAGCACACAGCTCTGCTTCTGATTCTGAAAACAAACTGATGAGGCACAAGCATAAGAATAACTCTACTTTTTGTATAACACCTAAGAACAGAATGACAAGAGAAAAAAATATGCATTTCAAAAATACACAAAACTAATATGCAAATTTTTCATTGTATTTATTTATATGCATACCTTTTATGGCTAGCATACATGAGCATAGAAAGTGTCATAAGTCTGTTGTGATTAATCAAAATATAAAAAGCTAATTTAAAGTACTTTCACACAACCAGTTAGCCCCACAAACCAGAGATGGGCCCTGACCTCCTAATATTTGTTTCTGTTGTCTTTCAGCCAGGAGAAAAGGTCTCCATCAGATCCTCAGGACCATCTGACAACCACCCAAGGAAAAGTTTTGAATCTCCCATCCAAGGTGTTTTTCTAACTCTGTTCAGTAAACTCTGTGGAAAGAGAATTCCCAAGCAGCCAGCCATCTCCAAAGCATCTTCCTTCACGGGGAGTGTAGGAAAGTTCTCAGCTCCCACTTCCCACAACTATAGGTCATTTTGGTATATTACTTAATGCGTTCTCTAACCTACAGCCAAGGACCATTGTCTAACTCCTAGAGATTATTATTCCAAAACCTATGATCTGGATAACTGTTCACCACTGACCCTATGATCTCAACCCTGGCCTTAGTCAGATCCCCTCATTCAACCCAGTATGAAGGACTGTACAGTGTTACCTGTGCCTGCTTGCTATCTTCAGAGATGCAGAATGAGCTTGCCTAGGTGCTATGCTCTAACTACCACACATACTTGCATGCAACCCCAAAAGGGTGACATTAGGAGGCTGTTTCCAGCATAGTACATAATCCAGACTAGAAACAAAAGCACCCAGCTTAGGTGGATGCACAATCCCTAAATCAGATGAATGAGGATCATAACCATCAATAACATAACAAATAAGTCATATATACTTGTGGTAATATAATTTATGAAGTAAAGAATCAAAAAGAAACAAAGGTTTCAAAGAAATTTGCCTTTCACTTTCTTCAGTGTCAGTGAGCAAAATGTTCAATCTTTAATGAGCTTGAAATACGTAACAAGGCAAGCACTCAGGAAGGAGTGATGGGTCATGGAAGTGACCACACAAAAAAAAGAAAAGTCTTCACTGAGTTGATTAAAAAAAGTTTACCTAATGCAAACATGACTGAGTTGGATTAAAAGGGTCATCAAAGACATTACTTTGAGTAGAGGCTATTTCCCTTAGAACTCATCCCTGCAGACACCTATGACTTAAAATTCACCTTAGATTTCCAGACACACAAGCATCTTTTCACTTTTGTGACTCAACACATTACCTGAAGCCATAAGAATTTTCTCCAGCAGAGACCAGCAAGAGAGCAGGCTCAACCCTAAAAAGAGGAAAAGGTAATAGATTCACAGACAACACTGAACCAGTCCCAATGAGAATCAGCAGTGGAATGATCTAGGCTCCTGCACTGCAAAACCTGAGTGCCAACATTCATTCCACACAGATCCTCTGAGAGTCTCAAGCAGGACTAAGCTCCTGTTGACTGGCATCCCCTGAAAAAAAAGGGAAATTGGGACATAAAGACACACAGAGTCTCACCATGTGATGATAGATACAGATGGGAGGTATGTATTCACAAGCCAAGAAGTGAGAACTACTGCTGATGGAATGGCCTTAGATCAAGGATGTCTACACAAAAGCTCTTGCATTCAGAGGTGGGCATTAGGAAGACTATTTTCTGGGATCACGATATGCTAAATAATGAACATCTAAGCAAATACCTTACTCATTGCAACAGAGTAAACAATGATTTATTATGATACAGTGAATTATGTTTCCTAAAATTTTCTTCTTAAGAAAAATTCCAGACTATTTGTCATGGTTTATGTCTGTGGCCCCCAGGCCTCATGAGTTTTCCTTGTGCACTTCTGATGGTTCACTGTCTAGTGCTTTGATTGATGGTGTCAGTGCTTCACTCATACAGGGGTGGAGCCAGGTTGTGATGTAATGGCTGGAAGAAGGTGTTCTTTTCTGGTTCCTGCTTGCTGTTTGCAGCTTCCATGAACTGCAGCCCAGCCATGCCTGCTTTCCTTGGAGCCAACTGAGTGTGGACTGAAACCTCCAAAAAATGTAAAAAATAAACCTTTCCTTTCCCAACTTGGGCTTCAAGTATTTTGTCTCCACAACAAGTAATAAGTAGCTAAGACATTATTCATATTTAAAGAAGGTATTCTAATCATTTCAAAAATCTGAGGCTATGATTGTGGCTAAGTAAGAAACTGTTACTGTTCAACAGAATAACATACTGTCCATTTTCATATGTGCTTAGGAGGAGTCTGGTTTTATCCCATATTACCAAGTCAGCTTTACCACTACATTTGCCACCTTGTTCTCTAAGCACAGATTTTAAGTCCACTTTAGCCAACTATCAGTCTTTGATGGAAGGACACATCTACCTTTCCTCCTTGGCTCTAGCCTGCTAAGTAATTGTTCACAATCTTCACAGAATGAGAAAAGACAAAAGAGCTGTGAAAAGGAGCCATGCTTGGTTCAGTTCAGACTCTAGACAGGTTCTGTATTCTCTGCCCTTCTACTAGCTGCATGCACCACTACCCCTACCTCTTGAGCTTTCTTCTTGCTGTGCCTTGTGACTCAGCCACAGAGCGGTTAGAGGTGACAGTGTCATATTCACCTAAACCAATTCAGATAATGTTCATAACACTCCCTAGAAGGAAGACACCCACTGAAACCAGAGGAGCACATATGTAAGATATCAGCAAGGTCACAGGGCTTGTGGCTCATTCAAGGTGCTGCAGGGGCTCTGTCTGCTCTGACCTGGGCAGCCTTCCTGGCAAAATGACACCACTTCTACTCCTGCTGGCCTTTCTGCTGCCTTTGAGAATGGAAAAGGTGAGTGGCCATCCTTATTCCAGAGGTCTGAGCTCATCCCACAAAATCTTCTCCACTACTGACTTTTTTGTGAGCTTTGGTCTGGAACCTTCTCCTTGCTCTCACCCAGGAGTTTTCTAACCACAGATCCAATTCAAACCCAGACTCACAAATCCAAAGCTGGCTGGACACATCCCAGGGTTTCAAAAGAGGGTGTTCTCAAATGATTTAGTATGTGTTAGCCTCTCCACAGAATTTCCTGCATTATCCAGAAATGAGTTGTCCTCAGAAAAACATTTAAAAAACAAAAATCAAGAACACATAAAGCAGTGAATATGAAGCAACAAAAGTAAGTAATTAAACTATGTTACTCAAAACCAGAACAAGGCAGCTTAGATCAGCAGCCTGTGGGAGGCAGGTTTCACAGACCCAGTTGCACTATCCAGTGACTACCACCCAGTCCCAGCTCTGAAGAGAATCTAAGGGTTCAGCTAGACTCAGAGGTGGTATGATGATTGCATCCACTTTTCCATTACCCTGGCCCCACCTTAGGTTTTTTCAGCTTCACTCTAATGATATTTCCTACCTCAGCCTTGCTGGCTTTCCTTGTGGCCCCTGCCTTGGGTACTACTCCCTCCTCCTAAAATTTTATTGCCCTCTATGCCACCACACTACACTGGCCCATCAAACACTGAGGAAACTTTGATTACACATCAGATATACAGCCTAAAACAACTCTTGAGAACACAAAATATTTTAGGCCTAGATCATCACAATTTTGGAGAATCGACATTCATAATTGTATAAGTAGATTGTTAGAAAGTGCCACCAATCCAGAAAACAACAAAAGTTTAAACAGATTTGTAAGTTTCAGTAAGAAAACAACAATGAAGTCAGCTGCCCAGTGTCCTATGAAACTCTACCATCAGTCATCCCACTTCCACGCATTTGTCCAAGGTAGGAAGGAAAAGGCCAGAACTATCCTAACTTTCTCAGGACATTTGAGATTTAGAAAAAGTCTGGCTTTGAGGCATGCAGCCTGCAGACATAAGATGAGTATCCCCTGCAGGGTACAGAGCATTCCAAGTCTCACCATCACCCCTAATTTCCCCAGTCTTCTTTCTTGACCACACTGCTCCCAGCCACCCCATCTTAAGCTTTTCTTTCAGAGGAGATCATCTGGGGTCAGGAGGGTAAGCCCCATTCCCATCCCTATATGGCCTTTGTCCAGTTCCTGGATGGAGAGAAGATGAAGAGGTGTGGTGGTGTCCTGGTGCAAAAGAGATTTGTACTGACAGCTGCATACTGCAAGGTAAGGTGAGGAGGGACAACCAGCCCACATTTGCCAAAAACCAACAGGGACTTCTGTCTCCCACAGGAACTGCAGTCTTAGGAACTCCTGGGGTTCACAAACCCATAAGAGGTCATTAGAAAGCAGGAAAGGGAGGAAGATCAAAAGTTTCAGCACAGTATCTGAATGTATGATAATTAACTATATCAAGCCTTCTAAGATAAATAAATGATTCTGAAAGTGGAAAAATGAAAGGGAGATGAAGGAAGAGGAGAAAAGAAAGAAACTGAATGTGTTATTAACATGTACTAAACTCTTACAGTGGATGTAGTCCTTGTGTACTGCACATATGTAGGAATAAAATTCAAAAAATGTTACTGTCTAGTCATGATAAGTTAAATAGTTATTGAGATCCTGTTTCAAAAATAAAAATAAATTTAAAAGGACTGAAATATTTAGCTCAGTGAAAGAAAAAGTGTTCCATCTCAATCGCCTTCAAGAAGGAAAGAAGACTTGGAAAAGGAAAGGCTGAGAAATAAAAGAAGTAAGTGTGAAATCAGACAGTGAGAGTACAGAACAAATGACACAGGTGACAAGACATAGCAACCACACATAGCAGGTTTAATCCTTCTTTGCATAGCTCCTCTGTGGTCTCACAACCTAAATCCATGCTCCTCTCTGTGCAGCTCAATAAGTGTCATTCTGGGGGCCCACAACATCCAGAAACAAGAGAAGACCCAGCAGGTAATCTGTGTGAAGAGAGCCAATCCACACCCAGAACAAACTCCTAAAACCTTCTCCAATGACATTACGCTGCTGCAAGTGAGGCAAATCTTCCTGCTGCTCTTTCTCTTCTCCTACAGGGTTGTCGATCCCAGAGGGTCCCTGCTCTTTTCCACCTTGCCCTCATTGTGATCTCAGTATGTAGGTACAGAAGGCATAGGGTCTATGCTAGAGGCTAATTTAGACTATCCTGATTATTCACCATCAACTGGAAAGAAAGGTCAAGCAGACTAAAGCTGTGCAGCCCCTCAGGGGGCCATGAGCCAAGAGAATTCAGGAGACAAATGTGTGGTGTCAGGCTGGAGAAAAATCAACCCACTGGGTCCCTTAGCAAGCACACTGCAAGAGGTGGAGCTAACAGTATAAGACAAACAAAAATGGCAATCTTTCATGCACACCTACTCTACTCTCACTGACATTTCTGTGGGAGATCCAAGGAAAACAAAGACTGGTTTCAAGGTAAGGTTTCCATTGCCTATAGTTGGAGAACCCAGGGAAACAGGAACTTGGTGGGGAGATCATAGTGTCTGTATCTCATGCTCTGAGTCCAGAGCTTGAAGGCCTGTCCTCTACAGCAATGCAGTGTGTAATCCATTCCATGGATAGAAAGGAGTAGAGGGTGGAGAAATAGCAGTACACCAAATTCAGTGTCACCACTGGAGTATCTCTAGGATTGCACAAAAAGGTTCAGGTAGGTTAATACAGGAAAGTAAAGTCAGAGTTATGGTAGAGCCTCTGTTCTGAAGGAGGGAGCCAGAGGTACCCTGCCCTGATTGCATCCTCAGAGTCCCTTGACAGAGATCATCCACTGTGGTGAGTTTCAAAAAGCAGCAACAGGAGGTATATTCCATGCGTTCATTCTCTGTCCACAGGAGGACTCTGGGCTTCCCCTCGTGTGTAATCACATGATCCAAGTCATTTTCTGCCATGCAAAAAATGATGGCAATCTCCCAGGAATCTTCATGAAGGTCTCCCACTTTCTGCCTTGGATAAAGAAGACCATGGAGCAATTCTAACAGCAGGCACAAGATTGGCCTCCTCTGTGCCTCATCATCCTTACTGAGCTATTAGAAATAATTCCATGAACCCAGGCCACTGCACAGTGACAATAAATGGATCTGAAGAATGACTGTCCCTGAAGTCCTATTTATTCCCTGAACCCCAATTAGCATGAAGCTGCACTTCTGGCCATTCTGGCTGTGGTTTCCTATTTTTCCCCAGCCCTCTCTCTTTCCTTACCTTCATTCCATACTCTTACTCATGGATTGCTACAGCCCATTGTGTTTAATGCTCAGCTCTCCAATGTTGCTTGCTGGCCACACAGTAGAGAATCTCAGCATTAGGAGGTGTCATTATTTCAAGCAGTCCCAGAAATTTGTACTTCACCTTTCAAAGTTAAGTCTCTGTGCTTTAGGAATTTCTAGCCATCTCTAAGCCAAGAACCTTCATGAGATGCCCAACAATTTGGCAGAGAATAGAGCAGGGCAGTGGAGAGGGATAATCCTACAGATTCAGGAGTCAGGGCACTAACTTTCCTGTTTCAGTCCTTCTCCCCAGTGGGACTGGATTCTCCCTTTCAGTGCTGTCTGCTGCTTAGGAGGCTGAGATGGTTCTCAGGAAGACCTCGTGCCCTGCCCCGAGACAGCAGAAAGTTCAGTCCACCTCCTACCTCTCTGCCTGGCTTTTCCACACCAGCCCCTGCCTCTACCTGAGTGCCTCTCACCACCAGCTCCTTTCCTTTCCAGCTCTCTTCAGAGTTGCCAACTCTATGTGGATTCACTGCTATCAGCCAGTTCCAGAAAACCTGCAACTCTCCACTTTACCTGGACAGCGCTGGCTGCACCCAGTTACAATCCAGTATTCTCCAAGGCTCAGGAATCACCTCTTGTGAAGTCAAGGCAGTCTCAGGTCTTTCAGTCTGGCCCAGCTTTGGAATCCAGTGTCCCTCTCCTGGCAGGCATGGATTGTTGCATCCTGTGAGTCAGCCCAGAGAAGCTTGACAGGAAGGATCACTTATGCCTCTATCAGCAAACACTCTTCTGATTTGTCTTTTTGTAGCAGGTTTGTAATAGGCTTTGGTCTCAACTTTGGAAAACTCTCAGGCATGAGAAATTTCCTCTAAATATCTCAAACTTCTCTCCTTTCACCATGGCAAGACAATTTACCCAAATAGACTTATTTTGGGAAGCCACTAGAAATCTTACTTTGAAAAACATTAAATTCTCTGCATTCTACCGTGGTTGTTCATTACAGGGTCACATGTGTGATATTTTTGGTTCCTGAAGTGTGTGATACTGGAAGAGCTATGCAGGTGCTCATAGCCAGAGATAGCCCACGTGTGGCCACTGGAGTCTGGGTTCAGAGGTGTGGGGGGACAGGAGGCAGCCCAACCAGGCTAAGTTTCATCCCACAAACCTTCAAGTTGTTGCACTTCAGATGTGAGACACTTGTGACCTGCATGATCTTATTTAGGATCACATATCACTGAAATTGCACTACTTCTGTGTGTATGTAACAAAAAATAACTCATAATAGTTATGCATCATCTAGTGATACCAACATCACAAAGATCTCCTCTTCTATGAGTTGAATGTGTTAAGGCAATAGCTGCAAAAAATCCCAAGGAAGATTGCATTGATTTCAAAACCTTTGAGTAACATTCAACTAAACTTGGGAGAAAATTTTGGTGAGCTACTCTTATCACAGAAGGTTAATATTCAAATGTATAAAAATTCAAAAAAAGATAATACCGAGAAAGAATCAAACTGGGTGTGGTGGTGCATGCCTGTAATCCAAGCACTCAGAAAGCCGAGACAAGAGAATTGCTGTGAGTCTGAGGCTAGTGTAGGCTACATAGTGAGTTGAAAGCTAGCCTGAGCTATATAGCAAGACCCCATCTAAAAAAAAATAAAGCAATTCAAAACAAAACAGAACAAAACACCCAGTTGGTAAGTGTGTACAGAACAGATACTTCCCCAAAAAGTACATACAAATGATGAAGAAGCACATAAAAGTGGGTTCAAAATCTTTAGAGATGAAAGAACTAAAATAAAACTACATTGAGTCCATTTCACTCCAGTTATAATGATAATGAAACCATAAATGCTTGTAAGCACTGGGTAAGAATGTAAATTAGCACTGTCACCATGGAAATACATATTGTAGCTCATCCAAAAAGAAAAGTATAATATAGTGTAAAGATAATATAGGTCGAGCGTACTCTAGATGTACTTGTGCACTTATGCTTATTTCAATGCAATTCACAAGAGCTAAGCCAGAGAAATAGCCTTGGACCTCATCTGCAGATTAATGGATAAACACAATGTGGCATATATATATATATATATATATATATATATATATACTGGAGTATCACTGAGGTACATGCCATTAGAAATGATTTCCTGAAACTGGAGAGCATCATGTTAAGGAAAATAAGTCAAAGTCAGAATGACAAATATAAATGTCTTAAATGTGTAAAACAAATAAGATGACATGAAAGTAGAGGAGAGATGATTAAAGAAGAAAATGGACGAGGGGAAGGGGATTTAGTGGAGGAGGGAAATATTCAAAGTATTCTACATGCATGTGCCCATGCAAGATAATACATGCAATAATAAAAAGATAGGTGTATCTCTGTTCATAGTGATAAGTTGCACGGTGGGATTAACTTGTCTCTTCTTTATCTTTGAATTTATCCTATATTGCTAACTTTATAATTATTAAACTTCTTAAAAATACTTTGTCAAAAAATGCATTAAGTAAGATGATACATGTTAATATACTGCTACATTCTGTCAGCGATCAATGTTTACAGATGAAATTTAAACCACTAATTTATAATGTTCCCCCATATTCTAAAATGAGTGTTTCTGATGAGATTTCCCCTTTCACTCTCAATTATTCTGCTTTATGCAATAAATTACACAGTAATCCATGATTAAGGGATGGAGGCTCAGTTCCCCAAAAGATGGTTTCCAAGTTTCCCAATTTATCTGCTACAGGGCTTGTTGGGTTGAGGTGAGTCTGTAAGATCTGCCATGGGAGAATGCCATAGTTAAAGTCTGGAAGGTACCTGTATCCTTTCTACTGGCAGCCATGACCTCAAGTGTCTCACAACACACCCAACCTCAAAGGAGGCCTGACAGGGCTGCACCTGCCTGAGAGAGTTTGGACACTGTAGGCATGTAGTTTACCTGTGCCCCTTGGAAGAAAAGGAAATGATTTTTCTAAGCTTCTAGCTTTTCTCTGTCACAATGGTCCATAGTATTTGTCATTTATAAAGATGATGGGCCCTCCTTTTTTTCTTATGAAGTGAATGCATTCCCATTTTAGAAAATTTAGATAATGTAAAGGTTAAAATGAGACACAAATTCCTGTATATGTTTCCCATTCACCCGACACACACACACACACACAATACACACACACACACACACACACTATGAAGTTATACACATTGTATTGCAGTGTACATTTTCCTCCCAACATGAAAGGTTACAAATTTCTCCAGGCCTTTAAATAGCCTTCTAAAACACCACTTTTACATTGTCACATGAATGTATCATCATCTATATTTCTCTTCTATTGTTGAGTTTTTGGATTATCTAAGCATTTTGACAAGAAGGTCTCAGGGTATAAGTTCACCTCATCTTCCTTTTTCATGATACAGCAAGGATTTCTCTGGGGTGCAAGTGATGAGCAGGCAGAACTAGTGGTTTGGAAAATTCCAAAGCAGCAGTGAGAATAAAAGCCAAGCAATTGGACCATGGACTTGAACCACTGAGAGCAGAGGCTTCTTGGACCTCAGAACTCGGACCTCAGAAATTTGACCTCCACTTTGGAACTCTGCCTTAGAGGGCAGTCACTTCTGCACCTGCCCTCATATCCTCAGACCTCAGATCTCCACCTCAGACCCCGAACACTTTTGTGCCTGTCATCCCACCCTGAGAACCTGGACCTACATTTCGGAGAATGGTCACCTCTGTGCCTGTCCTCCCACCCTCAGACCCTGGAACTACATCTCGGAGAGCAGTCACCTTTGTGCCTGTCCTCCCACCTTTGAGAACACCTTCTGATCCTAGGGTGGCTGTTGACCTTTAGCTGCATTTCCGCCTCCCAGAACTTTGGACATCAGTGGATTAGCCTTGCTGAGTTAATGAGAGGCTCAGTAATCAAAAAGAGGACCTCATCAGGTTTGCACCAGTATGGTAACTTTGCTTCTGAATTAGAGGCCTTCGGGTCTTCCATGGAAAAGATCATGAATACCTACTTTGAAAATCTTTACTCATATAGGATTGAAAATACAGAGGAAATGGGATGGTTTAAAGAAACAAATGAACTAAAAAAGCTCAATCAAGATTTCAATAACCCAATATCCACTTTTGAATTTGAAAATGTGATTAAAAACTTACCAACAAAAAAGTCTATGCCCTGATTGATTCATGGCTCAATTCTACAAGAAATTTAGAGAAGATTTAAGGCTAAAAATCCTCAAATGCTTTAATAAAATTGAAAGGGAAGCAATCCTCACTACCTAAATCTGGGAGGAAATTATTACTCTGACACCAAAACTAGAGAAAGAGTCAACCAAAAAGAACTATAGTCAAGTCTCTCTAATGAACATTGATGCAACGATTCTCAATAAAACACAGGGCAAATAGAATGAAGCAAATCATCAAGAAGAGTATACATCCTGACCAAGAGGGTTTTGTCCTAGGAATGCAGGGATGGTTTAACACATGCGAGTCAATAAATGTAATACACCACATCAACAGAGCCAAAAACAAAATTAAATGATTATCTCAATAGATGCAGAAAAACCTTTCAATAATTCCAACACTTGTTCATGATTTAAAAAAACCAGAAACTCAGAAGAGATTGTGTCTTCATCAATCTGAAAAAGGCCATCTATGAAAAACCAGCAGCCAACATTATTCTAAATGGAGAAAAACTGAAAGCTTTTACTCTAAAAATAGGAAAAAGACAAGGCTGTCCATTGTCACCACTCCTATTCAAAATAGTAATGGAAATACTAGTCAGGACCATCACACAATTGAGAGAAACTAAAAGGAATATAGATAGGAAGTGAAGAAGTTAAATTATCACTATTTGCAGAAAACATGATACTCTACATAGAAGACCCAAAGACCTCAATTAAAAGACTACTAGAGGTAATAAATAATTTCAGCAATATAGCTGCATACAAAGTAAACACTCAAAAATCAGTATCATTTCTGCACACAAACAAAAAACTCAGAGAGAGAAATTTTGAAAATATCACCTTTCAAAATAGCATCTAAAAACGAAATATCTGGAATCAACATAAGGAAGAATGTAAAAGACCTATGTGCTGAAAAGTATTACTACTCTTAAAAAGGAGATGGAAAAGGATAATACAAAATGGAAGGAAATTCTTTCCTCTTAGGAACAACCAACATTGTGAAAATAGGTTTACTCCCAAAACTATGATACAGATTTATTGCAATCTCAATCAAAATACCATTAACATACTTCACAGATCTAGAGAAAACACTCCTAAAATTCATTTGGAAATAGAAAAATTATGGAATAGCAATGGCAGTTATGGGCAACAAAGGCAAGGCAGGAGGCATCTAAATTCCTGACTTGAAAACGTACTGCAATGCACCAGAGAAAAAATTATCATAATACTGGCAAAGAAATAGACCTGAGCATGAATAGAACAGATGAGAAGATACAAACACAACTACCAAGACTCTCAGCCATTTGATATTTGACAAAGGTTCTAAGCATGCTCACTCAAAGAACAGCCTCTTTAATAAATGGTGTTGAAAAAATGGGCTCTCCACATGCCAAAGACTGAAACCAGACACATACCTATCACCATGCAGAAAACTAAAGTCAAAATGGATAAACTATCTAAATATTAAAACAGAATAAGAAATCTACTGGAAGCCAAGGTAGGTAGAATTATTGGAGACATAGGGGTAAGCAGAGTATTCATGAACAAAATACAAACTTCCTAGGAAAAACTTCAAAAACCAACAACTAGGATCTCATATATTAAAATTTTCTACACTTTGAAAGAAATCACCAACAGGGTGAAAATAAAACCCAGAGAATGGGGAAGCATTATAGCCAGCAAATCCTCAGACAAAGGGCTTATATACAGAACATATAGAGATTTGAAAAATATTAAGGCCCCAAATTCAAAGACCTTCTAAAAACGGGCTTCTGAGATGAACACACAGTTCTCAAATGAAGATACACAAATGGCAAATAAATACATGCAGAAATGTTCACAATCACTGGTCATTCAAGACATGCAAATTAAAACGGCATTGAGATTTCATCTCATTCCAGAAAGAAGATCTGCCATCCACAAATCAACTGATAACAAATGTTGGCAAGGATGTGGGGGAAAAGGAACACTGCCCCACTGTTGGTGGGCGTGTAGACTGGTGCAGTCACTATGGAAATCAGTACGGAGATTTCTCAGAAGACTAGAATTGGAAGTTCCTTTCAATCCAGTTATTCCCTGCCTCGGTATTTTCCCAGAAAAAATAAAAATTCATGCTACAGTGATGTTCACCCATGTTCATAGCAGCACAATTTGTAATAGCTAAATTTTGGAAACAACCAAAATGCCTATCGAACACAGAGTGGATGAAAATGATGTGGTATTCTTATTATTCAACTATAAAAAATTGATGATCAGGAGACATTCATAGGTAAAAGGAGACAACTTGACTCTAATCTTATAAGTGAAATAAATAAGGATCATATTTATAAATATCACATTGTGTCTCTAGTGTGAAATGTACTAAGAAATGTAGGAGTAATAAAACCCAAAATGTGTAATTGCTTCTGTAAAGCAGACAGGAAAATAAAGTACGCTAAACAATATAACTGCAGGTATGTTTAAGTGTGTAGGATTGATAACCATATTACTAAGTTTTTCTTGGATCATTGAGCAGAACTGTTTGCAGTCTCATGTTTGAATATCTATTTTGTACCTTTTAATTTTGTAAGTTAAACAGCAATTTCTAAGAGAAAAAAATGTAATTTATCAACTAGTGATTAATATTCAGGTTTTTTTTCTGAAATTCTGTATTATATTTACCCTTTTATCTCTTCTTTTATTTTCTCTTCAACTAAAATTTTAAATAAATAAATAAATAACTTTACTAACAAAGAAAAGCCCAGATCCAGATGGATTCATTGCAGAATTCTGCAAAAAATTCAAAGAAGACTTAATGCCAACATTCTTCAAACTATTCAATGAAGAGCAAGTATTACTCTAATACCAAAACCACAGGAAGCCCCAAACAAAAAAGAGAACTACAGGTCAATCTCCCCAATGAATATACATGCAAAAATTTCTCAATAAAATACTGAGAAACAGAATTCAACAAATCATCAAGAAAGTTGTCCACCATGACCAAGTGGGATTCATCCCAGGAATGCAGCAATGATTCAACAAACACAAATCAATAAATGTAATCTACCATATCAATAGACCCAAAAATAAGAATCATATGATCATTTCTATAGATACATAAAAAGCTTTTGATAAGGCCCAACACTCATTCATGATAAGAACCTTACAGAAAATTGGAATAGATGGTTTTATCTCAATCTGATAAAAGCCATCTATGATAATCCAACAGCTAGTATCATATTAAAAGGCGAAAACCTGAAAGCCTTTACTCTAAAATCAGGAGCCAGAGAAGGATAACCATGGTCACCACTCTTATTCAATACAGTGCTAGGTATACTATCCTGAGCAATTAGACAAGAGAGAGAGAGAAATAAAAGTATGGATGGGAAAAGAAATTCAATTATCATTATTTTCACATGACCTGAGAATCTACATAGAAGCTACCTGTAAGGGACAAGCTACCTGAAATGATGATAGAAGTTACTACAATATGACACCCGTTTATGATTAAGCAAAAAAAATGACTTGTTTAGGGATGTTAAATAGCTGACTATATTAATGTTTTTGGATCATTGAACACAGCTGTTTGCAGTCTCTCCGTTTGAATGTCTACTTTATATTCTTTGATACTGTGATTTGAGCAACTATTTCCAAGATGATATTATGTAATCTATTAACAGGTGATTTCTTACTGTTATGTTTTTTTTGTAGTTCTGTATTATGTGTAACCTTACACGGCTTTGTTTTGTTTTGTGTTTTTCTCTTTTTCCTCTAAAAAAAAAAAAAAAAAAAAAAAAAAACTCTTGTATGAAACACGACCTCCTTTATATTTTTCTGTCTCCTCTGCAATGAGGATAAATAAAAGCCCAGGCAGGGTGCACATGATTTCACCTGGTTGGGACAGCCAGGAATGCTGGGGAGCTAGGAAGCTGAAGCACTGCTTATTTCCCCCATGCCCAACTGTCTCTTATGTCCATGGTCTTTCCTAACCCAGTATGAAAAGTTGGACCATTTACACCACATGTATTCAAACATTTGTTTACTTTTTGGTCTACAGTATGTAAAGAGAAATGGTCAAGGATTAGACTTTAAAACTACAATATAGCAAATGTATATGAGTATCCAAACATTTATATTTTTCTTTTCACTGTTTTAAGGGGGAAAATGCAAACATAAATCTAATGGCATCTGTGGCCTGATTCGTGAAACTAATACATCCATAAATGGTTCACTGAAAGAGGTTACAATTTTTAGTGAGGTTTCAAGATGCTTCTCAGAAAATTTTGACATATTTTTGTGCTATCTGTTCTTCATCCTTGTAAATAGCAGTTCATGAATGCACTGTGTGTGGTGAGCATGGAGGGTAGAGTTAACACTGCTCTGTGCGCAGGCCAACAGAGTTCCACTGTCACCCAGTCTGTGCAAGGGCACTGTACAGTCAAATCGTAAAAAAATAGTGCTGAAAATCACAGGAAATTTCTAAAAGTGTGTGATCTTGTGGGGCTGCTTTTGAGTGACATTTACAGCTGTCAGGCAATGTGTGGAAGACACCTGCTTTACAAGCTCTCTCAGCATAGTACTTCAGTTTCAAATGACCTTGACCTGACCCAGTGTTTCTATTCATTAGCGTGTCTTTGTCTAATGAGATTTTCAAATGGACTAACAGGGACTTTTATTCAGGTAGGTCTTATTCCTGTCTCAAATTTTCTGAGAGTGATTCTAATAAATTGGTATTTGCTCATCCCAGGATAGTCTTAGAGAAAAATCAGGCAAGAACTCTCCACAGAGCACTCAGTTACATTTTGTGGCTATGCAAACAAAACTCTCATACCTGGTCCAACAACCTTCATGAACTCAGGATGCCCTGAGAAAGGAACTAATTCAATAGCTTCAGCCCTGCTTCACCAATACCAGCATAGCCTCTACTCCAAGACCATAGGTGCCTCCCCAGTATGTAGCTATCTTTAGAATAGCTACAACATTTTTCTTCAGAAGGACTGAAAGCACCCATTTGTTATTCATCAGCAAACAGATGGAAAGCAAGTGACAGATGCTGGAGGTTCAAAAGCAAGTTTGTTGGGAGACCTCCAAACCTTCACAAACTTCAGCCATATGACCTTTTACCAATGCCTTGTTTCTTCACCCCAGTTAATTTGGTTAGCCTTCATCTGTCTGAGAAATCCACATAAATGAAAATGTTTTAGGATAACAGCTTTTATGTTTCTTATACTAAAAATATTCATGTGTGCAATAACTCAAACCCCCCCCTATAAAATCCAAGGAAGCAAGAGAATATTTGGGAAGCAAAGGCTTCATTTCTAGGCCTGCTAATGAGTCTTCAGGAGCCAATTGGGAGACTGCGTGCCAGAAGCTGAAGGAAAGACTTTAAAAAGAGGCTGGAGGAAATGGGGGGGGGGGACAAAGAAACCTGCAGAGCCATCAAACTTGTTGACCCAAATCTGGAAACTGTATAGCTGTCCACTTAGTTCTGACAACCTTGGGAGCTTCTGGTGCCTTCGGAGTTACTCCCATCCTGCAGATAAGAATTATCTGCAATAACATTTGCAGAAGCAAGTATAAAGCTAATTATCTCAGGATAGCTCGTTAACACTAACAGGTGGGAAGGGGTTGAAAGTTATAAGAAGCTAAATCTTAAGACTTCACCAGAATTTGGAACTTAACCCTTTAGGTGCATTAGCGTTAAGCCACAACATTTTCCTGTAATTTCCTTGAAGCTAAGGCACATTTTATGACAGACCACCACCGGGTCGGGAAGAGGTCACCAGAAACCCAAAATCTTTATGGCCTAGCCTAGATAGATAGGTAAGGGAAGAGGGGAGGCAATAAGGTGCCATAAAGAACAGGAAAAGGCAGTTATGTTTTTCTTTCTTTCTGGGGAGGGGGATTAAGGTCAGGTAAAGGGTTATGCTAATAAGCAAATCTCCCTGCACACAGGCAAGTTACTTCAAACAAGTGTAAATTAGAGGGCCATCCTAGTTTTCTTTAGCTCTTTGGCTGATTATAGAGGCGCCTAACAGTGATTAACAATACTTGTTAGCTTGTTTTAGCACAACTTCTGTTTGTAGAGGGCAACAATGGTAAACATATCAATTAGGTAAGGTTTTACAATTCTTTACATAGAAGAGCATTGATTAACATATCAATTGGGTAATCCAAAGACATAAGAAGTAAAACACATACAGTAAACCAGTGTTACAGGTTTTTGTTATAATAAACATATAAGGAAGCTATTATCTTAGAGTTAAAAATTCCGCACTGATTTTAGTCAGTGAATCAGATCATTGACTCATTGGCATATGTTTATAACCTTGTATGTGTCTTTAAAATTATAAGCTTTTAAGATCTTTGACATAGTTTATCAAATTTTTTATAATACAAGGCCCAGTAGGAGGATTAGCAAAGGTCTTGCAGCTGTCATTAAAGCTGTTAACCAAAAGGAGAAAAAACAAACATTTAAATTTACTCTGTTTCATCATACAAGTAACAATTTTTAAGTCAGACAGAGGCCTCCTTGAGGCCTCTGCAAAGGAGGAGAACACAAGATTATCAGTTATATTAGGCAATCTTAACCTTTAAAGAGTCCTTGGAAGAAAAGACCATTCACTTATCTGCAGGCTGATTGTCA
This sequence comes from Cavia porcellus, assembly GCF_034190915.1. Classification (NCBI taxonomy): domain Eukaryota; kingdom Metazoa; phylum Chordata; class Mammalia; order Rodentia; family Caviidae; genus Cavia; species Cavia porcellus. Next base: position 20,796,176 of record NW_026947484.1, on the reverse strand, counting down.
TTTGAAGCTCGGACCTGCTTGCAGTAGGAACAATGAATCCAGGCAGGCTTTCAGCTATTTTGACAGTCCATTGCTGCTCAAGAGATTTATGGTGAGGTCACTTGTCCAGATGCCTAGGCTCTCCAGCTCGCAGTGGGCAGCAGTGAAATAACAAGTGGATGGAAGTCAGAGCTAGCTGAAAAGTCTGGGGGGACTTAATAAGATCTTGATTAGTTAAATCAGCTAATTTTTAGAAACCTTTAAGGATAAGAGGAAGGTCTCTCACATAAAACCTCAAAGGAGGAAATATCTGCAACATAGTGGGTGCATCACACATGCAAAAGGGCAAAAGGAAAGAGACTCACCCAGTTTTTGCCAGTTTTAAGGCCCTTAGTAATTATGGTCTTTAGAATCTGACTTATCTTTTTACCTCTCCTGAACCATAAGACTGGTAAGCCCAGTGGAGTTCTTAATTGATCTGCAAAGCTTAGGTTAATTTGAGTAACTAGGCTATAAAAGCCAGGCCATTGTTGGACCCCATGGATAAAAAGGGGGACCAATTCAGTGAAACTGCTATCAGAGCTGACTAAGACTAAGTAGAAAATGCTTTTACCCATCTAGTGAAAAAATCAACCAACATAAGTGACCACTTATATCCTTGAAAGTCAGGCCTTTTATTTTTGTAAAATCTATTATCCAGGGTTTTCTAGACATAGGTCCACGATAACCAGTGGTTTCTATTTGTTGCAGTACTTTTGGATTTACCAATTGTCACTGAGGGTATCTAAAGCTCACAGACTGGGCTAGCTTGACATTAGCCTCAAGGAATCTCTCCAAAGTTGAACCACCAGATGCTGGTCTTTTCAAGTGTAAATGGGCTCTGACAAAGAAAGTAGATGGGATCAGCAGTAATGTCAAACTTATCTCAATCCCCACTGATTTTGGGGCTTTCTGGCTGACTTTTGGAAGGTGGCTGCCCAATGGCTTATACAGCAGATAGTAGCCACTCTGCTTGGCATCTAGATGGCAGCCAACAAGTCCAAATTTGGGAGCATTTTTAATCTTTTGACCCCAGAAAACAATAAACATCATTTTTGATAAAGACAACTTGGGACCTCAGTGTGGGCAATGAGTTTAGGCCACTATTCTGATGTCTCTGGCTCTAAGATTTGTTCCCATAGAACCTGTGAGTGTATAATGGCAGCTCCTGCAACCCGCTTACCTTGATAGACGGGTAACTGCTTCTATCAGAGAAGTAGGATGGAACTCCAGATAGTGACTTATTTGCTAGGTCAGGTTGAAGTCCTGTGAATTGATCAATGACCTCAGTACAATTGTGGTGAGGCAATGAAGGGTCATCCTCAGGCAGCAAAGTAGCGGAGTTTGAAGCCACTGTTTCCAGAAATAGTGCCTGATAATGTACAGTTCAGGAGTTAGATATCCTTTGGTCTGGTGGTGCCTTGATGAGAGTCTCCAGTGAATAGGAGGAAACAAGAGTTTTTCGTAAAAGTCAATTTTAAGCCTCTTTTATGAGGGGCCACCAAGGAAATCACTGCAGACAGGGTGGCCATTAGGCTGCCACAGAATCAAGTCTCTTGGAAAGATAGGCAACAGGCCTCTGCCAGGGTGCCAGACTATGGACCAGTCCTGTAGCTCCTAGAAATTTTGCACTTGCCTTTTAGTCACAGGAACTGGAATCTGTTGGATGCCTTGCAACAACCAGTGCAGTCTTTCTTTGTATAGACAGGTTCTGACAAGGTTGGAGGGACTAGCATCAGAGCAGTTACTTTTTCGGTTGGCCCCTCTGGTGTGGTTGCTACTTTTTGGGCAGCCTGATCTGCCAAATTGATTCCTAGGGTGAATAACAGCAACCCTCTTAGCAAGCCAGACTGCTGCCAGCAAATCTAGGAGCTGTGGAGCATTTTATTTTTTTATCTTAGTCCCGGCTGAGGTTAAGAGACCTCACTCCTAATAGATGGCTCCATATACATGTATAGTAGCAAAAGCATATCTACTATCAGTATAGATGTTTACCCTCTTTCCCATGGCTAGTTTTAGCACCTCAGTCAAAGCAATGAGCTCCGCTTTTTGGGCAGAGATGCCAGGCTCTAACTGCTTAAGCCAGAGTACCTCCTTTTCGGTGGTCACTGCTTCCCCAGCCTCTCATCTGCTGATGTGGATGAAGCTGCTTCCTTCTGTGAAATTCCTCTCCTGGTCATCGGGCCTTAGGGTGGCTGGGTTGAAAGCAGAAGACGTCTTGAAAACTACCAACCCTGGGTCTAGGAGCAGGGCCTAACAGTGTGGAATTCTAGCATTCAAAAGCCATTATTCAAGAAGGGAGTCTGTAAACTGTTTGAGGGCACTACAGAAATCTTCTGTCCAAAACTGGGTTTCTGAGTCTCTTTTAGTAGCATTGCCACAGCGGCCAGAATTTTTAGGCATGGAGGCCAACTTCTTGTTACTGGATTGAGCCTTTTGAAAAGACAGGCTATAGGCCTCTTCCAAGGGCCAATGTCCTGGGTTAGGACTCCTATGGCAATGCCCCTGAGTTTATCTATGAATAAGGGGAATGGCATGGTAACATCAGGAGGTCCCAGGGCTGGGGCCTCTGTCAAGGCCCACTTCAGCTGCTGTAATGTCCATTCACATTTATCAGTCCAGTTCAGTGAGTTTTTCCATTAAGGGAGTCATATAGGGGGTGAGCTCTTTCAGTAAAATTTAGAATTCACAGCCTGGAGTATCTGAAAGCTCCCAGAAATTCATGCACCTGTTTCTTATTTTCTGGGAATGGGATCTGCAATATAGCCTGGACTCTTTCTTTAGACAAAATCCCCCCTTTTTTCCTGCAATTTGTAGCCCAGATGAGTCACAGCCTGATGGCACAATTGGGCCTTTTTAACCAAGAATTTATAGTCCAGTTGCTCCAAAGTCCTTAACAGTTCCTCAGTTGCCTCTCAACAAGCTTACAATCTTCTAGGTGGGTTGAGGCTATTAACAAGTCTTCCACGAACTGGAGGAGCACTATCTCAGGGTGTTCTTTCCTAAATTCCAAAAGATCTCTTGCTAATGCCTCATCAAAAAGAGGGTAAGAGTTCTTGTAACCCTTAGGTAAACATGTCCAGATCAGCTGTGCTTTTACCCCTGTATCTGGGTCAGTCCATTCGAAGGCAAAAAGGGGTTGACTCAGCAGAGTAAGAGGCAAAGTGAAGAAAACGTCTTTCAGGTCCAGAACAGAGTACCAGGTGATTTCAGGATTTGGCACTGTTGGGTATGGACTCAGATTTTTCTATTAACCTCTCTGAGATCCTGTACAGGGCGATAGTTATTTGTCCCTGGATTCTGCACTGGAAGCAAGGCACTGGAAGCAAGGGCATGTTCCTGGGAAGACACAAGGAATGAGAATATCATTGTCCTTTAGCCTCTGTATGTGGACTTTAATCCCTTTTCGGGCACGCAGGCTTATCGGGTATTGCCACAAGCAGATGGGGCGTGCTTGGGATAAGAGTTCCACCACAAGGGGAACCTGCTTAATTGTTAGCCCTGGAAGATTGTCTTCTGTCCATACTTTTGGAAACTCCTGTTTTTATTTACTTAGCAGTTTTAACTTTAAGTCAGTTTGTGACAACTCAGGTACTCGGGACAAATTTCTCAGTAGATGGTAATTTTTTCCTGTTTTAAAAGAGCTTTTGTGCTATCTCTATTAACTGGCTCAGGGGCATTTTCTCAAAACTTTCAAACCTTTGTAATTTTTGTCTAACATGTGGGGCCAGCTGAGTTGCAAAGAGAACAACTGGCGATTCTAGGGTAACCTCCTTACCTCTCCATGTCCAATTGGGATGGGACAAAAGGAAAACATGGTTTTGGCATTCCAGATCAGAGAGCAGGCTTCATCTAGATGGTAAACCACCTTTTGTCCCAGGGTGCCACGTGGCAGGCCATCATTTTACTGAAATTACACACTTAACAAAAAGGCTTTTTCATAGGTAACAAAATTGTGCCATATAATCTCCCAGATGTTCATAGCACATGCAAGAACTTATATCTTATCTCTATTATCACCTTTAATCTCATTTTAATGGAAATGTTTTGCAGCAAAGTTTTACCAATCTTATAAATAAATCTACCAAAACTGATCTAATACTGTCAAATTTTGAACACATTTACTTCTTGTCAAACCTGTTATTTTCATTACTACAAACCAAGACAAATAAAATTCACATCATCTCGAGCTTTCTATAACTTACAATATACCCCCAAGTTTTATGTTCTTTCACATTCTGGCACAGCCAGATATTTTTGCTTGAAGACAGACCACTTTCTTTGTCCCTTTTTTTTTTACTATTACCAGTCAATTATCTTTCCTCTTGCTTCTCAGACAACATTAAAACTCTCAACAAAACACTTGAAGTCACCTTTTAGTAGTCTAAAACATATTTAATTATTTTATGTCTTTCTACCACATTAAAATGCTGTATTTTTTTAAAAAATGTAACCTTCTAACTGGCTCAATTACAGTATGAGCTGGTTTTTACTTGGAAAAGTTGATATGATTCTTAATAACCATAAATATACACATATATGTGCACATATGTTTACATTTTAACCAGAAAGAAAAATACTCCTTTTAAAAGGCATGCCACGGTTGCAAGCAATCAATTGAGGACTAAAATATTAAACAAGGCACCACAAGATTAAAGACACAAACAAAGGTTGCTTTGTGCACAGTTTGGTGAGCTAAAGAAAATAATCTTTTCTTTATTATGAACCTTGAATCTAATAAGCCATATGGATCCTGCAACAGAAATGGGTAGCGAGACCCTAAGTTAGTAACAAATTTAAACAGGCAAACAATTCTAAGTACAAAAAAACTGCACATAAATATCTAAATCCCTTTGCCCATTTTGGGCTCATAGAAGTGGTTAGGGTTAGGGAGCATTGTCACATTTTAAGTTATTACAGCAAATAGGAAATTAGAAAGACTGGGTAGATCTTCTAGGCAAAAGGTTTCCAAATGTGTACGCACTGTGAGATGCAGGCATACAGGGAGAAAAACCAAAAAAAGATCAGTCATATTTTATGGTTTACCTCAAAGTGTATTGTAAACTCAAACACGGAAGTCACACCATGTACCATTACATATTTAAAAGAACATTAGATTCAAAAAGCTCACGTAGCACCAGAAAATTGAACAACAGCCTGAACCCACAAACCATAATGGTTAATGCTGCATATTTGCTTTCCAAGACCACAGTGACCCCTCAGATTCAGACAGCGTTTAATGTACAGACCACACTTTTGCTATGAGTCAAACACTGTATCCATGTTTTTAGACTGTTCTTGGCTCAAGTATAGGGAGCAATCATTCCCTGTTAGCCTAATGCCAACTGGAGGGTTGTCTAGTTACCCTTGTGCACAAGGACCCCTCATCCAATATACTCACAAACAACCAGTACAAATTCATTTTCAAATTGGGATAATGTCATCTTTTAGGTACCTGCCACCTGCCTTCTTTTTGTTCATGGAGAATATGGTAGCAGAATAACTTAATGATCCAGGTCATCTTCATAATCAGGGTGAAGCAGCTGACTTCAAAAATTCTGAGTGAAAAAATATCTCATGCAACACAGGTGTTCCAGGCTATGCTTGAAAAGGTAAAAATGAAGACATACAAGAAACAAAAATCATATAGAATGATGTATATGAACACACAAAAATAAAAATCTAGATGTACGTTCTGCATATGTAATCACACACAAAAACAGATATTTAATATGCATATAGGTGTGGCAATGTATATGAAAATGTATAGAAACGCAGAGAGAACTATTGCATATAGAAAGTTAGAGATAGATAGAGATTCCCATAGCCATGTTGACAATCACATTTCGCATTGTAACTGACATTATAGTTTAAAATATTTTAAAGGCCTTTTATGTAGCCTACATTGTCTCTGTCAAATCAGATCATGAAATCCAGAAATAGGCAATTGAGCCATGTAACAGAAACAAAGTCCAGAATTCTAAAGTTCAGACTCTTTCAACTGACAGATAAACTCAGAACCCCATTGAAACCTGTCTAGTGATCTTTCTCCCCAAAACCCACTGGAAACTGCCAGCATTCTAAGATATCCTCCTGCCTCTATTGCAAGAACTGCCTGAAAAGAAAATATCTAGACTTACTAGAGTGACCATTCAAAAGACATCTCTAATTATGAAATCACTTCTTTTTGCTGACCTGAAATCTGTACAGTGTTGTTTTGACGACTTCTAAGAGTGACAGACAGTTTTCAGTATAGTAAGCATGCAACTTCCGTGTGTGTTTTGTGTTTCTGTGAATTTTGTGTGTGTGTGTGTGTGTGTGTGCATGAAACTCTCAGAAACCATTTGACTATTGGTAAATCACATAATATCTCTGACTGCTTCATCTTAGTATGTGTAAATGTAAGTCCAGTGCAGGATATGAAAACTGCAGTTGGATAAACTAAACAAATTCCTGTTAAAACACGGTAAGGTATGGATTAATAATGATGCCTTGTATCTTCTCGTTTATTGTGTTTGTTTCATACATTCTGCTACTAAGTAATAGTCACAAATTATTTCAGGATAGCTATGATGTGCCTTTACCTTACTTCTTCAGATTTTTATGGTTGAGCTAGCAATTCACAGCACCATGAAGATCCTTCCTTCAGAAACATTTCACAGCACCCAGGCTGGGAAACCTCTCACAACTAACTATTTCCTCCTCATTTAACCCATTATAAAATATAGAGAAAAATAAAGCCCTGGTCTTACTGATTCTGTGATGACTAGAGCAACAGTGAGATTTCTGGAGAGAAAGAACCTAAGGCAACAATGTGAACTGGTACAGTCCCACTAATTCCAGTTCACATTATGTCCTCAGGAGATCTTAAGTACTGCTTATGATCTGCAAATATGCAGTTAAGAACTCATACATGCAAATTCAGAGTCTTAACATGACATAAAAACAAGTGGCACATTGTCATAAAAAAACCCTTCATTATAAGTAATCCTTTTAAATGTAAATAGTTTAAACTTTCCAAAGATTTAAAGAATGATTTAAGAAACATGATCCAGCCATGCAATATTCAATATAGACAAGTGCATAGAGAAAAAAGATTAGCAGTTCAGTGAGCAGGACAATGAGGTAAAGGTTAATGGGGAGCAATCATTTAATATTTATACAACGTTCAAGGTGCTAGAAATATTTTGAAATTCGAAATGCACATTTTGAATGCCATAAATTCTACTGAATTGTAATGTGTGAAAATAGTCACACATGTAACTTGTTAACTTCCCCTCAGTTTTAAAAATGAGTCATAAATGTGTTTATCATAATCCCTTGTTAAATTTTTCAATGCAAATATTACATGACAAATGTATTAGATCATACTTCAAAACGTTAAAGCTAAGTATTAATCAGTGAAGAAAATCAGGTAATTTTGTTTATGCAACTGAGCCAAGATCTGGAAGAGTTTAATTATTTACACTTTATGTTTATTTTTTAGTTTAAAACTTTAGACATTTATTGCATATTAAATTTTTAATAAGACTATGAAAAAATTATTAAGGTAATACTGAGTAATTGGATATTTTAAATGTGTTTAAAATGTTTAATTTGTAAAATTAATTATGAATGAGTACAATAGGAAGTAAATTGCAGTGTATGTACAGCATTGCACTGTTAATGTGCTCACCGCATAAGTTTGTTGGGCTGTATATAACACTATAGAAATCAGTACAGTGATTCCTCAGAAAACCAAAAGTAAACTTCTATTCAGCCCAGTCATCTCCCTTCTAAAGATAGCAGTTTCCCTATCTTCCTAAAAGAGTGAGAAACGTTATTACAGTAATATACTCATATCCATGTTCATAGTAGCACAAATCTTGGCAGCTATAACTTAGAAGCACACTGTTTGTCTGTCCAGCAATAGATGAATTTTTCAAAACGTGGCATTGAACACAAAGGAGTACTACTCTTCTATAAGGAGAACAAACATGAGTCATTTGTAGAAAATGTTTGTACTTAGGACCACGATGTTAAGTAAAATAAACAATCAACACAACATTAAATATCACATGGTTTCTCTTTTTTAAGAAACCTAAAGTATAAATAAAGAGCCAAATAAAAGATACATAACAAGAAACAGTGATAGATTTTTTTCAGATAAAAAGAGGACTAAGAGTTGTAAGGAGGAGAAAGAGAAGAGACAAGAAGAGGACAAGAAAAAATAAGATGCATTACATAAAAAATTCTCACAATAAGTATAATCATTATGTAACACAAATATGTATAATAAAATTTTCAATTGTCTGGGGGAGATAGACAAATGCATGCTATTTTCCATCCTTCTCTATGAATATTCTTAATGAATATGTATTATAATTACAGTCAGAAAAAAATTTGCCTTCTAATTATTTACTACTGGGAAAGTTCAGTTAAAAACAAGCTCAACTTTGATAAATGATGATGGTCCTCTATTGAGAAGGAAGATACACCGGAATGTTTTCTTCTCAAGTGTAATACTCCTAATAGAACCACATGTAAAACATTAACAGGAAACTTTAATCACCAAATCAAATTAATCAGACCTACAGTTGGGCCTTGAGCAACAGGGTTGCAGTGGGTTCAGGCAGGCTGGCTTCAAAACAGGAACACTATGGCAGAAGGATTACATGGAGCAAGGCAATTCTCAATTTCTATAGAATGGGAAGAAGAGAAAAAAAAAAGAGCCTTAAAAACAAGGGACCAGTATCCTAATATACACACCAAGACAACTCCATATTTTAGTTCAGGTGGTTCTACTGGGATCCACAACAGCACAACCAAAGCAATAGGAGTAACCCATGTCAAAACATAGATTGAATTGAAAGGACCCACAGCAATTTGCTAATTTAGACCAAAAATGGCAAGTGCAGACATTTTGTTCAAAAATATTGAGAAGAGAGGCCTACTCCATCACACTCAATGTTTATGATTAAATAAGAGATGTTTAGGATTCCCATGGAAGGAGGCTAGAGTCACCAGATTGATTGAGCAGATGCTGGCCACACTTTGTTATTCCTAAGTACATTGCTCCACTGTGGCCTTCCTGAAATTGGGTTACTGGGTTTCTGTCTCTTTCACCAGACGGTCAGCTCACTCTCCAGCATGTTTGCTCCTAGCACAAGAGATGGTCCTAATACTCAAATGCTTCTAAAACTACCCTGTTGAAACCTGGCATTGATAAGTCTGTCACAGGGAACCCAGGTTTATGAGAATGCCCTGGCCAATACCATATCCTGCAGATGCACCTTGCATTCCTGGGTTTCTGGTGAGGACAGGAACACATGATTTGATCTGAATCTGAATCATCAGCTGTGCTCATTGTACGGTTCTCATACACTTGAAAGGTGTCATGATGAGAGGAGACAGTGGCAGTAGTGTGTTGTGTTAGAAAGCCTCTCAGGGTAAAGCACCACAAAACCAGTGTCAAACATGTGGTCACTGTGCAAACTCCTCCCCTTTCCTCTGCTGGGGATAAAAGACAACATAGAAAAATCTTCAGAAGCTCTGACTTGGTGTAGCTTCTTGCTTCTTGGGAAGATGCAGCTGTTCCTGCTCCTGTTGGCCTTTTTTCTGCTCCCCAGAGCAGAGGCAGGTGAGTGACCATCGCAACCCTCCAGATGCCCAATCTTATTGCACAGAGCACTTGAATCTCCGGTCCCTATGAAATACCCCCAGGGTCTTCAGTCTGCCAGCATTGCTCTGAACCTGAACTCCAATCCCACCAGAGCGAACAAGGTAGGATACTGCATAAGCTACTGGAGTTTGTTTTCAAGAAGAGCCTGAGGATACTGTACCCTCAGTAAGCCTCAGCTTGCATATCTAGAGAGTCTTTCTTCAAAGTTCATGCAGGTGAGAAGTAAAAAGGAGAAAATATCAAGCACTCCTAAAAAGGGCAGCATGGGCCAGTCTTCACGGTCAGGGGAGGGGAAAGGCTTTGCATTCATCAACTGCCGAGCAGAGATACACAGAGCTCCCCAGAATGGAAGAAATCTCTGTCCTCAGAACACGTTTTTTGCCTCTCCTCACTCCTATTAACTTTCTCCAGCTCTACTTTCCTCCTCCAGAATTGAGTGTCTCCTTTGTTTTCCAGTAGGAGCCACAGAGGCAGAGTCACACTTCTTTGCTTTCCAGAATTCCATCTGCACTGCTCTACTAACCAGACCCTAACTGCAACTCTTCGTTCATGCTGCCAGGGAACAGATCTGAGACGCCCTCTACATGTCAGGCCTCAGGAAACAGGATAAGACCACATCTACAGTACACCTAGAGGGCTGCCAGGAGGAAGCATCACCATCCTAGATGTCAGAGGACTCAGAAAGGTTTTATTTACTCAAGGGATGTAAAAAGTTAGCAGAGCAATGATGAAAAGCCTCAGAGGTTTTATTTTCCCCTGATACATATAGTCATCTCCAATCAAACAGAGGAAAAGAATAAGTAGAACAAGACTCAATTTCCTGCACTTTGGAGAACAAGTTGAGTCATTTTCCTGTAGGTTCCTGTCCACTTCAAGAAATTGCAGGCTCCCAATTCTCCAACTGTTCACAGACTGTAAGTAGATACTTGTTAAAGGACTCAGTGGCTTCACCCAGTGTTCTCCTTGTTTTCAGGAGAGATCATCGGGGGACATGAAGCCAAACCCCACTCCCGCCCCTACATGGCTTACATTCAGATTAATTCTACTGAAATTTGTGGTGGCTTCCTGATTCAAGAGGACTTTGTGCTGACAGCTGCTCACTGTTTAGAGAGGTGAGAAAGGAAAAACAGTCCACAGTCTACAGGAAACACTTCTCAGAGCCCTTTTTCTAGGGAGCTCGCTGAGCTCGTGGACATAACCATGAGGAGGTCTGGTAAGAATTAGCAAAGTTCATCATATCCCAAGGGGAGAGAAGCAAGGTGGCACCAAAGAATTCCTGATATAAGGAAAACCAGGGCAGTCAAACCTGATTCCATGTAGACCCAGGACCATACTTTGGCATAACCATGCATAGAAAAGCAGTTTCATGTCCTTTCCTGGAGGCACTGACCATTGAGCACCTCTGGTGCCCAAGGTGCCCTCCCACAGTACTAAGAAGGAGGGACAGTCATTCAGCCGGGTAGCCCTCTGTCCTCTACAGCTATACCCTGTTTCAGCTGTGGCCTGCTTTTACAGATCCTGGGTTGTGTCTTTTGTCCCTCCCCATCCACCAATCCACTTGTCTCTGTGTACAGGCAAATAGAGGTCACCTTGGGGGCCCACAACATAGAGGAACAAGAGGATACCCAGCAGGTTTTCCGTGTACAAAACGCATTTCCCCACCCAGACTATAATCGGAATAAACACATCAATGACATCATGCTGCTGAAGGTAAGGCACATGTCCTTGTCACTCTTTCTCTCCTCAAGAATGGTTGCCACTCCCACTGGCACCCTGCTCCTGCCCTCTTTGCCATCATGTCCATCACACTGTGCATACCCAGGAGCATACACTGAACTGGACTTCCTTACTTATTTTCCACCAGCTGGAGAAAAAGGCCAAGCTGACTAAAGCTGTGCAGCTCCTCAAGCTGCCCAAGGGCAGGAACCAGGTGAATCCAGATACCCAGTGCCAGGTGGCTGGATGGGGAACTTTTACTCCAGAGGGAATATACCCAGCAACACTGCAGGAAGTGGAGATGATAGTGCTGAAGGACGAGAAGTGTGAGCAGCGCTTTAAAAATTATGATCGTGTTACTCAGATTTGTGTGGGAGACCCAAAGATTAAAAATACTTTGCTTAAGGTAAGACGAGGCATCTGTAACAATTGGCTTTGTGGGAAAGAGTGTTTGGGACAGATCTAGTACCAGGAGACCCAAGCATCATGGATTCCTTCACCCTATAGGCTGTTATGTTTCTCCCAGAAAAGAGAAGAAGGGAGCAGTTTGAGCTGGGAGGTTCTAAAGCCGCTACAGTTTTACTAAGGGGCCTCTGGTGAAGGAAACCCCACTGGAAGCTTCAGTTTGCAACACATGACATGAGCTCATTGCACAGGCATGAGAAAAAAATTTTCCCTGGTGTATAGCAATTATAAACTCCTCTGAGAGGGAATCCCTCATTGTCAATGAGCTCATCATCTGTGCTCATTGTAAGACTTGGTCATCAGCCTGCCTGGCCTGTAATCAATGGTCCTCACTACTCTACAGGGGTGAGGTCCAGACCTGGGGATGAAGACAAAGGCTGGATCCAAGAGTGAAAATGTCCATAGTCAGAGCTCAGCAGCTAAGAGCCTGTAATTCCCTCTAATCTCTCACAAGCAGACCTTACAATCAGTACTGCATGAGAGGGCTTGGGATAATGAAAGTGAGAAGTAAAGTGGTGCCCTTGTTCACAGAGTCACTCCATTTACAGGGTGACTCCGGAGGCCCCCTGGTGTGTAATAATGTGGCACAGGGCATTGTCTCCTATGGACCAATAAATGGAACAACACCATTTGTCTTTACCAAAGTCTCATGTTTTCTACGCTGGATAAAGAAAACCATGAAACATAGCTGACAGCTCACAGCAAAGTAAATCCCCTCTATCAGCAATCATCTTACCTGAATCTGCGTCTAGAATCACTCTAGAACAGATACCAGCAACTAAATAAATATTTCATCTCAGTGGAAGGCTAGTTTTTTGTTTGTTCTCTTACTTTGGTTCATGGGGACCAACTCTGTGGTAAGCAGGACAGTGACACAGTTCTGATGATTTCTGCCTCTTCCACTCCTTCTCCACTCAACCAAATCCCCTCTCAAAACTGTGACCAAGCACCTCCTTATATACTTTAGCTTTGCCACAACCTCTCTTTTTGCAAGGGCTACACTTAAGCACCCACTGAAAAAAAAGGGAGCATCTTTCTTCCTAAGGCTCCAGTGGAACATGTGACTTCCTTTGTGTCACATGTAGAGGGGAAGTGGATGATTTCATGGGTCCTGGAGTTCAGTCAGGCACCACTGAGGTCACGACTGGGCCCCATCAGGCTCGGTAGAGGAAGGGTATTCCTGAGCAGGACATTTCTCTCCCACAGCTTTAGGGATGCACATGGAGTGCAGGGTAACATGACTGACTCTTCACCTTCACCTGAAATTTTCTTCTCCATTCTGCTCTAAGATCAAGGCTTACCTTAGCTTACAGCCACCTGGATGCTGATTTTTATCCCTCCAAGAGTTGTCACTGTCTACCAACTACTCTCCTTAGGAGGCCACACTGATTTGATAATGTAACCTCTTCAAACTTCCCAATCCAGGACCAAAACCTGTCTCTCTTCACAAGTTAATGAAACCTTGGTTCAGAACTGGGTGGTGGCCTTTATTCTGCTTAGCTATTGTTCTGACTGGACATAGGATCCCCTTCATGCCCCACAACTACATTCACTGGTTTAACTCTTTATTCATGGCATGAGTTTCACTGGACTTGGTAGATTGAAATTTCTTTATTAGAATTCCAAGAGCCTTTCCTGGCTTTACAAATATAATCTCCTCCCGACTGTGACAAGACTGGAATGGTTTCTCTATTAGCGCGTACATAGTGCTAGGCCAGAGCCTGGGGATTATCTTATCTGGCAAGGCACTTGCCAGGCAATCACAATGTACTGAGTTCAGTCCTAAGTACAAAACAAAAAATAGTTCTAGGTTTTAGGTTCTATGATGAACATAATCATAGTTCCCAGTGAAGCTGGTATGGTCACAGGCTTTCCAAATTAACTCCCTCTCCATCCTCCAGATTGCCCCATGAGGCCTGTGTGGAAAATCTGTGAAATAAAATATCTTATTTATATTTATTCTTACAGTTTCTATCAGCATTATCACATGATACATCAAAATTGTATGAGATTTAAAAATGAACTTAGTCACACACTTTTCAGATAGGAAGTTGCTAAATGATTCAAAAGAGGACCCCTAGGTAATAAGATAATGAGGCAGGCTTATTTTCATTTGTTTGAAAAGAAACAGATATACATGTTATCATACAAAATCCAATTACAGGAAACACACATATCCAGTCCAAGTGCTGGGAACCATAATCCCTGTCAGTACTATAGGGCCCTCCTCTGAAGAATCAAACTTGAGTCTGGGAGGCCACCACAGAAGAAAATGGGGAAATATCTATAATATTTAGGTCACCATGGTTATTGATACATCCATTATATCTAATATTATCCAAGCTTCGTTTTTTTTTTTTTTTTTTTTTTTTGAGAAGTTCATAGCTTAGAGAACACAAAGTGCACGGCATTTTGTCCTTTGGGTGCTGGGTTTACCTTGCTGAACATTCTCTCCTACTGGAACTGCACAGTCAGGTCTCTAATATGCCACAATGCCTGGCAGAATTCGGCTCAATCTTAATGCCTCTGTGTCCCAAATACACAAAATACTACATTCTTTTGTGGCACAGAGTTACATCTCACTCTGAGATCATGTAATTCCCAAAGGCATGCCTTCTCCCATCTTGTTTACAAATATGCTACATCACAGTCTCATAATTGTCTTGTGTAGCTTTACAAGGGAAAATCAGCTTCTGACTTGAGCCTGAAAACCAAAATTCCTGAACCTAATACCTACTGAAATTCTGGCTCCTTCCTCAGGAAAAAAAATGAAAATCCACAAAGCAAAAAATCAAAAAACAATATTTAAAATGTTTCCCAGTCATATACATGAATACTTCTGCATTCTATTTACTTTGGGGAAATGGGTTTGTAGTTTAAACTCCTTTGAAATGGATTAATGTAGATTGGTCCCAATACTACTCTAAAAGAAGAGAAAGAAACAGAGTCCCAAGAAAAGATAGTGATGACCAAATGTAACGCAAAAGTTAGGAGAGAGCTTGGACTGAGGCAGGTTCCCTAACCATCTGCCTACCAGCAGCCCTGGTCTTCTAACTCTCAGTCCATGTTTTCTCTAAATCTCCACAATCTTGAACTTTGCTGGTCTATTGGTCTTATTTCCTGAATAACAAGGCCACTGTCATCTGTTTATATCCGCCATGATGATAGGTGGATCATTGATCCTGATATCTAAGGGAAGATAGGATTCCCTGAATTGACCCTTAGTGACAGTGAATGAAAGTCAATGTAAGGCCATCACTGGGGTATCCTGACTTCACCAGTTTACCTTGCTAGAACAACTGAGTTGAGATCTACCAATTTGTGACTTTTATTATCTGCAAGGTAAAGGAATGTAAATTTGCATTTTGACATAGATGTGAACTGTTACCTCTATTTTCCTTGACATACTATTTAAGGTTTCTCATCTTCCTGTATCTACACATGTAGTTTAGTAATAGCAATCTCCCACAATGGAGTTTTATATAACATATCTAAAGTAGCTGGTATATCCTCTCAAGCACAGTGAGAAACGAATCCATATATATTCCCATTGCTTTCACCAAGTACTATATTTTTCCATGCCAGGGTATACAGAATCAAATGATACTTAAAAATTATTTCAAAAATTCTTTTCTTGAAGCTATTTATGGTGTTCTAAGAGATGTTATGGTATATATATATATATATATATATATATATATATATATACAATTTGGAATGATTAAGTAAGGCTCATCAACATAACCAACAATTTAATAATTCTGATACTTTATACTCAGAGCATCTGCAGTCTGCACTTGGCAATTCTGAAATATACACTACTAAGTGAGATCAGTGTGATGTATACACACTACTAAATATGTATACACACTGCTGAGATTTCCAGAAACACAAGCATCTCTTCACTTTTGTGACTCAAAAAATTACATGAAGGCATAGGAAATTTCTCCAGCAGAGATCAGCAAGAGAGCAGCCTCAACCCTAAAAAAGAGGAACAGCTAATAGATTCACAGACAACACTGAACAATTCCCAATGAGAATCAGGAGTGGAATGATCTAGGCTCCTGAACTGCAAAACCTGAGTGCTAACATTCATTCCACACATGTCCTCACAGAGTTTCAAGCCAGGACGAAGCTCTAGTTGACTGGCATCCCCTGTAAAAAAGGGAAATTGGGACGCTAAGACACACAGAGCCTCACCTCGTGATGATAGATACAGATGGGAGGTGTGTATTCACAAGCCAACAAGTGAGAACTACTGCTGATGGAATGGCCTTAGAACAAGAATACCCAACCAAAAGCTCTTGCATTCAGAGGTGAGCATTTGGAAGACTTTTAGAGAATCATGAAATGCTAAATAATGAACATCTAAGCAAATACCTTACTCGTTGCAACAGAGTAAACAATGATTTATTATGATCCAGTGAATTTTGATTCCCAAACTTTTCTCCTTTATAAAAAATCCTGACGGTTTGACATGGCGTATGTCTGTGGCCCCCAGGCTTCATGAGTTTGCACTGTGCACTAGCTTTGGTCTGGAACTTTCTCCTTTGTCTCACCCAGGAGTTTTCTAACCACAGATCCAATTCCATACCCAGACTCACAAATACAAAGCTGGCTGGACACATCCCAGGGTTTCAAAAGGAGGGTGTTCTCAAATGATTTTATACATGTTAGACTCTCCACATAATTTCCTGCATTATCCAGAAATGAGATGTCCTCAGAAAAACATTAAAAAACAAAAATCAAGAACACATAAAGCAGTGAATGTGACGCAAGAAAAGTAATTATTTAAATCGTGTTACTCAAAACCAAAACAGGGCAGCTTAGACCAACAGCCTGTTGGGGGCCTGTGTCACAGACCCAGTTGCACTTTCCAGTACCCACCCACCCCAGTCCCTGCCCTTAAGAGAATCTCAGGTTTTAGCTAGACTCAGAGGTGGTTTGATGACTGCATCCACTTTTCCATTACACTGGCTGCACCTTAGGTCTTTGCAGCTTCACTCTAATGATCTTTTCTACCTCTGCCTTGCTGGCTTCCCTTGTGGACCCTGCCTTGGGTACTACTCCCTCCTCCTAAAATTTTATGGCCCTTTATGCCACCACAATACACTTGCCCATCAAGCATTGATGAAACGTTGATTAGACATCAGATATAAACCCTAAAACAACTCTTGAGAACATAGAATGTGTTAGGCGTACATCATCAGATTTTGGAGAATCGAACCTCATAATCATACAGGAAGATTGTTAGAAAGCGCCACCAATCCAGAAATTAACAGAAGTTCAAACAGTCTTGTAACATTCAGTGAGAAAACAGGAATGAAGGCAGCTGCCCAGTGTCTTCTGAAACTGTACAATCAGGAGTTTTATAAACACAGATCCAGTTTAAAACCCAGACTCACAAATCCAAAGCAGGCTGGACACTTCTGAGGGTATCAAAGCAGGGTGTTCTCAAATGGTTTAGTACATGTTAACCTCTCCACAGAATTTCCTGCATTATCCAGAAATGAGTTGTCAGAAAAACATTAAAAAACAAAAATCAAGAATACATGAAGCAGTGAATGTGAAGCAACAAAAGTAAGTATTTAAATCCTGTTACTCAAAACCAGAACAGGGCAGCTTAGACCAACAGCCTGTGGGGGGCGGGTGTCACAGACCTAGTTGCACTCTCCAGTGCCCAACCACCCCAGTCCCAGCCCTGAAGAGAATCTCAGGGTGCAGCTAGACTCAGAGGTGTTATGATGACTGTATATACTTTTCCATTATGCTGGCTCCACCTTAGGACTTTGCAGCTTCACTCTAATGATCTTTTCTACCTCTGCCTTGCTGGCTTCCCTTGTGGACCCTGCTTGGGGACTACACCCTCCTCCTAAAATTTTATGGCCCTCTATGCCACCACCATGCACTGGCCCATCAAGCACTGATGAAATGTTGATTAGACATCAGATATATACCCTAAAACAACTCTTGAGAACTTAGAATGTGTTAGGCCTACATCATAAGGTATTGGAGAATTGAACCTTGTAATCATATAGGAAGATTGTTAGAAAGTGCCACCAATCCAGAAATTAACAGGCTTTCAAACAGACTTGTAACATTCAGTGAGAAAACAGGAATGAAGGCAGCTGCCCAGTGTCTTCTGAAACTGTACAGTCAGTCATCCACTTCCAGGCATGTGTCCAAGGTAGGAAGTAGAAGACCAGCACTACTCTGACTTTCTCAGAACTTTTCAGATTTAGAAAACGTCTGGCTCCAAGGCATGCAGCCTGCACACATAAAATGAATACCCCCTTCAGGATATAGAGCACCCCAGATCCCACCCTCACCCCTCACATTCACCTGTCTTCTCTCTTGACCACACTGCTGCCAGCCACCCCATCTTCAGCTTTTCTTTTAGAGGAGATCATTGGGGATTATGAGGCAAAGCCACTTTCCCATCTCTTTATGGCCTTTGTCCAGATTCTAAATGGACAGAAGATGAAGAGATGTGGTGGTGTCCTGGTGTGAAAGAAATTTGTACTGACAGCTGCCTGCTGCAAGGGAAGTTGAGGAGGGACAACCAGCTCACATTTGCCAAAAACCAGTGGGGACTTCTGTCTTCTACAGGAACTGCAGTCTTAGGAATGCCTGGCTTTCACAAACCCATAAGAGCTCATCAGAAAGCAGGAAAGGAAGCAAGATCATAAGTTTCAGCACAGTAATTGAATGTATGATAATTAACTATATCAAGCATTCTAAGATAAATAAATGATTCTGAGGCTGGAAAAATAAAAGGGAGATGAAGGAAGAAGAGAAAATAAAGAAACTGAATGTGTGGAGGTTGGGGATTTAGCTCAGTGGCATAAGAACCTGCCTTGCAAGCAGGTGGTTTTGAGTTCGATCCCCAGTAACGATAACAAAAGAAAGAAAGACAAAAAGAAAGAATGAAACAAACAAACTAATTGTGTTATACACCTGTACTAATCTCTTACAGTGGATGTAGTCCTTGTGTATTGCAAACATGTAGGAATAAAAGTAAAAAAAAAAAACAAATGTTTCTGCCTATTCTTGGCAAGTTAACTAGTTGGTGAGATACTGTTTCAAAAATAAAAATAAATTTATAAGGACTGAAAGCTTTAGCTCAGAGCAAGAAAAAGTTTCCCTACCCAAATGCCTTAAAGAAGGAAAGAAGACTTGGAAAACGAAAGGCTTAGAAATAAAAGAGGTAAGTTTTGGAATCAGACAGTGAGTGTTCAGAACAAGTGACATAGGTGACAAGACATAGCAATAATACTGCCAAGCAAAGCAGGTGTAAGCCTGCTCTGAATAGGTCCTCTGTGGTTTCAAAACCTAAATCCGTGCTCTTCTGTGTGAAGCTCAATAAGTGTCATTCTGAGGGCCCACAACATCAAGAAACAAGAATAGACCTAGCAGGTAATCCCTGTGAAGAGAGCCAATCCACACCCAGAACAAACTCCTAAAACCTTCTCCAGTGACATCATGCTGCTGCAGGTGAGGCAAAACTTTCTGCTACTCTATCTCTTCTCCTGCAGGGATCTTTCTCCCCATTGGTCCTTGCTGTTTTCCTCCTTGCCCTCATGGGAATCACAATAAGTAGGTCCAGAAGGTACAGGGTCTAAGCTAGAGGCTACTTTAGACTATCATGCTTGTTCACCATCAGCTGGAGAGAAAGGCCAAGCAGACTACAGCTGTGCAGCCTCTCAGACTGCTTGAGGCCATGAGCCAGGATAATTCAGGAGACACATGCCTGGTGGCAGGCTGGAGAAAAATCAACTCATTGGGTCCCCTAGCAAGCACACTGCAAGAGGTGGGGCTATCATTATAAGACAAACCAAAATGCCAATCTTCCATCCATGCCTACTCCACTCTCACTGAGATTTGTGTGGCAAACCCAAGGAAAACAAAGACTGGTTTCAAGGTAAAATTTCCACTGCCTATAAACACAGAACCCTGGGAAACAGAAACTTGGTGGGGGACATGACAGTGTCGATATCTCATGCTCTGAGCCCAGAGTTTGAAGGCCTGTCCTCTACAGCAATGCAGTGTTTAATCCATCCCCTGCATAGATAGGAGCAGAGGGTGGGGAAATAGCAGTAAACTGAATTCAGTGTAATCACTTGAGTATCTCAAGGATTGCGCAGAAAGGTTCAGGTAGGTTAATACTGGAAAGTAAAGTCAGGGTGAGGGTAGAGCCTCTTGTCTGAAGGAGGCAGCCAGACATACCCTTCCCTGATTGCATGCTCACAGCCCCCTGACAGAGGTCATCAACTGTGGTGAGGTTCAAAGAGCAGCAACAGGAGGAGGTGTATTCCATGCTTTCCTTCTCTGTCCAGGAGGACTCTGGGGTCCCCTTGTCTGTAAGGACATGATCCAAGGCTTTTCTCCTATGGAAAAAAGGCTGGGAATCACCCAGGAGACTTCATGAAGGTCTCCCACTTCCTGCCTTGTATAAAGAAGACCATGGAGCAGTTCTAATAGCAGGCACAAGATGGGCCTCCTCTGTGCCTCATCATCTTTACTGAGCCATTAGAAATACTCCCATGGGCCCAGGCCACTGCACAGTGACAATAGATTGATCTGAAGAATGACTGTCCCTGAAGTCCTATTTATTCCTTGATCCCCAATTAGTGTGAAGCTGCACTGCTGGCCATTCCTACTGTGGCTTCCTCTTTTCTCCCCAGGCCTCCCTCCTTCCTTACCTTCATTCCATATTATTCCTCATGGATTGCTCCAACCCATAATGTTTAATGCTCAGCTCTCCAATATTGCTTGCTGGACACACAGTAGTGAATCTCAGCATTAGGAGGTGTCATCATTCACAGGGTTCCACAAACTTGTACTTCACCTTTCAAATGTAAATCTCTGTGCTTTAGGAATCTCTAGCCATCTCTAAGCCAAGAACCTTCATGAGATGCCCGACAATTTGGCAGAGAATAGATCAGGGCAGTGGAGAGGGATAATCCTAGAGATGCAGGAGCCTGGGCACTCACTTTCCTGTTTTCAGTCCTTCTCCCCAGTGGGACAGGATTCTCCCCTTTCAGTGCTGTCTGCTGCTTAGGAGGCTGAGATGGCTCTCAAGAGGACCAGGTCCCACTTCGTACCCTGCCCTGAGCCAGAAGAAAGTTCAGTCCACCTCTGACCTCACTGCCTGGCTTTTCCACACCAGCCACTCTCTCTACCTGAGTGCCTCTGGCCACCAGCTGCTTTCCTTTTACAGCTCCCTGAAGAGTTTCCAACTCTATGTGGATTCACTGCTATCAGCCAGTTCCAGAAAACTTGCAACTCTCCACTTCACCTGGATAGGCCTGGCTGCACCCTGTTTCAATCCTGCATTCTCCAAGACTCAGGCATCACCACTTGTGAAGTCAAGGCAGTCTCAGGTCTTTCAGTGTGGCCTGGTTTTGGAGTCCAGAGTCCCAGGCAGGCATGGATTATTGCATCCTTTGAGTCAGCCAAGAGAAGCTAGGCAGGAAGGATCACTTATCCCTCCCCTGTATCAGCAAACACTCTTCTCATTTGTCTTTTTGTAGCAGGTATATAACAGGCTCTGGTGTCACCTTTGGAAAACTCTCAGGAGTAAGAAATTTCCTCTAAATATCTCTAACTTCTCTCCTTCCACCATCGCAAGTCAATTTACCCAAATAGACTTATATGGGAATCCACTAGAAATCTTACTTTGAAAAATAGTAAATTTTCTGTATTCTGTCTTGGTTGTGCATTACAGTGCCACATGTGTGATATTTGTAGTTACAGAATTGTGTGATACTGAAGAAGGCATACACTGCTCATAGCCAGAGGTAGCCCATGTGTGTCCCCTGTAGACTGGGTTCATAGGTATGGAGGGGACAAGAGGCAGCCCAACAAGGCTAAATTTCAACCCACAAACCTCCAAGCTGCTGCACTTCAGATGTGAGACACTTTTGACCTGCATGATTTTATTTAGGATCCCCTATCACTCAAATAGCTCTACTCCTGAGCGTATGAAACAAAAAAATCTCATGATAGTTATGCTTCACCAAGTGATTCCAACATCAAAAAGATCTACTCTTCCAAGAGCTGAATATCTTAAGCAACAGTAGCAAAAATTGCCAAAGAGGATTGCATTGATTTTCGTTCACAAAGGAATCTACAGAGTGAAGAGTAACATTCATCAAATTTTGGGAGAAAATTTTGGTGAGCTAGTCTTATAGCAGAGGGTTGATAGTCAAATGTACAAAACTTCATAAAAGTTAATACCAGGAAAGAATTAAACTGGGTGTGGTGGTTCATCTTTGTAATCTAAGCACTCAGAAAGTTTAGAAAGTGTAGGCAAGAGAATTGCTGTGAGTCTGAGGCCAGTGTAGGCTATATAGTGAGTTCAAAGCTAGCCTGAGCTAGATAGCAGGACCCCCATCTCAAAAAAAAAAAATAATGCAAAACCAAACAAAACAAAAAGCCCGGTGGGTAATTGTGTACAAAATGGATACTTCCCCGAAAAGTACATACAAATGATGAAGAAGCACCAAAATTGGTTTCAATATCTTTAGACATGAGAGAACTAACACAAAACTACATTAAGAGTCCATTTTACTCCAGTCAATGATAATGAAACAATAAATGCTTGTAAGCACTGGGTAAGAATATAAATTGGCACTATCACCATGGAAATACATATTGTAGCTCATCCAAAAAGAAAAGTATAATATACTGTAGAGATAATATAGATCGAGCATACTCTAGAGGTACTTGTGCACTAGGCTTATTTCAGTGCAATTCACAAGAGGTAAGCCACAGAAATAGCCTTGGCCCTCATATGCTGATTAATGGATAAACACAATGTGGCATATATATATATATATATATATATATATATATATATACACACACACACACTGGAATATCACTATATCACTGAGGCACAATGTCATGAGAAATGATTTCCTGAAACTGTAGATCATCATGTTAAGGAAAATAAGTCAGAGTCAGAATGACAAACATAGATGTCTACTCTTAAATGTGGAAAATAAATAAGATGACATAAAAGTAGAGGAGAGATGATTAAAGAAGAATATAGTCAAGAGGAAGGGGAATTAGTGGAGGAGGGAAATATTCAAAGTACTCTACATGTATGTACCCATCAAGATAATACATGCAATAATAAAAAGGTAGGTGTATCTCTGTTCACCATGGTAAGTTGCATGTTGGAGTTAAGGCTGACATGTCTCTTCTTTATCTTTGAATTTATCCTATATTCCTAGCATTATAATTATTAAAGTTCTTAAAAATATTTTGTCAAAAAGATGCATTAAGTAAGATGATACATGGTAATATACTGCTGTGTTCTGTCAGAGATAAATGTTTACAGATAAGATTTAACCCACTTGTTTAAAATATTCCCCCACAGTGTAAAATGAGTGTTTTTGATGAGCAGATTTCCCCTTGCACACTCAATTATCCTGCTTTACACAATAAATTACACAGTAACCCTTAAGGAATGCAGGCTCCATTCCCCAAAAGATGGATTCCAAGTTTCCCAATTTACCTGATAGAGGGCTTGTTGTTTGAGCTGAGTCTGTAGGATCAGGCATGGGAGAATGCAATGGTTCAGGTCTGGAAGGTACCTGCATCTTTTTTACTCGCATGCATTTCCTACATAAGTCTCACAGCATGTCTAACCTCAAAGGAGGCTAGGCAGGGCTGCACCTGCCTGAGAGAGGCTGGACAGTGTAGACATGTAGTTCACCTGTGTCCCTTAGAAAAAAAGGAAATGATTTTTTCTAAGCTTCTAACATTTCTCTGTCACAGTGGTCCATAGTATTTGTCAATTATAAAAGATGATGCCCTTCCTTTTTATTCTTCTGAAGTGAATGCATTCTCATTATAGAAAATTTAAGTAATAAAAAGGTGAAAATGAGACACAAATTCTTGTACATATTTCCCTTTCACCCAACACACACACACGTGCACACACACACACACACACACACACACACACACACACACTTAATATCAACTTATACACATAGTATTGCAGTGTACATATTCCTCCTAACATGAAAGGCTACAAATTTATCCAGGCCTTTAAATAACCTTCTAAAACACCACATTTAGTGACCTGAGAGGGCATTATCGCATGAATGTATCATCATTTGGCTGAATACTACAACAAATTTAGAGAAGATTTAAAGCTAAAAATCCTCAAATGCATTAATGAAACTGAAAGGGAAGCAATCTGCCCTACCTAATTCTGGGAGGCAAGTATTACTCTGATACTAAAACCAGAGAAAAACTCAACCAAAAAGAACTATAGTCCAGTCTCACAAATGAACGTTGATGCAAAGATTCTCAGTAAAATACAGTGCAAATAGAAGGCAGAAAATTATCAAGAAGATTATACATTATGACAAAGTGGGGTTTATCCCAAGAATGCAGGGATGGTTTAACATATGCAAGTCAATTAATGTAATACACCACATCAACAGAGCCAAAAACAAAATTTAAATGATTATCTCTATAGATGCAGAAAAAGCTTTCAATAAAATCCAACACTTGTTCTTGATAAAAAAAAAACTCAGAAGAGATGGTGTCTACCTCAATCTGAAAAAGGACATCTATGACAAACCATCAGCCCACATTTTTCTAAATGGACAAAGACTGAAAGCTTTTACTCTAAAAACAGTAACAAGACAAGGATGTCCATTGTCAGCACTCCTATTCTAAATAGTCATGGAAATACTAGCCACAACAATCAGACAAGAGAGAGAAACTAAAAGGAATAAAGACAGGAAGTGAAGAAGTTAAATTATCACTATTTGCAGAAAACATGATACTCTACATAGAAGACCCAAAGAACTCCATTAAAAGACTACTAGAGGTAATAAATTATTTTAGCAATATGGATGGATACAAAGTCAATGCACAAAAATCAATAGCATTTTTCCACACACAAAAAAACTCAGAGAGATAAACTATGAAAATATTAACTTTCACAATAGCATCTAAAAAAATGGAATACTTAGGAGTCACAAGTGAGAATGTAAAAGACCTATGTGCTGAAAATTATTACCACTCTTAAAAAGGAGATGGAAAAGGGTAATAGAAAATGGAAGAAATTCCTTGGCCTTAGGAAGAACCAACATTGTGAAAATGGCCTTACTCCCTTAGCTATGATACAGATTTATTGCAATCCCAATCAAAATACCATAAACATACTTCATAGATATAGAGAAAACACTCCTAAAATTCATTTGATAATATAAGAAATCTAGAATAGCAATGGCAATTCTGGACAACAAAGGCAAGGCAGGAGGCATCTAAATTGCTGACTTGAATCTATACTACAATGCCACAATGAAAATATTATCATAGTACTGGCAAAGAAATAAACCTGAGGATCAGTAGAACAGATTAGAAGATGCAAACACAACTACCAAAACCCTCAGCCATTTGATGTTTGACCAAGGTACTAAGCATGCTCACTGAAAGGACAGCCTCTTTAATGAGTGTCCTTGAAAAAATTGGCTCTCCACATGCCAAAGACTGAAACTAGACACATGCTTATCATCATGTACAAAACTAAAGTCAAAATGGATAAACTATCTAAATATTAAAACAGAAATAAGAAATCTACTGGAAGACAAGACAGGTAGAAGTCTTGGAGACATAGGGATAAGCAGAGTATTCATGAACAAAATAAACCTACATAGGAAATACTTCAAAAAATCAACAACTGGGATCTCATATTATTGAAAAGTTGCTGCACTTTGAAAGAAATCACCAACAGGGTGAAAAGAAAACCCACAGAATGGGGAAGAATTTTATCCAGCAACTCCTCAGACAAATGACTTATATCCAGAACATATAAAGAATTATATTAAGGCTCTAAATTCAAAGCTCCTCTAAAAATGGGCTTCTGAGATGAACACACAGTTCTCAAATGAAGATACACAAGTGGCACATAAATACATGCAGAAATGTTCACTATCACTGGTCATTCAAGACATGCACATTAAAACAGCACTGAGATCTCATCTCACTCCATAAAGAATAGCTGCCATCCACAAAGCAACTGATAATAAATGTTGGCTAGGATGTGGGGAAAAATGAACACTGCTCCACTGTAGGTGGGCGTGTAGATTGGTGTAGTCACTGTGGAAATCCATATGGAGATTTCTCAGACGACTAGATTTGGAAGTTCCATTCAATCCAGCTACTGTCCCCGTGGGTATTTTCCCAGAAAAAATGAAAAGTTCATAGCACAGTGATATATGTGCACCATTGTTCATAGCAGCACAGTTTGTAATAGCTAAATCTTGGTAACAACCAAAATGCCCATCAAACACAGAGTGGATGAAAATGATGTGGTATTCATACTAATCAGCTATAAAAAAGGATGATCTCGAGACATTCACAGGTAAATGGAGACAACTTGACTCTATCCTTATAAGTGAAATAAATAAAAATCATATTTATAAAAAACACATTGTGTCTCTAGTGTGAAATGTATTTAAAAAAGTAGGAGTAATAAAACCCCAAATGTGTAATTGCTACTGTAAAGCAGACAGGAAAAGAAAATGCTCTAAGTGATATGACTGCAGGTATGGTTAAGTGTGTAGGATTGATAACCATATTACTAAGTTTTTCTTGGATCATTGGGCAGAAAAATTTGCAGTCTGATTTTTTAATGTCTACTTTGAACGTTTTAATTTTGTAACTTAAACAACTATTTCTAAGACAATGAACTGTAATTTATCAACTAGTATTTAATGTTTAGTTTTTTTTTTTCTGAAATTCTGTATTTTTACCCTTTGATTGGTTCTTTAATTTTCTCTTCAAATAAAATTTTAAATAAATAAACAAAAAAATTTTACTAGCAAAGAAATGCCTAGAAAAGCCCACTGCAGAATTCCACCAAAATGGAAAGGAGACTTAATGCCGACATTCCTCAAACTCTTCAATGAACTTGAAAGGGAAGCGATTCTCCCTAACTCATTTGTGGAAGTGAGTATTACTCTAAAACCAAAACCACAGAAAGACCACCCCAAAAAAGAGAACTACAGGTCAACCTTCTTAATGAACATACATGCAAAAATTTCTCAATGAAATACTGAGAAACAGAATAAAGGTAGACCCATGCTTATTACCATGTACTAAAGTCAAAATGGAAAACATATCTAAATATTAAAATAAAAAAATAAAACTGAATTTTCTGAAAGACAAAGTAGGTAGAAATCTTGAAGAGTTAAGTGGTAGGGTAGATAGAGAATTCATGAACAAAAATCAAACTGCACGGGATGCTTCCCAGAATCAAAAACTGGATTTGTGTCTTATTAAAAAGTTTTTTGTGTTGAAAGAAATCTTCAGCAGAGTAAAGAGGAAACCCATGAGTTTTAGAAATTCTTAGTCAACTCTCTCTCAAAGAACATCAGTCCAGGACATATAAAGAATTTTAAAATTTCTGTCCCCTGACATTCAAATTCCCTATCCAAAAATGGGCATCTGAGATGAATACACAGTTGTCTGATAAAGAAATGCAAATGGCAAATAAATACATGAAAAAATGTTCATCATCATTTTTGTTAGACTAATGAACATTCAAACCACATTGAGGTTGCATATCACTCCAGAAACAATGGCCAGGATCAAGAAAACTACAAACAACAAATCCTGGAGAGTCTGTGGGTAAAAGGTGTAGGAGAGTGGGACACCCATTATGGGTTTCAGTCTAGAGGTCCCCCTAAAAGCTGTGGTTAGAAGTCCCATTTTACCCAAATATTCCACATCTGGGCACCTTTCCAGAAGAAGTGAAAACATCAGGTCGCACTGATATGTGTGCACCCATGTTTATAGCAGCACAATCTGTGTTAGCCAGATCTTGGAAACAACCTAAATGCCGATCAACTGAGGAATGGATAAAAAAGATGTGGTACTTTTATATGAGGAATACTACTCAGCTGTAAAGAATGATCACACTGAGATATTTATAGGTAAACGAATGCAATTTGACACAATACTCACATGAAACAAATCAAACTCACATGTGTAAATACTGTACTATCTCTCTAGTGTAAGAGATGATTAGAGTATAAGAGATACAAAATCCTCAATAAATACAGTGATGGAGAAAGTATCTGCTCTAAGGAGAAAAAAGAGTATCTCAGAGAAAAGGAGGAAAAAGAAATGGGAAGGTAAAGTAAAAAATATCTAAATTTGTATAAACACACAGGATAGCTAAGATGATTGTGATAAAAATTCTAGTAGTTCTTTGAACAAAACAGTTAACATTAGTAGGAATGGAACAATTAGGCATGTTTGGGTCTGGTGATCTGAGGAACTCTTGTGAAGATCACAATACAAAGTAACAACCCTGATTATGCTCCTGTCACTTTGATATGCAGGCCTATATCATCATTGTTTTGGGCACTTAGCTATCATCATTTAATTGCATTTTTGTGTCTTTATATTCTTGTAATTTGTTTTGTTTTGTTTTTCCTGCTAACACAGAAAGAATAGTTGTACATCTAGAGGCTGATGGATGTCTAGAATTTCTCCTAAACTGTTTAAGAGAATCAATTATAATATGCAAGAAAGGATGAACAGATACTGCAGAAAAATAGACATGATGAAATCCAATGCTGACACCATACCATCATGCTGTGAAATCCAGTAAAGCTTTTGTTCTTTGTTCAGAGTGCTTTTAGTCTGTTTTTTGTTATTGAATTTCAACATAGGTGAAGGGATGGACAGCTCTATTTTGAAGAGAACAAGAGACATTATGGCAGTTATTGTTGATTTTCTGTTGTCTGGTTTTGAAGGCCTGTAATGCCTAGATTACTCTTTTTCTATACGATTTATACTACATTATTTTGTATGAATACATTGTGATTGAAGATCTGGACAACAATTTATAATGAAACAAGAGACATGCTAGCCATGGTAGATCTCCTACTGTCTTGCATTGAAATCTATTTCACTTACATTGTTTTCTTCTGATCTGCTTTGTTCTGTTTTGTTATGTTTTCTATTTCCATTTTCAAAGAAAAGAACAATAATAATAATAATAATAATAATAATAATAATAAATTGTGGTGTATATGTACAATGGTATATTATTTGGCCATTAAGAGAACCAAATCACGTTTTTGAAAAATGATGAAACTGAAGGTGATCAAGTTAAATGAAAGTATACATTTCAGAAAGACAAATATTGTATGTTTTCCCTAATATATGGAATGTAAAACATGACATGAAAGGAGTGGGAAGACTATTATTTGACCACAGACAAGAAAGAAAGAGGAGGAAGAGAAAGTTTTAATCGAGGCACTATTTTGAATGGAAAAAGTTATTAAGTGTGTCATTAAGTTATTATGATGCTCACATGAATTTATTGAGGTAACAATGTATCCAGTACACTTCATTAAGTGAAAAATCAGCATGCAAAATCCTATACAGGAACATGATAAATTGTTTTATTTTCAAAAATGTATTAATATAGAAATATGAAATCTTTGAGAATGGTATTCACTAACTGTTTAATGACTCTGAAAAGGAGATGCCTAACACATTTTCTTTTTGGTTAAAAGTAGTTCTGACCTGTGCTATTATAAAATGTTTTAAGCAGAAGGAGACAAAATGTGATGTTTTTTGATGTGCTTGTAGCAATGTTTCATAGAGCATAGCTATCGCAAAACATGATGCTGTGCAACTTAAGTAAATTTGATTTTGTCAATTATACTCAACAAAATGAATTAAAGTGAGTATATCTTCCAAAGGGACTAAATGGATATTCCTCATGGAAGGACTGTACATGTCCTTCAAATGCTATTTTCTTAAAAATCCGTACTATCTGTTACTTTTCCACCAATACTCGTATTCTGTGTGTATTTGTATTTTCATTCTACTTTTAACTTTTGCAATGTATTAAACATAGCATGTGTTTATATTTTGCTTTTATCCCCACTCTGATTATCTGGACTTTCACTGATTTATGAATTATTCTGGATTATGATTTATATAGTTATTGATATGATTATTTTTACATGCACTCTTACTTTACTTATATCAACTGTTCTATAAATTTTGACTGGCTTGTTTATTCCTTGGGGCTTATGTTTGTTTAAAAGAGCCTTTTTAATATTACAGCAAACACTTCAATATTTAAAAGCAATTTTAAGTTTATAGAAAACTGGAGAGGTAAATACAGAGATTTCCCTCAAATCCCTGTTCCCACCCATGTGCAATCTCCCTCATTACCAACATTTTCCCCTGGTGCAACATTAGTGACAATTGACAGTAATACAGTACAGTAATTCTACTATTGGGAGAACATCCTGCAAACTGAAATGAAAGTGCAGGCACAGGAGCACACACACACACAACAATACACACAGCATACACTGAGCTCTCAGCATAAAGATTATAGTTTTAATACTGCTTAATATTATCAGAAATTAGAAACAGTTTGAATAATAACAAATTAGGAAGCTAGAGCCATGATGTATCAACATAATATAATATTAAAAACGCCAGGCAGTATTTTTAGGAGCCCTAGGGAAAATGAGGCTAAAAACACTAAGCCGTTATTTCCTACCTCACTCTTCCCAAAGAAAATCACTAATTATAAAGAAAATAATTTAACTTCATAGGCTGGCAGTGATTTATCAAAAATCACGTAATTAAACAGCTTGCATGTGAATAAACATCTATCCAGACTTATCAGATACCAATGAGAAATACATACAGTAAGTGCAAATTAAAAGGACACAATAAGATAGCAAACCTATTTCAATTGCATTTTCTCAGAAGACTGAGACAACTATTAATTGATATTCCTGAGAGCATTGTATGCACTAGGGCAAAACTGAGCAACCCACCAAGACACAAAAGCGAAATCACTGAAGTAAATGTGTTCAAAGGCTACCTGTAAGGGACAAAAGGAAAGCAGTCACCTGAAATGATGATAGAAGTTACTACATCATGATACCCATTTATGGGTAAACAAGAAAAGAGCTTAAAAACTCTTGTGTGAAACAGGACCTCCTTTATTTTTTTTTCTGTCTCCTCTGCAATGAGGATAAATAAAAGCCCAGGCAGGGTGCACATGGTTTCCCCTGATAAGGACAGTTAGGAATGCTGGAGAGCTAGGAAGCTAACGCACTGCTTATTTCCCCCATGCCCAACTGTCTTTTAAGTCCATGGTCTTTCCTAAACCAGTATGAAAATTTGGACCATTTACAGCAAAGCATTTTGTTTTTACTTTTTGGTCTACAGTATGTAAAGAGAAATGGCCATGTGTTACACTTTAAAACTACAATGTAGCTAATGTATATGAATATCCAAACATTTATATTTTTCTTTTCACTGTTTTAAGGGGGAAAATGCAAACAAAAATCTAATGGTATCTTTGGCCTGATTCGTGAAACTAATACATCAATTAATGGTTCACTGAAAGAGGTTACAATTTTTAGTGAGTTTTCAGGAGGCTTCTCAGAAAATTTTGACATATTTTTATGCTATCTGTTCTTCATCCTTGTAAATAGCAGTTCATGAATGCACTGTGTGTGGTGAGCATGGAGGGTAGAGTTAACAGTGCTCTGTGCACAGGCCAAGAGAGTTCCACTGTCACACAGTCTGTGCAAGGGCACTGTACAGTCAAATTGTAAAAAAATAGTGCTGAAAATCACAGGAAATTTCTAAAAGTGTGTGATCTTGTGGGGCTGCTTTTGAGTGACATGTACAGCCCTCAGGCAATGTGTGGAAGACACCTGCTTTACAAGCTCTCTCAGCATAGTACTTCAGTTTCAAATGACCTTGACCTGACCCAGTGTCTATATTCATTAGCGTGTCTTTGTCTAATGAGATTTTCAAATGGACTAACAGGGACTTTTATTCAGGTAGGTCTTCTTCCTGTCTCAAATTTTCTGAGAGTGATTCTAATAAATCGGTATTTGCTGGTCCCAGGATAGTCTTAGAGAAAAATCAGGCAAGAACTCTCCACAGAGCACTCAGTTACATTTTGTGGTTATGCAAACAAAACTCTCATACCTGGTCCAACAACCTTCATGAACTCAGGATGCACTGAGAAAGAACTAGTTCAATAGCTTCAGCCCTGCTTCACCAATACCAACATAGCCTCTGCTCTCAGACCTTAGGTGCTTCCCCAGGTTGTAGCTATCTTTAGAATACCTACAAGATTTTTCTTCAGAAGGACTGAAAGCACCCATTTGTTATTCATCAGCAAACAGATGTAAAGCAGGTGACAGGTGCTGGAGGTTCAAAAGCAAGCTTGTTGGGAGACCTCCAAACCTTCACAAACTTCAGCCATATGAACTTGTACCAATGCCTTGTTTCTTCACTCAGGTTAATTTGATGAGCCTTAATCTGTCTGAGAAATAGACATGTTTCTTATACTAAAAATCTTCATGAGTGTAATAACTCACACGCTGGTATAAAGTCCAAGGAAGCAAGAGACTGAAATTAGGGAAACCAAGGCTTTATTTCCAGGCCTGCTGATGGGTCTTTGGGAGCCAATTTCGAGACTGTGTGCCAGAAGCTGAAGGAAGGATTTTAAAAAGAGGCTGGAGGAAATGGTGAGAGGGGGAGATACAAAGAAACCTGCAGAGCCATCAAACTTGTTGACTCAAATCTGGTAACTGGAACTAACTGGTATAAAGTTCACTTAGTTCTGACAGCCTTGGGAGCTTCTGGTGCCTTCTGAGTTACTCCCATCCTGCAGATAAGAATTATTGGCAATAACATTTGCAGAAGCAAGTATAAAGCCAATTATCTCAGGACAGCTCGTTAACACTAACAGAAGGGGAAGGGGTTGAAAGTTATAAGAAACTGAAATGTAATCCTTCACAATTATTTGGAACTTAACCCTTTTGGTGCATTAAGGTTAAGCCACAACATTTTCTTGTAATTTCCTTGAAGCTAAGGCATATTTTATGACAGACCACCACCAGGTCGGGAAGAGGTCACCAGAAACCCAAAATCTTTATGGCCTAGCCTAGATAGATAGGTAAGGGAAGAGGGGAGGCAATAAGGCACCATACAGAGGAGAAAATGGTGACTATGTTTTTCTTTCTTTCTGGGGAGGGGGATCAAGGTCAGGTAAAGGGTTATGCTAATAAGCAAATCTCCCTGCACACAGGCAAGTAAGTTCAAACAAGGGTAAATTAGAGGGCCATCCTAGTTTTCTTTAGCTCTTTAGGGGAGAATAAAGGCACCTAACAGTGATTAATAACCTTTGTTAGCTTGTTTTAGCACAACGTCTGTTGTTTTTAGAGGGCAACAATGGTTAACATATCAATTAGGTAAGGTTTTACAATTCTTTACAGAGAAGAGCATTGAATAACATATCAATTAGGTAATCCAAAGACATAAGAAGAAAAACACATACAGTAAGCCCGTGTTACAGGTTTTGTTATAATACACATATAATGAAGCTATATTCTTAGAGTACAACATTCCCCACTGATTTTAGTCAGTGAGTCAAATCATTGACTCATTGGCATCTGTTTATAACCATGCATGTGTCTTTAAAATCATAAGCTTTTAAGATCTTTGACATAGTTTATCAAATTTTTTATAATACAAGGCCCAGTAGGAGGATTAAAAAAGGTCTTGCAGCTGTCTTTAAAGCTGTTAATCAAAAGGAGAAAGAAAACAAACATTTAAATTTACTCTGTTTTATCATACAAGTAACAATTTTTAAGTCAGACAGAGGCCTCCTCGGGGCCTCTACAAAGGAGAACAAAGATTATCAGTTACATTAGGCATTCTTAAGTTTTAAAGAGTCCTTGGAAGAAATGACAGTTCACTTATCTGCAGGGTGATTGTCTTTTGAAGCTTGGACCTGCTTGCAGTAGGAACAATGAATCCAGGTAGGCTTTCAGATACTTTGACAGTCCACTGTGGCTCAAGAGATTTACGGTGAGGTCACTTGTCCAGATGCCTAGGCTCTCCAGCTTGCAGTGGGCAGCAGTGAAATAACCAGTGGATGGAAGTCAGAGCTAGCTGAAAAGTCTGGGGGGACTTAATAAGATCAGCTAATTTTTAGAAAACTATAAGGATAAGAGGATGGTCTCTCACATAAAACCTCAAAAGAGGAAATACCTGCAACATACGGGGTGCATCATGCATGCAAAGGGGCAAAAGTTAAAGAGACTCACCCCGTATTTGCCAGTTTTTAAGGCCATTAGTAATTATGGTCTTTAAAATCTGACTTATCTTTCTACCTCTCCTGAACTCTGAGGCCGGTAAGCCCAATGGAGTTTTTAATTGATCTTCAAAGCTTAGGTTAATTTGAGTAACTAAGCTATAAAAGCCAGGCCATTGTCGGACCCCACGGATATAAAGGGAGACCAAATCAGGGAAACTGCTATCAGAGCTGACTAAGACTAAGTAGAAAATGCTTTTGCCCATCTAGTGAAAAAATCAACCATCATAAGTAAACACTTATATCCTTGAAATTCAGGCCTTTTATTTTTGTAAAATCTATTTTCCAGTGTTTTCTAGACATAGTCCCACAATAACAAGTGGTTTCTATTTGTTGCAGTACTTTTGGATTTACCAATTGGCACTGAGGGCATCTGAAGCTCACGGACTAGGCTAGCTTGATATTATCCCCCAAGGATCTCTCCAAAGTTGACCTACCAGATGCTGGCCTTTTCAAGGGCAAATGGGCTCTGACTAAGAAAGTAGGTGGGATCAGCAGTAATGTCAAGCTTATCTCAGTCCCCACTGATTTTGGGGCTTTCTTGCTGACTTTTGGAAGGTGGCATTTGCCAAATTATTTTCCCGTATAACAAGATCATCTTCTGCCCAATGGCTTATACAGAAGATAGTAGCCACTCTACTTGGCATCTAGATGGCAAACAACAAGTCAAAATTTGGGGAGCATTTTTAACCTTTTGACCCCAGAAGACAATAAACACCATTTTTGATAAAGACAACTTGGGACCTCAGTGTGGGCAATGAGTTTAGCCCACTATTCTGACATCTCTGGCTCTAAGATTTGTTCCCATAGAATTTGAAAGTGTATAACAGCAGTTCCTGTGACCCGCTTACCTTGATAGACAGGTAACTGCTTCTATTGCAGAAGTACGATGGAACTCCAGATAGTGACTTATTTGCTAGATCAGGTCGAAGTCCCATGAAGTGATCAATGACCTCAGTACAATTGTGGTGAGGCAATGAGGGGTCATCCTCAGGCAGAAAAGTAGCCGAGTTTGAAGCCGATGTTTCCAGAAATAGTGCCTGACAATGTATGGCTCAGGAGTTAGACATCCATCGGTCTGGTGGTCCCTTGATGAGATTCTCCAGTGAATAGGGGAAACAATTAAGAGTTTTTGTGTAAAATTCAATTTTTAAGCCTCCTTTATGATGGGGCTACCGAGGAAATCATTGCAGACAGGGTGGCCATTAGGCTGCCACAGAATTAAGTCTCTTGGAAAGATAGGCAACAGGCTTCTGCCAGGGTCCCAGACTCTGGACCGGTCCTGTGGCTCCTAGAAATTTTGCACTTGCCTTTTAGTCACAGGAACTGGAATCTGTTGGATGGCTTGCAACAACCAGTGCAGTTTTTCTTTGTATAGACAGGTTCTGACAAGGTTGGAGGGACTAGCATCAGAGCAGTTACTTTTTCGGTTCGCACCTCTGATATGGTTGCTACTTTTTGAGCAGCCTGATCTGCCAAATTGTTTCCTAGGTTGAATAACAGCAACCTGCTGAGCAACCCAGACTGCTGCCAGAAAATCTATGAGCTGTGGAGCATTTTTTTTTATCTTAGTCCCAACTGAGTTTAAGAGACCTTGCTCCTAATAGATGGCTCCATGTACATGTATAGTAGCAAAAGCATATCTTCTATCAGTATAGATGTTTACCCTTTTTCCCTTGGCTAGTTTTAGCACCTCAGTCAAAGCAATGAGCTCCACCTTTTGGGCAGAGATGCTTAACCCAGAGTACCTCCTTTTCGGTGGTCACTGCTTCCCCGGCCTCTCATCTGCCGATCTGGATGAAGCTGCTTCCATCTGTGAAATTCCACCATTGGTCATCAGGCAAAGGGTGGCTGGGTTTAAAGCTGAAGAAGTCTTGAAAACTACCAACCCTGGGTCTAGGAGCAGGGCCTAATAGTGTGGAAATCTGGCATTCTAAAGCCATTTTTCAGGAGGGGTTTTGATAACAGTCTCTAAACTGTTGGAGTTCACTACAGAAATCTTATGTTCAAAAGTGAGTTTCTGAGCCTCTTTTAGTAGCATTGCCACAGTGGCCAGAATTTTTAGGCATGGAGGCCACCCTCCTGTTACTGGATTGAGACTTTTGGAAAGACAGGCTATAGGTCTCTTCCGAGGGCCAATGTCCTGAGTTAGGACTCCTTTGGCAATGCCCCTGAGTTTATCGATGAACAAGGTGAATGGCTTGGTAACATCAGGGAGTCCCAGGGCTGGGGCCTCTGTCAAGGCCCACTTGAGCTGCTATAAGGTCCATTCACATTTATCAGTCCAGTTCAGTGAGTTTTTACCTTAAGGGAGTCATATAGGGGGTAAGCTGTTTCAGTAAAATTTAGAATCAACAGCCTGGAGTATCTGACAGCTCCCAGAAATTCGTGTACCTGTTTCTTAGTTTCTGGGAATGAGATCTGCAACATAGCCTGGACTCTTTCTTTAGACAAACCACCCCCCCCCTTTTTTCCTGCAATTTGTAGCCCAGATGAGTCACAGCCTGACTGCAAATTTGGGCGTTTTTAACCGAGAATTTATAGCCCATTTGCTCCAAACTCCTTAACAGTTCCTCAGTTGCCTCTCAACAAGCTTACAAGCTTCTAGGTGGGTTGAGGCTATTTACAAGTCACCCACGAACTGGAGGAGCACTATCTCACAGTGTTCTTTCCAAAATTCCAAAAGATCTCTTGCTAATGCCTCATCAAAAAGAGGGGAAGGGTTCTTGTAACCTATAGGTAAATGTGTCCAGATCAGCTGTTCTTTTACCCCTGTATCTGGGTCAGTACATTCGAAGGCAAAAATGGGTTGACCCACCAGAGTAAGAGGCAAAGTGAAGAAATCATCTTTCAGGTCCAGAACAGAGTACCAGGTGTTTTTAGAATTTGGCACTGTTGGGTATAGACTCAGAATTCGTCTATTAACCTCTCTGAGATCCTGTACAGGGTGATAGTCATTTGTCCCTGGCTTCCGAACTGGAAGCAAGGGCATGTTCCAGGGAGAGACACAAGGAATGTGAATATCATTGTCTCTTAGCCTCTGTATATGGACTTTAATCCCTTTCCGGGCCTCCAGGCTTATTGGGTATTGCCACAAGCAGATGGGGCATGCTTGGGGTAAGAGTTCCACCACAAGGGGACCCTGGGTAATTGCTAGCCCTGGAAGATTGTTTTTTGCCCAGACTTTTGGAAATTCTTGTTTCTATTTACTTAACAGTTTTAACTTTAAGTCAGTTTGTGACAACTCAGGTACATGGGACAAATTTCCCAGTAGACAGTAATTATTTCCTGTTTTAAAAGACCTTTTGTGCTATATCTATTAACTGGATGAGGGGCATTTTCTCAAAACTCTCAAACCTTTGTAATTTTTGTCTAACATGTGGGGCCGGCTGAGTTGCAAAGAGAACAACTGACAATACTAGGGTAACCTCCTTACCTCTGTTTGTCCAATCGGGGTGGGACAAAAGGAAAGCATGGTTTTGGCATTCCAGATCAGGGAGGAGGCTTCATCTAGATGGCAAACCACCATTTGTCCCAGGGTGCCACGTGGCAGGCCATCATTTTACTGAAATTACACACTTAACAAAAAGAGGCTTTTTCATAGGTAACAAAATTATGCCATATAATCTCCCAGATGTTCATAGCACATGCAAGAACTTATATCTTATCTCTATTATCACCTATAATCTCATTTTAATGGAAACATTTTGCAACAAAGTTTTACCAATCTTATAAATAAATCTACCAAAACTGATCTAATACTGTCAAATTTTGAACACATTTACTTCTTGTCAAACCTGTTATTTTCATTACTATAAACCAAGACAAATAAAATTCACATCATCTCAAGCTTTCTATAACTTACAAAATACTCCCAAGTTTTATCTTCTTTCACATTCTGGCACAGCCAGATATTTTTACTTGAAGACAAACCACTTTCTTTGTCCCTTTTTTTTACTATTACCAGTCAATTATCTTTCCTCTTGCTTCTCAGACAACATTAAACCTCTCAACAAAACACTTGAAGTCACCTTTTAGTAGTTTAAAACATATTTAATTATTTTATGTCTTTCTACCACATTAAAATGCTGTATTTTTTTTAAAAAAATGAAACCTTTTAACTGGCTCAATTACAGTATGACCTGGTTTTTACATGGTAAAGGTGATATGATCCTTAAAAACCATAAATATACACATATATGTGCACATATGTTTACATTTTAACCAGAAAGAGAAATACTCCTTTTAAAAGGCATGCCACTGTTGCAAGCAATCAATTGAGGACTACAATATTAAACAAGGCACCACAACATTAAAGACGCAAACAAGGGGCTGGGAATTTAGCTCAACGGCATTAGCACCTGCCTTTAAGCAGGCAGTCGTGAGTTCGATCCTTGGTACCAATAAAAAAGGACAAAAATGAAAAGATTAAAAAAAAAGACACAAACGAAGGATGCTTTTTGCACAGTTTGGTGAGTTAAAGAAAATAATGTATTTTTAATATGAACCTTGCATCTAATAAGCCATTCAGATCCTACAACAGAAATGGGTAGCAAGCTCCTAAGTTAGTAACAAATTTAAAGAAGCAAACAATTCTAACGTACAAAAACACTGCACATCAATATCTAAATCCCTTTGTCCATTATGGGCTCATAGAAGTGGTTCCTAGGAGAGAATGTTCTGTTAGATTTGGGGTAACCAAAATGAGAACAATTAGAACAAATGGACACACAAACAGACATACAAGACAAGACAAGCTGCAGCAAAATGGCCTTTGCTTAAAAATTAGTCAAATTTTGGGATGTGGAGGAATTAACAAATTAACGAACAGAGAGGTTCCCCACCATGGGGAAGAGTCAGAAATGGAAGAAAGTTCTTCCCAAAACCAAAAAACAATTGACTCTGTCTTCGCCCCCCAAATGGAGGGCATCCCCTTCCCAATGGAGTGATTCCGCACCCGAGGCAGAGTCACAAAGGGATGGAATTCATTCGAATAACCAATTGACTCTGTCCTTGGGAGGTTCTCACTCCCAAATTGAGGGCATCCCCTCAACATTACAAATTGACCACAGCCCAAACAAACCCTCCAGAGTACTTACTTTCAAATGTTCAGAAATGAATCTAGGGTCTTGCTCCCATCCAGGGCGGCCCCCAAATGTAATAACTCAGACAGCAGTGTATAATAAAAGGAAGCAAGAGACTGAAATGTGGGAAACAAAGGCTTTATTTCCAGGTCAGGTAATGAGTCTCCAGGAGCTAATTTGGAGACTGCGTGCCAGAGACTGAAGGGAGGACTTTAAAAAGAGGCTGGAGGAAAAGGGCGGGGGGACAAAGAAACCTGCAGAGCCATTAAACTTGTTGACCCAAATTTGGAAACTGTATAGTTGTCCACTTAGTTCTGACAACCTTGGGAGCTTCTGGCGCCTTCTGAGTTACTCCCATCCTGCAGATAAGAATTACCTGCAAAAACATATGCAGAAGCAAGTATAAAGCTAATTATCTCAGGACAGCTAGTTAACACTAACAGGGGGGAAGGGGTCAAATGTTATAAGAAGCTAAAACTTAATCCTTCACAATGATTTGGAACTTAACCCTTTTGGTGCATTAGTGTTAAGCCACAACATTTTCCTGTAATTTCCTGCAAGCTAAGGCACATTTTATGACAGACCACCACTGGGTCAGGAAGAGGTCACCAGAAACCCAAAATCTTTATGGCCTAGCCTAGATAGATAGGTAAGGGAAGAGGGGAGGCAATAAGGTGCCATACAGAATGGAAAAAATGGCAGTTATGTTTTTCTCTCTCTCTGTGGAGGGGCATCAAGGTCAGGTAAAGGGTTATGCTAATAAGCATATCTCCCTGCACATAGGCAAGTTACTTCAAAGAAGTTTTAATTAGAGCGCCATCCTAGTTTTCTTTATCTCTTTAGGGGAGAATAGAGGCACCAAACAGTGATTAACAACACTTGTTAGGTTGTTTTAGCACAACTTCTGTTGTTTTTAGAGGGCAACAATGGTTAAAATATCAATTCGTTAAGGTTTTACAATTCCGTACAGAGAAGAGCATTGATTGATATATCAATTAGGTAATCCAAAGACATAAGAAGGAAAACACATACAGTAAGCCCATGTTACAGGTTTTGTTATAATACACATATAACAAAGCTATTTTCTTAGAGTACAGCAAGGAGCATTGTCACATTTTAAGTTAGTACAGCAAATAGGAAATTAGAAAGACTGGGTAGAACTTCTAGGCAACAGGTTTCCAAATGCATACGCACTGTGAGATGCAGGCATACAGGGAGTAAAACCAAAAAAAGAGCAGTCACATTTTATGGTTTACCTAAAAGTGTAGTGTAAACTCAAACACGGAAGTCACACCATGTACCATACATATTTAAAAGAACATTAGATTCAAAGAATCTCACGTAGCACCAGAAAATTGAACAACAGCCCGAACCCACAAACCATAATGGTTAATGCTACATATTTGCTTTCCAAGCCCACAGTTACCCATCAAATTCAGACAGCGTTTAATGTACAGACCACACTTGTGCTATGAGACAAACTGTTGACACTGTATCCATGTTTTTAGGCTGTTCTTGGCTCAAGTATAGTGAGCAATCTTTCTCTGTCATCCTAATGCCAACTGGAGGGTTGTCTAGTTACGCTTGTCCACAAGGACCCCTCATCCAATATACTCACAAACAACCAGTATAAAACTCATTTTCACATTGGGATAATGTCATCTTTTAGGTACCTGCCACCTGCCTTCTTTTTGTTCATGGAGAATATGGTAGCAGAATATCTTAATGATCCAGGTCATCTTCATAATCAGGGTGAAGCAGCTGACTTCAAAAATTCTGAGTGAAAAAATGTCTCCTGCAACACAGGTGTTCTAGGCTATGATTGAAAAGGTAAAAATGAAGACATACAAGAAACAAAACCATATAGAATGATGTACATGAACACACAGAAAAAAAATCTAGATGTACTTTC
This sequence comes from Cavia porcellus, assembly GCF_034190915.1. Taxonomy (NCBI): domain Eukaryota; kingdom Metazoa; phylum Chordata; class Mammalia; order Rodentia; family Caviidae; genus Cavia; species Cavia porcellus. The sequence continues at coordinate 20,755,119 of NW_026947484.1, read as the reverse complement.
TGCATAAGTAACCACACACAAAAACATATATTTAATATGCATATAGGTATGGCAATGTATATGAAAATGTATAGAAACACAGAGAGAAGTATTGCATATAGAAAGTTAGAGATAGATAGAGATTCACATAGCCGTGATGAGAATCACATTTCCCATTGTAACTGACATTATAGTTAAAAATAATTTAAAGGCCTTTTATGTAGCCTATATTGTCTCTGTCAAATTAGATCATAAAATCCAGAAATAGGCAACTGAGCCATGTAACTGAAACAAAGTCCAGAATTCTAAACCTCAGACTCTTTCAACTGACAGATAAACTCAGAGCCCCATTGAAACCTTTCTAGTGATCTTTCTCCCCAAAACCCACTGGAAACTGCCAGCATTCTAAGATATACTCCTGCCTCTATTGCAAGAACTTCCTGAAAAGAAAATATCTAGACTTACTAGAGTGACCATTCGAAACACAATTCTAATTATGAAATCACTTCCTTTTGCTGACCTGAAATCTGTACAGTGTTGTTTTGACGACTTCTAAGAGTGATAGACAGTTTTCAGAATAGTAAGCATGCATCTTCGGTGTGTGTTTTGTGTTTGTGTGAGGTTTTTTTTTTTTTTTTTTTTTTTTTGTGTGTGTGTGTGTGTGTGTGTGCATGAAACTCTCAGCAACCATTTGACTATTGGTACATCACTTAATATCTCTGACTGCTTCATCTTAGAATGTTTAAATGTAAGTCCAGTGCAGGATATGAAAACTGCAGTTGGATAAACTAAATAAATCCCTGTTAAAACACGGTAAAGTATGTATTAATAATGATGCCTTTTATATTTTTGGTTGTTTCATACATTCTGCTACTAAGTAATAGTCACACATTATTTCAGGATTGCTATGATGTACCTTTACCTTACTTCTTCAGATTTTTATGGTTGAGCTAGCAGTTGACAGTGCCATAAATATCCTTCCTTCAGAAACATTTTACAGCACCCAGGCTGGGAAACCTCTCACAACTAACTAATTCCTGTTCATTTAACCCATTATAAAATATAGGGAAAAATGAAGCCCTTGTCTTACTGATTCTGTGATGACTAGAGCAACAGTGAGATTTCTGGAGAGAAAGAACCTAACACAACCATTTGAACTGATACCAGTCCCTCTAATTCCAGTTCCCATTATGTCCTCAGGAGATCTTAAGGACCACTTACGATCTGTGCGTATGTAGTTAAGAACTCATACCTGCAAATTCAGAGTCTTAACATGACACAAAAAGCAAGTAGCACATTGTCATAAAAAACCCTTCATTATAAGTAATCCTTTTAAATGTAAATAGTTTAAACTTTCCAAAGATTTAAAGAATGATTTTAGAAACATGATCCAGCCATGCAATATTCAAAATAGACAAGTGCAGAGAGAAAAAAATTAGCATTGCAGTGAGCAGGACGAAGAGGTAAAGGTTAATGGGGAGCAGTCATTTTCTATTTATACAACGTTCAAGGTGCTAGAAATATTTTGAATTTTGAAATGCACATTTTGAATGCCATAAATTCTACTGAATTGTATGCTTGGAAATAGTTACACATGTAACTTGTTAACTTCCCCTCAGTTTTAAAAATGAGACAAAAATGTGTTTATCATCATCCCTTGTTAAATTTTTCAATGCAAATATAACATGACAAAAGTATTAGATCATACTTCAAAACGTTAAAGCTAAGTATTAATCAGTGAAGAAAATCAGGTAATTTTTTTATGTAACTGAGCCAAGTTCTGGAAGAGTTTAATAATTTAAACTTTATGTTTATTTTTTAGTGTAAAACTTTAGACATTTATTGTATATTAAATTTTTTTAATAAGACTATGAAAAATTATTAAGGTAATACTGAGTAATTGGATATTTTAAATGTGTTTAAAATGTTTACATTGTAAGATTAATTATGAATGAGTACAATAGGAAGTAAATTGCAGTGTATATGCAGCATTGCACTGAGTTAACGTGCTCACAGCATAAGTTTAATGGGCTGTATATGTGACTATAGAAATCAGTACAGTGATTCCTCAGAAAACTAAAACTTCTATTCAGCCCAGTCGCCTCCCTTCTAAAGATAGCAGTTTCCCTATCTTCCTAAAAGAATGAGAAACGTTATTACTGTAATATACTCATATCCATGTTCATAGTAGCACAATTCATAGCAGCTATAACTTAGAAGCACACTGTTTGTCTATCCAGGATTAGATGAATTTTTAAAAACATGGCATTGAACACAAAGGAGTACTTCTCTTCTATAAGCAGGACAAACATGAGTCATTTGTAAAAATGGTTGTACTTAGGACCATGATGTTAAGTAATCAATCAACACAACATTAAAGATCACATGGTTTCTCTTTTATAAGAAACCTAAAGTATAAATAAAGAGCCAAATAAAAGATACATAACAAGAAACAGTGATAGATTTTTTTCAGATAAGAAGAGGACTAAGAGTTGTAAGGAGGGGAAAGAGAAGAGACAAGAGGACAAGAAGAAATAAAATGCATTACACAAAAAATTCTCACAATAAGTATGATCATTATGTAACACAAATATGTATAATAAAATTTTCAATTGTCTGGGGGAATGCTATGCTATTTTTCCTTCCTGCTCTCTAAATATTCTTAATGAATATGTATTATAATTACAGTAAGAAAGAAAATTTTGCCTTCTAATTGCTTACTACTGGGAAAGTTCAGTTAAAAACAAGCTGAACTTTGATAAATTGTGATGGTCCTCTATTGAGAAGGAAGATACACCAGAATGTTTTCTTCTCAAGTGTAATACTCCTAATAGAAAAACATGTAAAACATGAACAGGAAACTTAAATTACTAAATCAAATTTTTCTACTGGGATCCACAACAGCACAACCAATGCAAAGGGAGTAACCTATGTCAAGACACAGACTGAATTGCAAGGACCCACAGCAATTTGCTAATTTAGACTAAAAATGCCAAGTGCAGACATTTTGTTGAAAAAATATTGAGAAGAGAGGCCTACTCTGTCACACTCAATGTTTACAATTAAATAAGAAATGTTTAGGATTCCCATAGAAGGAGGCAATGATGATATCAGAGGCACCAGATTGATTGAGTGGATGCTGGCCACACTTTGGTATTCCTAAGTACATTGCTCCACTGTGGCCTTCCTGAAATTGTGTTACTGGGTTTCTGTCTCTTTCATCAGATGGGCAGCTCACTCTCCAGCATGCTTGCTCCTAGCACAAGAGATGGTCATAATACTCAAATGCTTCTAAAACTACCCTGATGAAACCTGGCATTGATAATTCTGTCACTGGGAACCCAGGTTTATGAGAATGTCCTGGCCAATAACACATCCTGCAGACCCACCTTGCTCGCCTGGGTTTCTGGTGAGGACAGGAACATATGATTTGATCTGACTCATCAGCTGTGGTCATTGTATGGGTCTCATACACTTGAAAGGTGTCATGATGACCGGAGACAGTGGCAGCAGTGTGTTGTTTTAGAAAGCTTCTCAGGGTAAAGCACCACAAAACCAGTGTTAAACATGTGGTCACTGTGCAAACTCCTCCCCTTTCCTCTGTTGGGGATAAAAGACAACATGGAAAAATCTTCAGAAGCTCTGACTTGGAGTCGCTTCTTGCTTCTTGGGAAGATGCAGCTGCTCCTGCTCCTGTTGGCCTTTTTTCTGCTCCCCAGAGCAGAGGCAGGTGAGTAACCATCTCCACCCTCCAGAGGTCCAATCTTATTGCACAGAGACTGTAAATCTCCTGTCCCTATGCAATACCCCCAGAGTCTTCTGTCTGCCAGCATTGCTCTGAAACTGAACTCCAATCCCGCCAGAAGGAACCAGGTAGGACACTGCATAAGCTACTGGAGTTTGTTTTCAAGAAGAGCCAGTGGATACTGTACCCTCAGTAAGGCTCAGCTTGCACATCTAGAGAGTCTTTCTTCAAAGTTCGTGCAGATGAGAAGTAAAAAGAAGAAAATATCAAGCACTCCTAAACAGGGCAGAATAAGCCGGTCTTCCAGGTCAGGGGAGGGGAAAGGCTTTGTATTCATCTGCCTAGCAGAGATGCCCAGAGTTCCCCAGAATGCATGGAGTCTCTCTCCTCAGAACACTCTTTGTGCCTCTCCTCACTGTTACTAACTTTCTCCTGCTCTACTTACCTCCTCTGGACTTCAGTGGCTCCTCTGCTTTCCAGTAGGAGCCACAGAGGCAGAGTCACACTTCTTTGCTTTCCAGAATTCCATCTGCACTGCTCTACTCACCGGACACTAACTGCAGCTCTTTCTTCATGCTGCCAGGGAACAGATCTGAGACACCCTCTAAATGTCAGGCCTTAGGAAAGAGGATAAGACCACATCTACAGTACACCTAGAGGGCTGCCAGAAGTAAGCATCACCCTCCTAGACATCACAGGACTCAGAAAGGTTTTATTTACTCAAGGGATGTAAAAATTTAGCAGAGCAATGATGAAAAGCTTCAGAGATTTTATTTTCTCCTGATACATATAGTCATCTCCAATCAAACAAAAGAAAAGGACAAGTAGAACAAGACTCAATTTCCTGCACTTTGGAGAACAAGTTGAGTCATTTTCCTGTAGGTTCCTGTCCACTTCAAGAAATTGCAGGCTCCCAAATGCCCAATTGCAGGTTCACAGACTGTGAGTAGATACTTGTTCAAGGACTCAGTGGCTGCACCCAGTCTTCTCCTTGTTTTCAGGAGAGATCATCGGGGGACATGAAGCCAAACCCCACTCCCACCCCTACATGGCTTACCTTAAGATTAATTCTAGTGAAATATGTGGTGGCTTCCTGATTCAAGAGGACTTTGTGCTGACAGCTGCTCACTGTTTGGGGAGGTGAGAAAGGAAAAACTGTCCACAGTCTACAGGAAACACTTTCAGAGCCCTTTTTCTAGGGAGCTCGCTGAGCTCATGGACATAACCATGAGGAGGTCTGGTAAGACTGAGAAAAGTTCATCATATACCAAGGGGAGAGAAGCAAGGTGGCACCAAAGAATTCCTGATATAAGGAAAACCAGGGCAGTCAAACCTGATTACATGTAGACCCAGGACCATACTTTTGCATAACCATGCAAGGAAAAGCAGTTTCATGTCCTTTCCTGGAGGCACTGACCACTGAGAACCTCTGGTGCCCAAGGTGTCCACCCTCAGTACTAAGAAGGAGGCACAGCCATTGAGGCAGGTTGCCCTCTGTGCTCTACAGCTATGCCCTGTTTCAGCTGTGGCCTGCTTTTACAGATCCTGGGTTGTGTCTTTTGTCCCTCCCCATCCACCAATCCACTTGTCTCTTGTACAGCCAAATAGAGGTCACCTTGGGGGCCCACAACATAGAGGAACAAGAGGATACCCAGCAGGTCTTCCGTGTACAAAACGCATTTCCCCACCCAGACTATAATCGGAAAAAACACATCAACGACATCATGCTGCTGAAGGTAAGGCACATGTCCTTGTCACTCTTGCTCTCCTCAAGAATGGTTGCCACTTCCACTGTCACCCTGCCCCTGCCCTCTTTGCCATCATGTCCATCACACTGTGCATACCCAGGAGCATACACTGAACTGGACTTCCTTACTTATTTTCCACCAGCTGGAGAAAAGGGCCAAGCTGACTAAAGCTGTGCAGCTCCTCCACCTGCCCGAGCGCAGGACAGAGGTGAATCCAGGTGCCCGGTGCCAGGTGGCTGGATGGGGAAATTTTACTCCAGAGGAAACACATTCAAGAACACTGCAGGAAGTGGAGATGATAGTGCAGAAGGACCAGATGTGTGAGGAGCGCTTTAAAATGTATAATCGTGCTACTCAGATTTGTGTGGGAGACCCAAATATTAAAAATACTTCGAATAAGGTAAGAGGAGCCATATGTCACAATTGGCTTTGTGGGAAAGAGTGTTTGGGACAGATCTAATACCATGAGACTCAAGCATCATGGATTCCTTCATCCCATAGGCTGTTATGTTTCTCCCAGAAAAGAGAAGAAGGGAGCAGTCTGAGCTGGGAGGTTCTAAGCTGATACCTTTTTACTAATGGGCCTCTGATGAAGGAAACCCCACTGGAAGCTTCAGTTTGCAACACATGACATGAGCTCATGGCACAGGCATGAGAATAACTTTTCCCTGGTATGCAGGAAATATAACCTCCTAGGAGACTGAAGCCCTCGTTGTCAATGAGCTCATCATCTGTGCTCATTGTCAGACTTGGTCATCAGCCACCCTGGCCAGTAATGAATGGTCCTCACAACTCTACAGGGGTGAGGTCCAGACCTGGGGATGAAGACAAAGGCTGGATCCAAGAGTGAAAAGGTCCATAGTCAGAGCTCAGCAGCTAAGAGCCTATAGTTCCCTCTAACCTCTCACAAGCACACCTTACAATCAATACTGCATGAGACAGTTTGGGATAATGGAAGTGAGAAGTGAAGTGGTGCCATGGTTCACAGACTCTCTCTATTTACAGGGTGACGCCGGAGCCCCCCTGGTGTGTAATAATGTGGCAATTGGCATTGTCTGCTATGGACGTAAAAATGGAATGACACCAAGTATCTTTACCAAAGTCTCATGTTTTCTACACTGGATAAAGAAAACCATGAAACAGAGCTGACAACTCACAGCAAAGTAAATCCCCTCTATCAGCAATTGTCTTACCTGAATCTGCGTCTAGAATCACTCTAGAACAGATACCAGCAACTAAATAAATGTTTCATCTCAGTGGAAGGCTAGTTTTTGTTTGCTCACTTACATTGGTTCATGGGGACCAACTCTGTGGTAAGCAGGACAGTGACACAGTTCTGATGATTTCTGCCTTCTCCACTCCTTCTCCACTCAATACCTTTCCAAATCCCCTCTCAAAACTCTTAGCAATCTCCTCCTTATACACTTTAGCTTCTCTACAGCCTCTCTTTTTGCAAGGGCTAAAGTTAAGCACCAACTGAAGAAAAAGGGAACATCTTTCTTCCTAGGGCTCCAGTGGAACATGTGACTTCCTTTGTGTCACATGTAGAGGGTAAGGGTATGATTTCATGGGTCCTGGAGTTCAGCCAGGAACCACAGAGGTCACAACTGGACCCCATCAGGCTTGGTAGAGGAATGGTATTCCTGAGCAGGACATTTCTCTCCCACAGCTTTAGGGATGCACATGGAGTGCAGGGTAACCTGACTGACTCTTCACCTTCACCTGAAATTTTCTTCTCCATTCTGCTCTAAGATCAAGGCTTATCTTAGCTTACAGCCACCTGGCTGCCCATTTTTATTCCCCCAAGAGTTGTCACTGTTGACCAACTACTCTCCTTAGGAGGCCACACTGATTTGATAATGTAACCTCTTCAAACCTCCCAATCCAGGACCTGTCTCTCCTCACAAGTTAATAAAACCTTGGTTCAGAACTGGGTGGTGGCCTTTATTCTGCTTAGCTATTGTTCTGACTGGAATTAGGATAACCTTCATGCGCCACAACTACATATACTGGTTTAACACTTTATTCATGACATGAGTTTCACTGGAGTTGGTAGACTGAAATTTCTTTATTAGAATTCCAAGAGCCTTTCCTGGCTTTAAAAATATAATCTCCTCCTGACTGTGACAAGACTGGAATGGTTTCTGTAGTAGTGTGTACAATGTGCTAGGCCAGAGCCTGGGATTATCTCATCTGGCAAGGGACTTGCCAGGCAATCACAAGGTACTGAGTTCAGTCCTAAGTACAAAACAAAAAATAGTTCTAGGTTTTAGGTTCTATGATGAACATAATCATAGATCCCAGTGAAGATGGAATGGTCACAGGCTTTCCAAATAAACTCCCTCTCCATCCTCCAGATTGCCCCATGAGGCCTGTGTGGAAAATCTGTGAAATAAAATATCTTCTTTATATTTCTTCTTACAGTTTCTATCAACATTATCACATGATACATCAAAATTGTATGAGATTTAAAAATGACCTTAGTCACACACTTTTCAGATAGGAAGTTGCTAATTGATTCAAAAGAGGACTCCTAGGTGATAAGATAATGAGGCAGGCTTATTTTCATTTGTTTGAAAAGAATCAGATATACATGTTATCATACAAAATCCAATTACAGGAAACACACATACCCAGTAAACCTGCTGGGAACCATAATCCCTGACAGTACTACAGTGCCCTCCTCTTAAGAATCAAACTTGAGTCTGGGAGGCCACCACAGAAGAAAATGGGGAAATATCTATAATATTTAAGTCATCATGGTTATTGATACATCCATTATATCTAATATTATCCAAGCTTCACTTTGTTGAGAAGTGCATAGCTTAGAGAACACAAAGTGCATGGCATTTTGTCCTTTGGGTGCTGGGTTTACCTTTCTGAACATTCTCTTCACCTGGAACTGCCAGTCAGGTCACTAATACTCCACAGTGCCTGGCAGAATTCGGCTCAATCTTAATGCCTCTATGTCCCAAATACACAAAATACTACATTCTTTTGTGGCACAGAGTTAAATTTCACTCTGACACCATGTAATTCTCAAAGGCATGCCTTCTCCCATCTTGTTTAGAAAGCATGCTACATCATAGTCTCATAATTGTCTTGTGTAGTTTACAAGGAAAAATCAGCTTCTGACTTGAGCCTGAAAACCAAAATTCCTGCCCCTAATACCTACTGATGTTCTGGCTCCTTCCTCAGGAAAAAAAAATGAAAATCCACAAAGCAAAAAATAAATAAATAAATAAATAAACAAACAAACAATATTTAAAATGTTTCCCAGTCATATACATGAATACTTCTGGGTTTTATTTACTTTGGGGAAATGGGTTTGTAGTTTAAACTCCTTTGAAATGGATTAATGTAGATTGGTCCCAATGCTACTCTAAAAGAAGAGAAAGAAACAGAGTCCCAGGAAAAGATAGTGATGACCAAATGTAATGCAAAAGTTAGGAGAGAGCTTGGACTGAAGCAGGTTCCCCAACCATCTGCCTACCAGCAGCCCTGGTCTTCTAACTCTCAGTCCATGTTTTGGCTCCATCTCCACAATCTTGAACTTTGCTGGTCTATTGGTCTTACCTCCTCAATAACAAGGACACTGTCATCTGTTTATATCCGCCATGATGATGGGTAGATTATTGATCCTGATATCTAAGGGAAGATAGGATTCCCTGAATTGACCCTTAGTAACAGTGAATGAAAGTCAATGTAAGGCCATCACTGGGGTATCCTGACTTCACCAGTTTACCTTACCAGGACAACTGAGTTGAGATCTACCAATTTGTGACTTTTATTATCTGCAAGGAAAAGGAATGTAAGTTTGCATTTTGACATAGATGTGAACTGTTACCTCCATTTTCCTTGACATACTATCTAAGGTTTCTCATCTTCCTGTATCTACACATGTAGTTTAGTAATAGCTATCTCCCACAATGGAGTTTTATATAACATATCTAAAGTAGCTGGTATATCCTCTCAAGCACACTAAGATACAAATCCATATAAATTCCCATGGCTTTCACCAAGTACTATATTTTTCCATGCCAGGATTTACTTAATCAAATGATACTTAAAAATAATTTCAAAAATTCTGTTCTTGAAGCTATTTATGGTGTTTTAAGAGATGATATATATATATATATATATATATATATATATATATATAATTTGGAATGATTTAGTAAGGCTTATCAACATAACAATTTAATAATTCTGATACTTTGTACTCAGAGCATCTGAAATTTCCACTTAGGAATTCTGAAATATACACTACTAATTGAGATCAGTGTGATGTATACACACTACTAATTATGTATACACACTACTGAGATTTCCAGAAACACAAGCATCTCTTCACTTTTGTGACTCAAAAAATTACATGAAGGCATAGGAAATTTCTCCAGCAGAGACCAGCAAGAGAGCAGCCTCAACCCTAAAACAGAGGAACAGTTAATAGATTCACAGACAACACTGAACAATACCCAATGAGAATCAGGAGTGGAATGATCTAGGCTCCTGAACTGCAAAACCTGAGTGCCAACATTCATTCCACACATATCCTCAGAGAGTTTGAAGCCAGGACTAAGCTCCAGTTGAATGGCATCCCCTGAAAAAAAGGGAAATTGGGACATAAAGACACACAGAGTCTCACCTCGTGATGATAGATACAGATGGGAGGTATGTATTCACAAGCCAAGAAGTGAGAACTACTGCTGATGGAATGGCCTTAGATCAAGAATACCTACCCAAAAGCTCTTGCATTCAGAGGTGGGCATTTGGAAGACTATTTTCTGGGATCATGAAATGCTAAATAATGAACATCTAAGCAAATACGTTACTCATTGCAACAGAGTAAACAATGATTTAATATGATTCAGTGAATTTTGATTCCCAAACTTTTCTTCTTAAGAAAAAATCTAGACCATTTGACATGGCTTATGTCTGTGGCCCCCAGGCCTCATAAGTTTGCACTGTGCACTAGCTTTGGTCTGGAATTTTCTCCTTTGTCTCACCCAGGAGTTTTCTAACCACAGATCCAATCCCATACCCAGACTCACAAATTCAAAGCTGGCTGGACACATCCCAGGGTTTCAAAAGGAGGGTGTTCTCAAATGATTTTATACATGTTAGACTCTCCACAGAATTTCTTGCATTATCCAGAAATGAGTTGTCCTCAGAAAAATATTAAAAAACCAAATCAAGATCACATAAAGCAGTGAATGTGAAGCAACAAAAGTAAGTATTTAAATCGTGTTACTCAATACCAGAACAGGGCGGCTTAGACCAACAGCCTGTGTGGGGCCAGTGTCACAGACCCAGTTGTACTATCCAGTGCCCAACCACCCCAATCCCTGCCCTTAAGAGAATCTCAGGGTGCAGCTAGACTCAGAGGTGTTTTGATGACTGTATCCACTTTTCAATTACCCTGGCTCCACCTTAGGACTTTGCAGCTTCACTCTAATGATCTTTTCTACCTCTGCCTTGCTGGCTTCCCTTGTGGACCCTGCCTTGGGGACCACTCCCTCCTCCTAAAATTGTATGGCCCTTCCATGCCACCACAATACACTGGCCCATCAAGCACTGATGAAATGTTGATTACACATCAGATATATACCCTAAAACAACTCTTGGGAACATAGAAATTGTTAGACCTATGTCATTAGGATTTTGGAGAATTGAACCTCATAATCATATAGGAAGATTGTTAGAAAGTGCCACCAATCCAGAAATTAACAGATGTTCAAACAGACTTGTAACATTCAGTGAGAAAACAGGAATGAAGGCAGCTGCCCAGTGTCTTCTGAAACTGTACAGTCAGTCATCCCAATTCCAGGCATGTGTCCAAGGTAGGAAGTAGAAGACCAGCACTACCCTGACTTTCTGAGAACATTTGAGATTTAGAAAAGGTCTGGCTCCAAAGCATGCAGCTTGCACACATAAAATGAGTACGCCCTGCAGGGTATAGAGCACCCCAGATCCTACCCTCAACCTTCACTTTCCCCAGTCTTCTCTTTTGACCACACTGCTCCCAGACACCCCATCTTCAGCTTTTCTTTCAGAGGAGATCATTGGGGATTATGAGGCAAAGCCCCATTCCCATCCCTAGATGGCCTTTGTCCAGGTTCTACATGGTCAGAGGATGAAGAGATGTGGTGGTGTCCTGGTGTGAAAGAAATTTGGACTGACAGCTGCACACTGCAAGGGAAGTTGAGGAGGAACAACCAGCCCACATTTGCCAAAAACCAGTGGGGACTTCTGTCTTCTACAGGAACTGCAGTCTTAGGAACGCCTGGCTTTCACAAACCCGTAAGAGCTCATCAGAAAACAGGAAAGGAAGCAAGATCAAAAGTTTCAGCACAGTATTTGAATGTATGATAATTAACTATATCAAGCATTCTAAGATAAATAAATGATTCTGAGGCTGGAAAAATAAAAGGGAGATGAAGGAAGAAGAGAAAATAAAGAAACTGAATGTGTGGGGGTTGGGGATTTAGCTCAGTGGCATAAGAACCTGCCTTGCAAGCAGGTGGTTTTGAGTTCGATCCTCAGTAATGATAAAAAAAGAAAGAAAGACAAAAAGAAAGAAAGAAACAAACAAACAAACAAACTAATTGTGTTATACACCTGTACTAATCTCTTACAGTGGATGTAGTCCTTGTGTATTGCAAACATGTAGGAATAAAAGTATAAAACAAATGTTTCTGCCTATTCTTGGCAAGTTAACTAGTTGGTGAGATAATGTTTCAAAAATAAAAATAAATTCAAAAGGACTGAATGCTTTACCTCAGAGCAAGAAAACATGTCCCATCCCAATTGCCTTAAAGAAGGAAAGAAGACTTGGAAAATGAAAGGCTTAGAAATAAAAGAGGTAAGTTTTGGAATCAGACCGTGAGTGTTCAGAACAAGTGATACAGGTGACAAGACATAGCAATAATACTGCCAAGCAAAGCAGGTGTAAGCCTGCTCTGACTAGGTCCTCTGTGGTTTCACAACCTAAATCCGTGCTCTTCTGTGTGAAGCTCAATAAGTGTCATTCTGGGGGCCCACAACATCCAGAAACAAGAAAAGACCTAGCAGGTAGTTCGTTTGAAGAGAGCCATTACATACCTAGAACAAACTACTAGAACCTTCTCCAATGACATCATACTGCTGCAAGTGGGGAAAAACTTTCTGCTGCTATATCTCTTCTCTTACAGGGATGTTGCTCCCCGTGGGTTCCTGCTCTTTTCCTCCTTGCCCTCATGTCGATCACAGTATGTAGGTCCAGAAGGTATAGGGTCTAAGCTAGAGGCTAATTAAACGATCATGCTTGTTCACAATCAGCTGGAGAGAAAGGCCAAGCAGGCTAAATCTGTGCAGCTCCTCAGACTGCTTGAGGCCATGAGCCAGGAGAATTCGGAGACACATGCCTGGTGGCAGGCAAGAGAAAAATCAACCTAATGGGTCCCCTAGCAAGCACACTGCAAGAGGTGGAGCTATCATTATAAGACAAACCAAAATGCCAATCTTCCATCCATGCCTACTCCACTCTCACTGAGATTTATGTGGCAGACCCAAGGAAAACAAAGACTGCTTCCAAGGTAAAATTTCCACTGCCTATAAACACAGAACCCTGGGAAACAGAAACTTGGTGGGGGAGATGACAGCGTCGATATCTCATGCTCTGAGCCCAGAGTTTGAAGGCCTGTCCTCTACAGCAATGCAGTGTTTAATTCATCCCCTGCATAGATAGGAGCAGAGGGTGGGGAAATAGCAGTAAACCGAATTCAGTGTAATCACTTGAGTATCTCAAGGATTGCGCAGAAAGGTTCAGGTAGGTTAATACTGGAAAGTAAAGTCAGGGTGAGGGTAGAGCCTCTGGTCTGAAGGAGGCAGCCAGACATACCCTTCCCTGATTGCATGCTCACAGCCCCCTGACAGAGGTCATCAACTGTGGTGAGGTTCAAAGAGCAGCAACAGGAGGAGGTGTATTCCATGCTTTCCTTCTCTGTCCAGGAGGACTCTGGGGTCCCCTTGTCTGTAAGGACATGATCCAAGGCTTTTCTCCTATGGAAAAAAGGCTGGGAATCACCCAGGAGACTTCATGAAGGTCTCCCACTTCCTGCCTTGGATAAAGAAGACCATGGAGCAGTTCTAATAGCAGGCACAAAATGGGCCTCCTCTGTGCCTCATCATCTTTACTGAGCCATTAGAAATACTCCCATGGGCCCAGGCCACTGCACAGTGACAATAGATTGATCTGAAGAATGACTGTCCCTGAAGTCCTATTTATTCCTTGATCCCCAATTAGTGTGAAGCTGCACTGCTGGCCATTCCTACTGTGGCTTCCTCTTTTCTCCCCAGGCCTCCCTCCTTCCTTACCTTCATTCCATATTATTCCTCATGGATTGCTCCAACCCATAATGTTTAATGCTCAGCTCTCCAATATTGCTTGCTGGACACACAGTAGTGAATCTCAGCATTAGGAGGTGTCATCATTCACAGGGTTCCACAAACTTGTACTTCACCTTTCAAATGTAAATCTCTGTGCTTTAGGAATCTCTAGCCATCTCTAAGCCAAGAACCTTCATGAGATGCCCAACAATTTGTCAGAGAATAGATCAGGGCAGTGGAGAGGGATAATCCTAGAGATGCAGGAGTCAGCACTCTCACTTTCCTGTTTCAGTCCTTCTCCCCAGAGGGACAGGATTCTCCCCTTTCAGTGCTGTCTGCTGCTTAGGAGGCTGAGATGGCTCTCACGAGGACCAGGTCTCACTTCGTGCCCTGCCCTGAGCCAGGAGAAAGTTCAGTCCACCTCTGACCTCACTGCTTGGCTTTTCCACACCAGTCCCTCCCTCTACCTGAGTGCCTCTGGCCACCAGCTCCTTTCCTTTCCAGCTCCCTGAAGAGTTTCCAACTCTATGTGGATTCACTGCTATCAGTCAGTTCCAGAAAACTTGCAACTCTTCACTTCACCTGGACAGGCCTGGCTGCACCCTGTTCCAGTCCAGCATTCTCCAAGACTCAGGCATCACCTCTTGTGAAGTTAAGGCAATCTCAGGTCTTTCAGTGTGGCCTGGTTTTGGAGTCCAGCATCCCCCTCCTGGCAGGCATGGATTATTCCATTCTTTGAGTCAGCCCAGTGAAGCTGGGCAGGAAGAATCACTTATCCATTTATCAGCAAACACTTTTCTATTTATCTTTTTGTAGCAGGTATATAATAGACTCTGGTCTTACCTTTGGAAAACTCTTAGGAGTGAGAAATTTCCTCTAAATATCTCTAACTTCTCTCCTTCCACCATCACAAGTCAATTTACCCAAATAGACTTATATGAGAATCCACTAAAAATCTTACTTTGAAAAACATTAAATTCTTTGTATTCTGTCTTGGTTGTGCATTACAGTATCACATGTGAGATATTTGTGGTTCCATAATTGTGTGATACTGAAGAAGGCATATAGGTGCTCATAGCCAGAAGTAGCCCATGTGTGGCCTCTGGAGACTAGATTCAGAGGTATGGAGGGGATGAGAGGCAGCCCAACAAGGCTAAATTTCAACCCACAAACCTCCAAGCTGCTGCACTTCAGATGTGAGACACTTGTGACCTGCATGATTTTATTTATTTTATTTTATTTTTTAAGAGAAAAAGGGAGCTGCCTGAGCTGGGAGGTACTAAAACTGCTACCACTTTACCAAGGGGCCTCTGGTGAAGGAAACACCATTGGAAGCTTCAGTTTGTAATGGTTCAGGTAGGTTAATACTGGAAAGTAAAGTCAGGGTGAGCTTAGAGCCTCTGGTCTGAAGGAGACAGCCAGATGTGCCCTGCCCTGATTTCATGCTCCCAGCCCCCTGACACAGTTCATCCACTGTGGTGAGGTTCAAGGAGCAGCAACAGGAGGAGGTGTATTCCATGCTTTCCTTTCTGTCCACAGGAGGACTCTGGGGTTCCCGTCATGTGTAACCACATGATCCAAGGCATTTTCTCCTATGGAAAAAAGGATGGGAATCCCCCAGGATTCTTTATGAGTTTTCAAGATGCTTCTCAGAAAATTATTGATATAGTTTTATGCTTTCTGTTCTTCATCCTTGTAAACAGCAGTTCATGATGCACTGCGTGTGGTGAGCATGGAGGGTAGAGTTAACACTGCTCTGTCCCCATGCATACAGAGTTTCACTGTCACCCAGTCTGAGCAAGGGCACTGTACAGTCCAATCATAAAAAATAGTGCTAAAAATCACAGAAAATTGCGAAAAGTGTGAGATCTTGTGAGGTTGCCTTTGAGAGACATTTACAGCCTTTGGGCAATGGGTTGAACACACCTGCTTTACAAGATCTGTCAGCCTAGCACTTCACCTTGAACTGAACTTGACCTGACCCTGTGTCTCTATTCATTTCTTCACACTGTACTCCCTGAGCATGTCTTTGTGTGATGCGACTTTTCCAGTGGACTAATGGGGACTTTTATGCAGGTAGGTCTTTTTCCTGTGTCTTAACTTCTCTGAGAGTGATTCTAAGAAGTCAGTATTTGCTGGTCCCAGGATAGTCGTAGAGGAAAATCAGGCAAGAACTCTCCCAGAGCTCTCAGTTCCATTTTGAGGCTATGCAAACAACACTCTCATACCCTGGTCCAACAACCCTCATGAGCTCAGGATGCACTGAGAAAGGAACTAATTCAATAGCTTCAGCCCTGCTTCACCAATCCCAACATAGCCTCTGCTCTAAGATCATAGGTGCCTCTCCAGGTTGTACCTACCTTTAGAATACCTGCAAAATTTTTCTTCAGAAGGACTGAAATCACCCATTTGTTATTCATCAGCAAACAGATATAAAGCAGGTGCCAGGTGCTGGAGGTTCAAAAGCAAGCTTGATGGGAGACCTCCAAACCTTCACAAACTTCAGCCATATAACCTTGTACCAATGCCTTGTTTCTTCACCCAGGTTAATTTGCTTAGCATGATTCTGTCTGAGAAATCCACATAAATGAAAAATTTTTAGGATAACAGCATTTATGTTTCTTACACTAAAAATGTTCATGAGCATTGTCACATTTTAAGTTAGTACAGCAAATAGGGAATTAGAAAGACTGGGTAGATCTTCTGGTCTGAAGGTTTCCAAATGTGTACGCACTGTGAGATGCAGGCATGCAGGGAGAAAAACCAAGAAAACAGCAGTCACATTTTATGGTTTACCTCAAAGTGTAGTGTAAACTCAAACACGGAAGTCACACCATGTACCATTACATTTTTAAAAGAACATTAGATTCAAAGAAGCTCACGTAGCACCAGAAAATTGAGTAACAGCCTGAACCCACAAACCATAATGGTTGATGCTACATGTTTCCTTTGCAAGCCCACAGTGACCCCTCAAATTCAGACAGCGTTTAATGTACAGACCACACTTGTGCTATGAGAACAATTTTGACACTGTGTCCACCTTTTTGGCTGGTGTTGGCTCAAGTATAGTGAGCCAACATTCCCTGTCATCCTGATGCCACTCCAACTGGAGTGTTGTCTAGTTATGCTTGTGCACAAGGACCCCTCATCCAATATACTCACAAACAACCAGTATAAAATTCATTTTCACATTGCCATAATATCCTCTTCTATGTATGTGCCACCTGCATTCTTTTTGTTCATGGAGAATATGGTAGCAGAATATCTTAAAGACTCGGGTCACCTTCATAATAAGGGTGAAGCACCTGATTTCAAAAATTCTAACTGAGTCAAAAAATGTCTCCTGTGACACAGGTGTTCCAGGCTATGCTTGATAAGGTAAAAATGAAGACATACAAAGAAACAAAATCATAAAATGATGTACATGAAAACACACAAATATAAATCTAGATGTATGTTCTGCATATGTAATCATACACAAAACCATATATTTAATATGCATACAGGTGTGGCAATGTATATGAAAACGTACATAAACACAGAGAGAAGTATAGCATATAGAAAGTTAGAGATATATGGAGATTCAAAAAGCCAGGTTGACACTCACATTTCCCATTCTAACTGATATTATAGTTAAAAACATTTTAAAGGCCTTTTATACAGCCTATAGTGTCTCTGTCAAATGAGATGATGAAATCCAGAAATAGGCAACTGAGCCATGTAACTGAAACGAAGGCCAGAATTCTAAATCTCAGACTCTTCCAAATGACAGATAAACTCAGAGCCGCATTGAAATCTTTCTAGTGATCTTTCCCCCAAAACCCTCTGTAACCTGCTAGCGTGCTAAGATATCCTCCTGCCTCTATTGCAAGAACTGTCTGAAAAAAAATATCTAGACTTACCTGAGTGACCATTCAAAAGACATCTCTAAATATGAGATCACTTCCTTTTGATGACGTGAAATCTGTTCAGTGTTGTTTTGACGACTTGTAAGAGTAATAGATAGTTTTCAGTATAGTAAGCATGCAACTTTTGTGTGTTTGTGTGTACCAAACTTTCATAAACCATGTGACTATTGGTACATCACTTAATATCTCTGACTGTTTCATCTTAGAATGTGTAAATGTAATTCCAGTGCAGGATATATAAACTGCAGTGTGATAAGCTAAATAAATGTCTCTGAAAACATGGTAAGGTATGGATTAATAATGATGCCCTTTATCTTCCCTTTTATTGTGTTTGTTTCATACATTCTGATAGTAAGTAATAGTCACAAATTATTTCAGGATAGCTATGATGTGCCTTACCCTACTTCTTCAGATTTTTATGACTGAGCTAGCAGTTCACTGCACCATAAAGATCCTTCCTTCAGAAACATTTCACAGCACCCAGGCTGGGAAACCTCTCACAACTAACTAATTCCTGTTCATTTCACCCATTATAAAATATAGGGAAAAATACAGCCCTGGTCTTACTGATTCTGTGATGACTAGAACAACAGTGAGATTTCTGGAGAGAAAGAACCTAAAGCAACAATTTGAACTGATACCAGTCCCACTAATTCCAGTTCCTATTATGTCCTAGGAGTTCTTAAGTACCACTTATGATCTGTGCATAAGTTAAGAACTCATAACTGCAAATTCAGGATCTTAATGTGTAAGGCCAAAGAGACCTGGAGAACAGACACCTGGGAGCCTGAAGGAGAGAACCAATGTTTTGCAGAATTTAGTGTAGTCCAGAAAGACATTTGAGTGTGCCAGCCTACACTGTAAAGTCTCATCTTGGAAGTTTGGGCAAATGATTCAGCATACAGAATTAATGACAATAAGGAAGCAATGGTTGCTCAGTAATCACACTAGCACTGTGCCACCAATACAACTCTCAGGACTAATTTTCTTTCATGAATAAGACAAAATGCCCAACACAAAAACTTCAAGGGAAACAGGTTTATTTAACTCACAATTTGCACAGCTTTCAGTCCATAACTGACCGATTTCCAGACAGCATGTATGGCAGAGAGGCATTGGTGAGGGAAAACGGTTCATGGCAGGGCGAAAACAACAAAACTTGACAAGGGACAATGGTGGCACTTTCTATCCCTTGTATTTTATCCAGGTTACACAGAACAGGACTCACTCACACCCTTAATCCCAAAGCCTTTCCTCTAAGCATTGCACTTTGAATCAATGTCAGTGTCACATATTCTAGATCCAGCCTCCTCTGAAAAAGCCACATTTAAGACTGCATGACGCTTTTGGGAATATTTAGACACGTACAATGACAACAATGTTCTCAGTTTTGTGTGATACCTCATTTCAAATAGAGCACACTTTGAAGGGCAGGCTGGAATGGTCTAAGCTGCCTACACTTTTTACATGTATGCATTAGGTTGTTCTTAATTTTTTAGTTGGGAACAGAAGCCCAATATATTAGGGGTTTCTATTCCTGGTCTGTCACACAAATGCAAGATAATAGAAGATACACCACAATAATTAGCAAGCAGAAGTTAGAGATTCAAAGATTTATTTAACATCAATTTTACAATCATACACTTAATGTTTCAGTAAAGGATTCAACACATCTGTTACCTACCACAAAATACACATCTGCCACATCCTCCATAGATGTGGTAAAAATGTTCACAGCATGAGAACCATGGGAAAAATTAGAAGAGAAAGAATCCATCGCTCTAGAAAGACAAAGTATAAACTTTGGGCCATGTGTAAACAGAATGTTATGGAAAGGAAAATAAAATTTACAGGGTGAGGAACTTTCACCTTTACAATACACCCAATGAGTAGTCTTGAGCAAAGAATTACAGAGAATAAAAAGGAGCAATAAAGTATCACCCACTTACAAAAAATGAAATTTATGTTAAACATTTTTGAATATCTTAGGCATTGGATAGACTCAACAAAGGTTTTAAATCTGCCAAATGTAACATGCTCAAAACACTGAAGTGAACTGACAAATAACTAAATGAAACCAGACATGATGTACAAAAAAGGAAAAATACTGAAAAATCCAAAAGTTTTTTATTTCTGGAGCTTAAAATCATTATCATTGAACTGAAAATTTCACTAACAAAGTCCAACTACAGATCCCAACAAAGAGAAGAAAAGAAATTTTCATAAATATGAAATAACTCAGTCTGGGAAACAAAAGAAATAAAGAAATATGAACAATGCCTAAGGGTCCTATAGGTCACATACAATATCATATATATCATATATATATATATATATATATATATATGTATATATCGTATGATTTTTATATATCATATATATGTAAACAGAGAGAGAATGGAAGTTCAAGATACTGAAGAAAGAAAGATAATTTCAAAATCAAAAACAGTTCCAATAAACGATGGCCTCACACTTCCCAAATATGATGAAGTATAAGAATACACAAACCCAACAAGATCAAAATTTCTTAGCAGGTTAAACACAAAACTCAAAAGGGCACTTACTACAAGGAAACTGTTACAACACAAAGAGAAATCTTTCAAAACATCAAAATAAAAGTGACTCATCCCAGAAAATGATTCTCAATGAGATTAACAGTTGATCTAACATCAGAAAACTTAAGGGCCAAAGACACTGGGACCATTTCCTTACAGTGCAGAAAGAAAGTCCTGTTGGGCAGGATATACAGTTAGTGGAACAGGACCTGACTGGCAAGTGCAGGGTGTAAATTCAACACTCGGTATCAAGAGAAAAAAAAAAAAGAAAGAAAGAAAGAAAGAAAGAAAGAAAGAAAGAAAGAAAGAAAGAAAGCCATTAACCAAGGATTCTACATCTAGAGAATCTAGTCTTCATCACTCAGCAGTAAGTGAGGGGTGGTGGTAGATGCCTGCAGTCCCAAGACTCTGGAAGGCTGCTGCAGGAGAAATCTAAGGTCTAGTCAAAGCAATTTAATGAAATCTTATTCCAAATTAAAAACTAAAGAGAAAGGTAGGATTTAGCTCACTCCAAAGACCCTGGGTTCAACCTCTAGTACCACCAGAAACAAACCAAAAAAAGACAATATCCTGATTTTTTAAATGTGCCAGTCTGTAAGAAATGCTAAAGCAATATGGAGAGAACTGATTAGTGGAAAACACATGACATGAAAAACAAGTAGCACAATGCCAGAAATAAGCCCTTCATTATAAGTAATCATTTTAAATATAAATAGTTTAAACTTGCCAAAGATTTAAAGAATGATTTTAGAAACATGATCCAACCACACAATATTCAAAATAGACAAGTGCATAGAGAAAAACCATTAGTGGTGCAGTGAGGAGGACGATGAGGAAAAGCTAAATGGGGAGCAATCATTTAATATTTATATAACGTTCTGAGGTGCTAGAAATATTTTGCAATTCCAAATGCACGTTTTGCATGCTATAAATTCTACTGAATTATATGCATGAAAATAGTTACACATGTAATATGTTAACTTCCCCTCAGTGTTAAAAATGAGTCATAAATGTGTTTAACATCATACCTTGTTAAATTTATAAATGCAAATAATACATAAAAAATATATAAGATCATACTTCAAAACATTAAAACTAAGTATGAATGAGTGAAAATAATCAGGTAATTTTAATTGTTTATGCCACTGAGCAAAAGATCTGGCACAGTTTAATTATCTACACTTTGATTATGTTGCTTTTTAAATTTACTTTAGAAATTTATTGCATATTAAATTTTTAATAACACTATGAAACCAATATTAAGGTAATACTGACTAATTCTATATTTTAAATGTGGTTTAAATGTTTTAATGTTTAAATTGTAAGATTAATTAAGAATGAGTAAAATAGGAATAAATTGCAGTACATATACAGCATTGCCTTGAGTTGAAATTCTCATTGCATAAGTTTAATGGGCAGTAATAAGACCATGAAAATCAGTACCGTGATTCCTCAGAAAAATTAAGTAAACTTCATGTCAGCCCAGTCATCTCCCTTCTAAAGACAGAAGTTTCCCTATCTTCCTAAAAGAGCAAGAAACGTTATTACAGTGATATATTCATATCCATGTTCACAGTAGCACAGTTCACAACAGCTATAAATTAGAAGCACACTGTTTGTCTGTCCAGCAATAGATGCGTTTTTAAAAATGTGGCTTGGTAGACAATAGAGTACTACTCTTCTATATGAAGAAAAAAACTGAGTCATTGGTATAAAATGATTTCACTTAGGACCACAATGCTAAGTAAAATAAACTATCAACACAACATTAAATATCACATGGTTTCTCTTTTATAAGAAACCTAAAGTATAAATAAATTAAAGAGCCAAATAAAAGATACATACAAATAAACAGTGATAGATTTTTTTCAGATAAGAAGAAGACTAAGAGTTGTAAGGAGGGAAAAGAGGAGAGACAAGAAGAGCACAAGAAGAAAAAAATATGCATTACATACAATATTCCCACAATAAGTATAATCATTATGTAACACAAATATGTATAATAAAATTTTCAAATGTATGGGGGAGATAGACAAATGCATGCTATTTTTCCTTCCTGCTCTCTGAATTTTCTTAATGAATATGCTATATAATTACTGTGAGAAGAAAATTTTGCCTTCTAATTATTTACTACTGGGAAAGTTCAGTTAAAAACAAGCTCAGCTTTGATAAATGTTGATGGTTCTCTATTGAAAAGGAAGATACACTGGAATTTTTTCTTCTCAAGAGAGATACTCCTCATAGGAAAACATGTAAAACAGGAAGAGGAAGCTTAAATCACCAAATCAAATTGTTCAGACCTACAGTTGGCCCTTGAGCAACAGAGTTGCAGTGGATTCAGGGAGGCAGGCTTCAAAACAGGAACACTATGGCAGAAGGATTTCATGGAGCAAGGCAACTCTCAATTCCTATAGAATGGGAAGAAGAGAAAAGAAAAAGAGCCCTAAAAACAAGGGATCACTATCCTGATATACACCCCAAGACACCTCCATATTTAGTTCAGGTGGTTCTACTGGGATCCCCACAACACCACAACCAAATCAA
This sequence comes from Cavia porcellus, assembly GCF_034190915.1. Lineage (NCBI taxonomy): Eukaryota > Metazoa > Chordata > Mammalia > Rodentia > Caviidae > Cavia > Cavia porcellus. The sequence continues at coordinate 20,732,270 of NW_026947484.1, read as the reverse complement.
AGGCAATAACCTGTGTCAAGACATAGATTGAATTGCAAGGACCCACAGCAATTTACTAATTTAGACCAAAAATGCCAAGTGCAGACATTTTGTTACAAATACTGAGAATAGAGGCCTACTCCATCACACTCAATGTTTATAATTCAATAAGAGATGATTAGGATTCCCTTGGAAGGAGCTATGATGATATCCGAGTCACCAGGTAGATTGAGTGGATGCTGGCCAGGCTTTGTTATTCTTAAGGACATTGCAACACTCTGGCTGTCCTGAAATTGGGTTACTGGGTTTCTATCTCTTTCACCAGATGGTCAGCTCACTCTCCAGCATGCTTGCTCCTAGCACAAGAGATGGTCCTAATACTCAAATGCTTCTAAAACTACCCTGATGAAACCTGGCATTGATAATTCTGTCACTGGGAACACAGGTTTCTGAGAATGTACTGGCCAGTGCCACATCCTACAGACCCACCTTGCACACCTGGGTTTCTGGTGAGGACAGGAACACATTATTTGCTCAGACTCATCTGCTGTGGTCATTGTACTATTCTCACACACTTAAAAGATGTGATGATGAGAGGAGACAGTGGCAGTAGCGTGTTGTTTTGGAAAGCCTCTCAGGGTAAAGCACCACAAAACCAGTGGCAAACATGAGGTCACTGAGCCAGCTCCTGCCCTTTCCTCTGCTGGGGGCTAAAAGACAACATGGACAAATCTTCAGAAGCTCTGACTTGGAGACTCTTCTTGCTTCTTGGGAAGATGCAGCTGCTCCTGCTCCTTTGGCCTTCTTTCCCTGCTCAGAGCAGAAGCAGCTGAGTGACCATCTCCACCCTCTGGAGGCCCAATCTTATTGCACAGAGCACATGAATCTCCTGTCCTTATGCAACAACCCCAGAGCCTTCTGTCTGCCAGCATTTCTCTGAACCTGAACTCCAATCCCACCAGAGAGAATGTGGTAGGACACTGCATAAGCTTCCAGAGTTTGTTCTCAAGAAGAGCCAGTGGGTACTGTACCCTCAGTAAGCCTCAGCTTGCACATCTAGAAAGAGTCTTTCTTCAAAGTTCATGCAGGTGATAAGTAAAAAGGAGAAAATATCAAATACTCCTAAACAGGGCAGAATAGGTCTGTCATCCCGGTCAGCAGAAGGGAAAGTCTTTGCATTCATCAAAGCCTAGCAGAGATGCCCAGAGCTCAGTGACCCCTGAATGGTTGGAATCTTTGTCCTTGGAACACTGTTTTTGCCTCTCCTCACTCCTACTAACTTTCTCCAGTTCTGCATTCCTCCTCCAGACTTGACTCCTCTGTTTTCCATAGGCAGACTCACACTTCTCTGCTTTCCAGAATTCCAGCTGCACTGCTCTACTAACCAGACACTAACTGCAGCTATTCCTTCATGATGCATGGAAAAATTCTGAGATACCCTTTATACATCAGGCCCCAGGAAAGAGGATAAGACCACATCTACAGTACAACTAGAGCCTGGCCAGGAGGAAGCATCACCATCCTAGATGCCACAGGAATCAGAAGGGTTTTATTTACTCAAGGGAAGTAAAAAGTTAGCAGAGGAATGATGAAAAAGCTCAGTTTTATTTTCCCGATACAAACAGAGTAAATTGATGTGTAGAACAAGATTCAATTTCCTGCACTTTGGAAAACAAATTCAGGCATCTTCCTCTAGGTTCCTGTGCACTTTAGGCAACTGCAGGCTCCCAAATACCCAACCTTTAAGAGACTGTAAGTAGATGCTTCTTCAGGGACACAGTGGTTGCACGCAGTCTTCTTCTTGTTTTCAGGAGAGATCATCAGAGGACATGAAGCCAAATGCCACTCCCGCTCCTACATGGATTACCTCAAGATCAAGTCTAGAAACAGATGTGGTGGCTTCCTGATTCAAGAGGACTTTGTCCTGACAACTGCTCACTGTTTAGAGAGGTGAGAAAGGAGAAACAGTCCACAGTCTACAGGAAACACTTCTCAGAGCCCTTTTTCTGGGGAGCTCGCTGAGCTCATGGACATAAACATGAGCAGGATTGGTGAGGGTGAGAAAGGGTCATCCTCTTGGGATACCAAGGAGAGAGAAGCAAGGTGGTGCCAAAGAATTCCTGTTATAAGGAAAACCAGGGCAATCGAACCTGATTACATGTAGACCCAGGACCGTGCTTTGGCATAACCATGCAAAGTAAAGCAGTTTCATGCCCTTTCCTGGAGGCACTGACTGCTGAGAACCTCTGGTGCCCAAGGTGCCCTCCCTTGGTACTAAGAAGGAGGCAGTCATTCAGACAGGTTGCTCTCTGTCATCTACAGCTGTACCCTGTATCAGCTGTGGCCTGCTTTTACAGATCCTGGGTTGTGTCTTTTGTAGCTCCCCATCCACCAATCCACATCCCTCTGTGTATGGCCAATAGAGGTCACTTTGGGAGCCCACAACATCGAGGAACAAGAGGACACCCAGCAGGTTATCTGTGTACAAAAAGCGTTTCCCCACCAAGACTATAATCTGAAAATTGACATCCATGACATCATGCTGCTAAAGGTAAGGCACATAAACAGTTGCCACTTCCACTGTCACCCTGCCCCTGCCCTCTTTACCATCATGTCCATCACACTGTGCATACACAGGAGCATACACTGAACTGGACTTCCTTACTTATTTTCCACCAGCAGGAGAAAAAGGCCAAGCTGACTAAAGCTGTGCAGCTCCTCAGGCTGCCCAAGGGCAAGACTCAGGTGAAGCCAGGTACCCCGTGCCAGGTGGCTGGATGGGGAAAATTGGCTCCAGAGGGAAGATCTTCCAGCACACTGCATGAAGTGGAGACGGTAGTGCAGGAGGAAGAGAAGTGTGTGGACCGCTTTCCATAGTATTATGATCCTGCTACTGAGATTTGTGTGGGAGACCCAAAGATTAAAAAATACTTCATTTATCACAAGACTAGGCATCTGTCACACCTGGCTTTGTGGGAAAGAGTGTTTGGGACAGATCTAGTACCAGGAGACCCAAGCATCATGGATTCCTGCACCTAGTAGGCTGTTATGTTTCTCCCAGGAAAGAGAAAAAGGGAGCTGCCTGAGTTGGGAGGTACTAAAACTGCTACCACTTTACCAAGGGGCCTCTGGTGAAGGAAACACCACTGGAAGCTTCAGTTTGTAACACATTGCCTGAGCTGAGGGCACAGGAACCACAAAACTGTTTCCTTGGTGTGCAGGAATTGTAACCTCCTCTGAGACGGCAGCCCTCTTGGTCAATGAGCTCATCATCTGTGCTCAGTGTAGAACCTGTTCATCAGCCTCCATGGCTTGAAATCAATGGTCCTCACTACTCTACAGTGGTGAGGTTTAGACCTGGGGATGAAGACAAAGGCTGACTCCAAGAGTGAAAATGTCCATACTCAGAGCTCAGTGACTAAGAGCCTGTAGGTCCCTCTAATTTGTCACAGGCAAACCTTACAATCAGTACTGCATGAGAGGGTTTGGAATAATGGAAGTGAGAACTTACGCAGTGCACTGGTTCCCAGACTCACTCTCTATTTACTGGGTGACTCTGGAGGCCCCCTGGTGTGTAGTAATGTGGTAGAGGGCATTGTGTCCTATGGATTAGATAATGGAGCAACACCACGTGTCCTCACCAAAGTCTCATGGTTTCTACGCTGGATAAAGAAAACCATGAAACAGAGATGACAGCACACAGCAAACTGAATCCCCTCTATTAGCAACCATCTTATCTGGAGGTGAGTCTAGAATCACTCTAGAGCAGATGCCAGCAACTAAATAAATGTTTTATCTCAGTAGGACAGCCAGTGTCTTGTTTGCTCACTTACTTTGGTTCATGGGGACCAACTCCATTCTAAGCAGGCCAGTGACACAGTTCTGATGATTTCTGCCTCCTCTGCTCCTCCACTCAATACCTCTCCAAATCCCCTCTCAAAACTGCTACCCAGCTCCTCCTTATACACTTTAAACTCTTCAAAGCCTCTCTTTTTCAAGGGCTACAGTTAAGCACCAACTGAAGAAAAAGTGGACATCTTTCTTCCTAGGACTCCAGGGGAATGTGGGACTTCTTTTGTGTCACATGTAGAAGGGAAGGGGATGATTTCATGTGTCCTGGCGATCAGTCAGGCACCACTGAGGTCACCACTGGGCCCCATCAGACTAGGTATGGGAAGGGTATTCCTGAGCAGGATGTTTCTCTCTTTAGGGATACACATGGAGTGCAGGGTAACCTGACTGACTCTTCACCTTCACCTGAAATTTGTTCCCTTCTCTATTCTCCCCTAAGACAAAGGCTAACCTTGGCTTATAGCCACCTGGCTGCCCATTTTTCTCCCTCCAAGAGTTGTCACTGTCTACGAACTACTCACCTTACGAGGCCAAACTGATTTGATATTGTAACCTCCTGAAATCTCCCATGCAAGACCAAAGTCTGTGGCTTATCAAAAGTTAATGAAACCTGGGTTCAGCACTGGGTAGTGGCCTTCATTCAACTTAGCTATTGTTCTGACTGGACTTAGGACCCCCTTGGTTCCCCACAACTACAGATACTGGTTTAACTCTTTATTCATGGCACGAGTTTCACTGGACTTGGTAGATTGAAATTTATTTATTAAAATTCCTATAACATTTCCTGGAATTACAAATATAATCTCCTCCTGACTGTGACAAGACTGCAAAGTTTTCTTTATAAGTGCGTACAAAGTGCTAGGCCAGAGGCCATCATCTGCAAAGACACCTGCCAGACAATCACAAGGTACTGAGTTCAATCCTAGGTACAAATTAAAAAATAGTGCCAGGCCTTAGGGTCAATGACAAACGTAATTATAGATCCCAGTGAAACTGTCATGGTCACAGAATTTCTAAATTAACTCCCTCTCCATTCCTCCAGATTGCCCCATGAGGCCTGTGTAGCAAATCTGTGAAATAAAATATCCTATTTATATTTCTGCTTAGAGTTCCTATCAACATTATCACATGATACATCAAAACTGTATGAGATATAGAAATGACTTAGTCACACACTTTTCAGATATGAAGTTGCTAAGTGATTCAAAAGAGGATCTTTCACATGGGGAGAAAGGGCCCATAGGTGATAAGATAATGAGGCAGGCTTATTTTCATTTGTTTGAAAACAAACAGATATAAATGCTATGATACAAAATCCAATTAGAGGAATCACACATATCCAGTCAACCTGCTGGGAACCATAATCCCTGTCAGCACTACAGGGCCCTCCTCTGAAGAATCAAGCTTCAATCAGGGAGGCCACCACAGAAGAAAATGGGGAAATATCTGCAATATTTAGGTCATCATGGTAAGAGATACATCCATTATATCTAATATTATCCAAGCTTCTCTTTGTTGACAAGTGCCTAGCTTAGAGAACACAAAGTATATGGCATCTTGTCCTGTGAGTGCTGGGTTTACCTTGCTGAACATTCCCTCCACCTTGGGCTGCAGGGTCAGGTCACTAATGCTCCACACTGCCTGGCAGAATTTGGATCAAACTTAATGCCTCTATGTCCCAAATACACACAATACTACATTCTTTTGTGCAAAAGAGTTAAATCTCACTCTGAGATCATGTAATTCTCAAAGGCATGCCTTCTCCCATCTTGTTTACAAAGTATGCTACATCAGAGTCTCATAATTGTCTTGTGTAGCTTTACAAGGGAAAATAAGCTTCTGATTTGAGCCTGAAAACCAAAATTACTACACCTAACACCTACTGAAGATCTTGCTCTTTACTCAGGAAAAAAAAAATGAAAATCCACAAAGCAAAAAACCAAAAAATAATATTTTAGAAAGTTTCCCAGGCATATACATGAGTGCTCCTGGGTTTTATTTACTTTGGGGAAATGGGTTTATAGTTTAAAACTGCTTTGAAAAGCATTACTGTAGGTTGGTCCCAATACTTCTCTAAAAGAATAAAAATAAACAGATTCCCAGGAAAAGAATGTGACGACCAAAAGTAATGCATAAGTTAGGAGAGATTTGGACTGAGCAGGTTCCCTTACCACCAGCAGCCCTGGTCATCTAACTCTGAGTCCATATTTTGGCTCCATCTTCACAATCTTGAACTTTGCTGGTCTATTGATCTTACTTCCGGAATAACAAAGCAGCTGTTATCTGCTTAAGTGGGCCACGATGATAGGTAGATGATTGATCCTGATGTCTAAGGGAAGATAGAATTTGCTGAATTGACCCTCAGTGACAGTGAATGAAAGTCAATGAAAGGCCATCACAGGGTATCTTGACTGCACTAGGTTACCTTGCTAGGATAGCTGAGTTGACATCTACCAATTTATGACTTTTATCATCTACAAGGAAAGGTAATGGAAGTTTGCATTTTGACATAGATGTGAACTGTTACCTCCATTACGCTTGACATGCTATCTAAGGTTTCTTATCCCCTTTTATCAGCACATGTAGTTAGTAACAGGTATCTCCCACGCTGGAGTTTTATATAACATATCTATAATAGCTGGTATATCCTCTAATGCACAGTAAGAAATGAATATATATTAATTCCCATTGCTTTCATCAAGTACTATTTTTCCCATGCCAGGATTTACTCAATCAAATGATACTTAAAAATTATTTCAAAAAAACTTCTTTTCTTGAAGCTATTTATAGTGTTCTAAGAGATGTTATGGTATTTATATACAATTTGGAATGATTAACTAAGGCTGATCAACATAGCCAATAGTTTAATAATTATGATTTTTTATGCTCAGAGCATCTGAAATTTGCTCTTAGCAATTCTGAAATATACAGTACTATATGATTAGTGTGATGTATACACACTACTAAGTATGATCAGTGTCATGTACAATAGATATCAAATATCTTATTTCTCTTGTCTAGCTAAAACTTTGCACCCTCTGACCAACATCTCCAAATGCTCCTAAATCCCTAGCCTGTGATAACTACTGTTATACTCTATATCTACAACTACAGTGGTTTTTAATTTCCCACATAAGTAACAATTTATATTTGTTCTTCTGTGCCTGGCTAATTTCGCTTGACACAATAGACCCTGGTTCATCCAGGCTGCTGCAAATGACAAGATCTCTTTTTTTATTTGGTTTAGCTAAAAAAAAAATTATATATATATATATATATATATATATATATATATATATAGTACTAAAATACATATCACATTTTCTTTATTCAAACATTGATAGACGCAAGTTGGCACTAGACTATTATTAATAATGCAGCAATAAAAATGGAAATTCAAGCAACTACTTAGCACCCTGAACTCTAGTCCTTTGGAGAAACACTAGCATAGGATTCGTAGACAGAGTTTAAGTGCCAATGACAGCCTGTTCTATTCAGGTCCAAAGCATGGAGAATGCTCTCCTCTCCTAGCAGCACATCCTCTTGAAGCCAGGGACCGTTGGCCTCAGGCAGAAGATTCAGTCTTGGTCTTGCCTGGGATATTGTTCTTCCATCTTTCACTGTCCACAACCTCAAAGGTTTCATGAGATTCCTAACAGACTTATTTCAGTATTATTTTTCTTAGGTCACTTTGGCTACTGGTTATTTTCTACCCTATCTATAGAGGACAAAACTGGCAGGACATATCCAAAGAAAGCTAGGCCAGAGCATTCCACTAGGCAAGGCACTGTCTGTTCTCAGAAACACAGGTGTTGCTCCTAAGCTCAGAGCCCACCCTCTGAGAGGACACTCAGCATCCTGATTCATTTCAGCCTGTCCTTTTTAGTCATTGCTAACAGCAAGGTCTCTGAGTTGGAACTCCATGATTGATTATCCAGCCTGTAATGACCACTTAAGTGAGAGTGACCACATCTACAACAGGACTAGAAAGCAGCATTCTCTCATCCACTAAAAAATGAATTATCTTCAGGTGAATACTGTGTGTTAGGCAGTAGATGCACAGAAAAACAGCCTGTTATGTAATGTCTGTGGGTTCTCTCATTTTATATGCCACTTTCCTTGTGTGAGATTGTTGGTTTATATCTGGGCTTGAAAGCCACAAACACCAAACTAGTCTTGCTCTGAAAATAATATTTACTTGAAGTGTACGTGCCACAAATACTGCCATGTGCCACAGGTTTCAAGTCCATTAGCAGAGCAGACCTAACAACAGCAGCTTAGGGGTCTATAATGAACAAGTCAGAGCTCAGCAGGGACAGGTGGAAGATGACGAGGACAGACAGCATAAGCAAGGAGGTTTTGATCTGACACGTATGCCTTGGTGCACAAACTTGGACATGAAAAGTTGGAGCAATCTCTTGGATCGATTACTAGTCCTGGGCTGGTGTCAAATTTAATGCATGTTACACTAGTAACAAGCCTGGCCACATCCAATAGTGAACAAAATTAGGGAAGTTTGCACAAACCGAAAACATCCTCTAATCTCAAGGTATAGTGCTCAGCCTGATTAGATCACAGTGTGCTGCCCTGGCCTCTTTAGGTAGCCAAAGAGCCATTACTCCTCAGAGGTCTTAGCCAATCTGGGCTTTGCTGCAGAAAACGTGTGGGTTTCAGTCATGAGTCAACATGTATCTCTTCCTCATCATTGCATTATTTAAGGCTGGTCAAATTATTTATCTCTGTAATTATGGTCCCCAAAGAAATATCCCTTCATACCTTGGCTTCGAAAGAACTCTGTGGTGAGTATATAAACAAGGAAAACAGATTGCCAGTCAGCACACAGCTCTGCTTCCGCTTCTGAAAACAAACTGATGAGGCACAAGCATAAGAATAACTCTACTTTTTGTATAACACCTAAGAACAGAATGACAAGAGAAAAAAATATGCATTTCAAAAATACACAAAACTAATATGCAAATTTTTCATTGTATTTATTTATATGCATACCTTTTATGGCTAGCATACATGAGCATAGAAAGTGTCATAAGTCTGTTGTGATTAATCAAAATATAAAAAGCTAATTTAAATTACTTTCACACAACCAGTTAGCCCCACAAACCAGAGATGGGCCCTGACCTCCTAATATTTGATTCCGTTGTCTTTCAGCCAGGAGAAAAGGTCTGCATCAGAACCTCAGGACCTTCTGACAACCACCCAAGGAAAAGTTTTGAATCTCCCAACCAAGGTGTTTTTCTAACTCTGTTCAGTAAACTCTGTGGAAAGAGAATTCCCAAGCAGCCAGCCATCTCCAAAGCATCTTCCTTCACGGGGAGTGTAGGAAAGTTCTCAGCTCCCACTTCCCACAACTATAGGTCATTTTGGTAAATTACTTAATGCGTTCTCTAACCTACAGCCAAGGACCATTGTCCAACTCCTAGAGATTATTATTCCAAAACCTATGATCTGGATAACTGTGCACCACTGACCCTATGATCTCAAACCTGGCCTTAGTCAGATCCCCTCATTCAACCCAGTATGAAGGACTGTACGGTGCTACCTGTGCCTGCTTGCTATCTTCAGAGATGCAGAATGAGCTTGCCTAGGTGCTATGCTCTAACTACCACACATACTTGCATGCAACCCAAAAAGGGTGACCTTAGGATGCTGTTTCCAGCATAGTAGGTAATGCAGACTAGAAACAAAAGCACCCAGCTTAGGTGGATGCACAGTCCCTAAATCAGATGAATGAGGATCATAACCATCAATAACATAACAAATAAGTCATATATACTTTGGGGAATGTAATTTATGAAGTAAAGAATCAAAAAGAAACAAAGGTTTCAAAGAAATTTGCCTTTCACTTTCTTCAGTGTCAGTGAGCAAAATGTTCAATATTTAATGAGCTTGAAATACGTAACAAGGCAAGCACTCAGGAAGGAGTGATGGGTCATGGAATTGACCACACAAAAAAAAGAAAAGTCTTCACTGAGTTGATTAAAAAAAGTTTACCTAATGCAAACATGACTGAGTTGGATTAAAAGGGTCATCAAAGACATTACTTTGAGTAGAGGCTATTTCCCTTAGAACTCATCCCTGCAGACACCTATGACTTAAAATTCACCTTAGATTTCCAGACACACAAGCATCTTTTCACTTTTGTGACTCAACACATTACCTGAAGCCATAAGAATTTTCTCCAGCAGAGACCAGCAAGAGAGCAGGCTCAACCCTAAAAAGAGGAAAAGGTAATAGATTCACAGACAACACTGAACCAGTCCCAATGAGAATCAGCAGTGGAATGATCTAGGCTCCTGAAGTGCAAAACCTGAGTGCCAACATTCATTCCACACAGATCCTCTGAGAGTCTCAAGCAAGACTAAGCTCCTGTTGACTGGCATCCACTGAAAAAAAGGGAAATTGGGACATAAAGACACATAGAGCCTCACCATGTGATGATAGATACAGATGGGAGGTATGTATTCACAAGCCAAGAAGTGAAAACAACTGCTGACGGAATGGCCTTAGATCAAGAATGTCTACCCAAAAGCTCTTGCATTCAGAGGTGGTCATTAGGAAGACTATTTTCTGGGATCACAATATGCTAAATAATGAACATCTAAGCAAATACCTTACTCATTGCAACAGAGTAAACAATGATTTATTATGATACAGTGAATTTTGTTTCCTAAACTTTTCTTCTTAAGAAAAATCCCAGACTATTTGTCATGGTATATGTCTGTGGCCCCCAGGCCTCATGAGTTTTCCTTGTGCACTTCTGATGGTTCACTGTCTAGTGCTTTGATTGATGGTGTCAGTGCTTCACTCATATAGGGGTGGAGCCAGGTTGTGATGTAATGGCTGGAAGAAGGTGTTCTTTTCTGGTTCCTGCTTGCTGTTTGCAGATTCCATGAACTGCAGCCCAGCCATGCCTGCTTGCCTTGGAGCCAACTGAGTGTGGACTGAAACCTCCAAAAAATGTAAAAAATAAACCTTTCCTTTCCCAACTTGGGCTTCAAGTATTTTGTCACCACAACAAGTAATAAGTAGCTAAGATTTATTCATATTTAAAGAAGGTATTCTAGTCATTTCAAAAATCTGAGGCTATGATTGTGGCCAAGTAAGAAACTGTTACTGTTTAACAGAATAACATACTGTCCATTTTCATATGTGCTTAGGAGGAGTCTGGTTTTATCCCATATTACTAAGTCAGCTTTACCACTACATTTGCCACCTTGTTCTCTAAGCACAGATTTTAAGTCCACTTTAGCCAACTATCAGCCTTTGATGGAAGGACACATCTACCTTTCCTCCTTGGCTCTAGCCTGCTAAGTAATTGTTCACAATCTTCACAGAATGAGAAAAGACAAAAGAGCTGTGAAAAGGAGCCATGCTTGGTTCAGTTCAGACTCTAGACAGGTTCTGTATTCTCTGCCCTTCTACTAGCTGCATGCACCACTACCCCTACCTCTTGAGCTTTCTTCTTGCTGTGCCTTGTGAGTCAGCCACAGAGCAGTTAGAGGTGACAGTGTCATATTCACCTAAACCAATTCAGATAATGTTCATAACGCTCCCTAGAAAGATGACACCCACTGAAACCAGAGGAGCACATATGTAAGATATCAGCAAGGTCACAGGGCTTGTGGCTCATTCAAGGTGCTGCAGGGGCTCTGTCTGCTCTGACCTGGGCAGCCTTCCTGGCAAAATGACACCACTTCTACTCCTGCTGGCCTTTCTGCTGCCTTTGAGGATGGAAAAGGTGAGTGGCCATCCTTATTCCAGAGGTCTGAGCTCATCCCACAAAATCTTCTCCACTACTGACTTTTTGTTAGCTTTGGTCTGGAACCTTCACCTTGCTTTCACCCAGGAGTTTTCTAACCACAGATCCAATTCAAACCCAGACTTACAATTCCAAAGCTGGCTGGACACATTCCAGGGTTTCAAAAGAGGGTGTTCTCAAATGATTTAGTATGTGTTAGCCTCTCCACAGAATTTCCTGCATTATCCAGAAATGAGTTGTCCTCAGAAAAACATTTAAAAAACAAAAATCAAGAACACATAAAGCAGTGAATGTGAAGCAACAAAAGTAAGTAATTAAACTATGTTACTCAAAACCAGAACAAGGCAGCTTAGATCAACAGCTCATGGGAGGTGGGTTTCACAGACCCAGTTGCACTATCCAGTGACTACCACCCAGTCCCAGCTCTGAAGAGAATCTAAGGGTTCAGCTAGACTCAGAGGTGGTATGATGATTGCATCCACTTTTCCATTACCCTGGCTCCACCTTAGGTCTTTGCAGCTTCACTCTAATGATCTTTCCTACATCTGCCTTGCTGGCTTTCCATGTGGCCCCTGCCTTGGGTACTATTCCCTCCTCCTAAAGTTTTATTGCCCTCTATGCCACCACACTACACTGGCCCATCAAGCACTGAGGAACTTTGATTAGACATCAGATATACAGCCTAAAACAATTCTTGAGAACACAAAATATTTTAGGCCTAGATCATCATTTGAACGTGGGTTCATAATTCTATAGGTAGATTGTTAGAAAGTGCCACCAATCCAGAAAATAACAAAAGTTTAAACAGATTTGTAAGTTTCAGTAAGAAAACAACAATGAAGTCAGCTGCCCAGTGTCCTATGAAACTCAACCATCAGTCATCCCACTTCCACGCATTTGTTCCAGGTAGGAAGGAGAAGGCCAGAACTATCCTGACTTTCTCAGAACATTTGAGATTTAGAAAAAGTCTGGCTTTGATCATGCAGCCTGCAGAAATAAGATAAGTACCCCCTGCAGGGTACAGAGCACTCCAGGTCTCACCATCACCCCTCATTTCCCCAAGTCTTCTTTCGTGACCACACTGCTCCCAGCCACCCCATCTTAAGCTTTTCTTTCAGAGGAGGTCATCGGGGGTCAGGAGGGTAAGCCCCATTCCCATCCCTATACGGCCTTTGTCCAGTTCCTGGATGGAGAGAAGATGAAGAGGTGTGGTGGTGTCTTGGTGCAAAAGAGATTTGTACTGACAGCTGCATACTGCAAGGTAAGGTGAGGAGGGACAACCAGCCCACATTTGCCAAAAACCAACAGGGACTTCTGTCTCCCACAGTAACTGCAGTCTTAGGAACTCCTGGGGTTCACAAACCCATAAGAGGTCATTAGAAAGCAGGAAAGGGAGGAAGATCAAAAGTTTCAGCACAGTATCTGAATGTATGGTAATTAACTATATCAAGCTTTCTAAGATAAATAAACGATTCTGAAAGTGGAAAAATGAAAGGGAGATGAAGGAAGAGGAGAAAAGAAAGAAACTGAATGTGTTATTAACATGTACTAAACTCTTACAGTGGATGTACTCCTTGTGTACTGCACATATGTAGGAATAAAATTCAAAAAATGTTACTCTCTAGTCGTGATAAGTTAAATAGTTAGTGAGATCCTGTTTCAAAAATAAAAATAAATTTAAAAGGACTGAAATATTTAGCTCAGTGAAAGAAAAAGTGTTCCATCTCAATCGCCTTCAAGAAGGAAAGAAGACTTGGAAAAGGAAAGGCTGAGAAATAAAAGAGGTAAGTTTGAAATCAGACAGTGAGAGTACAGAACAAATGACACAGGTGACAAGACATAGCAACCACACATAGCAGGTTTAATCCTTCTTTGCATAGCTCCTCTGTGGTCTCACAACCTAAATCCATGCTCCTCTCTGTGCAGCTCAATAAGTGTCATCCTGGTGGCCCACAATATCCAGAAGCAAGAGAAGACCCAGCAGGTAATCTGTGTGAAGAGAGCCAATCCACACCCAGAATAAACTCCTAAAACCTTCTCCAATGACAGTATGCTGCTGCAAGTGAGGCAAATCTTCCTGCTGCTCTTTCTCTTCTCCTACAGGGTTGTCGATCCCAGAGGGTCCCTGCTCTTTTCCACCTTGCCCTCATTGTGATCTCAGTATGTAGGTACAGAAGGCATAGGGTCTATGCTAGAGGCTAATTTAGACTATCCTGATTATTCACCATCAGCTGGAAAGAAAGGCCAAGCAGACTAAAGCTGTGCAGCCCCTCAGGGGGCCATGAGCCAAGAGAATTCAGGAGACAAATGCCTGGTGGCAGGCTGGAGAAAATCAACCCACTGGGTCTCTTAGCAAGCACACTGCAAGAGGTGGAGCTAACAGTATAAGACAAACAAAAATGTCAATCTTTCATGCACGCCTACTCTACTCTCACTGACATTTGTGTGGGAGATCCAAGGAAAACAAAGACTGGTTTCAAGGTAAGGTTTCCATTGCCTATAGTTAGAGAACCCAGGGAAACAGGAACTTGGTGGGGAGATCATAGTGTCTGTATCTCATGCTCTGAGTCCAGAGCTTGAAGGCCTGTCCTCTACAGCAATGCAGTGTGTAATCCATTCCCTGGATAGAAAGGAGTAGAGGGTGGAGAAATAGCAGTACACCGAATTCAGTGTCATCACTTGAGTATCTCTAGGATTGCACAAAAAGGTTCAGGTAGGTTAATACAGGAAAGTAAAGTCAGAGTGATTGTAGAGCCTCTGTTCTGAAGGAGGGAGCCAGAGGTACCCTGCCCTGATTGCATCCTCAGAGTCCCTTGACAGAGATCATCCACTTTGGTTGGCTTCAAAAAACAGCAACAGGAGGTATATTCCATGCGTTCATTCTCTGTCCACAGGAGGACTCTGGGCTTCCCCTTGTGTGTAATCACATGATCCAAGTCATTTTCTGCCATGCAAAAAATGATGGCAATCTCCCAGGAGTCTTCATGAAGGTCTCCCACTTTCTGCTTTGGATAAAGAAGACCATGGAGCAGTTCTAACAGCAGGCACAAGATTGGCCTCCTCTGTGCCTCATCATCCTTACTGAGCCATTAGAAAGACTGCCATGAGCCCAGGCCACTGCACAGTGACAATAAATGGATCTGAAGAATGACTGTCCCTGAAGTCCTATTTATTCCCTGAACCCCAATTAGCATGAAGCTGCACTTCTGGCCATTCTGGCTATGGTTTCCTATTTTTCCCCAACCCTCTCTCTTTCCTTACCTTCATTCCATACTCTTACTCATGGATTGCTACAGCCCATTGTGTTTAATGATCAGCTCTCCAATGTTGCTTGCAGGCCACACAGCAGAGAATCTCAGCATTAGGAGGTGTCACATTTCAAGCTGTCCCACAAATTTGTACTTCACCTTTCAATGGTAAGTCTCTGTGCTTTAGGAATTTCTGGCCATCTCCAAGCCAAGAACCTTCATGAGATGCCCAACAATTTGGCAGAGAATAGAGCAGGGCAGTGGAGAGGGATAATCCTAGAGATTCAGGAGTCAGGGCACTCACTTTCCTGTTTCAGTCCTATTCCCCAGTGGGACTAGATTCTCCCCTTTCAGTGCTGTCTGCTGCTTAGGAGGCTGAGATGGTTCTCAGGAGGACCTTGTGCCCTGCCCCAACACAGCAGAGAGTTCAGGCCACCTCCTACCTCTCTGCCTGGCTTTTCCACACCAGCCCCTGCCTCTACCTGAGTGCCTCTGGCCACCAGCTCCTTTCATTTCCAGCTCCCTGCAGAGTTCCCAACTCTATGTGGATTCACTGCTATCAGTCAGTTCCAGAAAACCTGCAACTCTCCACTTTACCTGGACAGGGCTGGCTGCACCCTGTTACAATCCAGTATTCTCCAAGGCTCAGGAATCACCTCTTGTGAAGTCAAGGCAGTCTCAGGTCTTTCAGTCTAGCCCAGCTTTGGAATCCAGTGTCCCTCTCCTGGCAGGCATGGATTGTTGCATCCTGTGAGTCAGCCCAGAGAAGCTTGACAGGAAGGATCACTTATGCCTCTATCAGCAAACACTCTTCTGATTTGTCTTTTGGTAGCAGGTATGTAATAGGCTTTGGTCTCAACTTTGGAAAACTCTCAGGCATGAGAAATTTCCTCTAAATATCTCAAACTTCTCTCCTTTCACCATGGCAAGACAATTTACCCAAATAGACTTATTTTGGGAAGCCACTAGAAATCTTACTTTGAAAAACATTAAATTCTCTGCATTCTACCGTGGTTGTTCATTACAGGGTCACATGTGTGATATTTTTGGTTCCTGAAGTGTGTGATACTGGAAGAGCTATGCAGGTGCTCATAGCCAGAGATAGCCCACGTGTGGCCACTGGAGTCTGGGTTCAGAGGTGTGGGGGGGGACAGGAGGCAGCCCAACCAGGCTAAGTTTCATCCCACAAACCTTCAAGTTGTTGTACTTCAGATGTGAGACACTTGTGACCTGCATGATCTTATTTAGGATCCCATATCACTGAAATTGCACTACTCCTGTGTGTATGTAACAAAAAATAACTCATAATAGTTATGCATCATCTAGTGATACCAACATCAAAAAAGATCTCCTCTTCTATGAGTTGAATGTGTTAAGGCAATAGTAGCAAAAAATCCCAAGGAAGATTGCATTGATTTCAAAACCTTTGAGTAACGTTCAACTAAACTTGGGAGAAAATTTTGGTGAGCTACTCTTATCACAGAAGGTTAATATTCAAATGTATAAAAATTCAAAAAAAGATAATACCGAGAAAGAATCAAACTGGGTGTGGTGGTGCATGCCTGTAATCCAAGCACTCAGAAAGCCGAGACAAGAGAATTGCTGTGAGTCTGAGGCTAGTGTAGGCTACATAGTGAGTTGAAAGCTAGCCTGAGCTATATAGCAAGACCCCATCTAAAAAAAATAAAGCAATTCAAAACAAAACAGAACAAAACACCCAGTTGGTAAGTGTGTACAGAACAGATACTTCCCCAAAAAGTACATACAAATGATGAAGAAGCACATAAAAGTGGGTTCAAAATCTTTAGAGATGAAAGAACTAAAATAAAACTACATTGAGTCCATTTCACTCCAGTTATAATGATAATGAAACCATAAATGCTTGTAAGCACTGGGTAAGAATGTAATTAGCACTGTCACCATGGAAATACATATTGTAGCTCATCCAAAAAGAAAAGTATAATATAGTGTAAAGATAATATAGGTCGAGCGTACTCTAGATGTACTTGTGCACCTATGCTTATTTCAATGCAATTCACAAGAGCTAAGCCAGAGAAATAGCCTTGGACCTCATCTGCAGATTAATGGATAAACACAATGTGGCATATATATATATATATATATATATATATATATATATACACACTGGAGTGTCACTGAGGTACAATGCCATTAGAAATGATTTCCTGAAACTGGAGAGCATCATGTAAAGGAAAATAAGTCAAAGTCAGAATGACAAATATAAATATCTTAAATGTGTAAAATAAATAAGATGACATGAAAGTAGAGGAGAGATGATTAAAGAAGAATATAGATGAGGGGAAGGGGATTTAGTGGAGGAGGGAAATATTCAAAGTATTCTACATGCATGTGCCCATGCAAGATAATACATGCAATAATAAAATGATAGGTGTATCTCTGTTCATAGTGATAAGTTGCAGGGTGGGATTAAGGCTGACATGTCTCTTCTTTATCTTTGAATTTATCCTATATTGCTAACTTTATAATTATTAAACTTCTTAAAAATACTTTGTCAAAAAATGCATTAAGTAAGATGATACGTGTTAATATACTGCTACATTCTGTCAGCGATCAATGTTTACAGATGAAATTTAAATCACTAGTTTATAATGTTCCCCCATATTCTAAAATGAGTGTTTCTGATGAGATTTCCCCTTTCACTCTCAATTATTCTGCTTTATGCAATAAATTACACAGTAATCCATGATTAAGGGATGGAGGCTCAGTTCCCCAAAAGATGGTTTCCAAGTTTCCCAATTTATCTGCTACAGGGCTTGTTGGGTTGAGGTGAGTCTGTAAGATCTGCCATGGGAGAATGCCATAGTTAAAGTCTGGAAGGTACCTGTATCCTTTCTACTGGCAGCCATGACCTACAAGTGTCTCACAACACACCCAACCTCAAAGGAGGCCTGACAGGGCTGCACCTGCCTGAGAGAGTTTGGACACTGTAGACATGTAGTTTACCTGTGCCCCTTGGAAGAAAAGGAAATGATTTTTCTAAACTTCTAGCTTTTCTCTGTCACAATGGTGCATAGTATTTGTCATTTATAAAGATGATGGGCCCTCCTTTTTTTTTTTTATGAAGTGAATGCATTTCCGTTTTAGAAAATTTAGATAATGTAAAGGTTAAAATGAGACACAAATTCTTGTATATGTTTCCCATTCACCCGACACACACACACACACACACACACACACACACACACACACACAATGAAGTTATACACATTGTATTGCAGTGTACATTTTCCTCCCAACATGAAAGGTTACAAATTTCTCCAGGCCTTTAAATAGCCTTCTAAAACACCACTTTTACATTATCACATGAATGTATCATCATCTATATTTCTCTTCTAATGTTGAGTTTTTGGATTATCTAAGCATTTTGACAAGAAGGTCTCAGGGTATAAGTTCACCTCATCTTCCTTTTTCATGATACAGCAAGGCTTTCTCTAGGGCGCAAATGATGAGCAGGCAGAACTAGTGGTTTGGAAAATTCCAAAGCAGCAGTGAGAATAAAAGCCAAGCAATTGGACTATGGACTTGAACCAATGAGAGCAGAGGCTTATTGGACCTCAGAACTCGGACCTCAGAAATTTGACCTCCACTTTGGAACTCTGCCTTAGAGGGCAGTCACTTCTGCACCTGCCCTCATATCCTCAGACCTCAGACCTCCACCTCAGACCCCGAACACTTTTGTGCCTGTCCTCCGACCCTGAGAACCTGGACCTACATTTCGGAGAATTGTCACCTCTGTGCCTGTCCTCCCACCCTCAGAACCTGGAACTACATCTCGGAGAGCAGTCACCTCTGTGCCTCTCCTCCCACCTTTGAGAACACCTTCTGATCCCAGGGTGGCTGTTGACCTTTAGCTGCATTTCCTCCTCCCAGAACCTTGGACTTCAGTGGATTAGCCTTGCTGAGTTAATGAGAGACTCAGTAATCAAAAAGAGGACCTCATCAGGTTTGCACCAGTATGGTAACTTTGCCTCTGAATTAGAGGCCTTCAGATCTTCCATGGAAAAGATCATGAATACCTACTTTGAAAATCTTTACTCATATAGTATTGAAAATACAGAGGAAATGGGATGGTTTAAAGAAACAAATGAACTAAAAAAGCTCAATCAAGATTTCAATAACCCAATATCCGCTTTTGAATTTGAAAATGTGATTAAAAACTTACCAACAAAAAAGTCTATGTCCTGATTGATTCATGGCTCAATTCTACAAGAAATTTAGAGAAGATTTAAGGCTAAAAATCCTCAAATGCTTTAATAAAATTGAAAGGGAAGCAATTCTCACTACCTAATTCTGGGAGGTAATTATTACTCTGACACCAAAACTAGAGAAAGAGTCAACCAAAAAGAACTATAGTCAAGTCTCTCTAATAAACATTGATGCAACAATTTTCAATAAAACACAGGGCAAATAGAATGAAGCAAATCATCAAGAAGAGTATACATCCTGACCAAGAGGGGTTTGTCCTAGGAATGCAGGGATGGTTTAACATATGCAAGTCAATAAATGTAATACACCACATCAACAGAGCCAAAAACAAAATTAAATGACTATCTCAATAGAGGCAGAAAAACCTTTCAATAATTCCAACACTTGTTCATGATTTAAAAAAAAAAAAAAAAAAACAGAAACTCAGAAGGGATGGTGTCTTCATCAATCTGAAAAGGGCCATCTATGAAAAACCAGCAGCCAACATTATTCTAAATGGAGAAAAACTGAAAGCTTTTACTCTAAAAATAGGAACAAGACAAGGCTGTCCATTGTCACCACTCCTATTCAAAATAGTAATGGAAATACTAGTCAGGACCATCACACAATTGAGAGAAACTAAAAGGAATATAGATAGGAAGTGAAGAAGTTAAATTATCACTATTTGCAGAAAACATGATACTCTACATAGAAGACCCAAAGAACTCCATTAAAAGACTACTAGAGGTAATAAATAATTTCAGCAATATAGCTGCATACAAAGTAAACACTCAAAAATCAGTATCATTTCTGCACACAAACAAAAAACTCAGAGAGAGAAATTTTGAAAATATCACCTTTCAAAATAGCATCTAAAAACGAAATATCTGGAATCAACATAAGGAAGAATGTAAAAGACCTATGTGCTGAAAAGTATTACTACTCTTAAAAAGGAGATGGAAAAGGATAATACAAAATGGAAGGAAATTCTTTCCTCTTAGGAACAACCAACATTGTGAAAATAGCTTTACTCCTGAAACTATGATACAGATTTATTGCAATCTCAATCAAAATACCATTAACATACTTCACAGATCTAGAGAAAACACTCCTAAAATTCATTTGGAAATAGAAAAAATGTGGAATAGCAATGGCAGTTCTGGGCAACAAAGGCAAGGCAGGAGGCATCTAAATTCCTGACTTGAAAACGTACTGCAATGCACCAGAGAAAAAATTATCATAATACTGGCAAAGAAATAGACCTGAGCATGAATAGAACAGATGAGAAGATGCAAACACAACTACCAAGATTCTCAACCGTTTGATATTTGACCAAGGTTCTAAGCATGCTCACTCAAAGGATAGCCTCTTTAATAAATGGTGTTGAAAAAATGGGCTCTCCACATGCCAAAGACTGAAACTAGACACATACCTATCACCATGCAGAAAACTAAAGTCAAAATGGATAAACTATCTAAATATTAAAACAGAATAAGAAATCTACTGGAAGCCAAGGTAGGTAGAATTATTGGAGACATAGGGGTAAGCAGAGTATTCATGAACAAAATACAAACTTCCTAGGAAAAACTTCAAAAATCAACAACTAGGATCTCAAATATTAAAATTTTCTACACTTTGAAAGAAATCACAAACAGGGTGAAAATAAAACCCAGAGAATGGGGAAGCATTATAGCCAGCAACTCCTCAGACAAAGGGCTTATATACAGAACATATAGAGATTTGAAAAATATTAAGGCCCCAAATTCAAAGACCTTCTAAAAACGGGCTTCTGAGATGAACACACAGTTCTCAAATGAAGATACACAAATGGCAAATAAATACATGCAGAAATGTTCACAATCACTGGTCATTGAAGACATGCAAATTAAAACGGCATTGAGATTTCATCTCATTCCAGAAAGAAGAGCTGCCATCCACAAATCTACTGATAACAAATGTTGGCAAGGATGTGGGGGAAAAGGAACACTGCCCCACTGTTGGTGGGCGTGTAGACTGGTGCAGTCACTATGGAAATCAGTATGGAGATTTCTCAGAAGACTAGAATTGGAAGTTCCTTTCAATCCAGTTATTCTCCGCCTGGGTATTTTCCCAGAAAAAATAAAAATTCATACTACAGTGATGTTCACCCATGTTCATAGCAGCACAATTTGTAATAGCTAAATTTTGGAAACAACCAAAATGCCTATCGAACACAGAGTGGATGAAAATGATGTGGTATTCTTATTATTCAACTATAGAAAACTGATGATCAGGAGACATTCATAGGTAAATAGAGACAACTTGACTCTAATCTTATAAGTGAAATAAATAAGGATCATATTTATAAATATCACATTGTGTCTCTAATGTGAAATGTATTAAGAAATGTAGGAGTAATAAAACCCAAAATGTGTAATTGCTTCTGTAAAGCAGACAGGAAAATAAAGTGCGCTAAACAATATAACTGCAGGTATGTTTAAGTGTGTAGGATTGATAACCATATTACTAAGTTTTTCTTGGATCATTGAGCAGAACTGTTTGCAGTCTCATGTTTGAATATCTATTTTGTACCTTTTAATTTTGTAAGTTAAACAGCAATTTCTAAGAGAAAAAATGTAATTTATCAACTAGTGATTACTATTTAGGTTTTTTTTCTGAAATTCTGTATTATATTTACCCTTTTATCTCTTCTTTTATTTTCTCTTCAACTAAAATTTTAAAGAAATAAATAAAAAACTTTACTAACAAAGAAAAGCCCAGATCGAGATGGATTCACTGCAGAATTCTGCAAAAAATTCAAAGAAGACTTAATGCCAACATTCTTCAAACTATTCAATGAACTTGAAAGGGAAGCAATTCTCCCTAACTCATTCGTGGAAGCAAGTATTACTCTAATACCAAAACCACAGGAAGCCCCAAACAAAAAAGAGAACTACAGGTCAATCTCCCCAATGAATATACATGCAAAAATTTCTCAATAAAATACTGAGAAACAGAATTAAACAAATCATCAAGAAAGTTTTCCACCATGACCTAGTGGGATTCATCCCAGGAATGCAGCAATGATTCAACAAACACAAATCAATAAATGTAATCCACCATATCAATAGACCCAAAAATAAGAATCATATGATCATTTATATAGATACAGAAAAAGCTTTTGATAAGGCCCAACACTCATTCATGATAAGAACCTTACAGAAAATTGGAATAGATGGTTTTATCTCAATCTGATAAAAGCCATCTATGATAATCCAACAGCTAGTATCATATTAAAAGGCGAAAACCTGAAAGCCTTTACTCTAAAATCAGGAGCCAGAGAAGGATATCCATGGTCACCACTCTTATTCAATACAGTGCTAGGTATACTAGCCTAAGCAATTAGACAAGAGAGAGAGAGAAATAAAAGAAGTATGGATGGGAAAAGAAATTCAATTATCATTATTTTCACATGACCTGAGAATCTACATAGAAGACCTCCAAAACTCCATTGAAGGACTCCTAGTTATAATAACTACAGTAATGTAGCCTGATACAAAGTTAACACACAGAAATGAATAGCATTCCTATATATAAACAACAAACTCATTGAAACAGAAATAAGAGAAGCAACACCTTTCACAATAGCATCCAAAATGAAATACTTAGGAATCAATCTAACAAAAGAAGTAAAAGAACTATCTATTTTGGAAAAATTATCATACTCCACCCCCCAAAAAAAAAGAAATTAAAGAGGATCTCAGCAAATGGAAAGACAATTTCTTGTTCATGTATAGGGAGAATAAACATTGTGAAAATGGCCATTCTTCCAAAATTGTTATACAGATTTAATGTAATTCCAATCAAAGTACCCCTAGATACCCCACAGATCTAGAGCATTCATTCCTGAAATTCATCTGAACCCTAAATAGACTTAGAGTAGCAAAGAAAATTCTCAGCAACACAGGCAAGGTTGGAAGCATAACAATTCCTTATTTGGAGTAATACAACATATCCACTGCAATAAAGTCAGTATGATACTGAAATAAAAATAGACTTGAACATCAATGGGATAGATTAGAAGACACAACTACAATTACAAACGCACTAACTCACCTTATCTTTGATAAAGGAGCCAAACACATTCACTGGAAGAAGTGTTGTCTTTTTGAAAGTGCTGCCAGAAAAACTGGCTCTCCACCTGCCAAAAAGTAAAAGTAGACCCATGCTTATTACCATGTACTCAAGTCAAAATGGAAAAAAGACCTGAATATTTAACAAAATACTAAATTTTCTGGAAGAATATGTAGGTAGAAATCTTGAAGAGCTAAGTAGTAGGGTAAGTAGAGAATTCATGAACAAAAATCAAACTGAACAGGATGCTTCCTAGAATCAATAACTGGGTTCTTGTCTTATTCCAAAGGATTTGCATGTGGAAAGAAATCTTCAGCAGAGTAAAAAGGAAACCCATGAGTTTTGAAAAAATCTTAGTCAACTGTCTCTCAAAGAACTTCAGTCCAGGACATACAAAGAATTTTAAAATTTCAGTCCCCTGATATTCAAATACCCAATCCAAAAATGGGTATCTGAGATGAATACACAGTTCTCTGATAAAGAAATACAAATGGAAAATAAATACATGAAAAAATGTTTGTCACCATTTTTTGTTAGACAAATGCTCATTGAATCACACTGAAGTTGCATCTCACTCCAGAAAGAATGGCCAGGATCAAGAAAACTACAAACAACAAACGATGGAGAGTCTGTGGGCATAACGGAACCCTGCTGCACTGTTGGTGCAAGAGACTGGTACACCCACTCTGGGGTTCAGTCAAGAGGTTCCCCTAAAAGCTGGAATTAGACGTCCTATTTTACCCAGCTATTCCACTTCTGGGCACATATCCAGAAAAGTTGAAAACATCAGGTCGCACTGATATGTGTGCACCTATGTTTATAGCAGCACAATGTGTGTCAGCCAAATCTTGGAAACAAAATAAATGCCCATCAAAAGCGGAATGGATAAAAAAAGATGTGGTACTTTTATACAATGAGTACTACTCAGCTATAAAGAATGATCACATTGAGATATTTATAGGTAAACAAATGCAATTTGACACAATGCTCACATGAAACAAATCAAACTCACATGTGTAAATATTGTACTGTCTCCCTAGTGTAAGAGATGATTAGAGTATAAAAGATACAAAATCCTCAATAAATACAGTGATAGGGAAAGTATCTGCTCTAAGGAGAAAAAAAGAGTATCTCAGAGAAAAAGAAATAGGAATGGAAAGTAAAATTATCTAAATTTGTATAAGCACACAGGATAGCTAAGATGATTGTAATAAAAAATTTAGTAGTTCTTGGAACAAAACAGTTAACATTAATGGGAATGGAACAATTTGGCATGTTTGGGTCTGGTGATCTGAGGAACTCTTGTGAAGATCACGATACAAAGTAACAACCCTGATTATGCTCCTGTCACCTTGTTTTACAGGCCTATATCATCATTGTTTTGGGCACTTAGCTATCGTCATTTATTTACATTTTTTTCTTTCTTGTTTTTCTAGTAATCTGTTTTGTTATGTTTTTTTTCCTGCTAATACAGAAAGGATCGGTATACATGTAGAGGCTTATGCATGCCTAGAACTTCTCCTAAACAGTTTAATAGAATCAATTATATTATGCATGATAGGATGAACAGATACTTTGAAGAAAAAGGGACATTCTGGTGTCCATTGCTGATACCATATCATCATGCTGTGAAATCCAGTAATGCTTTGCTTCTTTGTCCAGATTGGTTTTTGTATCTTTCCTATTATTGAATTTCAACATACATGAAGTGATGGACAGCTCTGTTTTGAAGAGAACAAGAGACATCATGGGAGTCATTTTTGATTTTCCTATAGTCTGGTTTTGAAGGCCTGTAATGCCCAGATTACTCTGTTTCTATCCATTTTATACTACGTTGTTTTGTATGAAATAATTGTGTTTGAAGATCTAGACAACAATTTAAAAGAAAACAAGAGATATGCTAGCCATGGTGAATCTCCTATTGTCTTGCATTGAAATCTATGTCACTTACATTGTTTTCTTCTGATCTGCTTTGTTCTCCTTTGTTATGGTTTCTGTTTCCCATTTTAAAAGAAAATAATAATAATAATAATAGTAATAAATTTTGGTGTATACGTACAATGGAATATTATTAGGCCATCAAGAGAATCAAATCACCTTTTGGCAAAACAAGGATGAAACTGAAGTTGGTCAAGTTAAATGAAAATATACGTTTCAGAAAGATAAATATTGTATGTTTTCCCTAATGTGTGGAATGTAAAACATGACATGAAAGTAGTAGAAAGACTATTATTTGACCACAGACAGGAAATAAAGAGGAGGAAGAGAAAGTTGTAATCAAGGCACTATAATGAATGGAAAAAGTTATTAAGTATGTCATTAAGTTATTATGATGCTGACATGAATTTACTGAGGTAACAATGTGTCCATGCACTTCATTAGGTGAAAAATCATGATACAAAATCCTATACAGGAGCATGATAGATTGTTTTATTTTCTTTTTTTTTTTTTTTTTTCTTTTTTTTTTTTTCTTTAAGAGGAAAAAGAGAAAAACACAAAACAAAACAAAGCAGTGTAAGGTTACATATAATACAGAACTACAAAAAAAAGCATAACAGTAAGAAATCACCTGTTAATAGATTACATATTATCATCTTGGATTGTTTTATTTTCAAAAATGCATTACTATAGAAATATGAAATCTTTGATAATGGTATTCACTAATTGTTTAATGACTCTGAGAATGAGATGCTGAACACATTTTCTTTTTGGTTAAAAGTATTTTTGACTTGTGCTATTATAAAACATTTTAAGCAGAATGAGTCAAAATT
Source organism: Cavia porcellus (assembly GCF_034190915.1). Taxonomy (NCBI): domain Eukaryota; kingdom Metazoa; phylum Chordata; class Mammalia; order Rodentia; family Caviidae; genus Cavia; species Cavia porcellus. The sequence goes on along the minus strand of NW_026947484.1, from coordinate 20,706,303 downwards.
TACTGAGTATGAGATGATTGTAGCAATGGTTCATAGTGCACAGCTATCCCAAAACATGATGCTGTGCGACTGAAGTAAATTTGATTTTGTCAATTATATTCAATCAAATGAATTAAAATTAATATATCTTCCCAAGGAGTTCAACTGATAGTCCTCATGGAAGGACTGTACATGTCCTTCACAATACTATTTTCTTAAAAATCAAGATTTTCTTTTACTTTTCCACCTATTCTGGTATTCTGTTGTACGTCTATTTTCATTTTCCTTTTAATTTTTGCAATGTATTACACATAACCTGTGTTTATATTTTGCTTTTATCTCCAATCTGATTATCTTGTGCTTTTACAGATTTATGAATTATTCTAAATTTTGTTTTATTTAGATATTTAAATGATTATTTTACATACACTCTTACTTTACTTCTATCAACTGTTCTATCAATCTTGACTGGCTTTTTTTTTCCTTTGGGCTTATGTTTGTTTTAAGGAACCTTTTTCATATTACAGCAAACTCTTCAATTTTTAAACAGCAATTTAGGTTTATAGAAACCTGGAGAGGTAAATGCAGAGATTTCCCCCAAATCCATGATCTCACACATGTGCAATCTCCCTCATTACCAACATTTTCCCCTGGTGCAACATTTGTGACAACTGACAATAATACAGTACAGTAATTGTACTATTGGGAGAACATCCTGCAAACAGAAATGAAAGTGTGGGCACAGGAGCACACACACACACAACACTACACACAGCATACACTGAGCTCTCTGCATAAAGATTCTAGTTTTCATACTCCTTTAAATTATCAGAAATTAGAAATATTTTGCATAATAACATATTAGGAAGATGTAGCGATGATGTATTCACATAATATAGTATTATAAACATGAGGCAGGATTTTTAGGAGCCCTAGGGAAAATGATGCTAAAAACACTAAGCGTTTATTTGCATCCCTCACTCTCCCAAAAGAAAATCACTAATTATAAAGAAAATAATTTATCTTCATAGGCTGACAATGATTTATCAAAAAACCAAGTACTTTAAACAGCGTACATGTGAATAAACATCTATCCAACCTTATCAGATACCATTGAGAAATACATATGATAAGTGCAAAATGAAAGAACACAATAAGCTAGCAAACCTATTTCACTTGCATATCCTCAGAAGACTGAGACAAATATATAAATGATATTCCTGAGAGCATTGTATGCACTAAGGAGAAAGTGAGTAACCTGCCAGGAGACAAAAGGGAAATTACTGAAGTAAATGTGTTCAAAAGCTACCTGTAAGGGACAAGCTACCTGAAATGATGATAGAAGTTACTACAACATGACACCCGTTTATGATTAAGCAAAAAAACGACTTAAAAACTCTTGTATGAAACATGACCACCTTTATATTTTTCTGTCACCTCTGCAATGAGTATAAATAAAAGCCCAGGCAGGGTGCACATGATTTCACCTGGTCGGGACAGCCAGGAATGCTGGGGAGCTAGGAAGCTGACACACTGCTTATTTCCCCCATGCCCAACTGTCTCTTACGTCCATGGTCTTTCCTAACCCAGTATGAAAATTTGGACCATTTACACCACATGTATTCAAACATTTGTTTACTTTTTGGTCTACAGTATGTAAAGAGAAATGGTCATGGATTAGACTTTAAAACTACAATATAGCTAATGTATATGAGTATCCAAACATTTATATTTTTCTTTTCACTGTTTTAAGGGGGAAAATGCAAACATAAATCTAATGGCATCTGTGGCCTGATTCGTGAAACTAATACATCCATAAATCGTTCACTGAAAGAGGTTACAATTTTCAGTGAGTTTTCAAGATGCTTCTCAGAAAATTTTGACATATTTTTATGCTATCTGCTCTTCATCCTTGTAAATAGCAGTTCATGAATGCACTGTGTGTGGTGAGCATGGAGGGTAGAGTTAACACTGCTCTGTGCCCAGGCCAACAGAGTTCCACTGTCACCCAGTCTGTGCAAGGGCACTGTACAGTCAAATCGTAAAAAAATAGTGCTGAAAATCACAGGAAATTTCTAAAAGTGTGTGATCTTGTGGGGCTGCTTTTGAGTGACATTTACAGCCTTGAGGCAATGTGTGGAAGACACCTGCTTTACAAACTCTCTCAGCCTAGTACTTCACTTTCAAATGACCTTGACCTGGCCCAGTGTCTCTATTCATTAGCATGTCTTTGTCTAATGAGAATTTCCAATGGACTAACAGGGACTTTTATTCAGGTAGGTCTTCTTCCTGTCTCAAAGTGTCTGAGAGTGATTCTAAGAAATAAGTATTTGCTGGTCCCAAGATAGTTGTAGAGAAAAATCAGGCAAGAACTCTCCACAGAGCTCTCAGTTTCATTTCATGGCTATGCAAACAAAACTCTCATACCTGTTTGAACAACCTTCATGAGCTCAGGATTCACTGAGAAAGGAACTAATTCAATAGCTTCAGCACTGCTTCACCAATACCAACATAGCCTCTACTCCAAGACCATAGGTGCCTCCCCAGTTTGTAGCTATCTTTAGAATAGCTACAAGATTTTTCTTCAGAAGGACTGAAAGCACCCATTTGTTATTCATCAGCAAACAGATGTAAAGCAAGTGACAGATGCTGGAGGTTCAAAAGGAAGTTTGTTGGGAGACCTCCAAACCTTCACAAACTTCAGCCATATGACCTTGTACCAATGCCTTGTTTCTTCATCCCGGTTAATTTGGTTAGCCTTCATCTGTCTGAGAAATCCACATAAATGAAAATGTTTTAGAATAACAGCATTTATGTTTCTTATACTAAAAATATTCATGAGTGCAATAACTCACACACCCCCCATAAAATCCAAGGAAGCAAGAGAATATTTGGGAAGCAAAGGCTTTATTTCTAGGCCTGCTGATGAGTCTTCAGGAGCCAATTTGGAGACTGCGAGCCAGAAGCTGAAGGAAAGACTTTAAAAAGAGGCTGGAGGAAATGTGGGGGGGGGGGGGAGAAACAAAGAAACCTGCAGAGCCATCAAACTTGTTGACCCAAATCTGGAAACTGTATAGCTGTCCACTTAGTTCTGACAACCTTGGGAGCTTCTGGCACCTTCTGAGTGACTCCCATCCTGCAGATAAGAATTATCGGCAATAACATTTGCAGAAGCAAGTATAAAGCTAATTATCTCAGGACAGCTCGTTAACACTAACAGGTGGGAAGGGGTTGAAAGTTATAAGAAGCTAAATCTTAAGACTTCACAAGGATTTGGAACTTAACCCTTTTGGTGCATTAGCGTTAAGCCACAACATTTTCCTGTAATTTCCTCGAAGCTAAGGCACATTTTATGACAGACCACCACCGGGTCGGGAAGAGGTCACCAGAAACCCAAAACTTTTATGGCCTAGCCTAGATAGATAGGTAAGGGAAGAGGGGAGGCAATAAGGTGCCATACAGAACAGGAAAAGGCAGTTATGTTTTTCTTTCTTTCTGGGGAGGGGGATCAAGGTCAGGTAAAGGGTTATGCTAATAAGCAAATCTCCCTGCACACAGGCAAGTTAGTTCAAACAAGGGTAAATTAGAGGGCCATCCTAGTTTTCTTTAGCTCTTTGGCTGATTATAGAGGCGCCTAACAGTTATTAACAACACTTGTTAGCTTGTTTTAGCACAACTTCTGTTGTTTGTAGAGGGCAACAATGGTTAACATATTAATTAGGTAAGGTTTTACAATTCTTTACAGAGAAGAGCATTGATTAACATATCAATTAGGTAATCCAAAGACATAAGAAGTAAAACACATACAGTAAACCAGTGTTACAGGTTTTGTTATAATACACATATAAGGAAGCTATTTTCTTAGAGTACAACATTCCGCACTGATTTTAGTCAGTGAATCAGATCATTGACTCATTGGCATATGTTTATAACCTTGCATGCGTCTTTAAAATTATAAGCTTTTAAGATCTTTGACATAGTTTATCAAATTTTTTATAATACAAGGCCCAGTAGGAGGATTAACAAAGTTCTTGCAGCTGTCATTAAAGCTGTTAACCAAAAGGAGAAAGAAAACAAACATTTAAATTTACTCTGTTTCATCATACAAGTAACAATTTTTAAGTCAGACAGAGGCCTCCTCGAGGCCTCTACAAAGGAGGAGAACACAAGATTATCAGTTATATTAGGCAATCTTAACCTTTAAGAGTCCTTGGAAGAAAAGACCATTCACTTATCTGCAGGCTGATTGTCATTTGAAGCTCAGACCTGCTTGCAGTAGGAACAATGAATCCAGGCAGGCTTTCAGCTATTTTGACAGTCCATTGCTGCTCAAGAGATTTATGGTGAGGTCGCTTGTCCAGATGCCTAGGCTCTCCAGCTCGCAGTGGGCAGCAGTGAAATAACAAGTGGATGGAAGTCAGAGCTAGCTGAAAAGTCTGGGGGGACTTAATAAGATCTTGATTAGTTAAATCAGCTAATTTTTAGCAACCTTTAAGGATAAGAGGAAGGTCTCTCACATAAAACCTCAAAGGAGGAAATATCTGCAACATAGTGGGTGCATCACACACACAAAAGGGCAAAAGGAAAGAGAATCACCCAGTTTTTGCCAGTTTTAAGGCCCTTAGTAATTATGGTCTTTAGAATCTGACTTATCTTTTTACCTCTCCTGAACTCTAAGACTGGTAAGCCCAGTGGAGTTCTTAATTGATCTGCAAAGCTTAGGTTAATTTGAGTAACTAGGCTATAAAAGCCAGGCCATTGTCGGACCCCATGGATAAAAAGGGAGACCAATTCAGTGAAACTGCTATCAGAGCTGACTAAGACTAAGTAGAAAATCCTTTTACCCATCTAGTGAAAAAATCAACCATCGTAAGTGAACACTTATATCCTTGAAAGTCAGGCCTTTTATTTTTGTAAAATCTATTTTCCAGTGTTTTCTAGACATAGTTCCATGATAACCAGTGGTTTTTATTTGTTGCACTACTTTTGGATTTACCAGTTGTCACTGAGGGTATCTGAAGCTCACAGACTGGGCTAGCTTGATATTAGCCTCAAGGAATCTCTCCAAAGTTGAACTACCAGATGCTGGTCTTTTCAAGTGCAAATGGGCTCTGACAAAGAAAGTAGGTGGGATCAGCAGTAATGTCAAGCTTATCTCAATCCCCACTGATTTGGGGGCTTTCTGGCTGACTTTTGGAAGGTGGCTGCCCAATGGCTTATACAGCAGATAGTAGCCACTGTGCTTGCCATCTAGATGGCAGCCAACAAGTCCAAATTTGCGAGCATTTTTAATCTTTTGACCCCAGAACACAATAAACACCATTTTTGATAAAGACAACTTGGGACCTCAGTGTGGGCAATGAGTTTAGCCCACTATTCTGATGTCTCTGGCTTTAAGATTTGTTCCCATAGAACCTGTGAGTGTATAATGGCAGCTTCTGCAACCCGCTTACCTTGATAGATGGGTAACTGCTTCTATCAGAGAAGTAGGATGGAACTCCAGATAGTGACTTATTTGCTAGGTCAGGTTGAAGTCCTGTGAAGTGATCGATGACCTCAGTACAATTGTGGTGAGGCAATGAGGGGTCATCCTAAGGCAGCAAAGTAGCCGAGCTTGAAGCCACTGTTTCCAGAAATAGTGCCTGATAATGTACAGTTCATGAGTTAGACATCCATTGGTCTGGTGGTGCCTTGATGAGAGTCTCCAGTGAATAGGAGGAAACAAGAGTTTTTGTTAAAAGTCAATTTTTAAGCCTCCTTTATGAGGGGCCACCGAGGAAATCACTGCAGACAGGGTGGCCATTAGGCTGCCACAGAATCAAGTCTCTTGGAAAGATAGGCAACAGGCCTCTGCCAGGGTGCCAGACTATGGACCAGTCCTGTGGCTCCTAGAAATTTTGCACTTGCCTTTTAGTCACAGGAACTGGAATCTGTTGGATGGCTTGCAACAACCAGTGCAGTCTTTCTTTGTATAGACAGGTTCTGACAAGGTTGGAGGGACTAGCATCAGAGCCGTTACTTTTTCCATTGGCCCCTCTGGTGTGGTTGCTACTTTTTGAGCAGCCTGATCTGCCAAATTGATTCCTAGGGTGAATAACAGCAACCCTCTTAGCAAGCCAGACTGCTGCCAGCAAATCTAGGAGCTGTGGAGCATTTTATTTTTTTTATCTTAGTCCCGGCTGAGGTTAAGAGACCTCACTTCTAATAGATGGCTCCATATACATGTATAGTAGCAAAAGCATTTCTACTATCAGTATAGATGTTTACCCTCTTTCCCATGGCTAGTTTTAGCACCTCAGTCAAAGCAATGAGCTCCGCCTTTTGGGCAGAGATGCCAGGCTCTAACTGCTTAAGCCAGAATACCTCCTTTTCGGTGGTCACTGCTTCCCCAGCCTCTCATCTGCTGATGTGGATGAAGCTGCTTCCTTCTGTGAAATTACTCTGCTGGTCATCGGGCCTTAGGGTGGCTGGGTTGAAAGCTGAAGACGTCTTGAAAACTACCAACACTGGGTCTAGGAGCAGGGACTAACAGTGTGGAATTCTAGCATTCAAAAGCCATTATTCAGGAAGGGATTTTGATAAGAGTCTGTAAACTGTTGGAGGTCACTACAGAAATCTTCTGTCCAAAAGTGGGTTTCTGAGCCTCTTTTAGTAGCATTGCCACAGCAGCCAGAATTTTTAGGCATGGAGGCCAACTTCTTGTTACTGGATCGAGCCTTTTGAAAAGACAGTCTATAGGCCTCTTCCAAGGTCCAATGTCCTGGGTTAGGACTCCTATGGCAATGCCCCTGAGTTTATCTATGAATAAGGTGAATGGCATGGTAACTTCAGGGGGTCGCAGGGCTGGGGCCTCTGTCAAGGCCCACTTGAGCTGCTATAATGTCCATTCACATTTATCAGTCCAGTTCAGTGAGTTTTTCCATTAAGGGAGTCATATAGGGGGTGAGCTCTTTCAGTAAAATTTAGAATTCACAGCCTGGAGTATCTGAAAGCTCCCAGAAATTCATGCACCTGTTTCTTATTTTCTGGGAATGGGATCTGCAATATAGCCTGGACTCTTTCTTTAGACAAAATCCCCCCTTTTTTCCTGCAATTTGTAGCCCAGATGAGTCACAGCCTGATGGCACAATTGGGCCTTTTTAACCAAGAATTTATAGTCCAGTTGCTCCAAAGTCCTTAACAGTTCCTCAGTTGCCTCTCAACAAGCTTACAAGCTTCTAGGTGGGTTGAGGCTATTAACAAGTCTTCCACGAACTGGAAGAGCACTATCTCAGGGTGTTCTTTCCTAAATTCCAAAAGATCTCTTGCTAATGCCTCATCAAAAAGAGGGTAAGAGTTCTTGTAACCCTTAGGTAAACATGTCCAGGTCAGCTGTCCTTCTACCACTGTATCTGGGTCAGTCCATTCGAAGGCAAAAAGGGGTTGACTCAGCAGAGTAAGAGGCTAAGTGAAGAAAACGTCTTTCAGGTCCAGAACAGAGTACCAGGTGTTTTCAGGATTTGGCACTGTTGGGTATGGACTCAGAATTTTCTATTAACCTCTCTGAGATCCTGTACAGGGCGATAGTTATTTGTCCCTGGCTTCTGCACTGGAAGCAAGGCACTGGAAGCAAGGGCATGTTCCTGGGAAGACACAAGGAATGAGAATATCATTGTACTTTAGCCTCTGTATGTGGACTTTAATCCCTTTTCGGGCATGCAGGCTTATCGGGTATTGCCACAAGCAGATGGGGCGTGCTTGGGGTAAGAGTTCCACCACAAGGGGAACCTGCTTAATTGTTAGATTAACAATTAAGAAGATTGTCTTCTGTCCAGATTTTTGGAAACTCCTGTTTTTATTTACTTAACAGTTTTAACTTTAAGTCAGTTTGTGACAACTCAGGTACTCGGGACAAATTTCTCAGTAGATGGTAATTTTTTCCTGTTTTAAAAGAGCTTTTGTGCTATCTCTATTAACTGGCTCAGGGGCATTTTCTCAAAACTTTCAAACCTTTGTAATTTTTGTCTAACATGTGGGGCCGGCTGAGTTGCAAAGAGAACAACTGGCGATACTAGGGTAACCTCCTTACCTCTGAATGTCCAATTGGGATGGGACAAAAGGAAAACATGGTTTTGGCATTCCAGATCAGAGAGTAGGCTTCATCTAGATGGTAAACCACCTTTTGTCCCACGGTGCCAAGTGGCAGGCCATCATTTTACTGAAATTACACACTTAACAAAAAGAGGCTTTTTCATAGGTAACAAAATTGTGTCATATAATCTCCCAGATGTTCATAGCACATGCAAGAACTTATATCTTATCTCTATTATCACCTTTAATCTCATTTTAATGGAAATATTTTGCAGCAAAGGTTTACCAATCTTATAAATAAATCTACCAAAACTGATCTAATACTGTCAAATTTTGAACACATTTACTTCTTGTCAAACCTGTTATTTTCAGCACTACAAACCAAGACAAATAAAATTCACATCATCTCGAGCTTTCTATAACTTACAATATACCCCCAAGTTTTATCTTCTTTCACATTCTGGCACAGCCAGATATTTTTACTTGAAGACAAACCACTTTCTTTGTCTCTCTTTTTTACTATTACCAGTCAATTATCTTTCCTCTTGCTTCTCAGACAACATTAAAACTCTCAACAAAACACTTGAAGTCACCTTTTAGTAGTCTAAAACATATTTAATTATTTTATGTCTTTCTACCACATTAAAATGCTGTATATTTTTTAAAAATGTAACCTTTTAACTGGCTCAATTACAGTATGAGCTGGTTTTTACTTGGAAAAGTTGATATGATTCTTAATAACCATAAATATACACATATATGTGCACATATGTTTATATTTTAACCAGAAAGAAAAATACTCCTTTTAAAAGGCATGCCATGGTTGCAAGCAATCAATTGAGGACTAAAATATTAAACAAGGCACCACAAGATTAAATACACAAACAAAGGTTGCTTTGTTCACAGTTTGGTGAGCTAAAGAAAATAATCTTTTCTTTATTAGGAACCTTGAATCTAATAAGCCATATGGATCCTGCAACAGAAATGGGTAGCGAGCCCCTAAGTTAGTAACAAATTTAAACAGGCAAACAATTCTAAAGTACAAAAACACTGCACATCAATATCTAAATCCCTTTGCCCATTTTGGGCTCGTAGAAGTGGTTAGGGTTAGGGAGCATTGTCACATTTTAAGTTATTACAGCAAATAGGAAATTAGAAAGACTGGGTAGATCTTCTAGGCAAAAGGTTTCCAAATGTGTACGCACTGTGAGATGCAGGCATACAGGGAGAAAAACCAAAAAAAAGATCAGTCACATTTTATGGTTTACCTCAAAGTGTATTGTAAACTCAAACACGGAAGTAACACCATGGTACATATTTAAAAGAACATTACATTCAAAGAAGCTCACGTAGCACTAGAAAATTGAACAACAGCCTGAACCCACAAACCATAATTGTTAATGCTACATATTTGCTTTCCAAGCCCACAGTGACCCATCAAATTCAGACAGCATTTAATGTACAGACCACACTTTTGCTATGAGTCAAACTGTTGACACTGTATCCATGTTTTTAGGCTGTTCTTGGCTCAAGTATAGTGAGCAATCATTCTCTGTCATCCTAATGCCAACTGGAGGGTTGTCTAGCTACCCTTGTGCACAAGGACCCCTCATCCAATATACTCACAAACAACCAGTATAAATTCATTTTCACATTGGGATAATGTCATCTTTTAGGTACCTGCCACCTGCCTTCTTTTTGTTCATGGATAATATGGTAGCAGAATATCTTAATGATCCAGGTCATCTTCATAATCAGGGTGAAGCAGCTGACTTCAAAATTCTGAGTGAAAAAATATCTCATGCAACACAGGTGTTCCAGGCTATGCTTGAAAAGGTAAAAATGAAGACATACAAGAAACAAAAATCATATAGAATGATGTACATAAACACAAAAAAATAAAAATCTAGATGTACGCTCTGCATATGTAATCACACACAAAAACATATATTTAATATGCATATAGGTGTGGCAATGTATATGAAGATGTATAGAAACACAGAGAGAAGTATTGCATATAGAAAGTTAGAGATAGATAGAGATTCCCATAGCCATGTTGACAAATACATTTCGCATTGTAACTGACATTATAGTTAAAAATATTTCAAAGGCATTTTATATAGCCTATATTGTCTCTGTCAAATTAGATCATGAAATCCAGAAATAGGCAATTGAGCCATGTAACTGAAACAAAGTCCAGAATTCTAAAGTTCAGACTCTTTCAACTGACAGATAAACTGACAGAGCCCCATTGAAACCGTTCTAGGGATCTTTCTCCCCAAAACCCACTGTAACCTGCCAGCATTCTAAGATATCCTTCTGACTCTATTGCAAGAACTGCCTGAAAAGAAAATATCTAGACTTACTAGAGTGAGCATTCAAAAGACTTCTCTAATTATGAAATCACTTCCTTTTGCTGACCTGAAATCTGTACAGTGTTGTTTTGATGACTTCTAAGAGTGATAGACAGTTTTCAGTATAGTAAGCATGCATCTTCTGTGTGTGTTTTGTGTTTCTGTGAGTTTTTTTTTTTTGTGTGTGTGTGTGCATGAAACTCTCAGATACCATTTGACTATTGGTACATCACTTAATATCTCTGACTGCTTCATCTTAGTATGTGTAAATGTAAGTCCAGTGCAGGATATGAAAACAGCAGTTGGATAAACTAAATAAATTCCTGTTAAAACATGGTAAGGTATGGATTAATAATGATGCCCTTTATCTTCTCGTTTATTGTGTTTGTTTCATACATTCTGCTACTAAGTAATAGTCACAAATTATTTCAGGATAGCTATGATGTGCCTTTCCCTTACTTCTTCAGATTTTTATGGTTGAGCTAACAGTTCACAGCACCATAAAGATCCTTCCTTCAGAAACATTTCATAGCACCCAGGCTGGGAAACCTCTCACAACTAACTAATTCCTCCTCATTTAACACATTATAAAATATAGGGAACAATAAAGCCCTGGTCTTACTGATTCTGTGATGACTAGAGCAACAGTGAGATTTCTGGAGAGAAAGAACCTAACACAACCATGTGAACTGATTCAGTCCCACTAATTCCAGTTCCCATTATGTCCTCAGGAGATCTTAAGTACTGCTTATGATCTGTGCATATGCAGTTAAGAACTCATACCTGCAAATTCAGAGACTTAACATGACATAAAAACAAGTAGCACATTGTCATAAAAAAAAAAACCCTTCATTATAAGTAATCCTTTTAAATGTAAATAGTTTAAACTTTCCAAAGATTTAAAGAATGATTTTAGAAACATGATCCAGCCATGCAATATTCAATATAGACAAGTGCATAGAGAAAAAAGATTAGCAGTGCAGTGAGCAAGACGATGAGGTAAAGGTTAATGGGGAGCAATCATTTAATATTTATACAATGTTCAAGGTGCTAGAAATATTTTGAAATTCGAAATGCACATTTTGAATGCCATAAATTCTACGGAATTGTAATGCGTGAAAAGGGTCACACATGTAACTTGTTAACTTCCCCCCAGTTTTAAAAATGAGACATAAATGTGTTTATCATCATCCCTTGTTAAATTTTTCAATGCAAATATTACGTGACAAATGTATTAGATCATACTTCAAAACGTTAAAGCTAAGTATTAATCAGTGAAGAAATTCAGGTAATTTTGTTTATGCAACTGAGCCAAGATCTGGAAGAGTTTAATTATTTACACTTTATGTTTATTTTTTAGTTTAAAACTTTAGACATTTATTGCATATTAAATTTTTAATAAGACTATGAAAAAATTATTAAGGTAATACTGAGTAATTGGATATTTTAAATGTGTTTAAAATGTTTAAATTGTAAAATTAATTATGAATGAGTACAATAGGAAGTAAATTGCAGTGTATGTACAGCATTGCACTGAGTTAATGTGCTCACCGCATAAGTTTATTGGGCTGTATATAACACTTTAGAAATCAGTACAGTGATTCCTCAGAAAACCAAAAGTAAAATTCTATTCAGCCCAGTCATCTCCCTTCTAAAGATAGCAGTTTCCCTATCTTCCTAAAAGAGTGAGAAACGTTATTAAAGTAATATACTCATATCCATGTTCATAGTAGCACAAATCATAGCAGCTATAACTTAGAAGCACACTGTTTGTCTGTCCAGCAATAGATGAATTTTTCAAAACGTGGCATTGAACACAAAGGAGTACTACTCTTCTATAAGGAGAACAAACATGAGTCATTTGTAGAAAATGTTTGTACTTAGGACCACGATGTAAAGTAAAATAAACAATCAACACAACATTAAATATCACATGGTTTCTCTTTTTTAAGAAACCTAAAGTATAAATAAAGAGCCAAATAAAAGATACATAACAAGAAACAGTGATAGATTTTTTTCAGATAAAAAGAGGCCTAAGAGTTGTAAGGAGGAGAAAGAGAAGAGACAAGAAGAGGACAAGAAGAAATAAGATGCATTACATAAAAAAATTCTCACAATAAGTATAATCATTATGTAACACAAATATATATAATAAAATTTTCAATTGTCTGGGGGAGATAGACAAATGCATGCTACTTTCCTTCCTTCTCTATGAATATTCTTAATGAATATGTATTATAATTACAGTCAGAAAAAACTTTGCCTTCTAATTATTTACTACTGGGAAAGTTCAGTTAAAAACAAGCTCAACTTTGATAAATGTTGATGATCCTCTATTGAGAAGGAAGATACAACAGAATGTTTTCTTCTCAAGTGCAATAGTCCTAATAGAAACACATGTAAAACATTAATAGGAAACTTTAATCACCAAATCAAATTATTCAGACATACAGTTGGGCCTTGAGCAACAGGGTTGCAGTGGATTCAGGCAGGCAGGCTTCAAAATAGGAACACTATGGCAGAAGGATTTCATGGAGCAAGGCAATTCTCAATTTCTATAGAATGGGAAGAAGAGAAAAGAAAAAGAGCCCTAAAAACAAGGGACCAGTATCCTAATATATACACACCAAAACAACTCCATATTTTATTTCAGGTGGTTCTACTGGGATCCACAACAGCACAACCAAAGCAATAGGAATAACCTATGTCAAAACATAGATTGAATTGCAAGGACCCACAGCAATTTGCTAATTTAGACCAAAAATGGCAAGTGCAGACATTTTGTTCAAAAATATTGAGAAGAGAGGCCTACTCCGTCACACTCAATGTTTATGATTAAATAAGAGATGTTTAGGATTCCCATTGAAGGAGGCTATGATCATGTCAGAGTCACCAGATTGATTGAGCAGATGCTGGCCACACTTTGTTATTCCTAAGTACATTGCTCCACTGTGGCCTTCCTGAAATTGGGTTACTGGGTTTCTGTCTCTTTCGCCAGACAGTCAGCTCACTCTCCAGCATGTTTGCTCCTAGCACAAGACATGGTCCTAATACTCAAATGCTTCTAAAACTACCCTGTTGAAACCTGGCATTGATAATTCTGTCACTGGGAACCCAGGTTTATGAGAATGTCCTGGCCAATACCACATCCTGCAGATGCACTTTGCATTCCTGGGTTTCTGGTGAGGACAGGAACACATGATTTGATCTGATTAATCAGCTGTGCTCATTGTACGGTTCTCATACACTTGAAAGGTGTCATGATGAGAGGAGACAGTGGCAGTAGTGTGTTGTGTTAGAAAGCCTCTCAGGGTAAAGCACCACAAAACCAGTGTCAAACATGTGGTCACTGTGCAAACTCCTCCCCTTTCCTCTGCTGGGGATAAAAGACAACATGGAAAAATCTTCAGAAGCTCTGACTTGGTGTAGCTTCTTGCTTCTTGAGAAGATGCAGCTGCTAATGCTCCTGTTGGCCTTTTTTCTGCTCCCCAGAGCAGAGGCAGGTGAGTGACCATCGCGACCCTCCAGATGCCCAATCTTATTGCACAGAGCACTTGAATCTCTGATCCCTATGAAAAACCCCCAGGGTCTTCTGTCTGCCAGCATTGCTCTGAACCTGAACTCCAATCACACCAGAGCGAACAAGGTAGGATACTGCATAAGCTACTGGAGTTTGTTTTCAAGAAGAGCCTGAGGATACTGTACCCTCAGTAAGCCTCAGCATGCATATCTAGAGAGTCTTTCTTCAAAGTTCATGCAGGTGAGAAGTAAAAAGGAGAAAATATCAAGCACTCCTAAACAGGGCAGCATGGGCCAGTCTTCCCGGTCAGGGGAGGGGAAAGGCTTTGCATTCATCAACTGCCGAACAGAGATACCCAGAGCTCCCCAGAATGGAAGAAATCTCTGTCCTCAGAACAGGTTTTTTGCCTCTCCTCACTCCTATTAACTTTCTCCAGCTCTTCTTTCCTCCTCCAGAATTGAGTGGCTCCTTTGTATTCCAGTAGGAGCCACAGAGGCAGAGTCACTCTTCTTTACTTTCCAGAATCCCATCTGCACTACTCTACTCACCAGACACTAACTGCAGCTCTTCCTTCATGCTGCCAGGGAACAGATCTGAGACACCCTCTACATGTCAGGCCTTAGGAAACAGGATAAGACCACATCTACAGTACACCTAGAGGGCTGCCAGGAAGAAGCATCACCATCCTAGACATCACAGGACTCAGCAAGGTTTTATTTACTCAAGGGATGTAAAAAGTTAGCAGAGCAATGATGAAAATCCTCAGAGGTTTTATTTTCCCCTGATACATATAGTCATCTCCAATCAAACAGAGGAAAAGAATAAGTAGAACAAGACTCAATTTCCTGCACTTTGGAGAACAAGTTGAGTCATTTTCCTGTAGGTTCCTGTCCACTTCAAGAAATTGCAGGCTCCCAATTCTCCAACTGTTCACAGACTGTAAGTAGATACTTGTTAAAGGACTCAGTGGCTTCACCCAGTGTTCTCCTTGTTTTCAGGAGAGATCATCAGTGGACATGAAGCCAAACCCCACTCCCGCCCCTACATGGCTTACATTCAGATTAATTCTACTGAAATTTGTGGTGGCTTCCTGATTCAAGAGGACTTTGTGCTGACAGCTGCTCACTGTTTAGAGATGTGAGAAAGGAAAAACAGTCCACAGTCTACAGGAAACACTTCTCAGAGCCCTTTTTCTAGGGAGCTCGCTGAGCTCATGGACATAACCATGAGGAGGTCTGGTAAGAATTAGAAAAGTTCATCATATCCCAAGGGGAGAGAAGCAAGGTGGCACCAAAGAATTCCTGATATAAGGAAAACCAGGGCAGTCAAACCTGATTACATGTAGACCCAGGACCATACTTTGGCATAGCCATGCAAAGAAAAGCAGTTTCATGTCCATTCCTGGAGGCACTGACCACTGAGAACCTCTGGTGCCCAAGGTGCCCTCCCTCAGTACTAAGACGGAGGGACAGTCATTCAGGCAGGTTGCCCTCTGTCATCTACAGCTGTACCCTGTTTCAGCTGTGGCCTGCTTTTACAGATCCTGGGTTGTGTCTTTTGTCCCTCCCCATCCACCTATCCACTTGTCTCTGTGTACAGGCAAATAGAGGTCACCTTGGTGGCCCACAACATAGAGGAACAAGAGGATACCCAGCAGGTCTTCCGTGTACAAAACGCGTTTCCCCACCCAGACTATAATCAGAATAAACACATCAACGACATCATGCTGCTGAAGGTAAGGCACATGTCCTTGTCACTCTTGCTCTCCTCAAGAATGGTTGCCACTCCCACTGGCACCCTGCCCCTTCCCTCTTCGCCATCATGTCCATCACACTGTGCATACCCAGGAGCATACACTGAAGTGGACTTCCTTACTTATTTTCCACCAGCTGGAGAAAAAGGCCAAGCTGACTAAAGCTGTGCAGCTCCTCAAGCTGCCCAAGGGCAGGGCCCAGGTGAATCCAGGTACCCAGTGCCAGGTGACTGGATGGGGAACTTTTACTCCAGAGGGAACATACCCAGCAACACTGCAGGAAGTGGAGATGATAGTGCTGAAGGACGAGAAGTGTGAGGAACTCTTACCAAAGTATTATGATCGTGCTACTGAGATTTGTGTGGGAGACCCAAAGATTAAAAATACTTTGCTTAAGGTAAGACAAGGCATCTGTAACAATTGGCTTTGTGGGAAAGAGTGTTTGGGACAGATCTAGTACCAGGAGACCCAAGCATCATGCATTCCTTCACCCCATAGGCTGTTATGTTTCTCCCAGAAAAGAGAAGAAGGGAGCAGTCTGAGCTGGGAGGTTCTAAAGCGTCTACAGTTTTACTAAGGGGCCTCTGGTGAAGGAAACCCCACTGGAAGCTAAAGTTTGCAACACATGACATGAGCTCATGGCACAGGCATGAGAAAAAATTTTCCCTGGTGTGCAGCAATTATAAACTCCTCTGAGAGGGAAGCCCTCATTGTCAATGAGCTCATCATCTGTGCTCATTGTCAGACTTGGTCATCAGCCTCCCTGGCCTGTTATCAATGGTCCTCACAACTCTACAGGGGTGAGGTCCAGATCTGGGGATGAAGACAAAGGCTGGATCCAAGAGTGAAAATGTCCATAGTCAGAGCTCAGCAGCTAAGAGCCTGTAGTTCCCGCTAATCTCTCGCAAGCAGACCTTACAATCAGTACTGCATGAGAGGGCTTGGGATAATGAAAGTGAGAAGTAAAGTGGTGCCCTTGTTCACAGAGTCACTCCATTTACAGGGTGACTCCGGAGGCCCCCTGGTGTGTAATAATGTGGCACAGGGCATTGTCTCCTATGGACCAAAAAATGGAACAACACCATTTGTCTTTACCAAAGTCTCATGTTTTCTACGCTGGATAAAGAAAACCATGAAACATAGCTGACAGCTCACAGCAAAGTAAATCCCCTCTATCAGCAATCATCTTACCTGTATCTGCATCTAGAATCACTCTAGAACAGATACCAGCAACTAAATAAATATTTCATCTCCGTGGAAGGCTAGTTTTTTGTTTGCTCTCTTACTTTGGTTCATGGGGACCAACTCTGTGGTAAGCAGGACAGTGACACAGTTCTGATGATTTCTGCCTCCTCCACTTCTTCTCCACTCAACCAAATCCCCTCTCAAAACTGTGACCAAGCACCTCCTTATACACTTTAGCTTCGCCACAACCTCTCTTTTTGCAAGGGCTACACTTAAGCACCCACTGAAAAAAAAGGGAACATCTTTCTTCCTAAGGCTCCAGTGGAACATGTGACTTCCTTTGTGTCACATGTAGAGGGGAAGTGGATGATTTCATGGGTCCTGGAGTTCACTCACTCACCACTGAGGTCATGACTGGGCCCCATCAGGTTCGGTAGAGGAAGGGTATTCCTGAGCAGGACATTTCTCTCCCACAACTTTAGGGATGCACATGGAGTGCGGGGTAACCTGACTGACTCTTCCCCTTCACCTGAAATTTTCTTCTCCATTCTGCTCTAAGATCAAGGCTTACCTTAGCTTACAGCCACCTGGATGCCGATTTTTATCCCTCCAAGAGTTGTCACTGTCTACCAACTACTCTCCTTAGGAGGCCACACTGATTTGATAATGTAACCTCTTCAAACTTCCCAATCCAGGACCAAAACCTGTCTCTATTCACAAGTTAATGAAACCTTGGTTCAGAACTGGGTGGTGGCCTTTATTCTGCTTAGCTATTATTCTGACTGGACGTAGGATCCCTTTCGTGCCCCACAACTACATTCACTGGTTTAACTCTTTATTCATGGCATGAGTTTCACAGAACTTGGTAGATTGAAATTTCTTTATTAGAATTCCAAGAGCCTTTCCTGGCTTTACAAATATAATCTCCTCCCAACTGTGACAAGACTGGAATGGTTTCTGTATCAGTGTGAACAAAGTGCTAGGCCAGATGCTGGGGATTAGCTCATCTGCCAAGGCACCTGCCAAGCAATTACAAGGTACTGAGTTCAGTCCTAAGTACAAAATGAAAAATAATTCCAGGTCTTAGGTTCTATGATGAACATAATCATAGATCCCAGTGAAGCTGGTATGGTCACAGGCTTTCCAAATCAACTCCCTCTCCATCCTCCAGATTGCCCCATGAGGCCTGTGTGGAAAATCTATGAAATAAAATATCTTATTTATATTTCTTCTTACAGTTTCTATCAACATTATCACATGATACATCAAAATTGTATAAGATTTAAAAATGACCTTAGTCACGCACTTTTCAGATAGGAAGTTGCTAAATGATTCAAAAGAGGACCCCTAGGTGATAAGATAATGAGGCAGGCTTATTTTCGTTTGTTTGAAAAGAAACAGATATACATGTTATCATACAAAATCCAATTACAGGAAACACACATATCCAGTCCAACTGCTGGGAACCATAATCCCTGTCAGTACTATAGGGCCCTCCTCTGAAGAATCAAACTTGAGTCTGGGAGGCCACCACAGAAGAAAATGGGGAAATACCTATAATATTTAGGTCACCATGGTTATTGATATATCCATTATATCTAATATTATCCAAGCTTCATTTTGTTGAGAAGTTCATAGCTTAGAGAACACAAAGTGCATGACATTTTGTCTTTTGGGTGCTGGGTTTACCTTGCTGAACATTCTCTCCTCCTGGAATTGCACAGTCAGGTCACTAATATGCCACAATGCCTGGCAGAATTCGGCTCAATCTTAATGCCTCTATGTCCCAAATACACAAAATACTACATTCTTTTGTGGCACAGAGTTAAATCTCACTCTGAGATCATGTAATTCCCAAAGGCCTGCCTTCTCCCATCTTGTTTACAAGTATGCTACATCACAGTCTCATAATTGTCTTGTGTAGCTTTACAAGGGAAAATCAGCTTCTGACTTGAGCCTGAAAACCAAAATTCCTGCACCTAATACCTACTGAAGTTCTGGCTCCTTCGTCAGGGAAAAAAATCCAAATCCACAAAGCAAAAAATAAAAAAATAATATTTAAAATGTTTCCCAGTCATATACATTCTGGGTTCTATTTACTTTGGGGAAATGGGTTTGTAGTTTAAACTCCTTTGAAATGGATTACTGTAGATTGGTCCCAACACTACTCTAAAAGAAGAGAAAGAAACAGAGTCCCAAGAAAAGAGAGTGATGACCAAATGTAATGCAAAAGTTAGGAGACAGCTTGGACTGAGGCAGGTTGCCCAACCATCTGCCTACCAGCACCCCTGGTCTTCTCTAAGTCCATGTTTTGGCTCCATCTCCACAATCTTGAACTTTGCTGGTCTATTGGTCTTACTTCCTGAATAACAAGGCCACTGTCATCTGTTTACATCTGCCATGATGATAGGTGGATTATTGATCCTGATATCTAAGGGAAGATAGGATTCCCTGAATTTACCCTTAGTGACAGTGAATGAAAGTTAATGTAAGGCCATCATAGGGGTATCCTGACTTCACCAGGTTACCTTGCTAGGACAACTGAGTTGAGATCTACCAATTTGTGACTTTTATTATCTGCAAGGAAAAGGAATGGAAGTTTGCATTTTGACATAGATGTGAACTGTTACCTCCATTTTCCTTGACATACTATCTAAGGTTTCTCATCTTCTTTTATCTACACATGTAGTTAGTAATAGGTATCTCCCACACTGGAGTTTTATATAACATATCTAAAGTAGCTGGTATATCCTCTCAAGCACAGTAAGAAACGAATCCATATATATTCCCATTGCTTTCACCAAGTACTATATTTTTCCATGCCAGGATTTACTCAATCAAATGATACTTAAAAATTATTTCAAAAATTCTTTTCTTGAAGCTATTTATGGTGTTCTAAGAGATGTTATGGTATATATATATATACAATTTGGAATGATTAAGTAAGGCTCATCAACATAACCAACAATTTAATAATTCTGATACTTTATACTCAGAGCATCTGAAGTTTGCACTTAGCAATTCTGAAATATACACTACTAAGTGAGATCAGTGTGATGTATACACACTACTAAGTATGTATACACACTACTGAGATTTCCAGAAACACAAGCATCTCTTTACTTTTGTGACTCAACAAATTACATGAAGGCATAGGAAATTTCTCCAGTAGAGATCAGCAAGAGAGCAGCCTGAACCCTAAAATAGAGGAACAGTTAATAGATTCACAGACAACACTGAACAATTCCCAATGAGAATCAGGAGTGGAATGATCTAGGCTCCTGAACTGCAAAACCTGAGTGCTAACATTCATTCCACACATGTCCTCAGAGAGTTTCAAGCCAGGATGAAGCTCCAGTTGACTGGCATCCCCTGTACAAAAGGGAAATTGGGACGCTAAGACACACAGAGCCTCACCTCGTGATGATTGATACAGATGGGAGGTGTGTATTCACAAGCCAAGAAGTGAGAACTACTGCTGATGGAATGGCCTTGGATCAAGAATACCCACCCAAAAGCTCTTGCGTTCAGACGTGAGCATTTGGAAGACTTTTCGTGGATCATGAAATGCTAAATAATGAACATCTAAGCAAATACCTTACTCATTGCAACAGAGTAAACAATGATTTATTATGATCCAGTGAATTTTGATTCCCAAACTTTTCTCCTTTAGAAAAAATCCAGACCATTTTACATGGCTTATGTCTGTGGCTCCCAGGCTTCATGAGTTTATACTGTGCACTAGCTTTGGTCTGGAACTTTCTCCTTTGTCTCACCCAGGAGTTTTCTAACCACAGATCCAATTTCATACCCAGACTCACAAATCCAAAGCTGGCTGACACATCCCAGGGTTTCAAAAGGAGGGTGTTCTCAAATGATTTAGTACAAGTTAGACTCTCCACAGAATTTCCTGCATTATCCAGAAATGAGGTGTCCTCAGAAAAACATTAAAAACAAAAATCAAGAACACATAAAGCAGTGAATGTGAAGCAACAAAAGTAAGTATTTAAATCATGTTACTCAAAACCAAACAGGGCAGCTTAGACCAACAGCCTGTTGGGGGCCTGTGTCACCGACCCAGTTGCACTTTCCAGTACCCACCCACCCCAGTCCCTGCCCTTAAGAGAATCTCAGGTTTTAGCTAGACTCAGAGGTGGTATGATGACTGCATCCACTTTTCCATTACACTGGCTCCACCTTAGGACTTTGAAACTTCACTCTAATGATCTTTTCTACCTCTGCCTTGCTGACTTCCCTTGTGGACCCTGCCTTGGGGACTACTCCCTCCTCCTAAAATTTTATGGCCCTCTATGCCACCACAATACACTGGCCCATCAAGCACTGATGAAACGTTGATTAGACATCAGATATATACCCTAAAACAACTCTTGAGAACATAGAATGTGTTAGGCGTACATCATCAGGATTTTGGAGAATCGAACCTCATATTCATACAGGAAGATTGTTAGAAAGCACCACCCATCCAGAAATTAATAGAAGTTCAAACAGTCTTGTAACATTCAGTGAGAAAACAGGAATGAAGGCAGCTTCCCAGTGTCTTCTGAAACTGTACAATCAGTCATCATGTTTCAAGCATGTGTCCAATGTAAGAAGTAGAAGACCAGCACTACCCTGACTTTCTCAGAACATTTGAGATTTATAAAAAGTTTGGCTCCAGAGCATGCAGCCTGCAGACATAAAATGAGTACCCCGTGTTGGGTACAGTGCAGCAAATATCCCCTGATTCAACCAAGTATGAAGCACTGTATGGTGGTACCTGTGCCTGCTTGCTATCTTCAGAGATGCAGAGTGAGCTTGCCTAGGTGTTATGCTCTAACTACCACACATACTTGCTTGCAACCCAAAAAGGTGACCTCAGGGTGCTATTTCCAGCACAGTGTTTAATCCTGACTAGAAACAATGGTACCCAGCTTAGATGGATGCACAATCCATAAATCAAATGAATGAGGATCATGATGCCAATAAAATAACAAATAAGTCATATATACTTTTGAGAATATAATTTATGAAATAAAGAAACAAAAAGAAAGAAAGCTTTAAAAGAAATTTGCCCTTAACTTTCTTCAGTGTCAGTGAGCAAAAGGTTCAAACTTTAAGGAGGTTGAAGTACCGAAAAAGGCAAGCACTCAGGAAGGAGTGATGGGAAAGGGAAGTGACCACACAAACAAAAGAAGAGTCTTGACTGAATTGATTAAACAAAGTTTACCTGATCCAAACAAGACTGACTTGGATTAAAAGGGTCACCAAAGACATTGATTTCAGTAGAGGTTATTTCCCTTAGAATTCAACACTGCAGACACCTATGACTTAACATGCACCTTAGATTTCCAGAAACACAAGAATCTCTTCACTTTTGTGACTCAACACATTACCTGAAGCCATAGGAATTTTCTCCAGCAGAGACCAGCAAGAGAGCAGCCTCAGCCCTAAAAAGAGGAACAGTTAATAGATTCACAGACAACACTGAACAATTCCCAATGAGAATCAGCAGTGGAATGATCTACGCTCCTGAACTGCAAACCCTGAGTGCCAACATTAATTCCACACAAATCCTCAGAGAGTTTCAAGCAGGACTAAGCTCCAGTTGACAGGCATCCCCTGAAAAAAATGGAAATTGAGACATAAAGACACACAGAGACATGATGATAGATACAGATGGGAAGTATGTATTCACAAGCCAAGAAGTGAGAACTACTGCTGATGGAATGGCCTTAGATCAAGAATGTATACCCAAAAGCTCTTGCATTCAGAGGTGGGCATTTGGAAGACTATTTTCTGGGATCATGAAATGCTAAATAATGAACATCTAAGCAAATACGTTACTCATTGCAACAGAGTAAACAATGATTTATTATGATTCAGTGAATTTTGATTCCCAAAGTTTTCTTCATAAGAAAAAATCCACACTATTTGACATGATTTATGTCTGTGGCCCCCAGGCCTCATGAGTTTGCACTGTACATTTCTGATGGTTCATTGTCTAGTGCTTTGATTGATGGTGTCATTGCTCCACCCATAGAGGGGTGGAGACAGGATGTGATGTAATGGCAGGAAGAAAGTGTCCCTTGTTCTCTTTGCAGGTTCCTGCTTGCTGTTTGCAGCCACCATAAACTGCAGCCCATCCATGCCCACCTGCCTTGGAGCCAACTGAGTGTGGACTGAAACCTCCAAAAAATGTAAAAAATAAACCTTTCCTTTCCCAACTTGGGCTTCGGGTATTTTGTCTCCACAACAAGTAATATGTAACTAAGACATTATTCATATTTAAAGAAGGTATTCTAATCATTTTTAAAGTCTGAGGCTATGATTGTGGCAAAATAGGAAACTCTTACTATTCAACAGAATAACATACTGTCAGTTTTCTCATGTGCTTAGGAGAAGCCTGGACTTTATCCCATATTCCAAGCCAGCTTCACCACCAAGTTTTCCACCTTGTTCTCTAAGGACAGATTTTAAGTCCACTTTAGACATTTATCAGCCTTTGAGGGAAGGACCCATCTGCCTTTCCTCCTTGGCTCTAGCCTGCTAAGTAGTTGTTCACAATCTTCAACGAATGAGAAAAGACACAAGAGCTGTGAAAAAGAGCCATGCTTGGTTCAGTTCAGTCACTAGGCATGTTCTGAGGTCTCTGCCCTTCTACTAGCTGCATGCACCACATGCTCAACTACCCCTACCTCTTGAGCTTTCTTCTTGCTGTGCCTTGTGACTCAGCCACAGAGCTGTTAGAGGTGACAGTGTGGTATTCACCTAAACCAATTCAGATAACATTCATAACTCTCCCTAGAAGGATGACACCCACTGAAACCAGAGGAGCACATATCTAAGATATCAGCAAGGTCACAGGGCTTGTGGCTCATTCAAGGTGCTGCAGGGGCTCTGTCTGCTCTGACCTGGGCAGCCTTCCTGGGAAAATGACACCACTTTTACTCCTGTGGACAATTCTGCTGCCCTAGAGGCTGGAAGGTGAGTGGCCATGCTTATTTCAGAGGTCTGAGCTTATCCCACAAAATCTTCACTACTGATTTTTTGTTACCTTCGGTCTGGAACTTTCTCCCTGGTCTCAACCAGGAGTTTTCTAATGACAGATCCAGTTTCAAACCCAGACTCACAAATCCAAAGCAGGCTGGACACTTCTGAGGGTTTCAAAAGGAGAGTGTTCTCAAATGGTTTAGTACATGTTAGCCTCTCCATAGAATTTCCTGCATTATCCAGAAACGAGTTGTCCTCAGAAAAACATTAAAAAACAAAAATCAAGAACACATAAAGCAGTGAATGTGAAGCAACAAAAGTAAGTATTTAAATCATGTTACTCAAAACCAGAACAGGGAAGCTTAGACCAACAGCCTGTGGGGGGCGGGGGTCACAGACCCAGTTGCACTTTCCAGTGCCCAACCACCCCAGTCCCAGCCCTGAAGAGAATCTCAGGGTGCAGCTAGACTCAGAGGTGTTATGATGACTGCATCCTCTTTCCATTACCCTGGCTCCACCTTAGGTCTTTGCAGCTTGACTCTAATGATCTTTTCTACTTCTGCCTTGCTGGCTTCCCTTGTGGAACTTGCCTTGGGGACTACTCCCTCCTCCTAAAATTTTATGGCCCTCTATGCCACCACAATGCACTGGCCCATCAAGCACTAATGAAATGGTGATTAGACATCAGATATATACCCTAAAGCAACTCTTGAGAGCATAGAATGTGTTAGGCCTAGATCATCAGGATTTTGGAGAATCGAACCTCATAATCATATAGGAAGATTGTTAGAATGTGCCACCAATCCAGAAATTAACAGATATCCAAACAGACTTGTAACATTCAGTGAGAAAACAGGAATGAAGGCAGCTGCCCAGTGTCTTCTGAAACTGTACAGTCAGTCATCCCACTTCCAGGCATGTGTCCAAGGTAGGAAGTAGAAGACCAGCACTACCCTGACTTTCTCAGAACATTTCAGATTTAGAAAACGTCTGGTTCTAAGGCATGCAGCCTGCACACATAAAATGAGTACCCCCGGCAGGGTATAGAGAACCCCAGATCCCACCCTCACCCCTCACTTTCCCCAGTCTTCTCTCTTGACCACACTGCTGCCAGCCACCCCATCTTGCAGCTTTTCTTAGAGGAGATCATTGGGGATTTTGAGGCAAAGCCCCTTTCCCATCCCTATATGGCCTTTTTCCAGGTTCTGAATGGACAGAAGATGAAGAGATATGGTGGTGTCCTGGTGCGAAAGAAATTTGTGCTGCAGCTGCACACTGCAAGGGAAGTTGAGGAGGAACAACCAGCCCACATTTGCCAAAAACCAATGGGGACTTCTGTCTTCTACAGGAACTGCAGTCTTAGGAACGCCTGGCTTTCACAAATCCATAAGAGCTCATCAGAAAGGAGGAAGGAAAGGAAGATCAAAAGTTTCAGCACAGTATCTGAATGAATGATAATTCACTATATCAAGCATTCTAAGATAAATAAATGATTCTGAAAAATAAAAGGGAGTTGGAGGAAGAGGAGAAAAGAAAGAAACTCAATTTGTTATGCACATGTACTAATCTCTTACAGTGGATGTAGTCCGTGTGTATTGCAAACACGTAGTAATATAAGTAAAAAAATGTTTCTGCCCTGTCTTGGCAAGTTAACTAGTTAGTGAGATACTGTTTCAAAAATAAAAATAAATTTAAAAGGACTGAAAGCTTTAGCTCAGAGCAAGAAAAAGTGCCCCATCCTAATTGCCTTAAAGAAGGAAAGAAGACTTGGAAAATGAAAGGCTTAGAAATAAAAGAGGTAAGTTTTGGAATCAGACAATGAGTGTTCAGAACATGTGACACAGGTGACAAGACATAGCAATAACACTGCCAAGCAAAGCAGGTGTAAGCCTGCTCTGAATAGGTCCTCTGTGGTTTCACAACCTAAATCCGTGCTCTTCTGTGTGCAGCTCAATAAGTGTCATTCTGGGGGCCCACAACATCCAGAAACAAATAAGACCTAGCAGCTAGTCCGTGTGAAGAGAGCCATTACATACCTAGAACAAACTACTAGAACCTTCTCCAATGACATCATGCTGTTGCAAGTGAGGGAAAACTTTCTGCTACTCTATCTCTTCTCCAACAGGGATCTTGCTCCCCGTGGGTCCCTGCTCTTTTCCTCCTTGCCCTCATGGGAATCACAGTATGTAAGTCCAGCAGGTATAGGGTCTATGCTAGAGTCTACTTTAGACTATCATGCTTATTCATCATTGGCTTGAGAGAAAGGCCAAGCAGACTAAAGCTGTGCAGCCCCTCAGACTGTGTGAGGCCATGAGCCAGGAGAATTCAGGAGACACATGCCTGGTGGCAGGCTGGAGAAAAATCACCCCATTGGGTCCTTTAGCAAGCACACTGCAAGACGTGGAGACAAGAGGAACGAAAATGCCACTCTTCTATCTATGTCTACTCTACTCTCACTGAGTTTTGTGTGGGAGACCCAAGGAAAACAAAGACTGGTTTCAAAGTAAGGTTTCCATTGCCTATAAATACAGAACCCAGGGAAATAGGAACTTGGTGGGGAGATCATAGTGCCTGTATCTCATGCTCTGAGTCCAGAGATTAAAGACCTGTCCTATACAGCAATGCAGTGTTTAATCCATTCCCTGGATAGATAGGAGTAGAGGGTTGGGAAATAGCACTAAACTGAAATCAGTGTAATCACTTGAGTATCTCTAAGATTGCACAGAATGGTTCAGTTAGGTTAATACTGGAAAGTAAAGTCAGGGTGAGGGTAGAGCCTCTGGTCTGAAGGAGACAGCCAGAGGTATACTGCCCTGATTGCATGCTCCCAGCCCCCTGACAGAGTTCATCCACTGTGGTGAGGTTCAAGGAGCAGCAACAGGAGGAGGTGTATTCCATGCTTTCCTTCTCTGGGACAGGAGGACTCTGGGGTTCCCGTCATGTGTAACCACATGATCCAACGCATTTTCTCCCATGAAAAAAAGGATGGGAATCCCCCAGGATTCTTTATGAAGGTCTCCCACTTCCTGCCTTGGATAAAGAAGACCATGGAGGAGTTATAACAGCAGGCACAAGATTGGCCTCCTCTGTGCCTCATCATATTTACTGAGCCATTAGAAAGACTCACATGGGCCCAGACCACTGCACAGTGACAATAGATTGATCTAAAGAATGACTGTCCCTGAAGGCCTATTTATTCCCTGAACCCCAATTAGCATGAAGCTGCACTGCTGGCCATTCCTGCTGTGGCTTCCTCTTTTCTCCCCAGGCCTCCCTCTTTCCTTACCTTCATTCCATACTATTCCTCATGGATTGCTCCAACCTATTGTGTTTAATTCTCAGCTCTCCAATGTTGCTTGCTGGACACACAGTAGTGAATCTCAGCATTAGGAGGTGTCATCTTTCACAGGGTCCCACAAACTTGTACTTCACCTTTCAAATGTAAATCTCTGTGTTTTAGGAATCTCTAGTCATCTCTAAGCCAAGAACCTTCATGAGATGCCCAACAATTTGGCAGAGAATAGATCAGGGCATTGGAGAGGGATAATCCTTGAGATTCAGGTGTCAGGGCACTCACTTTCCTGTTTCAGTCCTTCTCCCCAGTGGGACAGGATTCTCCTCACTCAGTGCTGTCTGCTGCTTAGGAGGCTGAGATGGCTCTCAGGAGGACCAGGTCCCACTTCGTGCCCTGCCCTGAACCAGGAGAAAGTTCAGTCCACTTCTGACCTCACTGCCTGGCTTTTCCACACCAGCCCTTGTCTCTACCTGAGTGCCTCTGGCCATCAGCTCCTTTCCTTTCCAGTTCCCTGCAGAGTTGCCAACTCTATGTGGATTCACCACTATCAGCCTGTTCCAGAAAACTTGCAACTCTCCACTTCACTTGGACAGGGCTGGCTGCATTCTGTTCCAATCCAGCATTCTCCAAGGCTCAGGAATCACCTCTTTTGAAGTCAAGGCAGTCTCAGGTCTTTCAGTGTGGCCTGGCTATGGAGTCCAGCATCCTCCTCCTGGCAGGCATGGATTATTGCATCCTATGAGTCAGCCCAGAGAAGCTTGGCAAGAAGAATCACTTATCCCTCTATCAGCAAACACTCTTCTGATTTGTCTTTTTGTAGCAGGTATATAATAGGCTTTGGTGTCACCTTTGGAAAACTCTCAGGAGTAAGAAATTTCCTCTAAATATCTCTAACTTCTCTCCTTCCACCATCGCAAGTCAATTTAACCAAATAGACTTATATGGGAATCCACTAGAAATCTTACTTTGAAAAACATTAAATTCTCTGTATTCTGTCTTGGTTGTGCATTATAGTGTCACATGTATGATATTTATGGTTCCAGAATTGTGTGACACTGAAAAAGCCATGCAGGTGCCCATAGCCAGAAATAGCCCAAGTGTGGCCCCTGAAGACTGGTTTCAGAGGTGTGGAGGGGATGAGAGGCAGCCCAACCAGGATACATTTCAACCCTCAAACCTCCAAGCTGCTGCACTTCAGATGTGAGACACTTGTGACCTGCATGATTTTATTTAGGATCCCCTATCACTCATATAGCACTACTCCTGAGTATGTACCAAAAAATCCTCATAATAGTTATGCTTCATCATGATTCCATTATCAAAAAGACCTTCTCTTCCAAGAGTTGAATATCTTAGACAATAGTAGCAAAAAGTTCCAAGGAAGATTGCATTGATTTAAAAACCTTTGTGCACAAAAAAATCTACAGAGTGAAAAGTAACATTCATCTAAACTTGCAAGAAAATTTTCGTGAGCTACTTTTGTAGCAGAGGGCTAATATTCAAATGTATAAAAATTCATAAAAGTTAATACCTAGAAAGAATCAAACGGGTTGTGGTGGTGCATGCCTGTAATCCAAGCACTCAGAAAGCTGAGACAAGAGAATTGCTTTGAGTCTGAGGCCAGTGTAGGCTACATAGTGAGTTCAAATCTAGCCGGAACTACATAGCAAGACCTCCTCTCAAAAAAAATAAAGCAAAACAAAAAACCCAATTGGTAAGTGGGTACAGAATGGATACTTCCCCAAAAAGTACATACAAATGATGAAGAAGCACATAAAAGTGGTTTCAACATCTTTAGACATGAGAGAACTAAAACAAACCTAAATTAAGAGTGCATTTTACTCCAGTCATAATGATTATGAAACAATTAATGCTTGTAAGCACTGGGTAAGAATGTAAATTTGCACTATCACCATGGAAATACATATTGAATCTCATCAAAAAAGAAAAGTATACTATACTGTTCAAATAATATAGATTGAGCATACTCCAGATGTATTTATGCACCTATGCTTATTTCAGTGCAATTCACAAGACGTAAGCCATAGAAATAGCATTAGCCATCATCTGCTGATTAATGGATAAACACAATGTGGCATGTATGTACACTGGAGTATCACTGAGGCACAATGCCATGAGAAATGATTTCCTGAAACTGGAGATCATGGTGTTAAGCAAAATAAGTCAGAGTCAGAATGACAAACATAGATGTATTCACTTAAATGTGTAAAATAAGTAAGATGACATGAAAGTAGAGGAGAGATGATTAAATAAGAATATAGACAAGGGGAGGGGAATTAGTGGAGGAGGGAAATATTCAAAGTATGCTACATGCATGTACCCATGCAAGATAATACATGCAATAATAAAAAGATAGGTGTATCTCTGTTCACAGTGGTAAGTTGCACGGTGGAATTAAGGCTGACATGTCTCTTCTTTATCTTTGAATTTATCCTATATCCCTAACTTTATAATTATTAAAGTTCTTAAAAATACTTTGTCAAAAAGATGCATTAAGTAATATGATACGTGTTGATATACTGCTATGTTCTGTCAGAGAAAAATGTTTACAGATAAAATTTAACCCACTTGTTTAAAATATTCCCCCACAGTCTAAAATGAGTGTTTTTGATGAGGAGATTTCCCCTTTCACTCTCAATTATCCTGCTTTACACAATAAATTACACAGTAACCCATGATTAAGGGATGCAGGCTACATTCCCCAAAAGATGGATTGCAAGTTTCCAAATTTATCTGATACAAGGCTTGTTGAGTTGAGGTGAGGCTGTAAGATCAGGCAATGGTTCAGTTCTGGAAGGTACCTGCATCCTTTCTACTTGCATTAATTTCCTACAAGAGTCTCACAACACAACTAATCTCAAAGTAGGCCAGACAGAGAGGCACTTTCCTGACAGAGGCTGGACAGTGTAGACATGTAGTTCACCTGTGTCCCTCGGAAAAAAAGGAAATGGTTTTTTCTAAGCTTCCAGTTTTTCTCTGTCACAGTGATCCATAGTATTTGTCATTTATAAAGATGATGGGCCCTCCTTTTTTTCTTCTGAAGTGAATGCATTCTCATTATAGAAAATTTAGATAATGAAAAGGTGAAAATGAGACACATATTCTTGTACATATTTCCTTTTCACCCAACACACACACACACACACACACACACACACACACACACACACACACACACACACATACACACACACACACACACACACACACACACTTACTATCAACTTATACACATAGTATTGCATTGTACATATTCCTTCTAACATGAAAGGCTACAAATTCCTCCAGGCCTTTAAATAGCCTTCTAAAACACCACTTTTAGTGACATAAGAAGGCATTATCACATGAATGTATCACCATCTATATTTCTCTTCCCCTATTGTTCAGTTTTTGGATTATCTAAGCATTTTGACAAGAAGGTCTCAGGGCAAATGTTTACCTCCTCTTCCTTTTTCACGATACAGCAAGACTCTCTCTGCAGTGCAAATGATGAGCAGGCAGAACTAGTGGTGTGGAAAATTCCAAAGCAGCAGTGAGAATAAAAGCCAGCAATTGGACCGTGGACTTGAACCTCTGAGAGCAGAGGCTCTGCCCCTGCTCTTCCATCCTTGGATCACAGATCTCCACCTCGGGCCTTGGACCTCCACCTTGGACCCCGGACCTCCACCTCAGACCTTGGACCTCCGCCTTAGAGGGCAGTCACTTCTGCACCTGCCCTGATTCCCTGGGACCTCGGACCTCCACCTCAGTGCCAGACCACTTCTGTTCCTATCCTCCCACCCTTAGATCCTGGACCTACACCTCAGAGAGTGGTCGCTTCTGTGCCTGTCCTCCCACATTTGAGAACCCCCCAACTTCTGATCCTAATGTGGCTGTTGATCTTCAGCTGCGCTTCCTCCTCCCAGAACCTTGGACTGCATTGGATTAGCCTTTGGTTACTGATTCTCTCATTGGGTTAATGAGAGACTCAGTAACCAAAAAGAGGACCTCATCAGGTTTGCACCAGTATGGTAACTTTGCCTCTGAATTAGAGGCATTCAGGTCTTCAATTCAAAAGATCATGAATACCTACTTGGAAAATCTTTCTCATGTAGGATGGAAAATACAGAGGAAATGCATGATTTAAAGAAACATATGAAACACAAGAGCTCAATCAGGAAGATTTCAGTAACCCAATATCAGCTTTAGAATTTTAAAATGTGATTAAAAACTTACCAACAAGAAAAAGTCTATGTCCTGATTGATTCATGGCTGAATTCTACAAGAAACTTAGACAAGATTTAAATCTAAAAATCCTCAAATGCATTAATGAAACTGAAAGGGAAGCAATCCTCCCTACCTAATTCTGGGAGGCAAGTATTCTCTGATACTAAAACCAGAGAAAGACTCAAGCAAAAGGAACTATACTGCAGTCTCACTAATGAACATTGATGCAAAGTTTATCAATAATATACAGAGCAAATATAATGCTACAAATCATCAAGAAGATTATACATCATGACCAAGTGAGTTTTATCCCAGGAATGCAGGGATGGTTTAACATATGCAAGTCAATAAATGTAATACACCACTTCAACAGAGCCAAAAACAAAAATTAAATGATTATCTCAATAGATGTAGAAAAAGCTTTCAATAAAATCCAACACTTGTTCAAGATAAAAAATAATCAGAAAATCAGAAGAGATGGTGTCAACCTCAATCTGAAAAAGGACTTCTATGACAACCCATCAGCCCACATTATTCTAAATGGACAAAAACTGAAAGCTTTTACTCTAAAAACAGGAACAAGACAAGGATGTCCATTGTCACCACTCCTATTCTAAATAGTCATGGAAATACTAGCCCGGACAATGAGACAAGAGAGAGAAACTAAAAGGAATAAAGATAGGAAGTGAAGAAGTTAAATTATCACTATTTGTAGAAAACATGATACTCTACATAGAAGACCCAAAGAATTCCATTAAAAGACTACTAGACGTAATAAATAATTTCAGCAATATAGCTGGATACAAAGTCAACACTCAAAAATCAATAGCATTTCTGCACACAAAAAAACTCAGAGAGAGAAATTATGAAAATATCACCTTTCAAATAGCATCTAAAAAATTAAATACTTAGGAATCACAAGGTAGAATGTAAAAGACCTATGTGCTGAAAATTATTACTTCTCTTAAAAAGGAGATGAAAAAGGGTAATAGAAAATGGAAGAAATTCCTTGGCCTTAGGAAGAACCAACATTGTGAAAATGGCCTTACTCCCAAAACTATGATACAGATTTATTGCAATCCCAATCAAAATACCATAAACATACTTAATAGATCTAGAAAAAACACTCCTAAAATTCATTTGGAAAAAGAAGAATTTTAGAATAGCAATGGAAATTCTGGGCAACAAAGGCAAGGCAGGAGGCATCTAAATTGCTGACTTGAATCTACACTACAATGCCACAATGAAAATATTATCAGATTACTGGCAAAGAAATAGAGCTGTGGATCAATAGAACAGATTAGACGATGCAAACACAACTACCAAAACCCTCAGCCATTTGATGTTTGACCAAGGTGCTAAGCATGCTCACTGAAAGGACAGCCTCTTTAACGAGTGTCCTTGAAAAAATTGGCTCTCCACATGCCAAATACTGAAACTAGACACATGCTTATCATCATGTACAAAACTAAAGTCAAAATGGATAAACTATCTAAATATTAAAACAGAAATAAGAAATCTACTGGAAGATAAGATAGGAAGAAGTCTTGGAGACATAGGGATAAGCAGAGTATTCATGAACAAAATAAAAACTTCATAGGAAATACTTCAAAAAATCAACAACTGGGATCTCATATTATTGAAAAGTTTCTGTACTTTGAAAGAAATCACCAACAGGGTGAAAAGAAAACCCACAGAATGGGGAAGAATTTTACCCAGCAACTCCTCAGACAAATGACTTATATCCAGAACATATAAAGAATTATATTAAGGCTCTAAATTCAAAGCCCCTCTAAAAATGGGCTTCTGAGATGAACACACAGTTCTCAAATGAAGATACACAAGTAGCACATAAATACATGCAGAAATATTCCCTATCACTGGTCATTCAAGACATGCACATTAAAACAGCACTGAGATCTCATCTCACTCCATAAAGAATAGCTGCCATCCACAAAGCAACTGATAACAAATGTTGGCTAGGATGTGGGGAAAAATGAACACTGCTCCACTTTAGGTGGGCTTGTAGATTGGTGTGGTCACTGTGGAAATCCGTATGGAGATTTCTCTGAAGACTAGAATTGGAAGTTCCATTCAATCTAGCTACTCCAAGACTGAGTATTTTCACAGTAAAAATGAAAAGTTCATAGCACAGTGATATATGTGCACCATTGTTCATAGCACCACAATTTGTAATAGCTAAATCTTTGAAACAACCAAAATGCCCATCAAACACAGAGTGGATGAAAATGATGTGGTATTCTTACTATTCAGCTATAAAAAAAGGATGATCTCGAGACATTCATAGGTAAATGGAGACAACTTGCCTCTATCCTTATAAGTGAAATAAATTTAAAAAATCATATTTATAAAAATCACATTGTGTCTCTAGTGTGAAATGTATTAAAAAATGTAGCAGTAATAAAACCCCAAATGTGTAATTGCTACTGTAAAGCAGACAGAAAAAGAAAATGCTCTAAAGGATATAACTGCAGGTACGGTTAAGTGTGTAGCATTGATAACCATATTACTAAGTTTTTCTTGGATAATTGAGCAGAACTGCTTGCAGTCTGTCTGTTTGAATGTTTACTTTGTACGTTTTAATTTTGTAACTTAAAGAACTATTTCTAAGACAACGAACTGTAACTTATCAACTAGTGTTTACTGTTTAGGATTTTTTTTTGAAATTCTGAATTATTTTTACCCTTTTATCTGTTCTTTTATTTTCTCTTCAAATAAAATTTTAAATAAATAAATAAAAAACTTTACTAGCAAAGAAAAGCCCAGGAAAGCCCACTGCAGAATTCTACAAGTAATTGAAAGGAGACTTAATGCGACATTCCTCAAACTCTTCAATGAACTTGAAAGGGAAGCAATTCTCCCTAACTCATTCATGGAAACGAGTATTACTATAAAACCAAAACCACAGAAAGACCCAAAAAAAGAGAACTACAGGTCAACCTCCCTAATGAACATACATGAAAAATTTCTCAATAAAATACTGAGAAACAGAATTAAGCAAATCATCAAGAATATTATGCACCATTACCAAGTGGGATTCATCCCAGGAATGCATCAATGATTCAACAAACACAAATCAATAAATGTAATCCACCATATCTATAGACCCAAAAATAAGAATCACATGATCATTTCTATAGATACAGAAAAAGATTTTGATTAGGTCCAACACTCATTCATGATAAGAACCTTACAGAAAATTAGAATAGATGGTCTTTATCTCATGATCCAGCCTGTAGATCAACAAGTTCAGAACTCCTGGAGGGGAAACGGGGATTAAATAAAAGACATAGGGGAGACAAAAGAGAGACGAAATAATCTGATCAAGCTTCCGGTTTATTCAGGAAATAATCACACCTTTTATAGGCTAAGGGCGGGAGCTGGAACAGGAAGAGGTTAAACAGATGAATACAACAGGGTTACCATCACATCTGGATACGTGACATAAGCAGAAGAGGATTATGGTTAATGTAGGCAGACGCAGTGCCCATAGGAGAGAGAGAGAGAGACATCGAGGCAGCAATGCCCGTCACTCGGCTCCCTACATCTCCTCCCTTTTTATATTATTTAATTAAGAGTATGGCAGGCCCTGTGAGGACAGCGTCTGTCTTAGGTCAAGGACCTTATTGCATGAACCCAACCAGGCCTTACCCATCATGAGCTTGCAGAACAGCAGTTGGTCCTCTGCCTGTCTTAGGTGGCTGTTGGAATTAACATGCATGTCCTAGTTGCCCGTCTCTGACTGCCTGTCCATTGCTCCAGGGCAGTTAGGCCGCATCATCATACGGGCCACTTGTGGGAATTCCTTCCCTGTAGGTTTGTTGATCTGCCATCTCCAGCTGATGATAGTGTACCTGAATGGGCTTTGCCATAAATGCGTCTATCTGGTTATTAATGAACATCATAATCCTCTGAAAAATACAAAGACTCACAGAAATGAGAAACAATAGGTCAGCTAGGGGACCCAAAAGGGGCATTAGGTAAGGGAAACCCCCCCCCCAAATCAAGGAGAAGGGGTTGACAGTCATTTGTTGGAGTCTCTGTATGAAGTCATTCTCCTGTGTCTTGGAGCATGCCTTGCATAACACTGGATGCAGTCTATTTGGCTGGTGTATGTTCCTCCAGACCGAGAAGAGCCTCTTTCGCAGTCATGGGGTTCTGTGCATGGCTGTCAGCAGTTGTAGTCTGTTTGGCAAGGGTTGAAATTCACCATGGGTGTGGTGTGGCTCAAGAAGTAGGCTGACTAGGCAGCATAAGGCTCCAGGGAGATGTGTCACCTGTAAGAGAACACAGGGGATTGTGCCTCAGGAAATAACATTATTCCTGGGCATTACATGGGGTCTTTGAAGAACTGTCTACTTGCTTTATGAGGTGTTCAGGTAGCCATCTAGCTTCTCTATCTTGTTGAGAGTAAACACACACTGAACCTCGTCCCCAGATAAGGACTGGATCAGGGCCATTCCACACATTGGTTAATGGGTCTCTCCATAAAACAGATGTAAACCATGTTTGAGTCTGAGTATGTCAAAACCAAGATGCTGCGGAGCAACCTGAAGCATCCAGGGGGGTCAGAAAATTTAAAGTAAAAAGAGTATGTGAAAGGACATTTCTAGGGGACCCCTGGGTGGGGTACCATGTCTCCCTTTTTATTTTATCTATGGTGAATTTAAGAGAACAACGTGCACGTTCAACAATGCCTTGTCCCTGAGGATTATAAGGTATACCTGTAGTGTGGAGGATATTAAGGCTCTTGCAAAATTGAGCAAAGGAGGTACTGGTATAGCCAGGGCCGTTATTGGTCTTGAGCTGTTGAGGACATCCCAGAACTGAGAAGGCTGACAGCATATGGCCTATAATGTGTTTAGCAGCTTCTCCAGTCTGGAGAGTGGCAAAAATGAAGCCACTATAAGTGTCAATAATGACATGTACATATTTTAGATTGCCAAACTCATTGAAATGGGTAACATCCATTTGCCATAAGGTGTTAGGAATTAAACCTCTAGGGTTGACTCCTAGGTGTTGAACAGGTAAGTGGATAGCACAAGATAGGCAATTTTTTACAATTTGTCTGGCTTGCTCATGGGTAATTTTGTAGAGAAGGCGGAGGGTGTGAGCATTGAGGTGGTGTAGCTGATGGGCTTGTTGGGCCTCAGACACCTTGGAGTCCTGAGCCATAAAAACCTGTGCTCGTACAGCAACATCAGCCAAATGATTTCCTTGGGCAAGAGGCCCTGGGAGGTTGGAATGAGCTCGCAGATGACCGATAAAGAACTTATGACGGCGAAGCCGTATGAAGCATTGTAATTGTTTGAACAGATTTGCAGCTGGGGAAGCATGACATATGGTAGCAACAGTCTCTAATAATGGAACAGACTAGGCAAGGTAAGCACTGTCAGTATACTAATTAAATGGTTGGTTAGAGTAAGCAGCAAAGGCTGCAAGAATAGCTTCTAACTCTGCTAATTGTGCAGAGGAAGTGTCTGCCTGGAGGGTAGAAACATTGTCTTGGGATACATAAGCAGCCCTTCCGGAGGATGAGCCATCAGTGAATAAAACCAGGGCACCTGGAAGGGGTTGTGAAGCTGTGACTTTAGGGAATATAAATGGGTGACGATTAGCAAAGTCAACTAGCTTATTTGGAGGGTAATGATTATCAATAGTCCCTGAAAAGGAAGCTAAGGCAATAGGCCACACTTCCATACTCTGAAGTAGCCAATCTATTTGGTCTTTTGTAAAAGATTGAATGATAATGTCTGGTTCTTTGCCAAAGTAACATTTTCCTTGCTTTCTACCCTGAATTATTAGGTCTGAGACAGCTTGGAAATAAGGCAAAAGTGTTCTTTTTGGAGAGACTGATAAATGAACCCACATGAGGGGAGCTTGTTGCCAGAACACTGCTGTGGGGCAAAGCTTTGTATTAAAAATGAGAAACTGTAAAGGCTCATTGTAGTCCATAAAGGAAACGGTTTGTTGAGTAATAGCCTCTTCTACTTTACTGAGCGCTCTCCTAGCATCAGGTGTAAGCTCTCGGGGGGAAGTTGGATCTATGTCTCCCCGAAGCAGCGCATAAAGGGGCTGTAAATCATGTTTAGTTAGTTTTAAAAATGGTATGAGCCAATTAATGTCTCCCAGTAGTTTTTGGAAGTCATGAAGTGTAAAGGAATAGAGAAAAAGCAATCTTTAAGATCTATGACAATTTTAAAAAATCCTAAAGGAATGGCACTGGGTGAGGGGAGGCCAGGCTGTAGAGGCCCCATTAAGACCATTGTCTTATTTATTGCCCTAAGGTCTTGTAGCAGCCTCCGCTTCCCTGACATTTTCCGGATAACAAAGATAGGTGTGTTCCAAGGGGAATTACTAGGAACAATGTGGCCTGCATCTAACTGGTCCTGCACCAGCTGCTGTGCGGCTGCAAGCTTTTCAGTGTTAAGGTTGTTTCTAAAGGCTTATATGAATCCCCAATTTGCCATGGAGGCACAGGGAGTGGCGGGCTGCCATCCTGGGACCTGCTGATCATGTCAACAGGTGGAAGTGGTGGCAGATCACCATGTATGAGGACCTCTAACAGGCCATCATTCTCTGCATCTGAGAAATTAGAGGCTTCAGATTTTTCTGAGGATGGTTTTGAGGTAGATTTAATGGAGTCGCTCAAGGCAGCCTCACCTAGTGCAACTGTCTCCTCAACCTGAGGGTCTGCATGCCTCTGGGCAAGCAGCTCAGAGATTAAATTCCAATATGTAAAGGTGGTCACAGGAACCTTTTTTGGACCAAAAACTCTATAATAATCTTTTAAAGCATCTCTTACTCTATTCCACCTCTTGGTATCTATAGAACCCTCTAGGGGGAAACAAGGGCAAACCTTATGAATAAATTGAAAATACTGCAATAATTTTTGTTCCAACCCTTATCTCTCTTGTCTTTCATGCCTTTATAAGGCCTCCAACGAACACTTTGTGTTCGCTCAATACTTGACCCATGTCGGGGAAGGGAAATGGGGTTGCCGTTCACTCACCATGACTCGGGCAGGACGTCGGGTAGTCGTCTTCGCAGGTCTCGGTACTTAATTTAATGTCCTGTTGCTTTAAGCTTTAATCCTTGATTCAGTTTACTCATTCCTCGGCCGAGGTCTCTGGTTCAATTCGCTTTCACTTTCAGTTTAAGCCGGCTGTCTCTCGAACGGCTCCCTCGTTAACTTCTCCGTGCCAGGAGCTCCCACGCTGAGCGCCACTTGATCCGGCCTGTAGATCAACAAGTTCAGAACTCCTGGAGGGGAAACGGGGATTAAATAAAAGACATAGGGGAGACAAAAGAGAGACGAAAGCAAGATGAAATAATCCAATCAAGCTTCCGGTTTATTCAGGAAATAATCACACCTTTTATAGGCTAAGGGCGGGAGCTGGAACAGGAAGAGGTTAAACAGATGAATACAACAGGGTTACCATCACATCCAGATACGTGATGTAAGCAGAAGAGGATTATGGTTAATGTAGGCAGACACAGTGCCCATAGGAGAGAGAGAGAGAGACATCGAGGCAGCAATGCCTGTCACTCGGCTCCCTACAATCTCAATCTCATAAAAGCCATCTACAATAATCCAACAGCTAACATCATATTAAAAGTCCAAAAACTGAAAACCTTTACTCTAAAATCAGGAACCAGACAAGGATAACCATGCTCCCCACTCTTATTCAGTATATGGCTAGATATACTAGCCTGAGCAATTAGAAAAGAGAGAGAAATAAAAGAAGGATGGGAAAAGAAATTCAATTATCATTATTTGCACATGACATGATACTCTACATAGAAGATCTCCAAAACTCCATTGAAAGACTCCTGGTTATAATAATTAAATTCAGTCATGTTGCTGGATACAAAGTCAACACACAAAAATCAATAGCTTTCCTATACTCAAGCAACAAACTCATTGAAACAGAAATAAGAGAAGCAACACCTTTCACAATGGCATCTAAAAATAAAATACTTAGGAATCAATCTAACAAGAGAAGCAAAAGAGCTATCTATTTAGGGAAGATTATGATACTCCCCCCAAAAAAGAAATTGAAGCGAATCTCAGAAAATGCAAAAAGAATTTCTTGTTCATGTATAGGAAGAATAAACATTGTGAAAATGGTCATTCTCCCAAAATATCTCTAGGTACCTCAAACATCTAGAGCATTGTTTCCTGAAATTCGTCTGAAACCTGAATAGACTTGGAGTAGCAAAGAAAATTCTCAGCAACACAGGCAAATCTGGGAGCATCACAATTCCTGACTTGCAGTAATAAACAAAGCCACTGCAATAAAATCAGCATGGTACTGAAATAACAATAGACTTGAACATCAGCAGAATAGATTAGAAGATACAACTACAACTACCAACACACTCAGCCACCCTATCCTTGATAAAGGAGCCAACCACATTCACTGGAAGAAAGATAGTCTTTCTAAGAAGTGCTGCTGGAAAAACTGGCTCTCCACATGCAGGAAAATAAAGTTAGACCCATGCCTATTACCATGTACTAAAGTCAAAATGGAAAACATATCTAAATATTAAAACAAAAAATGAAACTAAATTTTCTGGAAAACAAAGTAGGAAGAAATCTTGAAGAGTTAAGTGGTAGGGTAAATGGAGATTTCATGAACAAAAATCAAACTGCACGGGATGCTTCCCAGAATCAATAACTGGATTTTTGTCTTATTAGAATGTTTTTGCATGTTGAAAGACATCTTCAGCAGAGTAAAGAGGAAACCCATGAGTTTTGAAAAAATCTTAGTCAACTGTCTCTCAAAGAACATCAGTCCAGGACATATAAAGAATTTTAAAATTTCCATCCCCTGATATTCAAATACCCAATCCAAAAATGGGCATCTGAGATGAATACACAGTTGTCTGATAAAGAAATACAAATGGCAAATAAATACATGAAAAAAATGTTCATCATCATTGCTCATTAGACAAATGCACATTCAAACCTCATTGAGGTTGCATATCACTCCAGAAACAATGGCCAGGATCAAGAAAACCACAAACAACAAATCCTAGAGAGTGTGTGGGTTAAAATTAATCCTCCTGCACTGTTGGTGCAGGAGAGTGGTACACCCACTATGGGGTTCAGTCTAGAGGTTCCCCTAAAAGCTGGTGTTAGAAGTCCCATTTTACCCAAATATTCCACATCTGGGCACCTTTCCAGAAGAAGTGAAAACATCAGGTCGCACTGATATGTGTGCACCCATGTTTATAGCAGCACAATCTGTGTTAGCCAGATCTTGGAAACAACCTAAATGCCCATCAACTGAGGAATGGATAAAAAAGATGTGGTACTTTTATACAAGGAGTACTACTCAGCTATGAAGAATGATCACATTGAGATATTTATAGGTAAAGGAATGCAATTTGACACAATACTCACATGAAACAAATCAAACTCACATGTGTAAATACTGTACTATCTCTCTAGTATAAGAGATGATTAGAGTGTAAAAGATACAAAATCCTCAATAAATACAGTGATAGGGAAAGTATCTGCTCTAAGGAGAGAAAAGAGTATCTCAGAGAAAAGGAGGAAAAAGAAATAGGAAGGGAAAGTAAATATATCTAAATTTGTATAAACACACAGGATAGCTAAGATGATTGTGATAAAAATTCTAACAGTTCTTGGAACAAAACAGTTAACATTAATAGGAATGGAACAATTTGGCATGTTTGGGTCTGGTGATCTGAGGAACTCTTGTGAAGATCACAATACAAGGTAACAACCCTGATTATGCTCCTGTCACCTTGATTTGCAGGCCTATATCGTCATTGATTTGGGCACATAGCTATCGTCATTTAAATGAATTTTTGTTTCTTGTTTTTCTAGTAATTTGTTTTGTTTTTCCTGATAATACAGAAATGACAGGTATACATGTAGAGGCTTATTGATGTCTAGAATTTCTCCTAAACAGTTTAAGAGAATCAATTATATTATGCATGATAGGATGAACAGATACTTTGAAGAAAAACAGACATTATGCTGTCCACTGCTGACACCATATCATGCTGTGAAATCCAGTAATGCTT
The DNA here is from genome assembly GCF_034190915.1 of Cavia porcellus. Taxonomy (NCBI): domain Eukaryota; kingdom Metazoa; phylum Chordata; class Mammalia; order Rodentia; family Caviidae; genus Cavia; species Cavia porcellus. Next base: position 20,664,850 of record NW_026947484.1, on the reverse strand, counting down.
TTATTCTTTGTTCAAAATAGTTTTAGTCTGTTTTCTGTTATTGAATTTCAACATAGGTGAAGGGATGGACAGCTGTATTTGGAAGAGAACAAGAGACAATATGGCAGTTATTGTTGATTTTCTTTTGTCTGGTTTTGAAGGCCTGTAATGCCTAGATTACTCTGTCTCTATCTGTTTTATACTACATTATTTTGTATTAATTCATTGCATTTGGAGATCTGGACAACAATTTAGAAGGAAACAAGAGACATGCTAGCCATGGTAGATATCCTACTGTCTTGCATTGAAATCTATGTCACTTATATTGTTTTCTTCTGATCTGCTTTGTTCTGTTTTGTTATGTTTTCTATTTTCAATTTTAAAAGTAAAGAACAATAATAATAATAGTAATAATAATAATAATAATAATAATAATAAATTGTGGTGTATACATACAATGGTATATTATTTGGCCATTAAGAGAATCAAATCAGGTTTTTGCAAAAATGATGAAACTGAAGGTGATCAAGTTAAATGAAAATATAGGTTTCAGAAAGATAAATATTGTATGTTTTCCCTAACATTTGGAATGTAAAGCATGACATGAAAGGAGTAGGTACAGTATTATTTGACCACAGACATGAAATAAAGAGGAGCAAGAGAAAGTTGTAATCAAGGCACTATTTTGAATGGGAAAAGTTATTATGATTCTGACATGAATTTATTGAGGTAACAATGTGTCCAGTACACTTCATTAAGTGAAAAATCAGCGTACAAAATCCTATACAGGAACATGATAAATTATTTTATTTTCAAAAGTGCATTAATATAGAAATATGAAATCTTTGAGAATGGTATTCACTAACTGTTTAATGACTCTGAGAATGAGATGCTGAACACATATTCTTTTTGATTAAAAGTATTTCTGACCTGTGCTATTACAAAACATTTTAAGCAGAAGGAGTCAACATGTGATTTTTTTTAAGGTGATTGTAGTAATGGTTCATAGTGCACAGCTATATCAAAATAGGATGCTGTGCAACTTAAGTAAATTTGATTTTGTCAATTATATTCAATAAAATGAATTAAAATTAATATATCTTGCAAAGGAATTAAACTGATATTCCTCATGGAAGGACTGTACATGTCCTTCACAATGCTATTTTCTTAAAAATGAGTACTATCTGTTACTTTTCCACCTATATTGATATTCTGTGTGTATTTGTATTTTCATTTCCTTTTAACTTTTGCAATGTATTAAATAGGACATGTGTTTATAATGAATAATTCAGAAATGTGATTTATATAGTTATTGATATGATTATTTTTACATGCACTCTTACTTTACTTATATCAACTGTTCTATAAATCTTGACTGGCTTGTTTGTTTGCACCTTTGGGCTTATGTTTGTTTTAAAGAGCCTTTTTAATATTACAGCAAACTCTTCAATTTTTAACAGCAATTTAGGTTTATAGAAAACTGGAGAGATAAATACAGAGATTTCCCCCAAATCCCTGTTCCCACATATGTGCAATCTCCCTCATTACCAACATTTTCCCCTGGTGCAACATTTGTGACAATTGACAATAATACAGTACAGTAATTCTACTATTGGGAGAACATCCTGCAAACTGAAATGAAAGTGCGGGCACAGGAGCACACACACACACAACACTGCACACAGCATACACTGAGCTCTCAGCATAAAGATTATAGTTTCCATATTGCATAATAAATATTATCAGAAATTAGAAATAGTTTGAATAATAACAAATTAGGTAGATGGAGCCATGATGTATCCACATAATATAGTATTATAAACGTCAGGCTGCATTTTTAGGAGCCCTAGGGAAAATGAGGCTAAAAACACTAAGCAGTTATTTCCTCCCTCACTCTCCCAAAAGAAAATCACTATTTATAAAGAAAATAATTTAACTTCATAGGCTGGCAATGATTTATCAAAAACCAAGTACTTGAAACAGCCTGCATGTGGATAAACCTCTATCCAAATTTATCAGATAGCATTGAGAAATACATATGATAAGTGCAAATTGAAAGGACACAATAAGATAGCAAACCTATTTCACTTGCATATCCTCAGAATACTGAGACAAATATATAAATGATATTCCTGAGAGCACTGTATGCACTAGGGGGAAAGTGAGTAACCAGCCAGGTCACAAAAGGGAAATCACTGAAGTAAATGTGTTCAAAAGCTACCTGTAAGGGACAAAAGGAAAGCAGTCACCTGAAATGATGATAGAAATTACTACATCATGATAGCCGTTTATGATTAATCAAGAAAACAGCTTACAAACTCTTGTGTGAAACAGGACCTCCTTTATTTTTTTCTGTCTCCTCTGTAATGCGGAGAAACAAGAGCCCAGTGAGGGTGCACATGATTTCACCTGATCTGGACAGCCAGGAATGCTGGGGAGCTAGGAAGCTGACACACTCCTTATTTCCCCCATGCCCAACTGTCTCTTATGTCCATGGTCTTTCCTAACCCAGTATGAAAATTTGGACCATTAACACCACAACATTTTTTTACTTTTTGGTCTACAGTATGTAAAGTGAAATGGTCGTGTGTTACACTTTAAAACTACAATATAGCTAATGTATATGAATAACCAAACATTTATATTTTTCTTTTCACTGTTTTAAGGGGCAAAATGCAAACATAAAATTAATGGCATCTTTGGCCTGATTTGTGAAACTAATTCATTTATAACTGGTTCAATGAAAGTGGTTACAATTTTTAGTGAGTTTTCAAGATGCTTCTCAGAAAATTATGATATAGTTTTATGCTTTCTGTTCTTCATCCTTGTAAACAGCAGTTCATGAATGCACTGTGTGTGGTGAGCATGGAGGGTAGAGTTAACACTGCTCTGTGCCCACACATACAGAGTTCCACTGTCACACAGTCTGTGCAAGAGCACTGTACAGTCAAATTGTAAAACATAGTGCTGAAAATCACAGAAAATTGCTAAAAGTGTGATCTTGTGGGGCTGATTTTGGGAGACATTTAAAGCCTTCAGGCAATGGGTTGAACACACGTGCTTTAAAAAATCTCTCAGCCTAGCACTTCTCCTTCAAATGACCTTGACCTGACCCAATGTCTCTATTCATTTCCTCACACAGTACTCCCTGAGCATGTCTTTGTCTAGTGGGACTTTTACAGTGGACTAACACGGACTTTTATTCAGGTACGGCTTCTTCTTTTCTCTTAACTTGTCTGAGAGTGATTCTAAGAGGTCAGTATTTGCTGGTCCCAGGATAGTCATAGAGAAAAATCAGGCAAGATCTCTCCCGAGATCTCCCAGTTCCATTTCATGGCTATGCAAACAAAACTCTCATACCTGGACCAACAACCCTCATGAGCTCAGGATGCACTGAGAAAGGAACTAATTCAATAGCTTCAGCCCTGCTTCACCAATCCCAACATAGCCTCTGCTCCAAGACCATAGGTGCCTCCCCAGGTTGTAGCTACCTTTAGAATAGCTACAAGATTTTTCTTCAGAAGGATGAAAGCACCCATTTGTTATTCATCAGCAAAAGATATAAAGCAGGTGCCAGGTGCTAGAGGTACTAAAACTAGCATGGTGGGAGACCTCCAAACCTTCACCAAATTCAGCTATATGACATTGTACCAATGCCTTGTCTCTTCACTCAGGTAAAATAGGTTAGTCTGAATCTGTCTGAGAAATCCACATAAATGAAAATTTTTTAGGATAACTGCATATATGTTTCTTACACTAAAAATACTCATGAGCATTATCACATTTTAAGTTAGTACAGCAAATAGGGAATTAGAAAGTCTTTGTAGATCTTCTGGTCTGAAGGTTTCCAAATGTGTACTCACTGTAAGATGCAGGCATCCAGAGAGGAAAAACAAAAAATGAGCAGTCACATTTGATGGTTTACCTCAAAGTGTAGTGCAAGCTCAGACATGGAAGACATACAACATACTATTACATTTTTTAAAGAACATTAGATTCAAAGAAGTTCACGTTGCTCCAGAACATTGAATAACAGCCCGCACCCACAAACCATAATGGTTAATGCTACATGTTTACTTTCCAAGCCCATAGTGACCCCTCAAAGTCAGGCAGTGCTTAACATACAGACCACGCTTGTGCTATGAGACAAACTGTTGACACTGTGTCCATGTATTTAGGCCATTCTTGGCTCATGCATAGGGAACAATCATTCCCTGTCATCCTGATGCCAACTAGAGTGTTGTCAAGTTACCATTGGGCACAAGTACGCATCATCCAAAATACTCACATGCAGCCAATATAAAATTCACTTTCACATTGGGATAATATCATATTCTAGGTACCTGCCACCTGCCTTCTTTTTGTTCACGGAGAATATGGTAGCAGAATACCTTAATGTTGCAGGTCATCTTCATAATAAGGTTGAAGCAGATGACTTCAATAATTCAGAGTGAAATAATGTCTCCTGAGACACAGGTCTTCCAGGCTGTTTGAAAATGTAAAAATGAAGACATACAAAGCAACAAAATCATGTAGTATGATGTACATGAACACACACAAATATAAATCTACAGGTCTGTTCTGCATATAATCATACACAAAACCGCATAATTAATATGCATAAAGGTGTGACAATGTATACGAAAATGTACAGAAACAAAAGGAGAATTATTGCATATAGGAAGCTAGAGATACAGATTCAAAAAGCCATGTTGACACTCACACTGCACTTTCTAACTGACATTATAGTTAATAACATTTTAAAGGCCTTTTATATAGCCTTTAGTGTCTCTGTCAAATGAGAACATGAAATCCAGAAATAGGAAACTGAGCCATGTAACTGAAACAAAGGCCAGAATTCTAAACCTCAGACTCTTCCAACTGATAAACTCCAAACTGCACTGAAATCTGTCTAGTGATCTTTCCCCCAAAACCCACTGTAACCTGCTAGTATACTAAGATATACTCCTGCTTCTATTGCAAGAACTGCCTGAAAAGAAAATATCTAGACTTACTAGAATGACCATTCAAAAAACATCTCTAATTAGGAAATCACTTCCTTTTGCGCTCCTGAAATCGGTCCAGTGTTGTTTTGAGGACTTGTAAGAGTGATAAACAGTTTTCAGTATAGTAAGCATGCATCTTCTGTGTGTGTTTTGTGTGTGTGTTTGGGGTTTTTTTGTGTGTGTGTACCAAACTTTCAGAAACCATGTGACTATTGGTACATTACTTAATATCTCTGACTGTTTCATCTTAGAATGTGTAAATGTAAGTCCAGTACAGGATATAGAAACTACAGTGTGATAAGCTAAATAAATCCTTCTTAAAACATGGTGTAATGGTTTATGTCTGTGTCCCCCAGCCCTCATGAGTTTGAATTGTGCATGTGTTATTCGTTCATTGTCTATTGCTTGGGTTGATTGTGTCAGTGTTCCACCCACATGGGGGTGGAGCCAGGATGTGATGTAATGGCAAGAAGAAGGTGTGTCTTCTTTCTTTGCTGGTTTGAGCTTGCTGTTGGCGGCCGCCATGAACTGCAGCCCAGTCATGCCTGCCTGTCTTGGAGCCAACTGAGTGTGGACTGAAACCTCCAAAAACTGTAAGAAATAAACCTATCCTTTCCAACTTTGGGCTTCAGGTATTTTGTCTCAGCGACGAGTAAAAAGTAACTAAGATAGAAATTTGGTACCGAGGAGTGGGGTCGTTTGCTGTGACTATACCTGACCATGTTTTTTGAGAGGCTTTGGAAATGGCTTGTGGGCGGAGTTTGGAAAGGTTTGGACATGTCACCTGGATGCATAAAGCTGGAGCAGCTTAAGATGTTCTGTAGAGGAGATTCCGTTCAGAGCTCAGGAGACCAGAAGGCTGATGATAGAAAGCCTCCTGGTACAGACCAGGCTTGGGAGGTTTCTGCTGGGAAGAAGGACTTCATTGGTCATTAGACTCCACATGATGTGTCTTATGGCTTGGCAGAAAGTTTGTCTGCATTTTGCTCCTGCCCAGAGACTTTGCCTGAGACTGAGACAAAGGGCAATCACCTGATTAATTTTGAAAAAGAAATTAAAAAGCAATCAAACATTGAGGCTGTGGCATGGCTATTGTTGGGGGCTTTTAGCCAGCTTTATGTTTCAAATCAGGAGCAAAGAGCCCAGAAGGATAATTTCCAACACTGTGAGTTTGGCCCGAAGGAAGATTCCAGAAATGGTGTGGATTGTAAAGACAGAGTTGAGATTTTGATTCCTGAGGATAAACAGAGAGATAAGAAAGATGGCCCTGGGGCATCCCAGGAAGCAGGTCCCCACCCTGTGCAGCCTCACAGCAAAGATGAAAAATTTTGCTCAGAGGAAAAAGCTACGAAGTTCCAAGCTCCAGAATGGTGACAGAGGCCAAGTGAGGTCCCAGAATGGCGACAGAGGCCACATGAGGTTCCAGAGTGGCAGCAACACAGAGAAGCTTTTCATCACAATCAGGTAAACAGAGCCCTGCGATCCAGGCAACTGACCACTACAGCCAAGAGAGAGAGAAAAGCCTGGCCACTGCTTCAGCTAGTAGCAAACATTGGCGGCCTCCACAAGGTGCTGATTTTAGGTGCAAGGAAAATGCACAAATTCTGAGGGTAAGATGGCTTCAACCTCCATTGCAAAGAGCCTGGGAGGCCAAGCAGTGTGCCCCTGAGAGGGCAATTTGTAAAGATGTAAAGGTGAAGCCGAAGGTGCAGTGGAGACCCCAGAAGTTTGGAAAAGGCAGGAATGTGGATGATCCAAGGAAAACTGCAAAAAGCGAGCAGAGAGGATTTAAGAGAAAAGCTGCAGGAGTTGAAATCCCTGGAAGTGCCCTGGGGGTGGAATCACCCAAGGCTTTTGGAACTTGCAACCAGATTGATTCAGATGCTGAGCATGGAACTCTAGGACTTAATGTTTGCCCTGCTGGATGTTGGAATTGCTTTGTTTCGAATGCTTTCTATTCTCCTGTTTGTAACATTTGGAATGGTAATGTTTATCTTGTGCCTTTGCATTTCAGAAATGTTTAACCTTGTTTCATTTGTACAGGGTCTTACAGTTAAGAGTTTGCCATAGAACTTGGAGGAGGCTTTGGACTTGGACTCTTCAGCAATGCTGAAGCTGTTAGGACTTTGGCAACTCTTGGAGGTGGACTAAATGTCTTTTATATAAAGGATGTACAGGAGTCCTGGGGACCAGGGGTGGAATGTCATGGTTTATGTCTGTGTCCCCCAGGCCTCATGAGTTTGAATTGTGCATGTGTTATTCGTTCATTGTCTATTGCTTGGGTTGATTGTCAGTGCTCCACCCACATGGGGGTGGAGCCAGGATGTGATGTAATGGCAGGAAGAAGGGTGTCTTCTTTCTTTGCTGGTTTGAGCTTGCTGTTGGTGGCTGCCATGAACTGCAGCCCAGTCATGCCTGCCTGTCTTGGAGCCAACTGAGTGTGGACTGAAACCTCCAAAAACTGTAAGAAATAAACATTTCCTTTCCAACTTTGGGCTTCAGGTATTTTGTCTCAGCGACGAGTAAAAAGTAACTAAGACACATGGTAAGGTATTGATTAATAATGATGCCCTTTATCTTCCCTTTTATTGTGTTTGTTTCATACATTCTGCTAGTAAGTAATAGTCAGAAATTATTTCAGGATAGCTATGATGGGCCTTTACCTACTTCTTCAGATTTTTATGACTGAGCTACCAGTTACTGCATCATAAAGATCCTTCCTTCAGAAACATTTCACAGCACCCAGGCTGGGAAACCTCTCACAACTAACTAATTCCTCTTCTTTTAACCCATTATAAAATATAGGAAAAAAATAAAACCCTGGCCTTAATTATTCTGTGATGACTAGAGCAACAGTGAGATTTCTGGAGAGAAAGAACCTGAACCAACAATGTGAACTGATACCAGCCCCACTAATTCCAGTTCCCATTATGTCCTCAGGGGTTCTTAAGAACCACTTATGATCTGTGCATAAGTAGTTAAGAACTCATACCTGAAATTTCAGAATCTTAATTTATAAGGCCAAAGGGATCCAGAGAACAGACACCTTGGAGCCTCAAGGAGAGAGCCAAAGCTTTGGAAAATTTAGTGTAGTCCAGAAAGACATCTGAGTGTGCCACGCTGCAACATAAGTCTCATCTTGGAAGTTTTGGTAAATGATTCAGCATACAGAATTAATGACAATAAGGTAGCAATTAGTTGCTCAGTAAGTCACCCTAGCACTGCGCCACCAATACAGCTCTGAGGACTACTTTTCTTTCACGAATAAGAAAAAATGCCCAACACAAAAACTGCAAGGGAAACAGGTTTATTTAACTCAAAATTTGCACTGGTTTCAGTCGAAAACTGACCAATTTCCAGACAAGGTGGCATGGCAGAGAGGCACTGCAGAGGGAAAACTGTTCATGTTAGCGAGCAAACAACAAACCCGAACAAGGGACAACCATGGCACATTCTATCCCTTGTATTTTATCCAGGTTACCAGAACAGGGATCACTCACACCCTTAATCCCAAAGCCCTTCATCTTAGCATTGTACCATGAATCAATATCAGTGTCACACATTCTAGATCCAGCCTCCTCTGAAAAAGCCACATTTAAGACTGCATGACATTTTGGGGCAATATTTAGACACATACAATGACAACAATGTTCTCAGTTTTCTGCAATACCTAATTTCAAACAGAGCACACTTTGAAGGACAGCCTGGAATGGTCTAGGCTGCTTGCTCTTGTTACATAAATGCATTACGTTGTTCTTGAGTTTTCAGTTGGGGACCAAAGCCCAGTAGAAGAGGGGTTTCTATTCCTGGTCTGTCACACCAATGTAAGATAATAGAAAATATACCACAGTAATTAGCAAGCAGAAGTTAGAGATACAAAGGTTTATTTAACATCAATTTTTCAATCATACACTTGATGTTTCGGTAAATGATTCAGTACATCTCTTACCGACCACAAAATATATATCTGCCCCATCCTCCATAGCTGTGGTAAGAATGCTCACAGCATGAGATCCTGAGAAAAATGAGAAGAGAAAGAACCCATCACTCCAGAAAGATAAAGTGTAACCTTTGGTCCCTGTGTAAACAAAATGCTATGGAAAGGAAAATAAAATTTACAGTGTGAGGAAACTTTCACATTTACAACACACCCAATGAGTAGATTTGAGAAAAGAATTACAGAGAATAAAAAGGAGTAATAAAGTATCACCCACTAACAAAAAAATGAAATTTATGTAAAACATTTTTGAACATGTTAGGCATTGGATAGATTAACCAACGTTTAAAGTCCGCCCAATTTAAAAGGCTGAAAACACTGAAGTGAACTGACAATTAAATCACACACGATGTACAAAAAAGTAAAGAATACTCATGGAAACAAAAATTTTATTTCTAGAGTTTGAAAGCATGATAGTTGAAATGAAAAGTTCACTAACAAAGTCCAACTACAGATCTGAAAAAAGAGAAGAAAAGAACTAAGGAAATTTTCATAAAAATGAAATAACTCAGTCTGAATAATGAAAGAAAGAAATAAATATGAACAAAGCCTCACATTCAATATCATATATATAATGTATATGTATATATATATGTTATGATATATATATATATCAGAATATATATATATATATATCAGAATATATATATATATATATATATATATGAGAGAGAATGGAAATTCAAGATACTGAAGAAAAAAGATAGATACTGAAGAAACAAAGATAATTTCAAAATCAAAAATAATGGCCCCAAACTACCCAATTATTGGGAAGTATAAGAATACACAAAACCAATAAGCTCAAAATTTCTAAGCAGGTTAAACTCAAAACTCAAAAGGGCACTTGGTACAAGGAAATGGTTACAATACAAAGAGAAAACCTTCCAAACAGCAAAACAAAAGTGATTCATTCCAGAAAATGATTCTCAGTGATATTAACAGTTGATCTCACATCAGAAACCTTAAGGGCCAAAGGCACTGGGACCATTTCCTTACAGTGCAGAAAGAAAGTTCTGTTGGGCAGGATATATAGTTTAGTGGCACAGTGCCTGCCTGGCAAGTGCAGGGTGTAAATTCAACCCTTGAGACCAAGAAAAAAGTAAAAGAAAGCCGTCAACCAAGGATTCTACATCTAGAAAATCTGTCCTTCATCACTCGGCATTAAGTGAGGGGTGGTGGTAGATGCCTGCAGTCCCAAGACTCTGGAAGACTGCTGCAGGAGAAACCTAAGATCTAGCTAAAGCAATTTAATGAAATCTTGTCTCACAGTAAAAACTAAAGAGAAACGTAGGATGTAGCTCATTCCAAAGACCCTGGGTTCAACCTCTAGTACAACCAGAAACAAACAAACCAAAAAAAAAAAAAAAAAAAAAAAAAAAAAATATATATATATATATATATATATATATATATATATATTCCAATTTTTTTAAATGTGCCAGCTTATAATAAATGCCAAGGCAGTATGGAGAGAACTGATTAGTGAAAAACAGATGACATAAAAAACAAGTAGCACAATGCCAGAAATAAGCCCTTCATTATAAGTAATCATTTTAAATGTAAATAGTTTAAACTTGCCAAAGATTTAAAGGATGACTTCAGAAACATGATCCAACCATGCAATATTCAAAATAGACAAGAGCATAGAGAAAAAAGATTAGCAGTGCAGTGAGGAGGACGATGAGAAAAAGCTGAATTGAGAGCAATCATTTAATAATTATACATCATTCTGAGGTGCTAGAAATATTTTGAAACTCCAAATGCACACTTTGAATGCCATAAATTCTACTGAATTGCATGCTTGAAAATAGTTACACATGTAATGTGTTAACTTTCCCTCAGTTTTAAAAATGAGTCATAAATGTGTTTAGCATCATCTCTTGTTAAATTTCACAATGCAAAAATTACATGAAAAATGTATTAGATCATACTTCAAAACATTAAAGCTAAGTATGGATGAGTGAAGAAAATCAGGTATTTTTAGATGTTTATGCCACTGAGCAAAACATCTGGCAGAGTTTAATTATTTACACTTTGTTTATGTTGCTTTTTTAAATTTACAACTTTAGAAATTTATTGCATATTAAATTTTTAAATAAAACTATGAAACAATTATTAAGGTAATACTGACTAATTGGATATTTTAAATGTGGTTAAAATGTTTAAATTGTAAGATTATTTAAGAATGACTACAATAGGAAGTAAATTGTAGTGTATATATAGCATTGCCCTGAGTTAATATCCTCACCGCCTAAGTTTAATGGGCTGTATATAAGAATATGGAAATCAGTACAGTGATTCCTCAGAAAATTAAAAGTAAACTTCTATTCAGCCCAGTCATTTCCCTTGAAAAGATAGCAGTTTCCCTATCATCCTAAAAGAGCGAGAAACGTTATTACAGTAATATAGTCATATCCATGGTCATAGTAGCACAATTCATAAAAGCTGTAACTTAGAAGCACATTGTTCATGCAGCAATAGATGCATTTTTAAAAATGTGGCTTTGTACACAATGGAATACTACTCTTCTATAAGAAGAACAAACGTGAGTCATTTGTAGAAAATTGTTTTATTTAGGAGCACAATGTTAAGTGAAATAAACTATCAACACTATATTAAATGTTACATGATATCTTTTTTATAAGAAACCTCAAGTATAAATAAACTAAAGAGCCAAATAAAAGATACATCACAAGAAACAGTGGTAGATTTTTTTCAGATAAGAAGAGGACTAAGACTTGTAAGGAGAGGAAAGACAAGAGGCAAGAAGAGGACAAGAAGAAATAAGATGTATTACATATAAAATTCCCACAATAAATATAATTATTATGTAACACCAATATGTATAATAAAATTTTCAATTATCTGAGGGAGATAGACAAATGAACGTGATTTTTCGTTACTGCTCTCTACATTTTGTTAATGAATATATTATAATTACAGTTGAAAGAAAATTTTGCCTTCTAATTATTTACTACTGGGAAAGTTAAATTAAAAACAAGCTCAGCTTTGATAAATGTTGATGGTCCTCTATTGAAAAGAAAGATACACCGGAATGTTTTCTTCTCAAGTGTAATACTCCTCATAGAAAAACATGTAAAACATGAACAGGAACCTTAAATCACCAAAATAAATTATTCAGACCTACAGTTGGCCCTTCAGCAACACAGTTGCAGTGGATTCAGGCAGGCAGGCTTCAAAAGAGGAACACTATGGCAGAAGGATTTGATGGAATAAGGCAACTCTCAATTCCTATAGAATGGGAAGAAGATGAAAGAAAAAGAGCCCTAAAACCAAGGGATCAGTATTCTGATATACACACAAAAACAAGTCCATATTTAGTTCAGGTGGTTCTACTGGGATCCACAACAGCACAACTAAAGCAAAGGGAGGAACCTATGTCAAGACATAGATTGAATTGCAAGGACCCACAGCAATTTGCTAATTTAGATCAAAAATGTCAAGTGAATACATTTTGTTACAAATATTGAGAGTCCTACTCCATCACACTGAATGTTTATAATTAAATAAGTGATGTTTAGGATTCCCATCGAAGGAGGTTATGATGATGTCAGAGTCACCAGATAGATTGATCGGATGCTGGCCTAGCTTTGTTATTCTTAAGTACATCACTCCACTGTGGCCTTCGTGAAATTGGGATACAGAGTTTCTGCGTCTTTCACTACATGGTCAGCTCACTCTCCAGCATACTTGCTCCTAGCACAAGATATGGTCCTAATACACAAATGATTCTAAAACTACCCTGATGAAACCTGGCATTGATAATTCTGTCACTGGGAATCCAGGTTTCTAAGAATGTACTGACCAATACCATATCCTACAGACCCACCATGCACACCTGGGTTTCTGGTGAGGACTGGAACACATGATTTTCTCTGACTCATCAGCTGTGGTCAGCTGTATGAGTCTCACACACTTAAAAGATATCATGGTGAGAGGAATCAGTGGCAGTAGTGTGTTTTTATAGAAAGCCTCTCAGGGTAAAGCACCACAAAACCAGTGGCAAACATGAAGTCACTGAGCCAACTCCTCCCCTTTCCTCTGCTGGGGGCTAAAAGACAACATGGACAAATCTTCAGAAGCTCTGACTTGGAGACTCTTTTGGGAAGATGCAGCTGCTCCTGCTCCTTTGGCCTTCTTTCTGAGAAGCTCCCCAGAGCAGAGGCAGGTGAGTGACCATCTCCACCCTCCAGAAGCCCAACCTTATTGCACAGAGCACATGAATCTCCTGTCCCTATGTAACACCCCCAGAGCCTTCTGTCTGCCAGCATTGCCCCGAACCTGAACTCCAATCCCACTGGAGGAAATCAGGTAGGACACAGCATAAGCTACCAGAGTTTGTTCTCAAGAAGAGCCAGTGGATACTGTACACTCAGTAATCCTCAGCTTGCACATCTAGAAAGAGTCTTTCTTCAAAGTTCATGCAGGTGAGAAGTAAAAAGGAGCAAATATCAAATACTCCTAAACAAGGCAGAATAGGCCTGTCATCCAGGTCAGGGGAGGGAAAAGACTTTGCATTCATCCAAGCCTAGCAGAGATGCCCAGAGCTCAGTGATCCCAGAATGGATGGACTCTCTGTCCTCAGAACACTTTTTTTTTGCCTCTATTCAATCCTACTAACTTTCTCCTCTAGATTTTAGTGGCTCTTCTGTTTTCCAGTAGGATCCACAGAGGCTGATCCACACTTCTCTGCTTTCCAGAAATCCCATCTGCACTGCTTTACTAACCAGACACTAACTGCAACTGTTACTTCATGCTGCATCGAACAATTCTGAGATACCCTTTATACATCAGGCCTTAGAAATGAGGATAAGACCACATACATCTACAGTACAGCTAGAGACCTGCCAGGAGAAAGCATCACCATCCTAGACAACACAGAACTCAGAAGGGTTTTAGATACTCAAGAGAAGTAGAAAGTTAGCAGAGGAATGGTGAAAAACCTCAGGGGTTTTATTTTCCCCTGATTCATATAGTCATCTCCAATCAAACAGAGTAAAAGCATTTATAGAACAATAAGCAATTTCCTACACTTTGCAAAACAAGTTGAGGCATCTTCCTCTAGGTTCCTGTCCACTTTAGGCAACTGCAGGCTCCCAAATTCCCAGCTTTTCAGAAACTTTACATAGATATTTGTTCAGCGACTCAGTCACTGCACCCAGTCTTCTTCTTGTTTTCAGGAGTGATCTTCAGGGGACATAAAGCCAAACCCATTCTGCCACTACATGGCTTACCTTAAGATCAGGCTTGAGAAATTGAGAAACATTTACAGTGGCTTCCTGATTCAAGAGGACTTCATGCTGATAGCCGCTCACTGTTTAGAGAGGTGAGAAACGAAAAACAGTCCACAGTCTACAGGAAACACTTCTCAGAGCCCTTTTTCTGGGGAGCTCGCTGAGCTCATGGATCTAAACATGAGGAAGATTAGTGAGGGTGAGAAAGGGTCATCACATCCCAAGGTTAGAGAAGCAGGGTGGCGCCAAAGAATTCCTGATATAATGAAAACCAGGGCAATCAAACCTGATTACATGTAGACTCAGGACCATGCTTTGGCATAACCATGCAAAGTAAAGCAGTTTGATGTCTTTGCTGGAGGCACTGATCCCGGAGAACCTAGGGTGCCCAAGGTGCCTTCCCTCAGTTTTAAGAAGGAGGCACAGTCATTCAGCCAGGTTGCCCTCTGTCATCTACAGCTGTACCCTGTATCAGCTGTGGCGTGCTTTTACAGCTCCTGAGATGTGTCTTTTGTAGTTCCCCTTCCACAAATCCACATCCCTCTGTATACAGCCAAATAGATGACATCTCGGTGCCCACAACATCAAGGAACAAGAGGACAACCAGCAGGTCATCCGTATACAAAAAGCGTTTCCCCATCAAGACTATAATCCGAAAAATCGGCATCAATGACATCATGCTGCACATGCCTGTACTGCAATTGCTCTCCTCATGAACAGTTGCCACTTCCACTGGCACCCTGCCCCTGCCTGCCCTCTTTGCCATCATGTCCATCACACTGTGCATACCCAGGAGCCATACACTGAACTGGACTTCCTTACTTATTTTCCACCAGCTGGAGAAAAAGGCCAAGCTGACTAAAGCTGTGCAGCTCTTCAGGCTGCCCAAGGGCAGGACCCAGCTGAAGCCAGGTACCCGGTGCCAGGTGGCTGGATGGGGAAAGTTGGCTCCAGAGGGAAGGTCGTCAAGCACACTGCAGGAAGTGGTGATAGTAGTGCAGAAGGACAAGCAGTGTGAAGATTACTTTCCAAAGTATTACGATCCTGCTACAGAGATATGTGTGGGAGACCCAAAGATTAAAAATACTTCATTTACGGTAAGACTAGGCATCTATCACAACTGGCTTTGTGGAAAAGAGTGTTTGGGACAGATCTAGTATCAGGAGACCCAAGCATCATGGATTCCTTCACCCAGTAGGCTGTGATGTGTCTACCAGTAAAGAGAAAAAGAGAGCAGCCTGAGCTGGGAGGTACTAAATCCACTAACACTTTACTAAGGGACCTTTGGTGAAGGAAACCCCACTGGAGGCTTCAGTTTGCAACACATTGTCTGAGCTTATGGTGTAGGCATGATAAAACTGATTCCGTCGTGTGCAGGAATTATAACCTCCTCTGAGATGGCAGCCCTCTTGGTTATTGAGCTCATCCTCTGTGCTCAGTGTCGGACCTGCTCATCAGCCTCCCTGGCCTGTAATCAATGGTCCTCACAACTCTACAGGGGAGAGGTCTAGACCTGGGGGTGAAGACAAAGCTGGCTCCATGAGTAAAAATGTCCGTAGTCAGAGCTCAGCAGCTAAAAGCCTGTAGTTCCCTCTTATCTCTCACAAGCAGACCTTACAATCAGTACTGCATGAGGGGGTTTGGGATAATGAAAGTGAGATTTTAAGTGGTGCACTGGTTTCCAAACTTACTCTCTATTTACAGGGTGGCTCCAGAGGCCCCCTGGTGTGTAATAATGTGGCACAGGGCATTATCTCCTATGTACTAGGGAATGGAACAACACCATGTGTCTTCATGAAAGTCTGATGGTTATACACTGGATAAAGAAAACCATGAAACAGAGCTGACGGCACACAGCAAACTAACTTCCCTCTATGAGCAACCATCTTACCTGGAGTTGAGTCTAAAATCACTCTATAGCAGATGCTAGCAACTAAATAAATGTTTCATCTCAGTAAGAAGGCTGGTTTCTTCCTTGTTCAATTACTTTGGTTCATGGGGACCAACTCCATGCTAAGCAGGACAGTGAAACAATTCTGATGATCTCTGCATCCTCCACTCCTTCTCCACTTAATACCTTCTCAAATCCCCTCTCAAAACTGTTAACCAGCTCCTCCTTAAACACTTTAGTTTCTCCGCAGCATCTCTTTTTGTAGGGGCTAAAGTTAAGCACCAACAGAAGAAAAAGTGGACATCTCTCTTTCTGGGGATCAGAGGGAACATGTGCCCTCTTTTTGTGTCACATGCAGAGGGAAACAGGATGATTTCACAGTTGCTAGAGATTGGTCAGCCACCACTGAGGTCACCACTGGGCCCCATCAGGCTAGGTAGGGGAAGGGTCTTCCTGAGCAGGACATTTCTCTCCTACAACTTTAAGGATACACAAGGAGTGCAGGGTAACCTGAATGACTCTTCATACTCACCTGAAAATTGTTTCCTTCTCCATTCTCCTCTAAGATCAAGGCTTACCTTGGCTCATAGACACCTGGCTGTGCATTCTTATCCCTACTAGAACTGTCACAGTCCACCAACTCCTGTCCTTATCAGGCCACACTGATTTGACATTGTAACTTCCTGAAATGCCCCCACCCAGGTCATCAAAGCCACTTTTCTCTTCACAAGTTAATGACACCTATTTCAGCCCTGGATTGTGGCCTTTATTCCTACCAGACTTAGGACCCCCTTGTTTCCCCACAACTACAGATACTCATTTAACTCTTTTTTCACATCAGAATTTGCACTGGACTTGGTCAATTGACATTTATTTATTACAATTCCAATAATTTTTCCTGGGATTACAACTATAAACTCGTCCTGAGTGCGACTAGACAGGAACAGTTTCTTTTAAAGGGTTTACAAAGGGTTAACCAGATTGTCCCATGAGGCCTACATGGGAAATATGTGAAATAAAATATATTATTTATATTTTTGCTTACATGTTCTACAATAGTATCACAAGATACTTCAAAACTGTTTGAGATTTAGAAATGACCTTAAGCATACACTTTTCGGATGTGAAGTTACTAAATGATTTAAAAGACGAGCTTTTCATATGGGGAGCCAGGAGATGAGAAGATAATGAGGCAGCCTTGTTTTCATTTGTTTGAACAGTAACAGATATAAATGTCATCATACAAAATCAAATTATAGGAAAAACATATTCAGTCAGCCTGCTGTGAACTATAATCCCTGTCAATACTACAATGCCTGATTCTGCAGAATCAAACTTGAGTTTGGGAGACTGCCACAGAAGAAAATGGGAAAATACCTGTAACATATAGGTACTCATGGTTACTGCTACATGCATGATATCTAATATTACCCAAGATCCTTCTTTGTGAGAAGTTCTTAGCTTAGAGAACACAGAGTGTGTGACACTTTGTTCAACAAATGTGTCTGTGGGTGCTGGGTTTTCCTTGCTGAATGCTCCTACCAACTCTGGCTGCAGGATCAGGTCACTAATACTCCACATTGTCTGGCAGAATTTGCCTTGAACTTAATGCCTCTATGTCCCAAATACACAAAATACTACATCTTTTGTGACACAGAGTTAAATCTTACTCTGAGATCATGTAAGTCTCAAAGGCATTCCCTTTCCCATCTTGTTTACAAACCACACCACATCACAGTCTCATAATGGTCTTGTGTAGCATTACAAGGGAAAAGTAGCTTCCAACTTGGGGAAGAAAACCACAATTCCTGCACCTAAAACTTACTGAAGATCTGGGTCCTTCATTAGAAAAAAAGTTAAAATCCACAAAGCAAAAAAGAAAAAAAAATAATAGTTTAGAAAGTTTCCCAGTCATATTCATGAATACTCACGTATTCTTTTTACTTTGGGGAAATGGACTTGTAGTTTAAAACTCCTTGGAAAAATCATTACTGTAGGTTGGTGTTCATCCTCCTCTAAGAGGATGAAATAGATTCCCAAGAAAAGACATGGATGACCAAAAGTAATGCATAAGTTAAGAGAGAGCCTGGACTGAGCCAGGTCCCCTAAACACCAGGCCTGCTATTGGCCTTGGTCTTCTAATTCTCAGTCCATGGTGACTATGCTCAAAAGTTTTGGCTTCACCTCCCCGTGTTGAACTTTGCTAGTCTATTGGTCTTACTTCCTGAACAACAAGTCAATTGTCATCTGCTTAAGTGGGCGAGTACTATAGGTATGTTATTGATCCTAAACTCTAAGGGAAGATAGTATTTGCTGAATTGACCCTTAGTGACAGTGAATGAAAGTCAATGGAAGGCCATCACAGAGGTATCCTTACTGCACCAGGTTACCATGCTAGGACAACTGAGTTGAAATCTACCAATTTGTGGCTTCTACTATAGAAGGGACAATAGTGGAAGTTTGCATGTTGACCTGGATGTGAACTGTTATCTCCACTCTCCTTGACATACTATGTAATGTTTCTCAGCCACTTTCTTATCTACACATGTAGTTAGTAACATGCATCTCCCTCACTGGAGTTCTATATGACATATCTACAGTAGCTGGTATGTTCTCTGAAGCAGAGTAAAAAACAAATAAATATAAATTTTCATTGCTTTCACCTAGCACTATTTTTCCCATGCCAGGATTTATTTAATCAAATATCACATGTGGGTAATTTGAAAAATTCTTTTGAAATTGTGTTCTAAGCGATTTTATAGTATACACACCCACCCACACACACACACACACACACACACACACACACAATTTGGAATAATTAAATTATTATGATTTTTTAGACTCAAACCATCTCAAATTTGCTTTTAGCAATTCTGAAATATACACTACTAAGTATGGTTAGTGTGATACACAATACATATCAAAAATCTTATTTCTCTTGTTTAGCTAAAACTTTGCACTCTTTGACCAAAGTCTCTAAATGCTCCTAAAATCTTTGGTTCTGATAACCACTGTTATACTCTATATCTACAATTGCAATTGTTTTCAGTTCTCTTTTAAGTAACAGCTTATATTTCTCTTTCTGTGCATGGATTATCTTATTTGACATAATATCCTCCTGGTATATTCATGCTGTTTCAAATAACAAGATCTCCTTTCCATTTGGTTTGGATTATATATATATATATATATATATATATATATACATATATATATATGATATTTAAAAATACATATCACATTTTCTTCATTCATTAATAGATACAAGTTGACACTTGGTTATTATGAGTAATGCAGCAGTAAACATGGAAACTTAGGCAACTCCTCAGCACGATGATCTCTAGACCTTTGGAGAAACACTCCAGCATAGGATTGGTGGGCACAGTTTAAGTGCCAATGAAAGCCTGTTCTATTCAGGTCCAAAGCATGGAGCAGGCCCTCCTTTCATAGCAGCACATCATCTTGCAGCCAGGCATCCTTGGCCTCAGGCAGAGGCTTCAGGCTTGCTCTTGCCTGGGAAAGTGTTCTTCCACCTTTCACTATCCACAATCTCAAGGGTTCCATGAGCATCCTAACAGACTGCTAGGTCACTTTTCCATACTGCCTCATTTTCTGCCCTATAGAAGACAAAGAAGGTTGATCATATCCACAGAAACCTAGGCCAGAGCTTTCCCCTAGGCAGGACACTGTCAGTTCTCAGAAAGACAAGTTTTGCTTATAAGCTCAGAGCAAACTCGGAGAGGTCACTCAGCAGCCTGATTCCTTTCAGCCTGTCTTTTTGGTCACTGCCAGCAGCAGGATCTCAGAGTTGGAACTCCATGATTGTTTATACAGCCAGTAATGTCTGCTTAAGGGAGAGCAGCCACACGTACAATAGGACTAGAAATCACCACTCTGTTGCCCACCAACACATGAACTCTTAGAAGGCAAATACTGAGTACAATTCAGTAGGTACACAAAAAAGCAGCCTGTCATGGAATTTCGCTCTTTCATGTCACTTAGCTTATGTAAGCTTCTTGGTTTAGATCTGGATTCGAAAGACATGAGAACCAAATAAGTCTTGCTCTGAAGATAATATTTATTTGGAGTATACATCCCACAGATACGGCCATGTGGCACAGGTTTCAAGTGCATTATCAGAACAGACCTAACCACAGGAGATTAGGGATCTAAAATGAACAAGCCAGCAGAGGAAGGTGGAAGAAGAGGAGGGGTGTAGACAGCTTAATCAGGCAGGTCTCGAATTGACATATATACCTTGTTGCACAAACTTGGATATGAAAAGGTGGAGGAACTCTTGGATCCATTTCTAGCCTTCAACTGGTGTCAAATTTAATTCACATTGCTAATGAAGCCTGGCCACATCCAATTGAGCAAAATTAGGGAAGTTTACACAGGACAAAAACATCCTCTAATCTCAAGGTATAGTGCTCAGCCTCATTATATCACAATGTGCTGCACTGGCCTCCTTTGGTAGTGCTAGAGTCACAGCTCCTCAGAGGTCTTAGCCAGTCTGGACTTTGCTGCAGAAGAAGCATGGGTTTCAGTCATGAGTCAGCATGTCTCTCTTCCTGATCATCTCATTCTTTAAATCTGGGAAAATTATCTATCTCTGTAATCATGGTCCTCAAAGAAATGTCCCTTCGTACCTTGGCTCTGAACGAACTCTGTGGTGAGTATATAAACAAGGAAGGCAGATCATCAGTCATCACACAGGTCTGCTTCTCGCCCTGAAAACAAACTGATGAGGCACAAGCCTAAGAAAAACTCTGTTTTTTTGTATGAAACTTAATGAACAGGATGACAAGAGAAAAAATATTCATTTCAAAATATATAAAACTAATAATCACATTTTTCATTGTATTTATTTATAGGAATAGCTCTTGTAGGTAGCATAGACGAGCATAAGTTTCATATGTCTCTTGTAATTAATCAAAATATAAGAAGCTAACTGAACCTACTATCACACAACCAGTTAGCCCCACATGCTAGAGATGGACCCTGACCTCCTACTATCTGATTCAGCTGTCTTTCATTGGGAGAAGTCTCGCTCAATTATTTTTTTTTATTTTATTTAAAAGGAAAAAGAGAAAAAAAAAACAAAACAAAACAAAGTGGTGTAAGGGTACAAGTAATACAGATCTACAAAAAAAAAAAAAAAAAAAAAACAGTAAGAAATCACCAGCTAATAGATTACACATTATCATCTTAGAGATAGTTGCTCAAGTCACAGTATCAAAGCATACAAAGTGGACATTCAAACAGTGAGACTGCAAACAGTTGTGTTCAGTGATCCAGCCAAAAACATTAATACCCTCATCTATTTAACACCGCTAAACACACTTGCAGCTGTATACTTTAGAGAACGTTTTTCCCTCTCTTTTTTACAACAAAATTTATACATTTTGGATTTTATTACTGCTTAATTCTTATTACATTTTTTGGAAGAGAATAAAGTCAAATATGGTAAAACAAAGCTATCAGTCAAAACCAAGGATAGGCATAGCACATGATATAAAAACAGAGTACAATGTTATTGACAATGATTACAATAATGCCTCTTGCTTCCTTAAAAAGAATTGTCTATCTCATTAGGTATTATAAAGTTGAACAAAACAGTAGAGAACAAGACCAATAAAATCTAAACCTTGTAAACATTACAGAACTTCCAAAGAAGATAATTGTCAAACCATAATGGACATCACCATGAATCTTATTGCCTTCAAAGTAGTTGCCTATACCCTCAAACTTGACACTATAATACAGAATGGAACAGAGTCTAATCAGTCAAAACAAGATAGTGGGAGTATTACAGGACTTCAAATCAAGTTAATAGGAAATTAAAAATGTTACTATAATATATCCTGCTATTTTTTTATTTTTCCCCTTAAAAAATCATAAACAATAACAAAATAATTTTTTAATGTATAAGGGAGAGAATGAGATAAAAGAGGACATAACAACATAACAATACAGGTCAAAGCATGACAGTTTCAGCAACCTAGTGCTTCACCACCAAATAACCAGACTTAATAGTAGTTACCATGGTATCTTTTTCCTTGAAATAGTTGAATATAACTTCATATACTATAGCTTCAAACATATCAAGTCAGTGTAAAGCCATTTAAGTGGATAAAAGCATTGTAGGTTATTTAGAACCAGCTAATAGAAAATGAACAATGGTTTCTATATTATCTCTTTGCCTATAACAATTTTGTTCATACTATCACATATAATAAAATCCAACAAGATACATCATGATAAAACCAATGGAGACAAAAGAGCCAAAGTTCGGTGGGGCTTCAGAACAAGATGATAGTAAATCTGCACAAGCTATTATGATGACTTATTTTCTTCAAAATAGCTGTTCATTTCATCACAGGCAATAATATCAAGCAGCCCAGAATAAAGCCATTCCAATTAATAAGTGAAAACTTTATAAGGCTTCAAGGCCACATAATGGGGAATCGTGATTACCACATACTTTTATATATTTGAATCATTACTTACGTTAGGGAAACTATTCAGTATTCACACATGTGAGATTGACTTATTTCACTTATAAGTATGGTTTCAAGCTGTGCCCATTTATTGATAAATATCTCAATGTTATACTTCTTTATAACTGAGTAATACTCCATTGTATAGAAATACCACCACTTTTTTATCCATTCCTCAGTTTATGGACACTTGGGTTGTTTCCAAGATCTGGCGATTACAAATTGTGCTGCTATAAACATAGGTGCACATATATCACCTTGGTATGATGCATTCAGTTCTTCTGGGAATATGCCTAAAAGTGGAATAGGTGGAACAAATGGGACTTACAATCACTGCTTTTTGAGAAATATCCAGACTGACCTCCATAAAGGTTGTACCAGTCTACACTCCCACCAACAGTATAGGAGTGTTTCTTTTTCCCCACAGGCTCCCCAGCATTTGTTGTTGTTGGTTTTCTTGATCCTGGCCATTCTTTCAGGAGTGAGATGGAATCTCAGTTTAGTTTTAATTTGCATTTCTCTAATGAAAATGATGATGAACATTTTTTCATGTATTTATTTGCCATTTGTAATTCTTCATCTGAGAAGGGCATATTCATCTCAGACGCCCATTTTTGGATTGGATCATTGAATTTTGGGGGTCTGATTTTTTTTAATTATTTATATGTTTTAGAAAAAAGTCCCTTGTCTGGGGCAGGGGGGTTCACTAAGATCTTTTCCCAGTTTGTGCATTTTCTTTTCACTATGCTGGAGATTTCTTTTGACATGCAGAAACTTTTAATAAGAGGTGGTCCAAGTTATTGATTCTGGGAAGTATTTCCTGTGCGGTTTGAGTCCCGTTCATGAATTCTCTACCTACACCTATGTCTTCAAGGTTTCTACCCAATTTGTCTTCCAATAGATTTAGTGTTTCTGTTTTCATATTCAAATCTTTGATCCATTTAGATTTTAATTTAGTATATGCTGATAGGCATGGGTCTAGCTTTAGTTTTTGGCAAATGGAGAGCCAGTTTTTCCAACACCATTTATTAAAGAGACTGTCGTTCTTCCAATGAACCTGCTTGGCTCCTTTATTAAAGATAAGGTGGTTGAGTGTGTTTGTAGTTGTGGTTGTATCTTCTAATCTATTCCATTGATCTTCGTCTCTGTTTTGATTCCAGTACCATGTTGATTTTACTACTGTTGCTTTGTAGTATAACTTCAAGTCAGGGATTGTGATGCCTCCTGCTTTGCCTTTTCTGCTTAGAATTGCCTTTGCTATTCTAGGTCTCTTCTGGTTCCAGATGAATTTTAGGAATAATTTCTCCAGATTTATAAGGTATGTTGATTATATACTTATTGGTATTGCATTGAATCTGTATAACAGTTTTGGGGAAATGGCCATTTTCACAATGTTTGTTCTTCCTATCCATGAGCAAGGGATGTCTTTCCATTTTCTGAGATCATCTTCAAATTCATTTTTCAGTGTATTATAATTTTCCCTGTATAGGTCTTTCACTTCTTTCATAAGAGTAATTCCTAATTTTTTTTTTTTTTTTTGCTTACTAGTGTGAAGTGTGTGGTTTCTCTTATTTCCCTCTCTGTGATTTTGTTGTTAGTGTATAGGAATGCTATTGATTTCTGAGTATTGATTTTGTGTCCAGCTACATTATTGAATTTATTTATTATATCTAAGAGTCTTTCAGTGGAGTTTAGGGAGTCTTCTATGTATAGTATCATGTCATTTGCAAACAATGATAATTTAACTTCTTCTTTTCCTATCTTTATCCCTTTTATTTCTCTGTCTTGTCTAATTCCTCTGGCTAGTACTTCCACTACTATATTAAATAGGAGTGGTGATAAAGAACATCCTTTCTTGTACCTGATTTTAAAGTAAAGGCTTTCAATTTTCGGCCATTTACTGTGATGCTGGCTGTTGGTATGTCATAAATGGCCTTTATTGTATTGAGGTAAAGACCATCTATTCCAATTTTCAGTTAAGTTCTTATCATGAATGAATGTTGGACCTTATCGAAGGCTTTTTATGTATCTATAGAAAAGATCATGTGATTCTTACTTTTGGCTTTATTGATTTGGTGGATTACATTTATTGATTTATATATGTTGAACCATCCCTGCATTCCTGGGATGAATCCCACTTGACCATGTGTAAATCTTCTTGATGATTTGCTGCATCCCATTTGCCAATATTTTATTGAAGACTTTTGCATCATTAGGGAGATTGGTCTATAGTTCTCATTTTTATGTGGGTCTTTTTCAGGTTTTGGTACTAGAGTAATATTTGCTTCCAGGAATGACTGAGGAAGGATTGCTTCCCTTTCAATTTCACTTAAGAGTTTGAGGACTGTCTGCATTAGGTCTTCTTTGTATTTCTTGTAGAATTCTGCAGTGAATCCATCTGGGCCTGGGCTCTTCTTTGTAGGTAAGGACTTAGTTACATTTTCAATTTCATTAATAGAGATTGGGTTATTCAGCAGTTATACATCCTCTTGATCTAGTTTTGGTACTTTGTATGTTTCTAGGAATCCGTCTATTTCTTTTGTGTTATCAAACCTTTGAGAGTAGAGGTTTTTGAAATAGGTGTTGAACTTCTGTATTTCTGTAGAGTCTGTAGTGATTTCACCTTTTTTATTTCTTATTGCATGAATTTGAGCTTTTTCTTCCCTTTTTAAAATAAGGTTGGCTAGGAGCTTATCGATTTTACTTATTCTTTCAAAGAACAGACTCTTTGATTCATTAATTCTTTGGATTATTTTCTTAGTCTCTATTGCGTTGATTTCTGCTCTAATTTTTATAATTTCCTCCCTTCTTTTTGCTTTGGGCTTGACTTGTTCTACTTTTTCTAGCTGTTTGAGGAGTAGCATCACATTATTTATTTGTATTCATTCTGTTTACCTGATGTGGGAAGTCAATGCAATAAATTTTCCTCTGAGGACGGCTTTCATTGCCTCGCAGAGATTCCGGTAAGTTGTGTCTGTATTTTCATTTTCTTGTAGGTATTGTTTAATTTCTACTTTAATTTCCTCTGTGACCCACTGATTACTCAATAGTGTGTTATTCAGTTTCCATGTGTTTGTGGGATTTTTGCAGTATCTTTTATCATTAATTTCTAATTTCAAAGTGCTATGATCTGATAACATGCAAGGGATGATTTCAACTCTTTTGCATTTGTTTAAATATGTTCTGTGAGCTAATATATGGTCTATTTTAGAAAACAACCCATGCTGAGAAGAATGTGTATTCTGATGTTGTTGGGTGGAACATTCTGTATATGTCTATCAAGTCCATTTGCTCACAGGTGTGATTTAATTATTTCTTTGCTCATTTTTTATCTGGTTGATCTGTCCCTTGGTGTCAAAAATGTGTTAAGATCTCCTGTTACAATTGTGTTACTGATAATTTGAGTTTTCATTTCTGTTAATAGTTGTTTTATATAACTGGGTGCTCTGGAGTTTGGTGCATATATATTTAAGATAGTTATCTCTTCCTCTTGGAGTTTTCCCCTAATGAGTATGTAATGACCTTCTTTGTCCTTTATGATCATTGTTGGTTTAAAGTTCACGTTGTCTGCAAACAGAATGGCTACTCCTGCTTTTTTTTTTTTTTTTTTTTTTGATTCCTGTTGTGTGAAGTATTGTTTTCTGTCCTTGAGTATCCTTCTGGGTTAGATGGGTTTCCTGTAAACAGCACATGGTTGGATTTTGTTTCTTGATCCATTCTGCTAGTCTGTTTCTTTTGATTGGTGCATTGAGACCATTTACATTAATGGTTATAACTGTTATATCCTGGTTTATTGTTGACATGTTATCTCTCTTCTGTTGCATCTTTATCTTTCTGTTTTCTTTAATTATCTGCTTTGCTTAGTGGTTTTTTCCTTTGTGTATCTAAATTGTCTTTCAATATTTTTTGCAGGGTTGGTTTGGTGTTCATGAAGTTCTTCAGCTGTTCTTTGTCATGGAAGTATTGTATTTTATCATCAATTTTGAATGATAGTTTTGCAGGGTACATCAGTCTAGGTTGGAAATCATTTTGCTTTAGGATCTGGAATACTTCACTCCATGCTCTTCTTCACTTTATTGTTTGTGCTGAGAAGTCTGCTGTGATTCTGATAGGTTTTCCTTTATAAGTGATCTGTCTTTTCTCTCTGACAGCTTTTAATAATTTATTCTTGTGTTGGATTTCTGGGATGGTGATTATTATATGTCTGGGTGTAGTTTTATTTTGGTTATGACTATTTGGAGTTCTATAGGCTTCACTGAACCTGATGTCGGTTTTTGATCTCATGCTTGGGAAATTTTCAGCTATTACTTCTCTAAATATCCTCTTGACATCCCTTATTTTGTGCCCTTCTTTTTCATTAATCCCTATCAATCTTATGTTGTTTTTGTTTGCATCATCTTGCAGTTGTTGAATTGTTGTTTCCTGATTCCTTGTTATTTTTAAAGATCTTTCCTTTCCTGTTCACTAGCTGCAATCCTGTCTTCAAGGTCTGAAATTCTATCTTCACTTTCATTGAGGCGGTTTTTACAGTTGTCAGTGGATTTTTTTAATTTTCTGTATATCTCTATGCATCTGCTTTATGCATTGTTTGCTTCTTATATTTCTCATCTAGGGATTCTATCTTTTTGTTTAGTTCCTCCGATTTTTTAACTGTGTTTTCTTTAGATATATTCAGAATCTCTTTCATTTCTTTTATCATTTCTTCTTTTACCTGGGAGATTATTTCAAGTTTGAATTCCTTTAAAGCTTTCTGGAGTTGCTTGTTTATTTCGGTATTTATTATGACCGATATTTGAGGTGTATGGTATATATTTTCTTCTATATACATCACTCCTAGGATTTCTTGAGATGGGCTGGAGGTCTGAGGTTCCAATTTGGTCTTTCATTTTGTCATTTTCCTATATTTCTGTGTTTCAAGTGTCATTTGAAAGCTTCTTCAGGATCTGTTGGAAATCCACTTCTATGTTCACAGCTCCTGAGACTCGAGCACCCAGTTCCCCCAGGCTGCTGGGCCTCTAGAACCAGTGGCCCTCTTCTGCCTGTTTAGAACTCTATAGTTCCAGATAAGCTGGGGTCCAGGAACACTGTATGCCCGCCTGCTTGCTGGACACTGCACAGTTCTCTGAGGGCAGCTGGAGTGGGGAGGAGGATGTAGATGCCTCAGACCCACTTAGCCACTTCACTGCACCTGGAACCCTGGAGGGTCCTGAACAGTCTGGGCTTGACGCAAAGTGCACTGGGCCCTTACTGCAGGCCATGGGGCCTCTGGAACTGGTGATGCTCGCCTGCTTTCTGAGAAATTCACAGTCCTCCAGACACACGGGAGGTGGATGCAGGTGCCCCAGATCTGCTCAGCCGTTCCTCTGCACCCAGAAGTTGCGAGAGTCCCAAATATGCTGGGCTCCTGGGATAGTGTGTGCCCACCTGGTTGCTGGAAACTCCACAGTTCTCAGAGTGCAGCCAGATTCCTCCCTCAATTCTTCAGGACCAGAAGCCTTCAGAAGACAACTTAACAACCATCCAATGAAAATTTTTCAGTCTCCCAACCAAGGTGTTCTTCTAACTCTGATCAGTAAACTCCCTGGAAAGAAAGCTCGCAGGCAAGCAGCTGTCTGCAAAGCACCTGCCTTTGAGGGGAGTGTTGGAAATTTCTAAACATCCACTTCCCACAACTATAGTTAATTTTGGTAAATTACATAACGTTTTTTTTTAGGCTATAGCCCAGGATGATTCTCTAACTCCTAGAGATAATAAACACAAGCCATATGATCTGGACAGCTGTGCTCCACTAACTCTATGATCTCAACCATGGCCTTAGTCAGATCCCTTGACTCAACACAGTATGAAGCACTGTACAGTGCTACTGGCTCCTGCTTACTATTTTCTGAGATTCAGAGTGAGCTTGCCTAGGTGTTGTGCTCTAACTACCAAACACACCGGCTTGCAACCCAAAAAGTTGACCTTAGGATGTTATTTCTGCCACAGTAGGTAATCTGGACTAGAAACAAAGCACCCGACTTAGATGGATGCACAATCCCTAAGTCAGAGAAAAGAGGATCTTAACTACCAATTGAGCAACAAATAAGTCATATGTACTTGTAGGAATAGAATTGATGAAATAAAGAAGTAAAAAGTTTAATAAAAAACTTTAATAAAAAAAACTTTAAAAGAAATTTGCCTTTCACTTTCTTCAGTGTCAGTGAGCAAAGGATTCAATGTTTTCAGGAGGTTGAAGTACAGAAAAAGGCAAGCACTCAGTAAAGAGTGATGGATCAGGGAAAGGACCACCAAAAGAAGAGTTTTGACTGAGATGATTAAAGAAAGTTTACCTGATCTGAAGAAGACTGACTTGGATAAAAATGGTCATCAAAGACATTACTTTGAGGAGAGGCTATTTTCCTTAGAACTCATCCCTGCAGACACCTATTACTTAACGTGAACCTTAGATTTCCAGACACTCAAGTATCTTTTCACTTTTGTGACTCAACAAATTACCGGAAGCCATAGAAATTTTTTACAGCACAGAGCAATGGAGAGCAGGGTAACCTTCAAAAGAGAGAGTTAATAGATTCAGAGATAACACTGAGCAAGCCTCAATGAGAATCAGCAGTGGAATGATCTAGGCTCCTGAACTGCAAAACCTGAGTGCCAACATTCATTCCACACAGATCGTCAGAGAGTCTCTAGCAGGACTAAACTCCAGTTGACTGGTGTTCCCTGTAAAAAAGAGAAATTGGAACATAAAGACACACAGAGCCTCACCATTTGATGATAGATATAAATGGGAGCTATGTATTCACATCAAGAAGTGAAACTGCTGATTGAATGGCCTTAGATCAAGAATATCTACCCACAAGCTCTTGCATTGACAGTTGGGCATGGGGGAGACTATTTTCTTGGATCAAGAAATGATAAATAATGAACACCTAAGCATATAAGTTACTAATTGCAACAGAGCAAACAATGAATTATTTTGATCCAGTGAATTTTGATTCCCAAACCTTTCTTCCTAAGAAAGAAAAATTCCAGAATATTCATATTTAAAGAGGGTATTCTCATCATTTTACAAATCTGAGGCTATGATGGTAGCAAAATAGGAAACTGTTACTATTCCACAAAATAACATACTGTCCATTTTTTCATGTCCTTGGAGCAAATCCAGTCTTTACCTCATATTACCAAGCCAACTTGACCACCTCATTTATCACCTTATGCTCTAAGCAGAGATTTTAAGTCCACTTCAACAAATTATCAGCTTTTGAGGGAAGGGCCTATTTGCCTTTAGTTCTTGGCTCTAGTCTGCTAAGTAATTCTTCACACTCTTCACAGAATGACAAAAGTCACAAGAGCTGTCAAACATAGCCATCCTTGGTTCAGCTCAGAACTTGGGCAGGTTCTGAGGTCTCCACACTTTTACTACCTGCATGCAGTACAGCAGCAACTACCTCTACCACTTGAGCTTTCTTCTTGCTGTGCCTTATGATTCAGCCACAGAGCTGTTAGACTGACAGTGTTGTTTTCACCTGAACCATCCAGAAAATGTTCATAAATCTCCCTAGAAGGATGACACCCATCAAAACCAAAGGAGCATATATCCAAGATATCAGCAAGGTCACAGGGCTTGTACCCCATTCATCATGCTACAGGGGCTCTGTCTACTCTGACCTGGGCAGCCTTCTTGTGAAAATGACACCACTCCTTCTCCTGCTAAGATTTCTGCTTCCCCATGAGGCTGGAAGAGGTGAGTAGCCATCTCTAATCTAGTGGTCTGAGCTATACCACAAAATTCTCTCCACTACTGACTTTTTTGCCAGCTTGTGTCTGGAACATTCCTTGGTCTCAGCCAGGAGTTATCTGACCCCAGATCCAATTCCAAACCCAGACTCACAAATCCAAAGCCAGCTGGAAACATCCAAGGGTGTCAAAAGGAGCGTGTTCTCAGATTATTTAATAGGTGTTAGCCTCTGCATAGAATTTTCTGCATTACCTGGAAAGTGAGTTGTCCTCAGAAAAACATTAAAAAACAAAAATCAAGAAATCGTTAACCAGAGAATGTGAAGCAAGAAAAGTAAATAATTAAACCCTGTTGCTCAAAACCAGAACAGGGCAGCTCAGACAAATATCCTGTGGGGGACGGGTTCACAGGAGTCAATTGCAAGATCCAGTGGCCACCACCTCACACCCAACCCTGAAGAGAATCTCAGGGTGCAGCTAGACTCAGAGGTTGCATGATGACTGCATTCACTTTTATATTAGCCTGGCTCCAACTTAGGACTTTGCAACTTCACTTTAATGATCTCTGCCTTGCTGGCTTCCCACATGTCCCCTGCCTTTGGCACCTCCTCCTCCTAAATTTTTATGATGCTGAATCCACCACATTACACTGGACAATCAAGCACTGATGAAACATTGATTACACATCAGATATACAGCCTAAATCAGCCTGTGCTCCTGAGAGCACAGAATAGGTTAGGTATAGATCATTAGGTGTTTGAAGAATCCAAGTTCATAATCTCCATAGGTAGACTGTTAGAAAGTGCCAGCAATCCAGAAATTAACAGAAGTTCAAACAGACTGGAAAGACTCAGGGAGAAAACAGGAATGAAGACAGCTTCCTAGTACCTTGTGAAATTTTACCATTGCTCATTCCACTTCCATTCAAGTGTCCATGGTAGGAAGTAGAAGATCAGCACTATCCTGACTTTCTCAGAATAGCTGATGTTCAGAAAAAGTCATTCTTGCTCCAAGGCCCCTTCCCTGCAGAACCTAAGATGAGTCCCTCTGCTGGGTACAGAGTACTCCAGATCCCACACTCAGCCCTCACTTTCCCCAGTATTCTCTCTGGACTGCACTGCTCCCAGACACCTGATTTGCAGTTTTTCTTTCAGATAAAATCATTGGAGGTCATAAGGCCAAGCCCCACTGTCATCTCTATATGGCCTTTGTTCAGTTTCTGAATGCAGATAGGAAGAAGAGATGTGGTAGTGTCGTGGTGTGAAATAAAATTGTACTGACAGCTGCTCACTGCAAGGGAAAGTGAGGAGGGACAACCAGCCCACATTTGCTAAGATCCAACAGGGGCCACTGTCTTCCACAGAGACCACAGTCTTAGAAGCTACTGGGGTTCACAAACCCATGAGAGCTCATCAGAAATTAGGAAAGGGAGGAAAATCAAAAGTTTCAGCCCAGTATCTGGATTATGAGAATTAACTGTATCAAGCATTCTAAGATAAATAAATGTTTCTGAGGCTGGAAAAATAAAAAGGAGATGAAGGAAGGGGAGAAAAGAAAGAAATTGAATGAGTTATGGACCTGTAATAATCTCTTACAGTGGAGCTAGTCATTGTATACTGCAAACATTTAGGAACAAAAGTCCAAAAAATATTTCTACCAAGTCTTGGTAAGTTAAATTGTTAGTGAGATCCTTTCTCAAAAATAAAAATAAATTTAAAAGGACTGAAAGCTTTAGCTCAGTGCATGAAAAAGCGTTCCACCTCATTTGCCTTAAAAAAATAAAAAAGACTGGGAAAATGAAATGCTGAGAAATAGAAGAGCTATGCTTTGTTGTCAGATGGTGAGAGTACAGAACAAGTGACAGTTGACAAGACATAGCAACCACATAGCCTGCACTGCACAGCTTCTCTGTGGGTTCACAATCTAAATTCCATGTTCCTCTCTGCACAGCTCAACAAGTGACATTCTAGGAGCCCACAACACCCAGAAAAAAAGAAGACCTATCAGGACATCCATGGGAAAAGAGTCATCCCACACCCAGAATATAGTCCTAAAACCTTCTCCAGTATCGTCATGCTGCTGTAGGTGAGTTAAACCTTCCTGCTGTTCTTTGTCTTCTCATACAGCGTTGTTGCTCCCAGGGGGTCCCTGCTATTTTCCTTCTTGCCCTCACAGCTATCACCATGTATAGGTCCAGAAGGCTTAGTGTCTATGCCAGAGGCTGATCTCCACTATCTTGCTTATTCCCCGTCAGCTGGAGAGAAAAGCCAAGCAGACTAAAGCTGTGCAGCCCCTGACTGCATGAGGCCATGAACCAGGTGAATCCAGGACACACATGTCTTGTGGCAGGCTGGGGGAGAATCACCCCATTGGGTCCCTTAGCAAACACACTGCAAGAGGTGGAGCTGACAGTACAAAAAAATGGAAATCTTCCATCCATGCCTACTCCAATCTCACTGAGATTTGTGTGGGAAACCAAAGGAAAACAAAGACTGGTTTCAAGGTGAGTTTTCCATTGCCTATAGAGATAGAACCCAGAGAAAGGGAAACTTGGTGGGAAGATGATGGTGTCCATATCCCATTCCCTGAGTCCAGACTTTGAAGGCCTGGGTTCTGCAGCAATGCAGTAGTTAATCCATTCCCTGGGTATATAGGAGTAGAGGATCAGGAAATACCAGTAAACTGAGTTCAGTGTAATCACTTGAGTATCTCTAGGATTGCCCAGAAAGGTTCAGGTAAGTTAATATTGGAAAGTAAAGCTGGGGTGAGCGTAGAGCCTCCTGTCTGCAGGAGGCAGCCAGATGTAACCTGCCCTGATCTCATGCTCACAGCCCCCTGACAGAGGTCATCCACTGTAGTGATGTTCAAAGAGCACAAACAGGAAGAGGCCTCTTCCATGCTTTCCTTCTCTGTCCACAGGGGGACTCTGGGGTCCCCCTCATGCGTAAAAACATGATCCATGACATTTTATTCTATGGAGAAAAGGATGGCAAACCCCCAGGAGTCTTCATGAAGTTCTCCCACTTCCTGCCCTGGATAAAGAAGACAATGGAGCACTTCTAACAGCAGGCACAAGATTGACTTCCTCTGTGCCTCATCATCTTTACTGAGGCAGAATCAAAGACTCCCATGAACCTGGGACCACTGCACAGATACAATAAATGGATCGGAAGAATGACTGTACCTGAAATTCTATTTATTTCCTGAACCCCAATGAGTGTGAAACTGCAGTGCTGGTCATTCTGGCTGTGTTTCCCTCTTTTCTCCCCAGCCCTCCCTCTTTCTTTAATTTCTTCCCGTACAATTCCTCACTGATTGATCCCACCCATTTGGTTTAATATTCAGCTCTCCAATATGACTTGCTCAATGCACAGTGGAGAGTCTCACTCAGCATTAGGAGGCATCATCACACGCAAGGTTCCACAATCTTATACTTTACCTTCCAAATATATATGACTGTGCTTCAGGAATGTCTTACCATCTATAGTCCAAGAATCTTCAAGAGATCCCCAACAATTTGGCAGGGAATAAAGCAGGGCAGTGGAGAAGTGTAAACCTAGGGACTCAGGAGACTCAGAGCACTCACTTTCCTCTTTCAGTGCTTCTCTCCCCAGTATTGCAAGTTTCTCCCCCTTTAAGTGCTGTCTTCTTCTTAGGAGGCTGACATCACCCTCAGAATTACTAGGTCCCATTTCCTGCCCTATCCCGGGCCAACACAAAGTTCAGCCCACCTCCTCCCTCTTAA
Organism: Cavia porcellus; assembly: GCF_034190915.1. Taxonomy (NCBI): domain Eukaryota; kingdom Metazoa; phylum Chordata; class Mammalia; order Rodentia; family Caviidae; genus Cavia; species Cavia porcellus. The sequence goes on along the minus strand of NW_026947484.1, from coordinate 20,630,740 downwards.
TTTGGCCTTTGCACACCAGCCCCTGGCTCTACCTGAGTGTCCCTGGCCACCAGCTCCATTCCTTTCCAGCTCCCTGAAGAGATCCCAACTCTGTGTGGATTCACCGTTGTCACCCAGTTTCAGAAAACTAGCAATGTTGTACTTTTCCCTGAGCAACACTGGCTGCACCCTGTTCGAATCCAGCATTCTCCAAGGGCTCAGGCATCACCTCCTGTGAATTCAGCGCAGCCTCAGTCCTTTCAGCCTGGCCTGGCCTTGGAGCCCAGTCTTCCCCTGCTGGCAGGCTTGGGTTATTGGTCCTGTAAGTCAGCCCAGGGAAGCTATACAAGAATGATCTCTTATCCCTCTCTCAACAAAAACTCTTTTGATCTATCTTTTAGTATCAGATATATAATATGTTCTGGTATATATTATCAGATATATAATATGTTCTGGAAATTTCTCAAGAATGAGAAATTTCCTCTAAGTATCCGTAAATTCTTTGCTTCCACCAAAGCATGTCAATTTACCCAAATAGACTTATATTGGGAATTCATTAGAAATCTTACTTTGAAAAACTTTAAGTTCGCTGTATTCAATCTTGGTTGTGCAAAACAGTGTGACATGTATGATATGTTTGGCTCCAGAAAGCAGGGTGTGGTACTGAAAGAGCAATGCAGGTGCTCATAGCCAAAGATAGCCCACGTGTGGCCACTGGAGTCTGGGTTCAGAGGTGTGGGAGGGGACAGGAGGCAGCCCAACTAGGCTGAACTTCAGCCTACAAAACTCCAACCTGATGTACTTCAGATGTGAGAGTGTTGTGACCTCCATGACCTTATTTAGGATCACATATCACTCAAACAGCACTACTTTTAAGTGTATGTGACAATAACTCATAATAGTTATGCTTAATCAAGTGATTCCAACATCAAACAGACTTTTTGTTACAGGAGTTGAATATCTTAGGGAACAATAGCAGCAATTGCCAATGAAGTTTGCATTGATTTCAAAAACCTTTGCACAAAAAGTAATTTACAGATTGAAGAGTAACACCCATTAAAACTTGGGAGAAAATCTTGGTAAACTACTCTTCTAACAGAGGCTTAATATGCAAATGTATATAGATTCAAAATTTTAATACCAAAAGAGAAACAAACTGGGTGTTGTAGTATGTGCCTGTAATCCAAGCACTCAGAAAGCTGAGGCAAGACAATTGCTGTGAATCTGAGGCTAGTGTGCACTGCATAGTGAGTTCAAACTTAGCCTCAAATGCAGAGCAAGACCCAGTCTCAGAAAAAAAAAAAGAAAAAAATAATAGAAGCCCAGTTGGAAGTGGACAGGTGAACTTTATGGATACTTCCATAAAACATACAAACAAATGATGAATAAGTACATAAAAGTGTGTTCAGCATCTTTAGCCATAAATGAACTGAAATAAAACTACATTAAGATTCCATCTAGATTGAGTCATAATGATTACCAAACAATAAATGCTTGTAAGCACTGAATAAGAATGTAAGTTAGGACTGTCACCATGGAAATACATATTATAGCACCTCAAAAATTGAAACCTTCTCCACACTGTGTAAATAATATAGATCCAGGATACTCTAGAGGTACCTGTGTACTTATGCTCATTTCAGGGCAATTCACAATAGTTAAGCCATAGAAATAGCCTTGGTCCCCACCCACTGATTAATGGATACACACAATGTGGCATATATACATACTGGAGTATCACTGAGGCATAGTCCCATAAGAAATCATTTCCTGAAACTGGAGATCATCATGTTAAGCAAAATAATTCAGAGTCACAATGACAAATATAAATATCTTTTCTTAATGTGGAAAATAAATAAAATGACATGAAAGTAGAGGAGAGATGATTAAAGACAAATAAAGCCAAGGGGAAAGGGGAATTAGTGGAAAGGGGAAATGTTATACTAAAAAGCACTTCCAAACTGTTCTGCATGTGCCATCACCCTGGTAACATGTGTACTGTGTTAACTGTTGTTCCCCTTGTGAGGGACAATTGTTCCTGGAATCAGTCTACCTTGAGTTACCTACATTCCTCTCGACCTTTGTCCTCCTTTTGTGAAAGATAGTTGATCCTGAAATTAGTAGACAAAGGGTGGTAAATTCTTGTAAAGAAGAAAATGGCTGACCACCAACTGCAAAACTTCTCTGCCCTCAAGCAAGGGTGAACAAAGGTCTTCCTTATTTCTGTTACCCCACCCAACATTTACTTTGTGATTGTTCTTTCTATAAAAGTCTGTCAAAATTTTAACCAAGTTAAACAGCTTTGCAAACTCCAACTGCACTGTGTGGCTGTTGCCAGCTTAAATAAAACTGTTCCTTTTCTTTAAAAAAAAGTTGGCTCCATTTTTTTGGACAACATTTTGGGGTCTAATTTTTTGGGGTCCAACATTTGGGGCTCATCTGGTATTACTGGGGGCCCCTCCCCAAATTATTTTTCACCAATTGATTGGCTTAAACATCTGTAAGTATTTGGGTCTTTTTGCCTGTTTGAAATTTGTATGCACACAATTCTAACTGCAGACGAGCCTAGTGCTCCTTCTGCACTGGAATGGGATGCCTTCCAGGGGCTTTTCACCCATTTGTAATTTGGGGCTTTTCATCTGTTTGTAATTTGGGGCTTTTTGCCCATTTGTCTTTATGTTCAGTGTTTCTGTACTTTGGAACCATCTGCTCATTTGAATCTGTTGAATCTTGTTACTAACTTTGGGGTTGTTTGCCCATTTGAACTTGTTGAATTTGTTACTAATTTAGGGGCGCATTGCCCATTTCTGCTTCATAATCCATGCAGTTTATTGAACTCAAGATTCATAATGAAAACTCTTTCCCTTTAGCTCACCAAACTGTGGATAGAAAAACCTTTGTTTGTGTCTTTAATGTTGGTTTTGTCTTTTGCAGCGCCTTGTTTAATGTTTCAGTCCTCAACTGATTACTTGCAACCTCAGAATGCCTTTTAAAAGTATTTTTATTTCTGGTTAAAATGTGAATATATATATATATATATATATATATATATATATATATATATATATACAGGTTTTAAAAATCATATTAACTTTACCAAGTGAAACCAAGTCATAATGTAATTGGACCAGTTAAGAAAGTTACAAAATGATTAAATATGTTTTAGATTACTGAAAAAAGACCACTTCAAGGATTTTGTTGAAGGTTTTAATGTCTGAAAAGTGAGAAACAAGGTAATTGACTGGAAATAAGTAAAAAAAGAAACAGAGGGACAAAGAAAGTGGTTTTGTCTTAAAGTAAAAACCTCTGGCTGTGCCACAATGTGAAAGAGGAAAAGCTCAATTTGAGGATATGTAGTAAGTGATAGAAAGCTTGAGGGGATGTGAATTTTGTTTGCTTTGCAATGCAGTGCCTATAAATAACAGGCTTTAAATAAAAGAAAGAAATGAATATTTTCAGAATTTGATAGAACTGGATTAGTAAGCTTTACTGCAAAATGTTTTTGATACATATCAATTGACACCTTATGATATCAAACATTTGGCAATAATGTGCCTGTCTCCTAACCAATTCCTGCATTTTGATGTAAAGCTAAAAACTGTTGTCTTGCAGCAGCTGCATAAAAGTAGACCGGGTCCCAATCTGTGTGAGGAAATGCTTTCTGGGACAGGAATTTGGGGTCCTCCAACTGAAGGAACAGGGCCTTGTGCTGGAAAAAGCTGATCTAAATTTAAAAGAAACTATTGTGCCTAGTGTGATTCAACATTTTAGATATAAAATACAAGTTATTTTATGTGCTGTGGATATCTGGGTTTTTGAACAGGGAGGCTACATGGCCCAGTTGATTTTGTTACAGAGTTCTTCACCTTTGCCTTAGAGGGGACCCAAACAACAAAAGGGTTTCTTTTTACCTTATATGGCACCTGTTCCTGTTAACTTGTGGGGAAGAAGTTTGTCACAAAGGTGGAAAGTAGTGCTGACTAGTGATTCTGATTTTTAAGCTGAAAAAACAAGTTTGAATGTGGAAGCTGAACAAATAGATTTAATCCTAAAATTATCAGAAACAGTAGAACCCACCATTTTTCTGAGGATCCCCAAGGCCTTAATTTCTCTTCTGGAATCTATCTTTTTCACAAGTTATCCCACTTGGAATGATTGCCAGAAGATTTTACAGGTGCTGTTTACAGCAGAAGAGTGAATGAGAGCATTTGCAACCTGGGAGGAAAAAGCATTGTGTGATTCAGATGGAACCTGTCCTCTGATCCTGAACACCAGAACCATGTTTTCCCTTTGTCCAACCCCGAATGGACAACCAGAGGTAAGGAGGTTCTCAATCAGTATTGCCAGTTGTTCTTGGAAGCCCATAAGGGTGCCTCAAAAAACCCACCACTTTTCCCAAGGTAGCACAGGTGAGACAATTGGCTAATGAGTCCCCCTTGGTGTTTTCTGGAAACACTGCAAATGGTCTATGACATTTACACACCCATAAATCAGGTAGCAACTGAAAATGCAAGGGCCATTAATATTGCCTTTGTAACCCAGTCAGCCCATGATATTAAGGAAAAATTGCAGAAGTTTGAGGGATTTGAGGGAATGCCCTTCAGTCAGTTATTAGAGATTGCTTAAAAGACATTTGACAACTGGGAGAGCACTAAAGAACAGAAGCCAACAAAGTCACCCAGCCTAATGCAAAGTCTCATCTGCCCCTGGATCATAATCAGTGTGCTGTAGATATGTATCTGCCCATTTCTAAGGTGCACACATGTGTTTGTCTGAGAGGATGTTTGCCCCAGCAGGACATCCACCCTGGATGGGACAAGCACTCAGGGGAAACAGAAGGAAGGTCATGATCCAGGAAGAAGCCCATGCGGGAGCACCAGATGGTGGCACACTGATGGACAGAGGGTCACACAGACTCGTTTACCTGTCTGTGGCAAGTGAAGAAAGAACTATACTGACACACAGATGGGTACGTTGCTCTGAGGCTTGTGTCTTAGAGGAACCCACTATCCTGTCCCCTTTTGTCAGTCTGTCTGTCTGTCTTTCTATATGTCTGGCTGCCCATGAGGAAGCCAAGCTGGTACCTGCTGCCACTGAAGCCAGAGCAACCTTGATAATGGACATGAGAGAGGTGGTGGAAAGTGTTTTCTTATGTCTCTCTCTTTGGGTTGTAGTGGAACTCAGGGTTTTGTTTGTGCATAGGGCTGGATCAACATCCAGTGTCTCTGGGGAATGGTGTCAATCCTTCTGAAAAGGAGACACAGCCACTGGAATAAATCCCTGCTGTTGATCTTCCCGCCCACCATGGGGCCTCCTATGTTGGGTTTTTTGGTTTTCTCCCCTACAATTACCTTCAGCCTGGCCTTTGCTTATACCATTCAGGCTCAAACAAGAGTCAGCATTGTGCCCAGTAGTTACCTTCCAGGGCCAAGTTTGGGGTCACCAAACAGCCTGGTATCAGATTCTCCCCTCAGGTTCAGGAGCGAGCAGTTCCAGTACTGCCCAGAGGGACTGACACTCTCTCTAGAGCAAACCCTTGAGTGAGCCATTTGCTGCAACCCTCCCTGCCAGGATGGGGGTTACAGACCCCTGTTTCCAGTGAGCCCATTACCAGTCAAAGTCAGATGCCTGTTAACTCATTTCCAGAGGGATGGGACCTTTGCAGCAGGGCAAGGTATTGTTCGTTAGGCTTTAGGGAGTACTGGATGAGGGCAGGGAAGTGGACAGAGGGGTTGGTTAAGCTTATGTCTGGCATAGGGTAAGAGTTAGTGACCACTGGAGTTAGTCAGCTAGTGACTCAGAGAAGCCTGTGGATGCCCCTGTAAACTACCACCCCTACTCCTTCCTCCACACACCTTGAAGAAATGTGGGCTCTGATGTGGGATTAGATGGCCCCCAGCCATAGAGGAAGTTGCTCAGTCTGTTTGACCAAAGAAACAACTCGAGACTCTGGTCAAATTTTTCCCCATGGAAAATTTTATTGGGTTTCTTTGTTACGTGAGGAGTTTGCCATTGAAACGATAGAGTGTCGGAGTGGCTAGTGGCAGGGGCTTAGGTTTACAGGGTGACGATTACTGAGCCAGTGGCTTAGGGAAGCCACCCCGGACTCAAAATCCAGGCCATCCTAACTGCTCTCTCTTGTTGGCATGAGGGGTTGTGTGGGAATGGTGTGAAAGACAGCCTCTGGCCAGTCACGGTTAGACCCGTAGGTTGATGTGCATTGGCTTTGGAACCTGGCAGTTTCCATGTCAGCTCTCTGAGGCCCATCTTTGGGACACCAGGGTGCCCATCTTGCAAACCTAGCCACAATGGAAGATTCAGAAGAAAACAGAGACACATACAGAGGCAGAGAAAGAAATCACAGACACACAGGACACACAACACATTCCTTCTGGATGTACCTGTCCCATGTGGTATCGGGACACAGAAGGAAGATGGGCACCACTTTTGGGAAGATTAGGCTAAGGATTAGCCTCAGTGTTAGGGTTTTTAGGTTGTGGAATCTAGGGAAGGTACTCTGAACTTTGCATTCTCTGGAGAACAACCAGCATCTTCCCAGGATTGCCTGTGGCCTTGCAACCGAGGCTAATGTTTCTTTTCTGTCTCTCTTTTCAGCTGTAAGAGGATGGAGTTAGCTGCCCGGAATGCCATCAACCCCAAGGATCAGAACACCAGTTTTCCTCTGGTGCCTATGGCTCCTGACGTATTACACTGCCATATGCAACAACGAATTCCATGAGATGCTAATCACAGCCTTGCAAACAGGAGTGAGCACTGAGTGCTTGGCAGCCCTGCTTCCACATGCCTGCCTATACAGCACAGCACAGCATAGCATAGCTGTTCCTCTACTGCAGAAGTCACCTTCCCTAGGTATTTTTCTGCCCCCTGGGAGTCTGCAGGCAGCGAGGGGAGTGGCTCCTTAGGGTTGTCACAAAACCTGGATCATGGCAGTGCCTCTGAGGATGATGTGCATGTCCAATCAGGGGGTGCTGTCTCATTTGGGCAAGGAGAGGATGATGTGTGTGTCCACTTTAGCCAACAGCTGGTGCTGTCTCCTCGGAGCAGAAGCATGGCAGGCAGGAAACTGATGACATGGTAGTGAGGAAAATTTCTTTGTCTTTTTTGCAGACAACCACCTGGGATGGCAGTTGGTGCAGAACATCAGAATATTTTGATTTAGATCAAGGAGGAGTGTATATTATGTACAGGGAGGGCTTCCCATGTGCGGCCAAAGCTTTGGTTGGAGTCTTTAGGCCACTAGGCTCCATTCCAACATCTGGAGTCTTCTGCGGGACACCAATAACCTCTGAGACTCCGCTACCCTTGGTTGGCTATAGATATGTATCCTGCCCATTTTTAACTTGCACACCTGTGTCTGTGTGAGTGGGAGGTGTTGTCCCAACAGGTCCTCATTCCTGGATGTGCCAAGGGGTCAGTGGATCTGGAAGGATGTCCATGACCCAGGAATGTGCCCATATGGGAGCACCTGATGGTGGAACAATGATGGACAGAGGGTCAGAGGAACTCATTTACCTGTCTGTGGCAAGTAAAGAAAGAACTGAACTGCCACAGAGATGGGCAAGATTTTGTGGGCCCTGGAACTTCAAGGAACACATAGCCCTGTCACATCTGTCAAGCTCTCTGTCTGACTGTCCATGAGGATTCGACCCTGATACCTGCTACAAAGGGTGCCAGAGCACCCTTGATGTGGTACAGGACACAAAACGTGGAAAGTGCTTTCTGATTCTCTTTCTTTGGGCTCTAGGGGAACTCAGGGTTTTGTTTGTGTATAGGAATGAGTCAGCATCCAGTGTCTTTGGGGAAAGGACTCAGTCCTTCTGAAAAGGAGGCACAGCCACTGAAACGAACCCCTGCTGTCAGTTTTCCCTCTCTCCATGGGGCTTCAAATATTGGGATTTTGGTTTTCCTCCCACACTTACCCTCATCCTGATCTGAGTGCATACCGTTCAGGCTCAAACAAGAGTATGCCTTGTGCCCACTAGCTACATTCCGGGGCCAAGGTTGGGGTCACCAAGCAGCCTGATATCAGATCCTCCCCTGACGTTCAGGAGGGAGCAGTTCCAGTTCTGCCCAAAGGGACTGATGCTCTCTCTGAAGCACAATAGTTTGCATCACCCTCCATCCCACTGTGAGGGCCTACAGAACACCACTTCCGATGAGCCTATGAATAGTCCATGTCAAAAGCTAGCTAAATCTTTCCAGCAGGATGGGTCCTTTGGAGAAAGGCACGGTGTTCTCCTGTGAGGTTTGGGGAGTACTAGATGAGGTCAGGGGAGTGGGCCCAAGGAGTTGGTTAGGCTTAAGTCTGGCATAGGCTGAGTGTTAGCAACCACTGGGGTTAGCCAACCAGTAACTCAGAGAAGCCCAAGGCCTCCTTAGTCAACGCCCACCCCCTACTTCCACCCCCACTCACCCTGATGGAATGTGGGCTCTGATGTGGGATTCAATGGCCCCCAGCCACAGAGGAAGTTGCTCTGTCTGTTCCACCAAGGAAACAACTCGAGACTCTGGTCGAAACTTTCCTCAATGAAACATTTATGGTATTTCTCTGTTCTGTGAGAAATTTACCATAGATATGATAGAGCGGAGGAATGGCCAGTAACAGGGGGTTAGGGTTAGCAGAGGGTGATGATTAGTGAGCCAGTGGCTTAGGGAAGCTCCCCCGGACTCAACACCCAGGCCATCCTAACGACACTCTCCTCCTGGAGTGAGAGGTTGTGTGGTGAAAGTGCGATCCACAGCCCCGGTCCAGTCACGGTTAGCCAATTAGGGCAATCTACCTTGGCTTTGGAAGCTGGCAGTTTCCAAGGCAGCTCTGAGCCCACCGCCTATTCCATATTGTGGCCACCAGTGGGCGCAGCTTGTAAACCTAGCCACCACAGTGGAAGAATCAGAGACACAGAGCCATAAAAAGAAATCACAGACAGGCACGCCAGGCGGCGCATTCCTTCTGGGATGGACCTGTCCCGTGTTGTAGAGGGGCACAGAAGGAAGGAAGGCACCCCTTTTGGGAATGTTAGGTTCAGGGTTAGGCTCAGCAATAGGGTTTTTAGATTGTGGAAGCTAGGGAAAGCGCTCTGAACATCACCTTCTCTGGAGACCGACCAGCATCTTCCCAGGATTGCAGGTGGCCTTGCACCCGAGGCCAGTGTTTCTTTTCTGTCTCTCTTTTCAGCTGTAAGAGGCTGGAGCTAGCTGCCCAGAATGCCATCTACCCCAAGGATCACAACACCACGTTTCCTCTGGTGCCTATAGCCTGTGATATATTGGGTTTCCATATGCAACAACGAGTTCTATGACTTGCTAACCACTGCCTTGCCAACAGTGAGCCTTGAGTGCCTGGCAACCCTGGCTCGACATGCCTGCCTATACAGAACAGCACAGCACAGCAGAGCACAGCCATCCCTCCACTGCAGACACCTTCCCTAGGTATTGTCATGTCCCCTAGGAATCGGCAGGCAGGAAGGGGAGGGCCTCTTTAGGGTTTTCAGAGAACCTGGATCCTGGCAGTGCATTTGGGGATGATATGGGTGTCGCTTTTAACCACGAAGCGGCGCTGTCTCTTTTGTGCAGAAGAGGATGATGTGTGTGTCCTCTTTAGACACCAGGGGTCGCTGTCTCACCTGAGCAGAAGTCTGGCAGGCAGGGAACCTGATGGCATGGTAGTGAGGACTATTTCTTTGTCTTTTTTGCTGACGACCACCTGGGATGGCAGTCAGTGCAGAACAGGAGCATCTGTCGGTTCAGATCGAGAAGTGTATACTTTGTACAAGTAGGGCTTCCCGTGTGGGGCCAAGGCTTCAGTTGGAGTGTGGAGGCCACTAGCTTCCGTTGCAACCTCTGGTGGCTGCTGCTGGACACCAGCATCCTCTAAAGTGCCAGTACCCTTGGTAGGCTATAGATACGTATTCTGCCTTCCATCGAGGAGCCCACAGCCCTGTCCCCTTCTGTCAGTCTGTCTGTCTCTCTTTCTGTCTGTCTGGCAGCCCATGAGGAAGCCACCCTGATATCTACTGCCACAGGAGCCAGAGCAACCATGATAAGGGACATGAGAGAGGTAGTGGAAAGTGCTTTCTGATGTCTCTCTCTTTGGGCTGTAGGGGATCTCCCGGTTTTCTTTGTGCCTAGGGATGAGTCAGGATCCAGTGTCTCGGGGGAAGAGACTCAGTCCTTCTGAAAAGGAGGTTACAGCCACTGGAATGAATCCCTGCTGTCGGTCTTCCCTCCCTCCACGGGGCCTCGGATGTTGGTTTTTTGTTTGTTTGTTTGTTTGTTTCCCCACAACTTTACCTTCAGCCTGGTCTCAGGATATACTTTTCAGGCTCAAATAAGAATCTACCTTGTGCCCACTATCTACCCTCCAGGGACAAGTTTGGGGTCACCAAGCAGGCTGAAATCGGGTCCTTCCCTGATGTTCAGGAAGGAACAGTTCCAGTTCTGCCCAGAGGGACTGATGTTCTCTCTGAAATACAGTGGTTTGCCGCCACCCTCCCTCCCAGGGTTGGGGGCTACAGACCAGTACTTAAGATGAGCCCATGATTACTAGTCCATGTCAAAATCTAGCTAATTCATCTCCAGCGGGATGGAACCTTTGGAGACAGGCAGGGTGTTGTTCTGTGAGGGTTTAGGGAGTACTAGATGAGGGCAGGGGAGTGGACCCAAGGAGTTAATTAGGCATAGGTCAGGCATAGGCTGAGGTTTAGCGAGCACTGGGTTAGCAAGCCAGTAGCTCTGAGAGGCCTGAGGCCCCCCGGGTTCAGCCCCCACCCCCTACTCCCTCTCCCACACCCTCTGAAGGAATGTGGGCTCTGTTGTGTTATTAGATGGCCCCCAGCTGCAGCGGAAGTTGCCATGTCTGTTTGACCAAAGAAACAACTCGAGACTCTGGTCGAATTTTTCCTCATGGAAAAATTTATTGCGTTTCTGTGTTCAGTGAGGAGTTTGAAATAGATATGATAGAACAAAGAAGTGGCCAGTGGCAGGGGTTAAGGTTAGAAGAGGGTGATGATTAGTGAGCCAGTGGCTTAGAAAGCAACCTCCAGGCCATCTTAACCCTACTCTTCTTTTGAGGTGAGGTGTTGAGTGGGGAAGATGGGATGGAAAGCTCCCGGCCAGTCACGATTAACCCCTTAGGTCGGTCTGCCTTGGCTTTGGAAGCTGGCAGTTTCCATGTCAGCTCTCTTAGGCCACCGCCTATTCCACCGCTTGGCCACCAGATGGCGGAGCTTGCAAACCTCGCCGCAGTGGAAGAATCAGAAGAAGACAGAGATACAGAGGCAGAGAAAGAAATCCCAGACACGCACTGCACGCGACACATTCCTTCTGGGATGGACCTGTCCCGTGTTGTACTGGGAGAGGGGCACAGAAGGAAGGAGGGCCACTTTTGGGAAGGTTAGGCTCAGCATTAGGGTTTTTACGTTGTGGAAGCTAGGGAAGGTGCTCTGAACGTAGCCTTCTCTGGAGACACAGCATTATCTTCCCAGGATTGCCCCTGGCCTTGCATCCGAAGCCAGTGTTTCTTTCCTATCTCTCTTCTCAGCTGTAAGTGGCTGGAGTTAGCTGCTCAGAGCACCATGTACCGCAAGGATCACAACACCACGTTTCCTCTGATGCCTATGGCTCGTGATGTATTGGGTTTCCATATCCAAAAAATATGGTTTTTCCATGATATGCGAACCACTGCCTTGAAAAGAGGAGTGAGCCTTGGTGCCCAGCACACCTGCCTCGACATGCCCACCTGTACAGCACAGCACAGCACAGCACAACAAAGCCATCCCTCCATTGCAGAAGACAGCTACCTGCCTTAGGTATTGTCATGTCCCCTGGGAGTCCACAGGCACGGTAGGGAGGGGCTCCATAGGATTGTCAGAGAACCTAGATAATGGCAGTGCCTTTGGGGATGATGTGCGTGTCCCCTTTAACCACCAGGTGGCGCTGTCTCTTTGGGGCAGAAGAGGATGATATGTGTCCCCTTTAGCCACCAGGTGCTTTCTCATTAGAGAGGAAGCCTCGCAGGCAGGGAAAGTAAATGCATGGTAGTGAGGACTGTTTCTCTGTCCTTTTTGCAGACGACCACCTGGTGTGGCAGTTGGTGCAGAACATGAGCATCTATCCATTCAGATCGAGGAGAGTATACTTTGTACAGGGAGGGCTTGCAGTGTGGGGCCGAAGCTTCGGTTGGAGTGTGGAGGCCACTAGGCTCGATTCCAACCTCTGGTGGTTGTTGCTGGATACCAGGAACCTCTGAGGTGCCAGTTGTGTAAATTGGCTATAGATATGTACCCTGCACCTTTCTAGGGTGCCCACATTTGTCTGTGTGAGGGGTACATATTGCCTCAGTGGTTCCTCCTCCCTGGACAGGTAATAGGGGTCAGTGGATCCAGAAGTAAGGATATGCCACAGGAAGGAGACCATGAGGAAGCACCAGATGTTGGCACACTGATTGACAGAGGGTCACATGGACTCCTTTCCCTGTCTGTTGCAAGTGAAGAAAGAAGAACTGTACTGACAAAGAGATGGGCAAGATTTTCTGGGGCCTATGTCTTCGAAGACCCCACGGCCCTTTCCTCTTCTGTCAATCTGTCTGTCTCTCTTTCTGTCTGTGTGGCAGCCCATGAGGTAGCAACCCAGGTACCTGCTGTCACGGGAGCCAGAACAACCTTGATAAGGGACATGAGAGGGGTGGTGGAAAGCACTTTCTGATGTCTCTCTTTGGGCCGTAGGGGAACTCAGGGTTTTGTTTGTGCATAGGGGTGAGTCAGGATCCAGTGTCTCTGGGGAACGGACTCAGTCCTTCTGAAAAGGAGGCACAGCCACTGGAATGAATCCCTGCTGTCAGTCTTCCCTCCCTCCTTGGGGCCTCCTTTTTGTTGTTGTTTTCCCCCCTACCCTTACCTTCAGGATGGCTTCTGCGTATACCCTTCAGGCTCAAACAAGCCTGCCTTTGGGCCACTAGCTACCCTCCAGGGCCAAGGTTGGCATCACTGAGCAGCCTGATATCGGATCCTCCCCTGAGGTTCAGGAGGTATCAGTTCCAGTACTGCCCAGAGGGACTGAGCCTCTGGAACACAGCCTAGTGTGAACCATTTGCCACCACCCTCGCTACCAAGGTGGGGGGCTACAGATCCTTACTTCTGAAGAGCCCATGACAAGTCAAGTTCAGATGATAACTTATTCATTAGGGGGGGGCTGGGGCCTTTGAATCCAGGCAGGGTTTGTTCATGAGGTTTTGGGGAGTACTGGATGAAAGCAGGTAAGTGGACCCAAGGTGTTGGTTAGGCTTAAGTCTGGCATAGAGTGAGGGTTAGCAACCATTGGGTTAGCCAAACAGTGGCTCAGAGAAGCCTGATTCTCCCCTGTCATTGCTCGCCCCCTTCTCCCTCCCCTACACACCCTGAAGGAATGTGGGCTCTGATGTGGAATTAGATGGCCCCAGCCACAGAGGAATTTGCTCTGTCTGTTCGACCTAAGAAACAACTCGGGACTCTTGTCGAATTTTTCCTCATGGGAAAATTTATTGCATTTCCCTGTTCTGTGAGGAGTTTGCCATAGACATGATAGAGCAGAGGAATGGCCAGTGGCAGGGGGTTAGGGTTAGAGGGTGATGATTAGTGCGCCAGTGGCTTAAGGAAGCCCCGGACCCCACATCCAGGCCATCTTAAATGCACTCTCCTCCTAGGTTGAGGGATTGGGTGGGGAAGGTGCGATGGACACCCCTGGCCAGTCACGGTTAGCCCCTTAGGTAGATCTGCATTGACTTTGGAAGCTGGCAGTTTTGATGTCTGGGCTCTGACGCCACCACCCATTCCATCTTGTGGCCACCAGATGGCGCAGCTTGCAAACCTAGCCACCATGTAAGATTCAGAAGAAGACAGAGACACATACAGAAGCAGACAAATCACAGACACGCGTGGCACGCGACACATTCCTTCTGCGATGGACCTGTCCCGTGTTGTAGGGGGCACAGAAGGAAGGAGGGCGCCACTTTTAGGAACGTTATGCTCAGGATTAGTCTCACCATTAGGGTTCTTAAGTTGTGAAAACTAGGGGAGGTGCTCTGAACATTGCATTCTCTGGAGACCAACCAGCATCTTTCCAGGGTTGCCCGTGGCCTTGTACCTAGGCCAATGTTTCTTTCCTGTGTCTCTTTTCAGTTGTAAGAGGCTGGAACTAGCTGCCCAGAATGCCATCTACCCCAAGGATCACAACACCACGTTTCCTCTGGTGCCTATGGCTCGTGGTGTATTGCGTTTCCATATTCAACGAGTTCCGTGAATGCCTAACCACTGCCTTGCAAACAACAGTGAGACTGGAGTGTCTGGCAGCCCTGCCTCGACATATCTGCCTATACAGGACAGCACAGCACAGCCTTCCATTAACTGCAGAAGTCAGCTACCCTAGGTATTTTTCTGCGCCCTGGGAGTCTGCAGGCAGCCAGCGAGGGGAGTGGCTCCTTAGGATTGTCACAAAACCTGGATCATGGCAGTGCCTCTGAGGATGATGTGCATGTCCAATCAGGGGGTGCTGTCTCATTTGGGCAAGGAGAGGATGATGTGTGTGTCCACTTTAGCCAACAGCTGGTGCTGTCTCCTCGGAGCAGAAGCATGACAGGCAGGGAAACTGATGACATGGTAGTGAGGACAATTTCTTTGTCATTTTTGCAGACAACCACCTGGGATGGCAGTTGGTGCAGAACATCAGAATATTTTGATTTAGATCGAGGAGGAGTGTATATTATGTACAGGGAGGGCTTCCCATGTGCGGCCAAAGCTTGGCTTGGAGTCTTTAGGCCACTAGGCTCCATTCCAACATCTGGAGTCTTCTGCGGGACACCAATAACCTCTGAGACTCCGCTACCCTTGGTTGGCTATAGATATGTATCCTGCCCATTTTTAAGTTGCACATGTGTGTCTGTGTGAGTGGGAGGTGTTGTCCCAGCAGGTCCTCATTCCTGGATGTGCCAAGGGGTCAGTGGATCTGGAAGGATGTCCATGACCCAGGAATGTGCCCATGTGGGAGCACCAGATGGTGGCACAATGATGGACAGAGGGTCAGAGGAACTCGTTTACCTGTCTGTGGCAAGTAAAGAAAGAACTGTACTGCCACAGAGATGGGCAAGATTTTGTGGGCCCTGAAACTTCAAGGAACACATAGCCCTGTCCCATCTGTCACGCTCTCTGTCTGACTGCCCATGAGGATTCGACCCTGATACCTGCTACAAAGGGTGCCAGAGCACCCTTGATGTGGGACAGGACAGAAAAGGTAGAAAGTGCTTTCTGATTCTCTCTCTTGGGGCTCTAGGGGAACTCAGGGTTTTGTTTGTGTATAGGAATGAGTCAGCATCCAGTGTCTTTGGGGAAAGGACTCAGTCCTTCTGAAAAGGAGGCACGGCCACTGAAACGAACCCCTGCTGTCAGTTTTCCCTCTCTCCATGGGGCTTCAAATATTGGGATTTTGGTTTTCCTCCCACACTTACCCTCATCCTGATCTGAGTGCATACCGTTCAGGCTCAAACAAGAGTATGCCTTGTGCCCACTAGCTACCCTCCGGGGCCAAGGTTGGGGTCACCGAGCAGCCTGATATCAGATCCTCCCCTGACGCTCAGGAGGGAGCAGTTCCAGTTCTGCCCAGAGGGACTGATGCTCTCTCTGAAGCACAATCGTTTGCATCACCCTCCATCCCACTGTGAGGGCCTACAGAACACTACTTCCGATGAGCCTATGAATAGTCCATGTCAAAAGCTAGCTAAATCTTTCCAGCAGGATGGGTCCTTTGGAGACAGGCACGGTGTTCTCCTGTGAGGGTTTGGGGAGTACTAGATGAGTTCAGGGGAGTGGGCCCAAGGAGTTGGTTAGGCTTAAGTCTGGCATAGGCTGAGTGTTAGCAACCACTGAGGTTAGCCAACCAGTAACTCAGAGAAGCCCAAGGCCTCCTTGGTCAACGCCCACCCCCTACTTCCACCCCCACTCACCCTGATGGAATGTGGGCTCGGATGTGGGATTCGATGGCCCCCAGCCACAGACGAAGTTGCTCTGTCTGTTCGACCAAGGAAACAACTGGAGACTCTGGTCGAAATTTTCCTCAATGAAAAATTTATGGTATTTCTCTGTTCTGTGAGAAATTTACCATAGATACGATAGAGCGGAGGAATGGCCAGTTACAGGGGGTTAGGGTCAGCAGAGGGTGATGATTAGTGAGCCAGTGGCTTAGGGAAGCTCCCCCGGACTCAACACCCAGGCCATCCTAACGACACTCTCCTCCTGGAGTGAGAGGTTGTGTGGTGAAAGTGCGATCCACAGCCCCGGTCCAGTCACGGTTAGCCAATTAGGGCAATCTACCTTGGCTTTGGAAGCTGGCAGTTTCCAAGGCAGCTCTGAGCCCACCGCCTATTCCATATTGTGGCCACCAGTGGGCGCAGCTTGTAAACCTAGCCACCACAGTGGAAGAATCAGAGACACAGAGCCATAAAAAGAAATCACAGACAGGCACGCCAGGCGGCGCATTCCTTCTGGGATGGACCTGTCCCGTGTTGTAGAGGGGCACAGAAGGAAGGAAGGCGCCCCTTTTGGGAATGTTAGGTTCAGGGTTAGGCTCAGCAATAGGGTTTTTAGATTGTGGAAGCTAGGGAAAGCGCTCTGAACATCACCTTCTCTGGAGACCGACCAGCATCTTCCCAGGATTGCAGGTGGCCTTGCACCCGAGGCCAGTGTTTCTTTTCTGTCTCTCTTTTCAGCTGTAAGAGGCTGGAGCTAGCTGCCCAGAATGCCATCTACCCCAAGGATCACAACACCACGTTTCCTCTGGTGCCTATAGCCTGTGATATATTGGGTTTCCATATGCAACAACGAGTTCTATGACTTGCTAACCACTGCCTTGCCAACAGTGAGCCTTGAGTGCCTGGCAACCCTGGCTCCACATGCCTGCCTATACAGAACAGCACAGCACAGCAGAGCACAGCCATCCCTCCACTGCAGACACCTTCCCTAGGTATTGTCATGTCCCCTAGGAATCGGCAGGCAGGAAGGGGAGGGGCTCTTTAGGGTTTTCAGAGAACCTGGATCCTGGCAGTGCATTTGGGGATGATATGGGTGTCGCTTTTAACCACGAAGCGGCGCTGTCTCTTTTGTGCAGAAGAGGATGATGTGTGTGTCCTCTTTAGACACCAGGGGTCGCTGTCTCACCTGAGCAGAAGTCTGGCAGGCAGGGAACCTGATGGCATGGTAGTGAGGACTATTTCTTTGTCTTTTTTGCTGACGACCACCTGGGATGGCAGTCAGTGCAGAACAGGAGCATCTGTCGGTTCAGATCGAGAAGTGTATACTTTGTACAAGTAGGGCTTCCCGTGTGGGGCCAAGGCTTCAGTTGGAGTGTGGAGGCCACTAGCTTCCGTTGCAACCTCTGGTGGCTGCTGCTGGACACCAGCATCCTCTAAAGTGCCAGTACCCTTGGTAGGCTATAGATATGTATTCTGCCTTCCATCGAGGAGCCCACAGCCCTGTCCCCTTCTGTCAGTCTGTCTGTCTCTCTTTCTGTCTGTCTGGCAGCCCATGAGGAAGCCACCCTGATATCTACTGCCACAGGAGCCAGAGCAACCATGATAAGGGACATGAGAGAGGTAGTGGAAAGTGCTTTCTGATGTCTCTCTCTTTGGGCTGTAGGGGATCTTCCGGTTTTCTTTGTGCCTAGGGATGAGTCAGGATCCAGTGTCTCGGGGGAAGAGACTCAGTCCTTCTGAAAAGGAGGTTACAGCCACTGGAATGAATCCCTGCTGTCGGTCTTCCCTCCCTCCACGGGGCCTCGGATGTTGGTTTTTTTGTTTGTTTGTTTGTTTGTTTCCCCACAACTTTACCTTCAGCCTGGTCTCAGGATATACTTTTCAGGCTCAAATAAGAATCTACCTTGTGCCCACTATCTACCCTCCAGGGACAAGTTTGGGGTCACCAAGCAGGCTGAAATCGGGTCCTTCCCTGATGTTCAGGAAGGAACAGTTCCAGTTCTGCCCAGAGGGACTGATGTTCTCTCTGAAATACAGTGGTTTGCCGCCACCCTCCCTCCCAGTGTTGGGGGCTACAGACCAGTACTTAAGATGAGCCCATGATTACTAGTCCATGTCAAAATCTAGCTAATTCATCTCCAGCGGGATGGAACCTTTGGAGACAGGCAGGGTGTTGTTCTGTGAGGGTTTAGGGAGTACTAGATGAGGGCAGGGGAGTGGACCCAAGGAGTTAATTAGGCATAGGTCAGGCATAGGCTGAGGTTTAGCGAGCACTGGGTTAGCAAGCCAGTAGCTCTGAGAGGCCTGAGGCCCCCCTGGTTCAGCCCCCACCCCCTACTCCCTCTCCCACACCCTCTGAAGGAATGTGGGCTCTGTTGTGTTATTAGATGGCCCCCAGCTGCAGCGGAAGTTGCTCTGTCTGTTTGACCAAAGAAACAACTCGAGACTCTGGTCGAATTTTTCCTCATGGAAAAATTTATTGCGTTTCTGTGTTCAGTGAGGAGTTTGAAATAGATATGATAGAACAAAGAAGTGGCCAGTGGCAGGGGTTAAGGTTAGAAGAGGGTGATGATTAGTGAGCCAGTGGCTTAGAAAGCAACCCCCAGGCCATCTTAACCCTAGTCTTCTTTTGAGGTGAGGTGTTGAGTGGGGAAGATGGGATGGAAAGCTCCCGGCCAGTCACGATTAACCCCTTAGGTCGGTCTGCCTTGGCTTTAGAAGCTGGCAGTTTCCATGTCAGCTCTCTTAGGCCACCGCCTATTCCACCTCTTGGCCACCAGATGGCAGAGCTTGCAAACCTCGCCGCAGTGGAAGAATCAGAAGAAGACAGAGATACAGAGGCAGAGAAAGAAATCCCAGACACGCACTGCACGCGACACATTCCTTCTGGGATGGACCTGTCCCGTGTTGTACTGGGAGAGGGGCACAGAAGGAAGGAGGGCCACTTTTGGGAAGGTTAGGCTCAGCATTAGGGTTTTTACGTTGTGGAAGCTAGGGAAGGTGCTCTGAACATAGCCTTCTCTGGAGACACAGCATTATCTTCCCAGGATTGCCCCTGGCCTTGCATCCGAAGCCAGTGTTTCTTTCCTATCTCTCTTCTCAGCTGTAAGTGGCTGGAGTTAGCTGCTCAGAGCACCATGTACCGCAAGGATCACAACACCACGTTTCCTCTGATGCCTATGGCTCGTGATGTATTGGGTTTCCATATCCAAAAAATATGGTTTTTCCATGATATGCGAACCACTGCCTTGAAAAGAGGAGTGAGCCTTGGTGCCCAGCACACCTGCCTCGACATGCCCACCTGTACAGCACAGCACAGCACAGCACAACAAAGCCATCCCTCCATTGCAGAAGACAGCTACCTGCCTTAGGTATTGTCATGTCCCCTGGGAGTCCACAGGCACGGTAGGGAGGGGCTCCATAGGATTGTCAGAGAACCTAGATAATGGCAGTGCCTTTGGGGATGATGTGCGTGTCCCCTTGAACCACCAGGTGGCGCTGTCTCTTTGGGGCAGAAGAGGATGATATGTGTCCCCTTTAGCCACCAGGTGCTTTCTCATTAGAGAGGAAGCCTCGCAGGCAGGGAAAGTAAATGCATGGTAGTGAGGACTGTTTCTCTGTCCTTTTTGCAGACGACCACCTGGTGTGGCAGTTGGTGCAGAACATGAGCATCTATCCATTCAGATCGAGGAGAGTATACTTTGTACAGGGAGGGCTTGCAGTGTGGGGCCGAAGCTTCGGTTGGAGTGTGGAGGCCACTAGGCTCGATTCCAACCTCTGGTGGTTGTTGCTGGATACCAGGAACCTCTGAGGTGCCAGTTGTGTAAATTGGCTATAGATATGTACCCTGCACCTTTCTAGGGTGCCCACATTTGTCTGTGTGAGGGGTACATATTGCCTCAGTGGTTCCTCCTCCCTGGACAGGTAATAGGGGTCAGTGGATCCAGAAGTAAGGATATGCCACAGGAAGGAGACCATGAGGAAGCACCAGATGTTGGCACACTGATTGACAGAGGGTCACATGGACTCCTTTCCCTGTCTGTTGCAAGTGAAGAAAGAAGAACTGTACTGACAAAGAGATGGGCAAGATTTTCTGGGGCCTATGTCTTTGAAGACCCCACGGCCCTTTCCTCTTCTGTCAATCTGTCTGTCTCTCTTTCTGTCTGTGTGGCAGCCCATGAGGTAGCAACCCAGGTACCTGCTGTCACGGGAGCCAGAACAACCTTGATAAGGGACATGAGAGGGGTGGTGGAAAGCACTTTCTGATGTCTCTCTTTGGGCCGTAGGGGAACTCAGGGTTTTGTTTGTGCATAGGGGTGAGTCAGGATCCAGTGTCTCTGGGGAACGGACTCAGTCCTTCTGAAAAGGAGGCACAGCCACTGGAATGAATCCCTGCTGTCAGTCTTCCCTCCCTCCTTGGGGCCTCCTTTTTGTTGTTGTTTTCCCCCCTACCCTTACCTTCAGGATGGCTTCTGCGTATACCCTTCAGGCTCAAACAAGCCTGCCTTTGGGCCACTAGCTACCCTCCAGGGCCAAGGTTGGCATCACTGAGCAGCCTGATATCGGATCCTCCCCTGAGGTTCAGGAGGTATCAGTTCCAGTACTGCCCAGAGGGACTGAGCCTCTGGAACACAGCCTAGTGTGAACCATTTGCCACCACCCTCGCTACCAAGGTGGGGGGCTACAGATCCTTACTTCTGAAGAGCCCATGACAAGTCAAGTTCAGATGATAACTTATTCATTAGGGGGGGCTGGGTCCTTTGAATCCAGGCAGGGTTTGTTCATGAGGTTTTGGGGAGTACTGGATGAAAGCAGGGAAGTGGACCCAAGGTGTTGGTTAGGCTTAAGTCTGGCATAGAGTGAGGGTTAGCAACCACTGGAGTTAGCCAAACAGTGGCTCAGAGAAGCCTGATTCTCCCCTGTCATTGCTCACCCCCTTCTCCCTCCCCTACACACCCTGAAGGAATGTGGGCTCTGATGTGGAATTAGATGGCCCCAGCCACAGAGGAATTTGCTCTGTCTGTTGGACCTAAGAAACAACTCGGGACTCTTGTCGAATTTTTCCTCATGGGAAAATTTATTGCATTTCCCTGTTCTGTGAGGAGTTTGCCATAGACATGATAGAGCAGAGGAATGGCCAGTGGCAGGGGGTTAGGGTTAGAGGGTGATGATTAGTGCTCCAGCGGCTTAAGGAAGCCCCGGACCCCACATCCAGGCCATCTTAAATGCACTCTCCTCCTAGGTTGAGGGATTGGGTGGGGAAGGTGCGATGGACACCCCTGGCCAGTCACGGTTAGCCCCTTAGGTAGATCTGCATTGACTTTGGAAGCTGGCAGTTTTGATGTCTGGGCTCTGACGCCACCACCCATTCCATCTTGTGGCCACCAGATGGCGCAGCTTGCAAACCTAGCCACCATGTAAGATTCAGAAGAAGACAGAGACACATACAGAAGCAGACAAATCACAGACACGCGTGGCACGCGACACATTCCTTCTGCGATGGACCTGTCCCGTGTTGTAGGGGGCACAGAAGGAAGGAGGGCGCCACTTTTAGGAACGTTATGCTCAGGATTAGTCTCACCATTAGGGTTTTTAAGTTGTGAAAACTAGGGGAGGTGCTCTGAACATTGCATTCTCTGGAGACCAACCAGCATCTTTCCAGGGTTGCCCGTGGCCTTGTACCGAGGCCAATGTTTCTTTCCTGTGTCTCTTTTCAGTTTTAAGAGGCTGGAACTAGCTGCCCAGAATGCCATCTACCCCAAGGATCACAACACCACGTTTCCTCTAGTGCCTATGGCTCGTGGTGTATTGCGTTTCCATATTCAACGAGTTCCGTGAATGCCTAACCACTGCCTTGCAAACAAGAGTGAGACTAGAGTGTCTGGCAGCCCTGCCTCGACATATCTGCCTATACAGGACAGCACAGCACAGCCTTCCATTAACTGCAGAAGTCAGCTACCCTAGGTATTTTTCTGCGCCCTGGGAGTCTGCAGGCAGCCAGCGAGGGGAGTGGCTCCTTAGGATTGTCACAAAACCTGGATCATGGCAGTGCCGCTGAGGATGATGTGCATGTCCAATCAGGGGGTGCTGTCTCATTTGGGCAAGGAGAGGATGATGTGTGTGTCCACTTTAGCCAACAGCTGGTGCTGTCTCCTCGGAGCAGAAGCATGACAGGCAGGGAAACTGATGACATGGTAGTGAGGACAATTTCTTTGTCTTTTTTTCAGACAACCACCTGGGATGGCAGTTGGTGCAGAACATCAGAATATTTTGATTTAGATCGAGGAGTGTATATTATGTACAGGGAGGGCTTCCCATGTGCGGCCAAAGCTTGGGTTGGAGTCTTTAGGCCACTAGGCTCCATTCCAACATCTGGAGTCTTCTGCGTGACACCAATAACCTCTGAGACTCCGCTACCCTTGGTTGGCTATAGATATGTATCCTGCCCATTTTTAAGTTGCACATGTGTGTCTGTGTGAGTGGGAGGTGTTGTCCCAGCAGGTCCTCATTCCTGGATGTGCCAAGGGGTCAGTGGATCTGGAAGGATGTCCATGACCCAGGAATGTGCCCATGTGGGAGCACCAGATGGTGGCACAATGATGGACAGAGGGTCAGAGGAACTCGTTTACCTGTCTGTGGCAAGTAAAGAAAGAACTGTACTGCCACAGAGATGGGCAAGATTTTGTGGGCCCTGGAACTTCAAGGAACACATAGCCCTGTCCCATCTGTCACGCTCTCTGTCTGACTGCCCATGAGGATTCGACCCTGATACCTGCTACAAAGGGTGCCAGAGCACCCTTGATGTGGGACAGGACAGAAAAGGTAGAAAGTGCTTTCTGATTCTCTCTCTTGGGGCTCTAGGGGAACTCAGGGTTTTGTTTGTGTATAGGAATGAGTCAGCATCCAGTGTCTTTGGGGAAAGGACTCAGTCCTTCTGAAAAGGAGACACAGCCCCTGAAACGAACCCCTGCTGTCAGTTTTCCCTCTCTCCATGGGGCTTCAAATATTGGGATTTTGGTTTTCCTCCCACACTTACCCTCATCCTGATCTGAGTGCATACCGTTCAGGCTCAAACAAGAGTATGCCTTGTGCCCACTAGCTACCCTCCGGGGCCAAGGTTGGGGTCACCGAGCAGCCTGATATCAGATCCTCCCCTGACGCTCAGGAGGGAGCAGTTCCAGTTCTGCCCAGAGGGACTGATGCTCTCTCTGAAGCACAATCGTTTTCATCACCCTCCAACCCACTGTGAGGGCCTACAGAACACTACTTCCGATGAGCCTATGAATAGTCCATGTCAAAAGCTAGCTAAATCTTTCCAGCAGGATGGGTCCTTTGGAGACAGGCACGGTGTTCTCCTGTGAGGGTTTGGGGAGTACTAGATGAGTTCAGGGGAGTGGGCCCAAGGAGTTGGTTAGGCTTAAGTCTGGCATAGGCTGAGTGTTAGCAACCACTGGGGTTAGCCAACCAGTAACTCAGAGAAGCCCAAGGCCGCCTTGGTCAACGCCCACCCCCTACTTCCACCCCCACTCACCCTGATGGAATGTGGGCTCTGATGTGGGATTCGATGGCCCCCAGCCACAGACGAAGTTGCTCTGTCTGTTCGACCAAGGAAACAACTCGAGACTCTGGTCGAAATTTTCCTCAATGAAAAATGTATGGTATTTCTCTGTTCTGTGAGAAATTTACCATAGATACGATAGAGCGGAGGAATGGCCAGTTACAGGGGGTTAGGGTCAGCAGAGGGTGATGATTAGTAAGCCAGTGGCTTAGGGAAGCTCCCCCGGACTCAACACCCAGGCCATCCTAACGACACTCTCCTCCTGGAGTGAGAGGTTGTGTGGTGAAAGTGCGATCCACAGCCCTGGTCCAGTCACGGTTAGCCAATTAGGGCAATCTACCTTGGCTTTGGAAGCTGGCAGTTTCCAAGGCAGCTCTGATCCCACCGCCTGTTCCATATTGTGGCCACCAGTGGGCGCAGCTTGTAAACCTAGCCACCACAGTGGAAGAATCAGAGACACAGAGCCATAAAAAGAAATCACAGACAGGCACGCCAGGCGGCGCATTCCTTCTGGGATGGACCTGTCCCGTGTTGTAGAGGGGCACAGAAGGAAGGAAGGCGCCCCTTTTGGGAATGTTAGGTTCAGGGTTAGGCTCAGCAATAGGGTTTTTAGATTGTGGAAGCTAGGGAAAGCGCTCTGAACATCACCTTCTCTGGAGACCGACCAGCATCTTCCCAGGATTGCAGGTGGCCTTGCACCCGAGGCCAGTGTTTCTTTTCTGTCTCTCTTTTCAGCTGTAAGAGGCTGGAGCTAGCTGCCCAGAATGCCATCTACCCCAAGGATCACAACACCACGTTTCCTCTGGTGCCTATAGCCTGTGATATATTGGGTTTCCATATGCAACAACGAGTTCTATGACTTGCTAACCACTGCCTTGCCAACAGTGAGCCTTGAGTGCCTGGCAACCCTGGCTCCACATGCCTGCCTATACAGAACAGCACAGCACAGCAGAGCACAGCCATCCCTCCACTGCAGACACCTTCCCTAGGTATTGTCATGTCCCCTAGGAATCGGCAGGCAGGAAGGGGAGGGGCTCTTTAGGGTTTTCAGAGAACCTGGATCCTGGCAGTGCATTTGGGGATGATATGGGTGTCGCTTTTAACCACGAAGCGGCGCTGTCTCTTTTGTGCAGAAGAGGATGATGTGTGTGTCCTCTTTAGACACCAGGGGTCGCTGTCTCACCTGAGCAGAAGTCTGGCAGGCAGGGAACCTGATGGCATGGTAGTGAGGACTATTTCTTTGTCTTTTTTGCTGACGACCACCTGGGATGGCAGTCAGTGCAGAACAGGAGCATCTGTCGGTTCAGATCGAGAAGTGTATACTTTGTACAAGTAGGGCTTCCCGTGTGGGGCCAAGGCTTCAGTTGGAGTGTGGAGGCCACTAGCTTCCGTTGCAACCTCTGGTGGCTGCTGCTGGACACCAGCATCCTCTAAAGTGCCAGTACCCTTGGTAGGCTATAGATATGTATTCTGCCTTCCATCGAGGAGCCCACAGCCCTGTCCCCTTCTGTCAGTCTGTCTGTCTCTCTTTCTGTCTGTCTGGCAGCCCATGAGGAAGCCACCCTGATATCTACTGCCACAGGAGCCAGAGCAACCATGATAAGGGACATGAGAGAGGTAGTGGAAAGTGCTTTCTGATGTCTCTCTCTTTGGGCTGTAGGGGATCTTCCGGTTTTCTTTGTGCCTAGGGATGAGTCAGGATCCAGTGTCTCGGGGGAAGAGACTCAGTCCTTCTGAAAAGGAGGTTACAGCCACTGGAATGAATCCCTGCTGTCGGTCTTCCCTCCCTCCACGGGGCCTCGGATGTTGGTTTTTTTGTTTGTTTGTTTGTTTGTTTCCCCACAACTTTACCTTCAGCCTGGTCTCAGGATATACTTTTCAGGCTCAAATAAGAATCTACCTTGTGCCCACTATCTACCCTCCAGGGACAAGTTTGGGGTCACCAAGCAGGCTGAAATCGGGTCCTTCCCTGATGTTCAGGAAGGAACAGTTCCAGTTCTGCCCAGAGGGACTGATGTTCTCTCTGAAATACAGTGGTTTGCCGCCACCCTCCCTCCCAGTGTTGGGGGCTACAGACCAGTACTTAAGATGAGCCCATGATTACTAGTCCATGTCAAAATCTAGCTAATTCATCTCCAGCGGGATGGAACCTTTGGAGACAGGCAGGGTGTTGTTCTGTGAGGGTTTGGGGAGTACTAGATGAGGGCAGGGGAGTGGACCCAAGGAGTTAATTAGGCATAGGTCAGGCATAGGCTGAGGTTTAGCGAGCACTGGGTTAGCAAGCCAGTAGCTCTGAGAGGCCTGAGGCCCCCCTGGTTCAGCCCCCACCCCCTACTCCCTCTCCCACACCCTCTGAAGGAATGTGGGCTCTGTTGTGTTATTAGATGGCCCCCAGCTGCAGCGGAAGTTGCTCTGTCTGTTTGACCAAAGAAACAACTCGAGACTCTGGTCGAATTTTTCCTCATGGAAAAATTTATTGCGTTTCTGTGTTCAGTGAGGAGTTTGAAATAGATATGATAGAACAAAGAAGTGGCCAGTGGCAGGGGTTAAGGTTAGAAGAGGGTGATGATTAGTGAGCCAGTGGCTTAGAAAGCAACCCCCAGGCCATCTTAACCCTACTCTTCTTTTGAGGTGAGGTGTTGAGTGGGGAAGATGGGATGGAAAGCTCCCGGCCAGTCACGATTAACCCCTTAGGTCGGTCTGCCTTGGATTTAGAAGCTGGCAGTTTCCATGTCAGCTCTCTTAGGCCACCGCCTATTCCACCTCTTGGCCACCAGATGGCAGAGCTTGCAAACCTCGCCGCAGTGTAAGAATCAGAAGAAGACAGAGATACAGAGGCAGAGAAAGAAATCCCAGACACGCACTGCACGCGACACATTCCTTCTGGGATGGACCTGTCCCGTGTTGTACTGGGAGAGGGGCACAGAAGGAAGGAGGGCCACTTTTGGGAAGGTTAGGCTCAGCATTAGGGTTTTTACGTTGTGGAACCTAGGGAAGGTGCTCTGAACATAGCCTTCTCTGGAGACACAGCATTATCTTCCCAGGATTGCCCCTGGCCTTGCATCCGAAGCCAGTGTTTCTTTCCTATCTCTCTTCTCAGCTGTAAGTGGCTGGAGTTAGCTGCTCAGAGCACCATGTACCACAAGGATCACAACACCACGTTTCCTCTGATGCCTATGGCTCGTGATGTATTGGGTTTCCATATCCAAAAAATATGGTTTTTCCATGATATGCGAACCACTGCCTTGCAAAGAGGAGTGACCCTTGGTGCCCAGCCGACCTGCCTAGACATGCCCACCTGTACAGCACAGCACAGCACAGCACAGCACAGCACAGCACAGCACAACAAAGCCATCCCTCCATTGCAGAAGACAGCTACCTGCCTTAGGTATTGTCATGTCCCCTGGGAGTCCACAGGCACGGTAGGGAGGGGCTCCATAGGATTGTCAGAGAACCTAGATAATGGCAGTGCCTTTGGGGATGATGTGCGTGTCCCCTTTAACCACCAGGTGGCGCTGTCTCTTTGGGGCAGAAGAGGATGATATGTGTCCCCTTTAGCCACCAGGTGCTTTCTCATTAGAGAGGAAGCCTCGCAGGCAGGGAAAGTAATGGCATGGTAGTGAGGACTGTTTCTCTGTCCTTTTTGCAGACGACCACCTGGTGTGGCAGTTGGGGCAGAACATGAGCATCTATCCATTCAGATCGAGGAGAGTATACTTTGTACAGGGAGGGCTTGCAGTGTGGGGCCGAAGCTTCGGTTGGAGTGTGGAGGCCACTAGGCTCGATTCCAACCTCTGGTGGTTGTTGCTGGATACCAGGAACCTCTGAGGTGCCAGTTGTGTAAATTGGCTATAGATATGTACCCTGCACCTTTCTAGGGTGCCCATATTTGTCTGTGTGAGGGGTACATATTGCCTCAGTGGTTCCTCCTCCCTGGACAGGTAATAGGGGTCAGTGGATCCAGAAGTAAGGATATGCCACAGGAAGGAGACCATGAGGAAGCACCAGATGTTGGCACACTGATTGACAGAGGGTCACATGGACTCCTTTCCCTGTCTGTTGCAAGTGAAGAAAGAAGAACTGTACTGACAAAGAGATGGGCAAGATTTTCTGGGGCCTATGTCTTCGAAGACCCCACGGCCCTTTCCTCTTCTGTCAATCTGTCTGTCTCTCTTTCTGTCTGTGTGGCAGCCCATGAGGTAGCAACCCAGGTACCTGCTGTCACGGGAGCCAGAACAACCTTGATAAGGGACATGAGAGGGGTGGTGGAAAGCACTTTCTGATGTCTCTCTTTGGGCCGTAGGGGAACTCAGGGTTTTGTTTGTGCATAGGGGTGAGTCAGGATCCAGTGTCTCTGGGGAACGGACTCAGTCCTTCTGAAAAGGAGGCACAGCCACTGGAATGAATCCCTGCTGTCAGTCTTCCCTCCCTCCTTGGGGCCTCCTTTTTGTTGTTGTTTTCCCCCCTACCCTTACCTTCAGGATGGCTTCTGCGTATACCCTTCAGGCTCAAACAAGCCTGCCTTTGGGCCACTAGCTACCCTCCAGGGCCAAGGTTGGCATCACTGAGCAGCCTGATATCGGATCCTCCCCTGAGGTTCAGGAGGTATCAGTTCCAGTACTGCCCAGAGGGACTGAGCCTCTGGAACACAGCCTAGTGTGAACCATTTGCCACCACCCTCGCTACCAAGGTGGGGGGCTACAGATCCTTACTTCTGAAGAGCCCATGACAAGTCAAGTTCAGATGATAACTTATTCATTAGGGGGGGCTGGGTCCTTTGAATCCAGGCAGGGTTTGTTCATGAGGTTTTGGGGAGTACTGGATGAAAGCAGGGAAGTGGACCCAAGGTGTTGGTTAGGCTTAAGTCTGGCATAGAGTGAGGGTTAGCAACCACTGGGGTTAGCCAAACAGTGGCTCAGAGAAGCCTGATTCTCCCCTGTCATTGCTCGCCCCCTTCTCCCTCCCCTACACACCCTGAAGGAATGTGGGCTCTGATGTGGAATTAGATGGCCCCAGCCACAGAGGAATTTGCTCTGTCTGTTGGACCTAAGAAACAACTCGGGACTCTTGTCGAATTTTTCCTCATGGGAAAATTTATTGCATTTCCCTGTTCTGTGAGGAGTTTGCCATAGACATGATAGAGCAGAGGAATGGCCAGTGGCAGGGGGTTAGGGTTAGAGGGTGATGATTAGTGCGCCAGCGGCTTAAGGAAGCCCCGGACCCCACATCCAGGCCATCTTAAATGCACTCTCCTCCTAGGTTGAGGGATTGGGTGGGGAAGGTGCGATGGACACCCCTGGCCAGTCACGGTTAGCCCCTTAGGTAGATCTGCATTGACTTTGGAAGCTGGCAGTTTTGATGTCTGGGCTCTGACGCCACCACCCATTCCATCTTGTGGCCACCAGATGGCGCAGCTTGCAAACCTAGCCACCATGTAAGATTCAGAAGAAGACAGAGACACATACAGAAGCAGACAAATCACAGACACGCGTGGCACGCGACACATTCCTTCTGCGATGGACCTGTCCCGTGTTGTAGGGGGCACAGAAGGAAGGAGGGCGCCACTTTTAGGAACGTTATGCTCAGGATTAGTCTCACCATTAGGGTTCTTAAGTTGTGAAAACTAGGGGAGGTGCTCTGAACATTGCATTCTCTGGAGACCAACCAGCATCTTTCCAGGGTTGCCCGTGGCCTTGTACCAAGGCCAATGTTTCTTTCCTGTTTCTCTTTTCAGTTGTAAGAGGCTGGAACTAGCTGCCCAGAATGCCATCTACCCCAAGGATCACAACACCACGTTTCCTCTGGTGCCTATGGCTCGTGGTGTATTGCGTTTCCATATTCAACGAGTTCCGTGAATGCCTAACCACTGCCTTGCAAACAACAGTGAGACTGGAGTGTCTGGCAGCCCTGCCTCGACATATCTGCCTATACAGGACAGCACAGCACAGCCTTCCATTAACTGCAGAAGTCAGCTACCCTAGGTATTTTTCTGCGCCCTGGGAGTCTGCAGGCAGCCAGCGAGGGGAGTGGCTCCTTAGGATTGTCACAAAACCTGGATCATGGCAGTGCCTCTGAGGATGATGTGCATGTCCAATCAGGGGGTGCTGTCTCATTTGGGCAAGGAGAGGATGATGTGTGTGTCCACTTTAGCCAACAGCTGGTGCTGTCTCCTCGGAGCAGAAGCATGACAGGCAGGGAAACTGATGACATGGTAGTGAGGACAATTTCTTTGTCATTTTTGCAGACAACCACCTGGGATGGCAGTTGGTGCAGAACATCAGAATATTTTGATTTAGATCGAGGAGGAGTGTATATTATGTACAGGGAGGGCTTCCCATGTGCGGCCAAAGCTTGGCTTGGAGTCTTTAGGCCACTAGGCTCCATTCCAACATCTGGAGTCTTCTGCGGGACACCAATAACCTCTGAGACTCCGCTACCCTTGGTTGGCTATAGATATGTATTCTGCCCATTTTTAAGTTGCACATGTGTGTCTGTGTGAGTGGGAGGTGTTGTCCCAGCAGGTCCTCATTCCTGGATGTGCCAAGGGGTCAGTGGATCTGGAAGGATGTCCATGACCCAGGAATGTGCCCATGTGGGAGCACCAGATGGTGGCACAATGATGGACAGAGGGTCAGAGGAACTCGTTTACCTGTCTGTGGCAAGTAAAGAAAGAACTGTACTGCCACAGAGATGGGCAAGATTTTGTGGGCCCTGGAACTTCAAGGAACACATAGCCCTGTCCCATCTGTCACGCTCTCTGTCTGACTGCCCATGAGGATTCGACCCTGATACCTGCTACAAAGGGTGCCAGAGCACCCTTGATGTGGGACAGGACAGAAAAGGTAGAAAGTGCTTTCTGATTCTCTCTCTTGGGGCTCTAGGGGAACTCAGGGTTTTGTTTGTGTATAGGAATGAGTCAGCATCCAGTGTCTTTGGGGAAAGGACTCAGTCCTTCTGAAAAGGAGGCACGGCCACTGAAACGAACCCCTGCTGTCAGTTTTCCCTCTCTCCATGGGGCTTCAAATATTGGGATTTTGGTTTTCCTCCCACACTTACCCTCATCCTGATCTGAGTGCATACCGTTCAGGCTCAAACAAGAGTATGCCTTGTGCCCACTAGCTACCCTCCGGGGCCAAGGTTGGGGTCACCGAGCAGCCTGATATCAGATCCCCCCCTGACGCTCAGGAGGGAGCAGTTCCAGTTCTGCCCAGAGGGACTGATGCTCTCTCTGAAGCACAATCGTTTGCATCACCCTCCATCCCAATGTGAGGGCCTACAGAACACTACTTCCGATGAGCCTATGAATAGTCCATGTCAAAAGCTAGCTAAATCTTTCCAGCAGGATGGGTCCTTTGGAGACAGGCACGGTGTTCTCCTGTGAGGGTTTGGGGAGTACTAGATGAGTTCAGGGGAGTGGGCCCAAGGAGTTGGTTAGGCTTAAGTCTGGCATAGGCTGAGTGTTAGCAACCACTGGGGTTAGCCAACCAGTAACTCAGAGAAGCCCAAGGCCTCCTTAGTCAACGCCCACCCCCTACTTCCACCCCCACTCACCCTGATGGAATGTGGGCTCGGATGTGGGATTCGATGGCCCCCAGCCACAGACGAAGTTGCTCTGTCTGTTCGACCAAGGAAACAACTCGAGACTCTGGTCGAAATTTTCCTCAATGAAAAATTTATGTTATTTCTCTGTTCTGTGAGAAATTTACCATAGATACGATAGAGCGGAGGAATGGCCAGTTACAGGGGGTTAGGGTCAGCAGAGGGTGATGATTAGTGAGCCAGTGGCTTAGGGAAGCTCCCCCGGACTCAACACCCAGGCCATCCTAACGACACTCTCCTCCTGGAGTGAGAGGTTGTGTGGTGAAAGTGCGATCCACAGCCCTGGTCCAGTCACGGTTAGCCAATTAGGGCAATCTACCTTGGCTTTGGAAGCTGGCAGTTTCCAAGGCAGCTCTGAGCCCACCGCCTATTCCATATTGTGGCCACCAGTGGGCGCAGCTTGTAAACCTAGCCACCACAGTGGAAGAATCAGAGACACAGAGCCATAAAAAGAAATCACAGACAGGCACGCCAGGCGGCGCATTCCTTCTGGGATCGACCTGTCCCGTGTTGTAGAGGGGCACAGAAGGAAGGAAGGCGCCCCTTTTGGGAATGTTAGGTTCAGGGTTAGGCTCAGCAATAGGGTTTTTAGATTGTGGAAGCTAGGGAAAGCGCTCTGAACATCACCTTCTCTGGAGACCGACCAGCATCTTCCCAGGATTGCAGGTGGCCTTGCACCCGAGGCCAGTGTTTCTTTTCTGTCTCTCTTTTCAGCTGTAAGAGGCTGGAGCTAGCTGCCCAGAATGCCATCTACCCCAAGGATCACAACACCACGTTTCCTCTGGTGCCTATAGCCTGTGATATATTGGGTTTCCATATGCAACAACGATTTCTATGACTTGCTAACCACTGCCTTGCCAACAGTGAGCCTTGAGTGCCTGGCAACCCTGGCTCCACATGCCTGCCTATACAGAACAGCACAGCACAGCAGAGCACAGCCATCCCTCCACTGCAGACACCTTCCCTAGGTATTGTCATGTCCCCTAGGAATCGGCAGGCAGGAAGGGGAGGGGCTCTTTAGGGTTTTCAGAGAACCTGGATCCTGGCAGTGCATTTGGGGATGATATGGGTGTCGCTTTTAACCACGAAGCGGCGCTGTCTCTTTTGTGCAGAAGAGGATGATGTGTGTGTCCTCTTTAGACACCAGGGGTCGCTGTCTCACCTGAGCAGAAGTCTGGCAGGCAGGGAACCTGATGGCATGGTAGTGAGGACTATTTCTTTGTCTTTTTTGCTGACGACCACCTGGGATGGCAGTCAGTGCAGAACAGGAGCATCTGTCGGTTCAGATCGAGAAGTGTATACTTTGTACAAGTAGGGCTTCCCGTGTGGGGCCAAGGCTTCAGTTGGAGTGTGGAGGCCACTAGCTTCCGTTGCAACCTCTGGTGGCTGCTGCTGGACACCAGCATCCTCTAAAGTGCCAGTACCCTTGGTAGGCTATAGATATGTATTCTGCCTTCCATCGAGGAGCCCACAGCCCTGTCCCCTTCTGTCAGTCTGTCTGTCTCTCTTTCTGTCTGTCTGGCAGCCCATGAGGAAGCCACCCTGATATCTACTGCCACAGGAGCCAGAGCAACCATGATAAGGGACATGAGAGAGGTAGTGGAAAGTGCTTTCTGATGTCTCTCTCTTTGGGCTGTAGGGGATCTCCCGGTTTTCTTTGTGCCTAGGGATGAGTCAGGATCCAGTGTCTCGGGGGAAGAGACTCAGTCCTTCTGAAAAGGAGGTTACAGCCACTGGAATGAATCCCTGCTGTCGGTCTTCCCTCCCTCCACGGGGCCTTGGATGTTGGGGTTTTTTTTGTTTGTTTGTTTGTTTCCCCACAACTTTACCTTCAGCCTGGTCTCAGGATATACTTTTCAGGCTCAAATAAGAATCTACGTTGTGCCCACTATCTACCCTCCAGGGACAAGTTTGGGGTCACCAAGCAGGCTGAAATCGGGTCCTTCCCTGATGTTCAGGAAGGAACAGTTCCAGTTCTGCCCAGAGGGACTGATGTTCTCTCTGAAATACAGTGGTTTGCCTCCACCCTCCCTCCCAGGGTTGGGGGCTACAGACCAGTACTTAAGATGAGCCCATGATTACTAGTCCATGTCAAAATCTAGCTAATTCATCTCCAGCGGGATGGAACCTTTGGAGACAGGCAGGGTGTTGTTCTGTGAGGGTTTAGGGAGTACTAGATGAGGGCAGGGGAGTGGACCCAAGGAGTTAATTAGGCATAGGTCAGGCATAGGCTGAGGTTTAGCGAGCACTGGGTTAGCAAGCCAGTAGCTCTGAGAGGCCTGAGGCCCCCCAGGTTCAGCCCCCACCCCCTACTCCCTCTCCCACACCCTCTGAAGGAATGTGGGCTCTGTTGTGTTATTAGATGGCCCCCAGCTGCAGCGGAAGTTGCTCTGTCTGTTTGACCAAAGAAACAACTCGAGACTCTGGTCGAATTTTTCCTCATGGAAAAATTTATTGCGTTTCTGTGTTCAGTGAGGAGTTTGAAATAGATATGATAGAACAAAGAAGTGGCCAGGGGCAGGGGTTAAGGTTAGAAGAGGGTGATGATTAGTGAGCCAGTGGCTTAGAAAGCAACCCCCAGGCCATCTTAACCCTACTCTTCTTTTGAGGTGAGGTGTTGAGTGGGGAAGATGGGATGGAAAGCTCCCGGCCAGTCACGATTAACCCCTTAGGTCGGTCTGCCTTGGCTTTAGAAGCTGGCAGTTTCCATGTCAGCTCTCTTAGGCCACCGCATATTCCACCTCTTGGCCACCAGATGGCGGAGCTTGCAAACCTCGCCGCAGTGGAAGAATCAGAAGAAGACAGAGATACAGAGGCAGAGAAAGAAATCCCAGACACGCACTGCACGCGACACATTCCTTCTGGGATGGACCTGTCCCGTGTTTTACTGGGAGAGGGGCACAGAAGGAAGGAGGGCCACTTTTGGGAAGGTTAGGCTCAGCATTAGGGTTTTTACATTGTGGAAGCTAGGGAAGGTGCTCTGAACATAGCCTTCTCTGGAGACACAGCATTATCTTCCCAGGATTGCCCCTGGCCTTGCATCCGAAGCCAGTGTTTCTTTCCTATCTCTCTTCTCAGCTGTAAGTGGCTGGAGTTAGCTGCTCAGAGCACCATGTACCGCAAGGATCACAACACCACGTTTCCTCTGATGCCTATGGCTCGTGATGTATTGGGTTTCCATATCCAAAAAATATGGTTTTTCCATGATATGCGAACCACTGCCTTGAAAAGAGGAGTGAGCCTTGGTGCCCAGCACACCTGCCTCGACATGCCCACCTGTACAGCACAGCACAGCACAGCACAACAAAGCCATCCCTCCATTGCAGAAGACAGCTACCTGCCTTAGGTATTGTCATGTCCCCTGGGAGTCCACAGGCACGGTAGGGAGGGGCTCCATAGGATTGTCAGAGAACCTAGATAATGGCAGTGCCTTTGGGGATGATGTGCGTGTCCCCTTTAACCACCAGGTGGCGCTGTCTCTTTGGGGCAGAAGAGGATGATATGTGTCCCCTTTAGCCACCAGGTGCTTTCTCATTAGAGAGGAAGCCTCGCAGGCAGGGAAAGTAATGGCATGGTAGTGAGGACTGTTTCTCTGTCCTTTTTGCAGACGACCACCTGGTGTGGCAGTTGGTGCAGAACATGAGCATCTATCCATTCAGATCGAGGAGAGTATACTTTGTACAGGGAGGGCTTGCAGTGTGGGGCCGAAGCTTCGGTTGGAGTGTGGAGGCCACTAGGCTCGATTCCAACCTCTGGTGGTTGTTGCTGGATACCAGGAACCTCTGAGGTGCCAGTTGTGTAAATTGGCTATAGATATGTACCCTGCACCTTTCTAGGGTGCCCACATTTGTCTGTGTGAGGGGTACATATTGCCTCAGTGGTTCCTCCTCCCTGGACAGGTAATAGGGGTCAGTGGATCCAGAAGTAAGGATATGCCACAGGAAGGAGACCATGAGGAAGCACCAGATGTTGGCACACTGATTGACAGAGGGTCACATGGACTCCTTTCCCTGTCTGTTGCAAGTGAAGAAAGAAGAACTGTACTGACAAAGAGATGGGCAAGATTTTCTGGGGCCTATGTCTTCGAAGACCCCACGGCCCTTTCCTCTTCTGTCAATCTGTCTGTCTCTCTTTCTGTCTGTGTGGCAGCCCATGAGGTAGCAACCCAGGTACCTGCTGTCACGGGAGCCAGAACAACCTTGATAAGGGACATGAGAGGGGTGGTGGAAAGCACTTTCTGATGTCTCTCTTTGGGCCGTAGGGGAACTCAGGGTTTTGTTTGTGCATAGGGATGAGTCAGGATCCAGTGTCTCTGGGGAACGGACTCAGTCCTTCTGAAAAGGAGGCACAGCCACTGGAATGAATCCCTGCTGTCAGTCTTCCCTCCCTCCTTGGGGCCTCCTTTTTGTTGTTGTTTTCCCCCCTACCCTTACCTTCAGGATGGCTTCTGCGTATACCCTTCAGGCTCAAACAAGCCTGCCTTTGGGCCACTAGCTACCCTCCAGGGCCAAGGTTGGCATCACTGAGCAGCCTGATATCGGATCCTCCCCTGAGGTTCAGGAGGTATCAGTTCCAGTACTGCCCAGAGGGACTGAGCCTCTGGAACACAGCCTAGTGTGAACCATTTGCCACCACCCTCGCTACCAAGGTGGGGGGCTACAGATCCTTACTTCTGAAGAGCCCATGACAAGTCAAGTTCAGATGATAACTTATTCATTAGGGGGGGGCTGGGGCCTTTGAATCCAGGCAGGGTTTGTTCATGAGGTTTTGGGGAGTACTGGATGAAAGCAGGGAAGTGGACCCAAGGTGTTGGTTAGGCTTAAGTCTGGCATAGAGTGAGGGTTAGCAACCACTGGAGTTAGCCAAACAGTGGCTCAGAGAAGCCTGATTCTCCCCTGTCATTGCTCGCCCCCTTCTCCCTCCCCTACACACCCTGAAGGAATGTGGGCTCTGATGTGGAATTAGATGGCCCCAGCCACAGAGGAATTTGCTCTGTCTGTTCGACCTAAGAAACAACTCGGGACTCTTGTCGAATTTTTCCTCATGGGAAAATTTATTGCATTTCCCTGTTCTGTGAGGAGTTTGCCATAGACATGATAGAGCAGAGGAATGGCCAGTGGCAGGGGGTTAGGGTTAGAGGGTGATGATTAGTGCGCCAGTGGCTTAAGGAAGCCCCGGACCCCACATCCAGGCCATCTTAAATGCACTCTCCTCCTAGGTTGAGGGATTGGGTGGGGAAGGTGCGATGGACACCCCTGGCCAGTCACGGTTAGCCCCTTAGGTAGATCTGCATTGACTTTGGAAGCTGGCAGTTTTGATGTCTGGGCTCTGACGCCACCACCCATTCCATCTTGTGGCCACCAGATGGCGCAGCTTGCAAACCTAGCCACCATGTAAGATTCAGAAGAAGACAGAGACACATACAGAAGCAGACAAATCACAGACACGCGTGGCACGCGACACATTCCTTCTGCGATGGACCTGTCCCGTGTTGTAGGGGGCACAGAAGGAAGGAGGGTGCCACTTTTAGGAACGTTATGCTCAGGATTAGTCTCACCATTAGGGTTCTTAAGTTGTGAAAACTAGGGGAGGTGCTCTGAACATTGCATTCTCTGGAGACCAACCAGCATCTTTCCAGGGTTGCCCGTGGCCTTGTACCGAGGCCAATATTTCTTTCCTGTGTCTCTTTTCAGTTGTAAGAGGCTGGAACTAGCTGCCCAGAATGCCATCTACCCCAAGGATCACAACACCACGTTTCCTCTGGTGCCTATGGCTCGTGGTGTATTGCGTTTCCATATTCAACGAGTTCCGTGAATGCCTAACCACTGCCTTGCAAACAACAGTGAGACTGGAGTGTCTGGCAGCCCTGCCTCGACATATCTGCCTATACAGGACAGCACAGCACAGCCTTCCATTAACTGCAGAAGTCAGCTACCCTAGGTATTTTTCTGCGCCCTGGGAGTCTGCAGGCAGCCAGCGAGGGGAGTGGCTCCTTAGGATTGTCACAAAACCTGGATCATGGCAGTGCCTCTGAGGATGATGTGCATGTCCAATCAGGGGGTGCTGTCTCATTTGGGCAAGGAGAGGATGATGTGTGTGTCCACTTTAGCCAACAGCTGGTGCTGTCTCCTCGGAGCAGAAGCATGACAGGCAGGGAAACTGATGACATGGTAGTGAGGACAATTTCTTTGTCATTTTTGCAGACAACCACCTGGGATGGCAGTTGGTGCAGAACATCAGAATATTTTGATTTAGATCGAGGAGGAGTGTATATTATGTACAGGGAGGGCTTCCCATGTGCGGCCAAAGCTTGGCTTGGAGTCTTTAGGCCACTAGGCTCCATTCCAACATCTGGAGTCTTCTGCGGGACACCAATAACCTCTGAGACTCCGCTACCCTTGGTTGGCTATAGATATGTATTCTGCCCATTTTTAAGTTGCACATGTGTGTCTGTGTGAGTGGGAGGTGTTGTCCCAGCAGGTCCTCATTCCTGGATGTGCCAAGGGGTCAGTGGATCTGGAAGGATGTCCATGACCCAGGAATGTGCCCATGTGGGAGCACCAGATGGTGGCACAATGATGGACAGAGGGTCAGAGGAACTCGTTTACCTGTCTGTGGCAAGTAAAGAAAGAACTGTACTGCCACAGAGATGGGCAAGATTTTGTGGGCCCTGGAACTTCAAGGAACACATAGCCCTGTCCCATCTGTCACGCTCTCTGTCTGACTGCCCATGAGGATTCGACCCTGATACCTGCTACAAAGGGTGCCAGAGCACCCTTGATGTGGGACAGGACAGAAAAGGTAGAAAGTGCTTTCTGATTCTCTCTCTTGGGGCTCTAGGGGAACTCAGGGTTTTGTTTGTGTATAGGAATGAGTCAGCATCCAGTGTCTTTGGGGAAAGGACTCAGTCCTTCTGAAAAGGAGGCACGGCCACTGAAACGAACCCCTGCTGTCAGTTTTCCCTCTCTCCATGGGGCTTCAAATATTGGGATTTTGGTTTTCCTCCCACACTTACCCTCATCCTGATCTGAGTGCATACCGTTCAGGCTCAAACAAGAGTATGCCTTGTGCCCACTAGCTACCCTCCGGGGCCAAGGTTGGGGTCACCGAGCAGCCTGATATCAGATCCTCCCCTGACGCTCAGGAGGGAGCAGTTCCAGTTCTGCCCAGAGGGACTGATGCTCTCTCTGAAGCACAATCGTTTGCATCACCCTCCATCCCAATGTGAGGGCCTACAGAACACTACTTCCGATGAGCCTATGAATAGTCCATGTCAAAAGCTAGCTAAATCTTTCCAGCAGGATGGGTCCTTTGGAGACAGGCACGGTGTTCTCCTGTGAGGGTTTGGGGAGTACTAGATGAGTTCAGGGGAGTGGGCCCAAGGAGTTGGTTAGGCTTAAGTCTGGCATAGGCTGAGTGTTAGCAACCACTGGGGTTAGCCAACCAGTAACTCAGAGAAGCCCAAGGCCTCCTTAGTCAACGCCCACCCCCTACTTCCACCCCCACTCACCCTGATGGAATGTGGGCTCGGATGTGGGATTCGATGGCCCCCAGCCACAGACGAAGTTGCTCTGTCTGTTCGACCAAGGAAACAACTCGAGACTCTGGTCGAAATTTTCCTCAATGAAAAATTTATGTTATTTCTCTGTTCTGTGAGAAATTTACCATAGATACGATAGAGCGGAGGAATGGCCAGTTACAGGGGGTTAGGGTCAGCAGAGGGTGATGATTAGTGAGCCAGTGGCTTAGGGAAGCTCCCCCGGACTCAACACCCAGGCCATCCTAACGACACTCTCCTCCTGGAGTGAGAGGTTGTGTGGTGAAAGTGCGATCCACAGCCCTGGTCCAGTCACGGTTAGCCAATTAGGGCAATCTACCTTGGCTTTGGAAGCTGGCAGTTTCCAAGGCAGCTCTGAGCCCACCGCCTATTCCATATTGTGGCCACCAGTGGGCGCAGCTTGTAAACCTAGCCACCACAGTGGAAGAATCAGAGACACAGAGCCATAAAAAGAAATCACAGACAGGCACGCCAGGCGGCGCATTCCTTCTGGGATCGACCTGTCCCGTGTTGTAGAGGGGCACAGAAGGAAGGAAGGCGCCCCTTTTGGGAATGTTAGGTTCAGGGTTAGGCTCAGCAATAGGGTTTTTAGATTGTGGAAGCTAGGGAAAGCGCTCTGAACATCACCTTCTCTGGAGACCGACCAGCATCTTCCCAGGATTGCAGGTGGCCTTGCACCCGAGGCCAGTGTTTCTTTTCTGTCTCTCTTTTCAGCTGTAAGAGGCTGGAGCTAGCTGCCCAGAATGCCATCTACCCCAAGGATCACAACACCACGTTTCCTCTGGTGCCTATAGCCTGTGATATATTGGGTTTCCATATGCAACAACGAGTTCTATGACTTGCTAACCACTGCCTTGCCAACAGTGAGCCTTGAGTGCCTGGCAACCCTGGCTCCACATGCCTGCCTATACAGAACAGCACAGCACAGCAGAGCACAGCCATCCCTCCACTGCAGACACCTTCCCTAGGTATTGTCATGTCCCCTAGGAATCGGCAGGCAGGAAGGGGAGGGGCTCTTTAGGGTTTTCAGAGAACCTGGATCCTGGCAGTGCATTTGGGGATGATATGGGTGTCGCTTTTAACCACGAAGCGGCGCTGTCTCTTTTGTGCAGAAGAGGATGATGTGTGTGTCCTCTTTAGACACCAGGGGTCGCTGTCTCACCTGAGCAGAAGTCTGGCAGGCAGGGAACCTGATGGCATGGTAGTGAGGACTATTTCTTTGTCTTTTTTGCTGACGACCACCTGGGATGGCAGTCAGTGCAGAACAGGAGCATCTGTCGGTTCAGATCGAGGAGTGTATACTTTGTACAAGTAGGGCTTCCCGTGTGGGGCCAAGGCTTCAGTTGGAGTGTGGAGGCCACTAGCTTCCGTTGCAACCTCTGGTGGCTGCTGCTGGACACCAGCATCCTCTAAAGTGCCAGTACCCTTGGTAGGCTATAGATATGTATTCTGCCTTCCATCGAGGAGCCCACAGCCCTGTCCCCTTCTGTCAGTCTGTCTGTCTCTCTTTCTGTCTGTCTGGCAGCCCATGAGGAAGCCACCCTGATATCTACTGCCACAGGAGCCAGAGCAACCATGATAAGGGACATGAGAGAGGTAGTGGAAAGTGCTTTCTGATGTCTCTCTCTTTGGGCTGTAGGGGATCTCCCGGTTTTCTTTGTGCCTAGGGATGAGTCAGGATCCAGTGTCTCGGGGGAAGAGACTCAGTCCTTCTGAAAAGGAGGTTACAGCCACTGGAATGAATCCCTGCTGTCGGTCTTCCCTCCCTCCACGGGGCCTTGGATGTTGGGGTTTTTTTTGTTTGTTTGTTTGTTTCCCCACAACTTTACCTTCAGCCTGGTCTCAGGATATACTTTTCAGGCTCAAATAAGAATCTACGTTGTGCCCACTATCTACCCTCCAGGGACAAGTTTGGGGTCACCAAGCAGGCTGAAATCGGGTCCTTCCCTGATGTTCAGGAAGGAACAGTTCCAGTTCTGCCCAGAGGGACTGATGTTCTCTCTGAAATACAGTGGTTTGCCTCCACCCTCCCTCCCAGGGTTGGGGGCTACAGACCAGTACTTAAGATGAGCCCATGATTACTAGTCCATGTCAAAATCTAGCTAATTCATCTCCAGCGGGATGGAACCTTTGGAGACAGGCAGGGTGTTGTTCTGTGAGGGTTTAGGGAGTACTAGATGAGGGCAGGGGAGTGGACCCAAGGAGTTAATTAGGCATAGGTCAGGCATAGGCTGAGGTTTAGCGAGCACTGGGTTAGCAAGCCAGTAGCTCTGAGAGGCCTGAGGCCCCCCAGGTTCAGCCCCCACCCCCTACTCCCTCTCCCACACCCTCTGAAGGAATGTGGGCTCTGTTGTGTTATTAGATGGCCCCCAGCTGCAGCGGAAGTTGCTCTGTCTGTTTGACCAAAGAAACAACTCGAGACTCTGGTCGAATTTTTCCTCATGGAAAAATTTATTGCGTTTCTGTGTTCAGTGAGGAGTTTGAAATAGATATGATAGAACAAAGAAGTGGCCAGGGGCAGGGGTTAAGGTTAGAAGAGGGTGATGATTAGTGAGCCAGTGGCTTAGAAAGCAACCCCCAGGCCATCTTAACCCTACTCTTCTTTTGAGGTGAGGTGTTGAGTGGGGAAGATGGGATGGAAAGCTCCCGGCCAGTCACGATTAACCCCTTAGGTCGGTCTGCCTTGGCTTTAGAAGCTGGCAGTTTCCATGTCAGCTCTCTTAGGCCACCGCATATTCCACCTCTTGGCCACCAGATGGCGGAGCTTGCAAACCTCGCCGCAGTGGAAGAATCAGAAGAAGACAGAGATACAGAGGCAGAGAAAGAAATCCCAGACACGCACTGCACGCGACACATTCCTTCTGGGATGGACCTGTCCCGTGTTTTACTGGGAGAGGGGCACAGAAGGAAGGAGGGCCACTTTTGGGAAGGTTAGGCTCAGCATTAGGGTTTTTACATTGTGGAAGCTAGGGAAGGTGCTCTGAACATAGCCTTCTCTGGAGACACAGCATTATCTTCCCAGGATTGCCCCTGGCCTTGCATCCGAAGCCAGTGTTTCTTTCCTATCTCTCTTCTCAGCTGTAAGTGGCTGGAGTTAGCTGCTCAGAGCACCATGTACCGCAAGGATCACAACACCACGTTTCCTCTGATGCCTATGGCTCGTGATGTATTGGGTTTCCATATCCAAAAAATATGGTTTTTCCATGATATGCGAACCACTGCCTTGAAAAGAGGAGTGAGCCTTGGTGCCCAGCACACCTGCCTCGACATGCCCACCTGTACAGCACAGCACAGCACAGCACAACAAAGCCATCCCTCCATTGCAGAAGACAGCTACCTGCCTTAGGTATTGTCATGTCCCCTGGGAGTCCACAGGCACGGTAGGGAGGGGCTCCATAGGATTGTCAGAGAACCTAGATAATGGCAGTGCCTTTGGGGATGATGTGCGTGTCCCCTTTAACCACCAGGTGGCGCTGTCTCTTTGGGGCAGAAGAGGATGATATGTGTCCCCTTTAGCCACCAGGTGCTTTCTCATTAGAGAGGAAGCCTCGCAGGCAGGGAAAGTAATGGCATGGTAGTGAGGACTGTTTCTCTGTCCTTTTTGCAGACGACCACCTGGTGTGGCAGTTGGTGCAGAACATGAGCATCTATCCATTCAGATCGAGGAGAGTATACTTTGTACAGGGAGGGCTTGCAGTGTGGGGCCGAAGCTTCGGTTGGAGTGTGGAGGCCACTAGGCTCGATTCCAACCTCTGGTGGTTGTTGCTGGATACCAGGAACCTCTGAGGTGCCAGTTGTGTAAATTGGCTATAGATATGTACCCTGCACCTTTCTAGGGTGCCCACATTTGTCTGTGTGAGGGGTACATATTGCCTCAGTGGTTCCTCCTCCCTGGACAGGTAATAGGGGTCAGTGGATCCAGAAGTAAGGATATGCCACAGGAAGGAGACCATGAGGAAGCACCAGATGTTGGCACACTGATTGACAGAGGGTCACATGGACTCCTTTCCCTGTCTGTTGCAAGTGAAGAAAGAAGAACTGTACTGACAAAGAGATGGGCAAGATTTTCTGGGGCCTATGTCTTCGAAGACCCCACGGCCCTTT
This sequence comes from Cavia porcellus, assembly GCF_034190915.1. Taxonomy (NCBI): domain Eukaryota; kingdom Metazoa; phylum Chordata; class Mammalia; order Rodentia; family Caviidae; genus Cavia; species Cavia porcellus. Next base: position 20,587,927 of record NW_026947484.1, on the reverse strand, counting down.
CCTCTTCTGTCAATCTGTCTGTCTCTCTTTCTGTCTGTGTGGCAGCCCATGAGGTAGCAACCCAGGTACCTGCTGTCACGGGAGCCAGAACAACCTTGATAAGGGACATGAGAGGGGTGGTGGAAAGCACTTTCTGATGTCTCTCTTTGGGCCGTAGGGGAACTCAGGGTTTTGTTTGTGCATAGGGATGAGTCAGGATCCAGTGTCTCTGGGGAACGGACTCAGTCCTTCTGAAAAGGAGGCACAGCCACTGGAATGAATCCCTGCTGTCAGTCTTCCCTCCCTCCTTGGGGCCTCCTTTTTGTTGTTGTTTTCCCCCCTACCCTTACCTTCAGGATGGCTTCTGCGTATACCCTTCAGGCTCAAACAAGCCTGCCTTTGGGCCACTAGCTACCCTCCAGGGCCAAGGTTGGCATCACTGAGCAGCCTGATATCGGATCCTCCCCTGAGGTTCAGGAGGTATCAGTTCCAGTACTGCCCAGAGGGACTGAGCCTCTGGAACACAGCCTAGTGTGAACCATTTGCCACCACCCTCGCTACCAAGGTGGGGGGCTACAGATCCTTACTTCTGAAGAGCCCATGACAAGTCAAGTTCAGATGATAACTTATTCATTAGGGGGGGGCTGGGGCCTTTGAATCCAGGCAGGGTTTGTTCATGAGGTTTTGGGGAGTACTGGATGAAAGCAGGGAAGTGGACCCAAGGTGTTGGTTAGGCTTAAGTCTGGCATAGAGTGAGGGTTAGCAACCACTGGAGTTAGCCAAACAGTGGCTCAGAGAAGCCTGATTCTCCCCTGTCATTGCTCGCCCCCTTCTCCCTCCCCTACACACCCTGAAGGAATGTGGGCTCTGATGTGGAATTAGATGGCCCCAGCCACAGAGGAATTTGCTCTGTCTGTTCGACCTAAGAAACAACTCGGGACTCTTGTCGAATTTTTCCTCATGGGAAAATTTATTGCATTTCCCTGTTCTGTGAGGAGTTTGCCATAGACATGATAGAGCAGAGGAATGGCCAGTGGCAGGGGGTTAGGGTTAGAGGGTGATGATTAGTGCGCCAGTGGCTTAAGGAAGCCCCGGACCCCACATCCAGGCCATCTTAAATGCACTCTCCTCCTAGGTTGAGGGATTGGGTGGGGAAGGTGCGATGGACACCCCTGGCCAGTCACGGTTAGCCCCTTAGGTAGATCTGCATTGACTTTGGAAGCTGGCAGTTTTGATGTCTGGGCTCTGACGCCACCACCCATTCCATCTTGTGGCCACCAGATGGCGCAGCTTGCAAACCTAGCCACCATGTAAGATTCAGAAGAAGACAGAGACACATACAGAAGCAGACAAATCACAGACACGCGTGGCACGCGACACATTCCTTCTGCGATGGACCTGTCCCGTGTTGTAGGGGGCACAGAAGGAAGGAGGGTGCCACTTTTAGGAACGTTATGCTCAGGATTAGTCTCACCATTAGGGTTCTTAAGTTGTGAAAACTAGGGGAGGTGCTCTGAACATTGCATTCTCTGGAGACCAACCAGCATCTTTCCAGGGTTGCCCGTGGCCTTGTACCGAGGCCAATATTTCTTTCCTGTGTCTCTTTTCAGTTGTAAGAGGCTGGAACTAGCTGCCCAGAATGCCATCTACCCCAAGGATCACAACACCACGTTTCCTCTGGTGCCTATGGCTCGTGGTGTATTGCGTTTCCATATTCAACGAGTTCCGTGAATGCCTAACCACTGCCTTGCAAACAACAGTGAGACTGGAGTGTCTGGCAGCCCTGCCTCGACATATATGCCTATACAGGACAGCACAGCACAGCCTTCCATTAACTGCAGAAGTCAGCTACCCTAGGTATTTTTCTGCGCCCTGGGAGTCTGCAGGCAGCCAGCGAGGGGAGTGGCTCCTTAGGATTGTCACAAAACCTGGATCATGGCAGTGCCTCTGAGGATGATGTGCATGTCCAATCAGGGGGTGCTGTCTCATTTGGGCAAGGAGAGGATGATGTGTGTGTCCACTTTAGCCAACAGCTGGTGCTGTCTCCTCGGAGCAGAAGCATGACAGGCAGGGAAACTGATGACATGGTAGTGAGGACAATTTCTTTGTCATTTTTGCAGACAACCACCTGGGATGGCAGTTGGTGCAGAACATCAGAATATTTTGATTTAGATCGAGGAGGAGTGTATATTATGTACAGGGAGGGCTTCCCATGTGCGGCCAAAGCTTGGCTTGGAGTCTTTAGGCCACTAGGCTCCATTCCAACATCTGGAGTCTTCTGCGGGACACCAATAACCTCTGAGACTCCGCTACCCTTGGTTGGCTATAGATATGTATCCTGCCCATTTTTAAGTTGCACATGTGTGTCTGTGTGACTGGGAGGTGTTGTCCCAGCAGGTCCTCATTCCTGGATGTGCCAAGGGGTCAGTGGATCTGGAAGGATGTCCATGACCCAGGAATGTGCCCATGTGGGAGCACCAGAGGGTGGCACAATGATGGACAGAGGGTCAGAGGAACTCGTTTACCTGTCTGTGGCAAGTAAAGAAAGAACTGTACTGCCACAGAGATGGGCAAGATTTTGTGGGCCCTGGAACTTCAAGGAACACATAGCCCTGTCCCATCTGTCACGCTCTCTGTCTGACTGCCCATGAGGATTCGACCCTGATACCTGCTACAAAGGGTGCCAGAGCACCCTTGATGTGGGACAGGACAGAAAAGGTAGAAAGTGCTTTCTGATTCTCTCTCTTGGGGCTCTAGGGGAACTCAGGGTTTTGTTTGTGTATAGGAATGAGTCAGCATCCAGTGTCTTTGGGGAAAGGACTCAGTCCTTCTGAAAAGGAGGCACGGCCACTGAAACGAACCCCTGCTGTCAGTTTTCCCTCTCTCCATGGGGCTTCAAATATTGGGATTTTGGTTTTCCTCCCACACTTACCCTCATCCTGATCTGAGTGCGTACTGTTCAGGCTCAAACAAGAGTATGCCTTGTGCCCACTAGCTACCCTCCGGGGCCAAGGTTGGGGTCACCGAGCAGCCTGATATCAGATCCTCCCCTGACGCTCAGGAGGGAGCAGTTCCAGTTCTGCCCAGAGGGACTGATGCTCTCTCTGAAGCACAATCGTTTGCATCACCCTCCATCCCAATGTGAGGGCCTACAGAACACTACTTCCGATGAGCCTATGAATAGTCCATGTCAAAAGCTAGCTAAATCTTTCCAGCAGGATGGGTCCTTTGGAGACAGGCACGGTGTTCTCCTGTGAGGGTTTGGGGAGTACTAGATGAGTTCAGGGGAGTGGGCCCAAGGAGTTGGTTAGGCTTAAGTCTGGCATAGGCTGAGTGTTAGCAACCACTGGGGTTAGCCAACCAGTAACTCAGAGAAGCCCAAGGCCTCCTTGGTCAACGCCCACCCCCTACTTCCACCCCCACTCACCCTGATGGAATGTGGGCTCGGATGTGGGATTCGATGGCCCCCAGCCACAGACGAAGTTGCTCTGTCTGTTCGACCAAGGAAACAACTGGAGACTCTGGTCGAAATTTTCCTCAATGAAAAATTTATGGTATTTCTCTGTTCTGTGAGAAATTTACCATAGATACGATAGAGCGGAGGAATGGCCAGTTACAGGGGGTTAGGGTCAGCAGAGGGTGATGATTAGTGAGCCAGTGGCTTAGGGAAGCTCCCCCGGACTCAACACCCAGGCCATCCTAACGACACTCTCCTCCTGGAGTGAGAGGTTGTGTGGTGAAAGTGCGATCCACAGCCCCGGTCCAGTCACGGTTAGCCAGTTAGGGCAATCTACCTTGGCTTTGGAAGCTGGCAGTTTCCAAGGCAGCTCTGAGCCCACCGCCTATTCCATATTGTGGCCACCAGTGGGCGCAGCTTGTAAACCTAGCCACCACAGTGGAAGAATCAGAGACACAGAGCCATAAAAAGAAATCACAGACAGGCACGCCAGGCGGCGCATTCCTTCTGGGATGGACCTGTCCCGTGTTGTAGAGGGGCACAGAAGGAAGAAAGGCGCCCCTTTTGGGAATGTTAGGTTCAGGGTTAGGCTCAGCAATAGGGTTTTTAGATTGTGGAAGCTAGGGAAAGCGCTCTGAACATCACCTTCTCTGGAGACCGACCAGCATCTTCCCAGGATTGCAGGTGGCCTTGCACCCGAGGCCAGTGTTTCTTTTCTGTCTCTCTTTTCAGCTGTAAGAGGCTGGAGCTAGCTGCCCAGAATGCCATCTACCCCAAGGATCACAACACCACGTTTCCTCTGGTGCCTATAGCCTGTGATATATTGGGTTTCCATATGCAACAACGAGTTCTATGACTTGCTAACCACTGCCTTGCCAACAGTGAGCCTTGAGTGCCTGGCAACCCTGGCTCCACATGCCTGCCTATACAGAACAGCACAGCACAGCAGAGCACAGCCATCCCTCCACTGCAGACACCTTCCCTAGGTATTGTCATGTCCCCTAGGAATCGGCAGGCAGGAAGGGGAGGGGCTCTTTAGGGTTTTCAGAGAACCTGGATCCTGGCAGTGCATTTGGGGATGATATGGGTGTCGCTTTTAACCACGAAGCGGCGCTGTCTCTTTTGTGCAGAAGAGGATGATATGTGTGTCCTCTTTAGACACCAGGGGTCGCTGTCTCACCTGAGCAGAAGTCTGGCAGGCAGGGAACCTGATGGCATGGTAGTGAGGACTATTTCTTTGTCTTTTTTGCTGACGACCACCTGGGATGGCAGTCAATGCAGAACAGGAGCATCTGTCGGTTCAGATCGAGGAGTGTATACTTTGTACAAGTAGGGCTTCCCGTGTGGGGCCAAGGCTTCAGTTGGAGTGTGGAGGCCACTAGCTTCCGTTGCAACCTCTGGTGGCTGCTGCTGGACACCAGCATCCTCTAAAGTGCCAGTACCCTTGGTAGGCTATAGATATGTATTCTGCCTTCCATCGAGGAGCCCACAGCCCTTCTGTCTGTCTGTCTGTCTCTCTTTCTGTCTGTCTGGCAGCCCATGAGGAAGCCACCCTGATATCTACCGCCACAGGAGCCAGAGCAACCATGATAAGGGACATGAGAGAGGTAGTGGAAAGTGCTTTCTGATGTCTCTCTCTTTGGGCTGTAGGGGATCTCCCGGTTTTCTTTGTGCCTAGGGATGAGTCAGGATCCAGTGTCTCGGGGGAAGAGACTCAGTCCTTCTGAAAAGGAGGTTACAGCCACTGGAATGAATCCCTGCTGTCGGTCTTCCCTCCCTCCACGGGGCCTCGGATGTTGGTTTGTTTGTTTGTTTGTTTGTTTCCCCACACCTTTACCTTCAGCCTGGTCTCAGGATATACTTTTCAGGCTCAAATAAGAATCTACCTTGTGCCCACTAGCTAACCTCCAGGGCCAAGTTTGGGGTCACCAAGCAGCCTGAAATCGGGTCCTTCCCTGATGTTCAGGAAGGAACAGTTCCAGTTCTGCCCAGAGGGACTGATGTTCTCTCTGAAATACAGTGGTTTGCCGCCACCCTCCCTCCCAGGGTTGGGGGCTACAGACCAGTACTTAAGATGAGCCCATGATTACTAGTCCATGTCAAAATCTAGCTAATTCATCTCCAGCTGTATGGAAGCTTTGGTGACAGGCAGGGTGTTGCTCTGTGAGGGACTGGGGAGTACTAGATGAGGGCAGGGGAGTGGACCCAAGGAGTTAATTAGGCATAGGTCAGGCATAGGCTGAGGTTTAGCGAGCACTGGGTTAGCAAGCCAGTAGCTCTGAGAGGCCTGAGGCCCCCCTGGTTCAGCCCCCACCCCCTACTCCCTCTCCCACACCCTCTGAAGGAATGTGGGCTCTGTTGTGTTATTAGATGGCCCCCAGCTGCAGCAGAAGTTGCTCTGTGTGTTTGACCAAAGAAACAACTCGAGACTCTGGTCGAATTTTTCCTCATGGAAAAATTTATTGCGTTTCTGTGTTCAGTGAGGAGTTTGAAATAGATATGATAGAACAAAGAAGTGGCCAGTGGCAGGGGTTAAGGTTAGAAGAGGGTGATGATTAGTGAGCCAGTGGCTTAGAAAGCAACCTCCAGGCCATCTTAACCCTACTCTTCTTTTGAGGTGAGGTGTTGAGTGGGGAAGATGGGATGGAAAGCTCCCGGCCAGTCACGATTAACCCCTTAGGTCGGTCTGCCTTGGCTTTGGAAGCTGGCAGTTTCCATGTCAGCTCTCTTAGGCCACCGCCTATTCCACCGCTTGGCCACCAGATGGCGGAGCTTGCAAACCTCGCCACAATGGAAGAATCAGAAGAAGACAGAGATACAGAGGCAGAGAAAGAAATCCCAGACACGCACTGCACGCGACACATTCCTTCTGGGATGGACCTGTCCCGTGTTGTACTGGGAGAGGGGCCCAGAAGGAAGGAGGGCCACTTTTGGGAAGGTTAGGCTCAGCATTAGGGTTTTTACGTTGTGGAAGCTAGGGAAGGTGCTCTGAACATAGCCTTCTCTGGAGACACAGCATTATCTTCCCAGGATTGCCCCTGGCCTTGCATCCGAAGCCAGTGTTTCTATCCTATCTCTCTTCTCAGCTGTAAGTGGCTGGAGTTAGCTGCTCAGAGCACCATGTACCGCAAGGATCACAACACCACGTTTCCTCTGATGCCTATGGCTCGTGATGTATTGGGTTTCCATATCCAAAAACATATGGTTTTTCCATGATATGCGAACCACTGCCTTGAAAAGAGGAGTGAGCCTTGGTGCCCAGCCGACCGGCCTAGACATGCCCACCTGTACAGCACAGCACAGCACAGCACAGCACAGCACAGCACAACAAAGCCATCCCTCCATTGCAGAAGACAGCTACCTGCCTTAGGTATTGTCATGTCCCCTGGGAGTCCACAGGCACGGTAGGAAGGGGCTCCATAGGATTGTCAGAGAACCTAGATAATGGCAGTGCCTTTGGGGATGATGTGCATGTCCCCTTGAACCACCAGGTGGCGCTGTCTCTTTGGGGCTGAAGAGGATGATATGTGTCCCCTTTAGCCACCAGGTGCTTTCTCATTAGAGAGGAAGCCTGGCAGGCAGGGAAAGTGATGGCATGGTAGTGAGGACTGTTTCTCTGTCCTTTTTGCAGACGACCACCTGGTGTAGCAGTTGGTGCAGAACATGAGCATCTATCCATTCAGATCGAGGAGAGTATACTTTGTACAGGGAGGGCTTGCAGTGTGGGGCCAAAGCTTCGGTTGGAGTGTGGAGGCCACTAGGCTCGATTCCAACTTCTGGTGGTTGTTGCTGAATACCAGGAACCTCTGAGGTGCCAGTTGTGTAAATTGGCTATAGATATGTACCCTGCCCCTTTCTAGGGTGCCCACATTTGTCTGTGTGAGGGGGGACATATTGCCTCAGTGGTTCCTCCTCCCTCGAAAGGCCATAGGGGTCAGTGGATCCAGAAGTAGGGACATGCCACAGGAAGGAGCCCATGAGGAAGCACCAGATGTTGGCACACTGATGGACAGAGGGTCACATGGACTCGTTTCCCTGTCTGTTGCAAGTGAAGAAAGAACTGTACTGACAAAGAGATGGGCAAGATTTTCTGGGGCCTATGTCTTCCAGGAACCCATGGACCTTTCCTCTTCTGTCAATCTGTCTGTCTCTCTTTCTGTCTGTCTGGGAGCCCATGAGGTAGCAACCCAGGTACCTGCTGTCACGGGAGCCAGAACAACCTTGATAAGGGACATGAGAGGGTTGGTGGAAAGCACTTTCTGACATCTCTCTCTTTGGGCTGTAGGGGAACTCAGGGTTTTGTTTGTGCATAGGGATGAGTCAGGATCCAGTGTCTCTGGGGAACGGACTCAGTCCTTCTGAAAAGGAGGCACAGCCACTGGAATGAATCCCTGCTGTCAGTCTTCCCTCCCTCCTTGGGGCCTCCTTTTTGTTGTTGTTTTCCCGCCCTATCCTTCCCTTCAGGATGGTTTCTGCCTATACCCTTCAGGCTCAAACAAGCCTGCCTTTGGGCCACTAGCTACCCTCCAGGGCCAAGGTTGGCACCACTGAGCAGCCTAATATCGGATCCTCCCCTGAGGTTCAGGAGGTACCAGTTCCAGTACTGCGCAGAGGGACTAACCCTCTGGAGCACAGCCTAGTGTGAACCATTTGCCACCACCCTCGCTACCAAGGTGGGGGGCTAAAGATCCTTACTTCTGAAGAGCCCATGACCAGTCAAGTTCAGATGATAACTTATTCATTAGGGGGGGCTGGGTCCTTTGAATCCAGGCAGGGTTTCTTCATGAGGTTTTGGGGAGTACTGGATGAAGGCAGGGAAGTGGACCCAAGGTGTTGGTTAGGCTTAAGTCTGACATAGAGTGAGGGTTTGCAACCACTCGGGTTAGCCAACCAGTGGCTCAGAGAAGCCTGATTCTCCCCTGTCATTGCTCACCCCCTTCTCCCTCCCCTACACACCCTGAAGGAATGTGGGCTCTGATGTGGAATTAGATGGCCCCAGCCACAGAGGAATTTGCTCTGTCTGTTGGACCTAAGAAACAACTCGGGACTCTTGTCGAATTTTTCCTCATGGGAAAATTTATTGCATTTCCCTGTTCTGTGAGGAGTTTGCCATAGACATGATAGAGCAGAGGAATGGCCAGTGGCAGGGGGTTAGGGTTAGAGGGTGATGATTAGTGCTCCAGCGGCTTAAGGAAGCCCCGGACCCCACATCCAGGCCATCTTAAATGCACTCTCCTCCTAGGTTGAGGGATTGGGTGGGGAAGGTGCGATGGACACCCCTGGCCAGTCACGGTTAGCCCCTTAGGTAGATCTGCATTGACTTTGGAAGCTGGCAGTTTTGATGTCTGGGCTCTGACGCCACCACCTATTCCATCTTGTGGCCACCAGATGGCGCAGCTTGCAAACCAAGCCACAATGTAAGATTCAGAAGAAGACAGAGACACATACAGAATTAGACAAATCACAGACACGCATGGCACGCGACACATTCCTTCTGCGATGGACCTGTCCCGTGTTGTAGGGGGCACAGAAGGAAGGAGGGCGCCACTTTTTGGAACGTTATGCTCAGGATTAGTCTCACCGTTAGGGTTTTGAAGTTGTGAAAGCTAGGGAAGGTGCTCTGAACATTGCATTCTCTGGAGACCAACCAGCATCTTTCCAGGGTTGCCCGTGGCCTTGTACTGAGGCCAATGTTTCTTTCCTGTGTCTCTTTTCAGTTGTAAGAGGCTGGAACTAGCTGCCCAGAATGCCATCTACCCCAAGGATCACAACACCACGTTTCCTCTGGTGCCTATGGCTCGTGATGTATTGCGTTTCCATATTCAACTAGTTCCGTGAATGCCTAACCACTGCCTTGCAAACAAGAGTGAGACTGGAGTGTCTGGCAGCCCTGCCTCGACATATCTGCCTATACAGGACAGCACAGCACAGCCTTCCATTAACTGCAGAAGTCACCTTCCCTAGGAATATTTCTGCCCCCTGGGAGTCTGCAGGCAGCGAGGGGAGTGGCTCCTTAGGATTGTCACAAAACCTGGATCATGGCAGTGCCTCTGAGGATGATGTGCATGTCCAATCAGGGGGTGCTGTCTCTTTTGGGCAAGGAGAGGATGATGTGTGTGTCCACTTTAGCCAACAGCTGGTGCTGTCTCCTCGGAGCAGAAGCATGACAGGCAGGAAACTGATGACATGGTAGTGAGGACAATTTCTTTGTCTTTTTTGCAGACAACCACCTGGGATGGCAGTTGGTGCAGAACATCAGAATATTTTGATTTAGATCGAGGATTGTATATTATGTACAGGGAGGGCTTCCCATGTGCGGCCAAAGCTTTGGTTGGAGTCTTTAGGCCACTAGGCTCCATTCCAACATCTGGAGTCTTCTGCGGGACACCAATAACCTCTGAGACTCCGCTACCCTTGGTTGGCTATAGATATGTATCCTGCCCATTTTTAAGTTGCACACGTGTGTCTGTGTGAGTGGGAGGTATTGTCCCAGCAGGTCGACATTCCTGGATGTGCCAAGGGGTCAGTGGATCTGGAAGGATGTCCATGACCCAGGAATGTGCCCATGTGGGAGCACCAGATGGTGGCACAATGATGGACAGAGGGTCAGACGAACTCGTTTACCTGTCTGTGGCAAGTAAAGAAAGAACTGTACTGCCACAGAGATGGGCAAGATTTTGTGGGCCCTGGAACTTCAAGGAACACATAGCCCTGTCCCATCTGTCATGCTCTCTGTCTGACTGCCCATGAGGATTCGACCCTGATACCTGCTACAAAGGGTGCCAGAGCACCCTTGATGTGGGACAGGACAGAAAAGGTGGAAAGTGCTTTCTGATTCTCCCTCTTGGGGCTCTAGGGGAACTCAGGGTTTTGTTTGTGTATAGGAATGAGTCAGCATCCAGTGTCTTTGGGGAAAGGACTCAGTCCTTCTGAAAAGGAGGCACAGCCACTGAAACGAACCCCTGCTGTCAGTTTTCCCTCTCTCCATGGGGCTTCAAATATTGGGATTTTGGTTTTCCTCCCACACTTACCCTCATCCTGATCTGAGTGCATACCGTTCAGGCTCAAACAAGAGTATGCCTTGTGCCCACTAGCTACCCTCCAGGGCCGAGGCTGGGGTCACCGAGCAGCCTGATATCGGATCCTCCCCTGAGGATCAGGAGGGAGCAGTTCCAGTTCTGCCGAGAGGGACTGATGCTCTCTCTAAAGCACAATCGTTTGCATCACCCTCCATCCCACTGTGAGGGCCTACAGAACACTACTTCCGATGAGCCTATGAATAGTCCATGTCAAAAGCTAGCTAAATCTTTCCAGCAGGGTGGGTCCTTTGGAGACAGGCACGGTGTTCTCCTGTGAGGGTTTGGGGAGTACTAGATGAGGTCAGGGGAGTGGGCCCAAGGAGTTGGTTAGGCTTAAGTCTGGCATAGGCTGAGTGTTAGCAACCACTGGGGTTAGCCAACCAGTAACTCAGAGAAGCCCAAGGCCGCCTTGGTCAACGCCCACCCCCTACTTCCACCCCCACTCACCCTGATGGAATGTGGGCTCTGATGTGGGATTCGATGGCCCCCAGCCACAGACGAAGTTGCTCTGTCTGTTCGACCAAGGAAACAACTCGAGACTCTGGTCGAAATTTTCCTCAATGAAAAATTTATGGTATTTCTCTGTTCTGTGAGAAATTTACCATAGATACGATAGAGCGGAGGAATGGCCAGTTACAGGGGGTTAGGGTCAGCAGAGGGTGATGATTAGTGAGCCAGTGGCTTAGGGAAGCTTGCCCGGACTCAACACCCAGGCCATCCTAAGGACACTCTCCTCCTGGAGTGAGAGGTTGTGTGGTGAAAGTGCGATCCACAGCTCCGGTCCAGTCACGGTTAGCCAATTAGGGCACTCTACAGTGGCTTTGGAAGCTGGCAGTTTCCAAGGCAGCTCTGAGCCCACCACCTATTCCATATTGTGGCCACCAGTGGGCGCAGCTTGTAAACCTAGCCACCGTGGAAGAATCAGAGACACAGAGCCATAGAAAGAAATCACAGACAGGCACGCCATGCGGCGCATTCCTTCTGGGATGGACCTGTCCCGTGTTGTAGAGGGGCACAGAAGGAAGGAAGGCGCCCCTTTTAGGAATGTTAGGTTCAGGATTAGGCTCAGCAATAGGGTTTTTAGATTGTGGAAGCTAGGGAAAGCGTTCTGAACATCACCTTCTCTGGAGACCCACCAGCATCTTCCCAGGATTGCAGGTGGCCTTGCACCCGAGGCCAGTGTTTCTTTTCTGTCTCTCTTTTCAGCTGTAAGAGGCTGGAGCTAGCTGCCCAGAATGCCATCTACCCCAAGGATCACAACACCACGTTTCCTCTGGTGCCTATAGCCTGTGATATATTGGGTTTCCATATGCAACAACGAGTTCTATGACTTGCTAACGACTGCCTTGCCAACAGTGAGCCTTGAGTGCCTGGCAACCCTGGCTCCACATGCCTGCCTATACAGAACAGCACAGCACAGCAGAGCACAGCCATCCCTCCACTGCAGACACCTTCCCTAGGTATTGTCATGTCCCCTAGGAATCGGCAGGCAGGAAGGGGAGGGGCTCTTTAGGGTTTTCAGAGAACCTGGATCCTGGCAGTGCATTTGGGGATGATATGGGTGTCGCTTTTAACCACGAAGCGGCGCTGTCTCTTTTGTGCAGAAGAGGATGATGTGTGTGTCCTCTTTAGACACCAGGGGTCGCTGTCTCACCTGAGCAGAAGTCTGGCAGGCAGGGAACCTGATGGCATGGTAGTGAGGACTATTTCTTTGTCTTTTTTGCTGACGACCACCTGGGATGGCAGTCAGTGCAGAACAGGAGCATCTGTCGGTTCAGATCGAGAAGTGTATACTTTGTACAAGTAGGGCTTCCCGTGTGGGGCCAAGGCTTCAGTTGGAGTGTGGAGGCCACTAGCTTCCGTTGCAACCTCTGGTGGCTGCTGCTGGACACCAGCATCCTCTAAAGTGCCAGTACCCTTGGTAGGCTATAGATATGTATTCTGCCTTCCATCGAGGAGCCCACAGCCCTGTCCCCTTCTGTCAGTCTGTCTGTCTCTCTTTCTGTCTGTCTGGCAGCCCATGAGGAAGCCACCCTGATATCTACTGCCACAGGAGCCAGAGCAACCATGATAAGGGACATGAGAGAGGTAGTGGAAAGTGCTTTCTGATGTCTCTCTCTTTGGGCTGTAGGGGATCTTCCGGTTTTCTTTGTGCCTAGGGATGAGTCAGGATCCAGTGTCTCGGGGGAAGAGACTCAGTCCTTCTGAAAAGGAGGTTACAGCCACTGGAATGAATCCCTGCTGTCGGTCTTCCCTCCCTCCACGGGGCCTCGGATGTTGGTTTTTTTGTTTGTTTGTTTGTTTGTTTCCCCACAACTTTACCTTCAGCCTGGTCTCAGGATATACTTTTCAGGCTCAAATAAGAATCTACCTTGTGCCCACTATCTACCCTCCAGGGACAAGTTTGGGGTCACCAAGCAGGCTGAAATCGGGTCCTTCCCTGATGTTCAGGAAGGAACAGTTCCAGTTCTGCCCAGAGGGACTGATGTTCTCTCTGAAATACAGTGGTTTGCCGCCACCCTCCCTCCCAGTGTTGGGGGCTACAGACCAGTACTTAAGATGAGCCCATGATTACTAGTCCATGTCAAAATCTAGCTAATTCATCTCCAGCGGGATGGAACCTTTGGAGACAGGCAGGGTGTTGTTCTGTGAGGGTTTGGGGAGTACTAGATGAGGGCAGGGGAGTGGACCCAAGGAGTTAATTAGGCATAGGTCAGGCATAGGCTGAGGTTTAGCGAGCACTGGGTTAGCAAGCCAGTAGCTCTGAGAGGCCTGAGGCCCCCCTGGTTCAGCCCCCACCCCCTACTCCCTCTCCCACACCCTCTGAAGGAATGTGGGCTCTGTTGTGTTATTAGATGGCCCCCAGCTGCAGCGGAAGTTGCTCTGTCTGTTTGACCAAAGAAACAACTCGAGACTCTGGTCGAATTTTTCCTCATGGAAAAATTTATTGCGTTTCTGTGTTCAGTGAGGAGTTTGAAATAGATATGATAGAACAAAGAAGTGGCCAGTGGCAGGGGTTAAGGTTAGAAGAGGGTGATGATTAGTGAGCCAGTGGCTTAGAAAGCAACCCCCAGGCCATCTTAACCCTACTCTTCTTTTGAGGTGAGGTGTTGAGTGGGGAAGATGGGATGGAAAGCTCCCGGCCAGTCACGATTAACCCCTTAGGTCGGTCTGCCTTGGATTTAGAAGCTGGCAGTTTCCATGTCAGCTCTCTTAGGCCACCGCCTATTCCACCTCTTGGCCACCAGATGGCAGAGCTTGCAAACCTCGCCGCAGTGTAAGAATCAGAAGAAGACAGAGATACAGAGGCAGAGAAAGAAATCCCAGACACGCACTGCACGCGACACATTCCTTCTGGGATGGACCTGTCCCGTGTTGTACTGGGAGAGGGGCACAGAAGGAAGGAGGGCCACTTTTGGGAAGGTTAGGCTCAGCATTAGGGTTTTTACGTTGTGGAACCTAGGGAAGGTGCTCTGAACATAGCCTTCTCTGGAGACACAGCATTATCTTCCCAGGATTGCCCCTGGCCTTGCATCCGAAGCCAGTGTTTCTTTCCTATCTCTCTTCTCAGCTGTAAGTGGCTGGAGTTAGCTGCTCAGAGCACCATGTACCACAAGGATCACAACACCACGTTTCCTCTGATGCCTATGGCTCGTGATGTATTGGGTTTCCATATCCAAAAAATATGGTTTTTCCATGATATGCGAACCACTGCCTTGCAAAGAGGAGTGACCCTTGGTGCCCAGCCGACCTGCCTAGACATGCCCACCTGTACAGCACAGCACAGCACAGCACAGCACAGCACAGCACAGCACAACAAAGCCATCCCTCCATTGCAGAAGACAGCTACCTGCCTTAGGTATTGTCATGTCCCCTGGGAGTCCACAGGCACGGTAGGGAGGGGCTCCATAGGATTGTCAGAGAACCTAGATAATGGCAGTGCCTTTGGGGATGATGTGCGTGTCCCCTTTAACCACCAGGTGGCGCTGTCTCTTTGGGGCAGAAGAGGATGATATGTGTCCCCTTTAGCCACCAGGTGCTTTCTCATTAGAGAGGAAGCCTCGCAGGCAGGGAAAGTAATGGCATGGTAGTGAGGACTGTTTCTCTGTCCTTTTTGCAGACGACCACCTGGTGTGGCAGTTGGGGCAGAACATGAGCATCTATCCATTCAGATCGAGGAGAGTATACTTTGTACAGGGAGGGCTTGCAGTGTGGGGCCGAAGCTTCGGTTGGAGTGTGGAGGCCACTAGGCTCGATTCCAACCTCTGGTGGTTGTTGCTGGATACCAGGAACCTCTGAGGTGCCAGTTGTGTAAATTGGCTATAGATATGTACCCTGCACCTTTCTAGGGTGCCCATATTTGTCTGTGTGAGGGGTACATATTGCCTCAGTGGTTCCTCCTCCCTGGACAGGTAATAGGGGTCAGTGGATCCAGAAGTAAGGATATGCCACAGGAAGGAGACCATGAGGAAGCACCAGATGTTGGCACACTGATTGACAGAGGGTCACATGGACTCCTTTCCCTGTCTGTTGCAAGTGAAGAAAGAAGAACTGTACTGACAAAGAGATGGGCAAGATTTTCTGGGGCCTATGTCTTCGAAGACCCCACGGCCCTTTCCTCTTCTGTCAATCTGTCTGTCTCTCTTTCTGTCTGTGTGGCAGCCCATGAGGTAGCAACCCAGGTACCTGCTGTCACGGGAGCCAGAACAACCTTGATAAGGGACATGAGAGGGGTGGTGGAAAGCACTTTCTGATGTCTCTCTTTGGGCCGTAGGGGAACTCAGGGTTTTGTTTGTGCATAGGGGTGAGTCAGGATCCAGTGTCTCTGGGGAACGGACTCAGTCCTTCTGAAAAGGAGGCACAGCCACTGGAATGAATCCCTGCTGTCAGTCTTCCCTCCCTCCTTGGGGCCTCCTTTTTGTTGTTGTTTTCCCCCCTACCCTTACCTTCAGGATGGCTTCTGCGTATACCCTTCAGGCTCAAACAAGCCTGCCTTTGGGCCACTAGCTACCCTCCAGGGCCAAGGTTGGCATCACTGAGCAGCCTGATATCGGATCCTCCCCTGAGGTTCAGGAGGTATCAGTTCCAGTACTGCCCAGAGGGACTGAGCCTCTGGAACACAGCCTAGTGTGAACCATTTGCCACCACCCTCGCTACCAAGGTGGGGGGCTACAGATCCTTACTTCTGAAGAGCCCATGACAAGTCAAGTTCAGATGATAACTTATTCATTAGGGGGGGCTGGGTCCTTTGAATCCAGGCAGGGTTTGTTCATGAGGTTTTGGGGAGTACTGGATGAAAGCAGGGAAGTGGACCCAAGGTGTTGGTTAGGCTTAAGTCTGGCATAGAGTGAGGGTTAGCAACCACTGGGGTTAGCCAAACAGTGGCTCAGAGAAGCCTGATTCTCCCCTGTCATTGCTCGCCCCCTTCTCCCTCCCCTACACACCCTGAAGGAATGTGGGCTCTGATGTGGAATTAGATGGCCCCAGCCACAGAGGAATTTGCTCTGTCTGTTGGACCTAAGAAACAACTCGGGACTCTTGTCGAATTTTTCCTCATGGGAAAATTTATTGCATTTCCCTGTTCTGTGAGGAGTTTGCCATAGACATGATAGAGCAGAGGAATGGCCAGTGGCAGGGGGTTAGGGTTAGAGGGTGATGATTAGTGCGCCAGCGGCTTAAGGAAGCCCCGGACCCCACATCCAGGCCATCTTAAATGCACTCTCCTCCTAGGTTGAGGGATTGGGTGGGGAAGGTGCGATGGACACCCCTGGCCAGTCACGGTTAGCCCCTTAGGTAGATCTGCATTGACTTTGGAAGCTGGCAGTTTTGATGTCTGGGCTCTGACGCCACCACCCATTCCATCTTGTGGCCACCAGATGGCGCAGCTTGCAAACCTAGCCACCATGTAAGATTCAGAAGAAGACAGAGACACATACAGAAGCAGACAAATCACAGACACGCGTGGCACGCGACACATTCCTTCTGCGATGGACCTGTCCCGTGTTGTAGGGGGCACAGAAGGAAGGAGGGCGCCACTTTTAGGAACGTTATGCTCAGGATTAGTCTCACCATTAGGGTTCTTAAGTTGTGAAAACTAGGGGAGGTGCTCTGAACATTGCATTCTCTGGAGACCAACCAGCATCTTTCCAGGGTTGCCCGTGGCCTTGTACCAAGGCCAATGTTTCTTTCCTGTTTCTCTTTTCAGTTGTAAGAGGCTGGAACTAGCTGCCCAGAATGCCATCTACCCCAAGGATCACAACACCACGTTTCCTCTGGTGCCTATGGCTCGTGGTGTATTGCGTTTCCATATTCAACGAGTTCCGTGAATGCCTAACCACTGCCTTGCAAACAACAGTGAGACTGGAGTGTCTGGCAGCCCTGCCTCGACATATCTGCCTATACAGGACAGCACAGCACAGCCTTCCATTAACTGCAGAAGTCAGCTACCCTAGGTATTTTTCTGCGCCCTGGGAGTCTGCAGGCAGCCAGCGAGGGGAGTGGCTCCTTAGGATTGTCACAAAACCTGGATCATGGCAGTGCCTCTGAGGATGATGTGCATGTCCAATCAGGGGGTGCTGTCTCATTTGGGCAAGGAGAGGATGATGTGTGTGTCCACTTTAGCCAACAGCTGGTGCTGTCTCCTCGGAGCAGAAGCATGACAGGCAGGGAAACTGATGACATGGTAGTGAGGACAATTTCTTTGTCATTTTTGCAGACAACCACCTGGGATGGCAGTTGGTGCAGAACATCAGAATATTTTGATTTAGATCGAGGAGGAGTGTATATTATGTACAGGGAGGGCTTCCCATGTGCGGCCAAAGCTTGGCTTGGAGTCTTTAGGCCACTAGGCTCCATTCCAACATCTGGAGTCTTCTGCGGGACACCAATAACCTCTGAGACTCCGCTACCCTTGGTTGGCTATAGATATGTATTCTGCCCATTTTTAAGTTGCACATGTGTGTCTGTGTGAGTGGGAGGTGTTGTCCCAGCAGGTCCTCATTCCTGGATGTGCCAAGGGGTCAGTGGATCTGGAAGGATGTCCATGACCCAGGAATGTGCCCATGTGGGAGCACCAGATGGTGGCACAATGATGGACAGAGGGTCAGAGGAACTCGTTTACCTGTCTGTGGCAAGTAAAGAAAGAACTGTACTGCCACAGAGATGGGCAAGATTTTGTGGGCCCTGGAACTTCAAGGAACACATAGCCCTGTCCCATCTGTCACGCTCTCTGTCTGACTGCCCATGAGGATTCGACCCTGATACCTGCTACAAAGGGTGCCAGAGCACCCTTGATGTGGGACAGGACAGAAAAGGTAGAAAGTGCTTTCTGATTCTCTCTCTTGGGGCTCTAGGGGAACTCAGGGTTTTGTTTGTGTATAGGAATGAGTCAGCATCCAGTGTCTTTGGGGAAAGGACTCAGTCCTTCTGAAAAGGAGGCACGGCCACTGAAACGAACCCCTGCTGTCAGTTTTCCCTCTCTCCATGGGGCTTCAAATATTGGGATTTTGGTTTTCCTCCCACACTTACCCTCATCCTGATCTGAGTGCATACCGTTCAGGCTCAAACAAGAGTATGCCTTGTGCCCACTAGCTACCCTCCGGGGCCAAGGTTGGGGTCACCGAGCAGCCTGATATCAGATCCCCCCCTGACGCTCAGGAGGGAGCAGTTCCAGTTCTGCCCAGAGGGACTGATGCTCTCTCTGAAGCACAATCGTTTGCATCACCCTCCATCCCAATGTGAGGGCCTACAGAACACTACTTCCGATGAGCCTATGAATAGTCCATGTCAAAAGCTAGCTAAATCTTTCCAGCAGGATGGGTCCTTTGGAGACAGGCACGGTGTTCTCCTGTGAGGGTTTGGGGAGTACTAGATGAGTTCAGGGGAGTGGGCCCAAGGAGTTGGTTAGGCTTAAGTCTGGCATAGGCTGAGTGTTAGCAACCACTGGGGTTAGCCAACCAGTAACTCAGAGAAGCCCAAGGCCTCCTTAGTCAACGCCCACCCCCTACTTCCACCCCCACTCACCCTGATGGAATGTGGGCTCGGATGTGGGATTCGATGGCCCCCAGCCACAGACGAAGTTGCTCTGTCTGTTCGACCAAGGAAACAACTCGAGACTCTGGTCGAAATTTTCCTCAATGAAAAATTTATGTTATTTCTCTGTTCTGTGAGAAATTTACCATAGATACGATAGAGCGGAGGAATGGCCAGTTACAGGGGGTTAGGGTCAGCAGAGGGTGATGATTAGTGAGCCAGTGGCTTAGGGAAGCTCCCCCGGACTCAACACCCAGGCCATCCTAACGACACTCTCCTCCTGGAGTGAGAGGTTGTGTGGTGAAAGTGCGATCCACAGCCCTGGTCCAGTCACGGTTAGCCAATTAGGGCAATCTACCTTGGCTTTGGAAGCTGGCAGTTTCCAAGGCAGCTCTGAGCCCACCGCCTATTCCATATTGTGGCCACCAGTGGGCGCAGCTTGTAAACCTAGCCACCACAGTGGAAGAATCAGAGACACAGAGCCATAAAAAGAAATCACAGACAGGCACGCCAGGCGGCGCATTCCTTCTGGGATCGACCTGTCCCGTGTTGTAGAGGGGCACAGAAGGAAGGAAGGCGCCCCTTTTGGGAATGTTAGGTTCAGGGTTAGGCTCAGCAATAGGGTTTTTAGATTGTGGAAGCTAGGGAAAGCGCTCTGAACATCACCTTCTCTGGAGACCGACCAGCATCTTCCCAGGATTGCAGGTGGCCTTGCACCCGAGGCCAGTGTTTCTTTTCTGTCTCTCTTTTCAGCTGTAAGAGGCTGGAGCTAGCTGCCCAGAATGCCATCTACCCCAAGGATCACAACACCACGTTTCCTCTGGTGCCTATAGCCTGTGATATATTGGGTTTCCATATGCAACAACGATTTCTATGACTTGCTAACCACTGCCTTGCCAACAGTGAGCCTTGAGTGCCTGGCAACCCTGGCTCCACATGCCTGCCTATACAGAACAGCACAGCACAGCAGAGCACAGCCATCCCTCCACTGCAGACACCTTCCCTAGGTATTGTCATGTCCCCTAGGAATCGGCAGGCAGGAAGGGGAGGGGCTCTTTAGGGTTTTCAGAGAACCTGGATCCTGGCAGTGCATTTGGGGATGATATGGGTGTCGCTTTTAACCACGAAGCGGCGCTGTCTCTTTTGTGCAGAAGAGGATGATGTGTGTGTCCTCTTTAGACACCAGGGGTCGCTGTCTCACCTGAGCAGAAGTCTGGCAGGCAGGGAACCTGATGGCATGGTAGTGAGGACTATTTCTTTGTCTTTTTTGCTGACGACCACCTGGGATGGCAGTCAGTGCAGAACAGGAGCATCTGTCGGTTCAGATCGAGAAGTGTATACTTTGTACAAGTAGGGCTTCCCGTGTGGGGCCAAGGCTTCAGTTGGAGTGTGGAGGCCACTAGCTTCCGTTGCAACCTCTGGTGGCTGCTGCTGGACACCAGCATCCTCTAAAGTGCCAGTACCCTTGGTAGGCTATAGATATGTATTCTGCCTTCCATCGAGGAGCCCACAGCCCTGTCCCCTTCTGTCAGTCTGTCTGTCTCTCTTTCTGTCTGTCTGGCAGCCCATGAGGAAGCCACCCTGATATCTACTGCCACAGGAGCCAGAGCAACCATGATAAGGGACATGAGAGAGGTAGTGGAAAGTGCTTTCTGATGTCTCTCTCTTTGGGCTGTAGGGGATCTCCCGGTTTTCTTTGTGCCTAGGGATGAGTCAGGATCCAGTGTCTCGGGGGAAGAGACTCAGTCCTTCTGAAAAGGAGGTTACAGCCACTGGAATGAATCCCTGCTGTCGGTCTTCCCTCCCTCCACGGGGCCTTGGATGTTGGGGTTTTTTTTGTTTGTTTGTTTGTTTCCCCACAACTTTACCTTCAGCCTGGTCTCAGGATATACTTTTCAGGCTCAAATAAGAATCTACGTTGTGCCCACTATCTACCCTCCAGGGACAAGTTTGGGGTCACCAAGCAGGCTGAAATCGGGTCCTTCCCTGATGTTCAGGAAGGAACAGTTCCAGTTCTGCCCAGAGGGACTGATGTTCTCTCTGAAATACAGTGGTTTGCCTCCACCCTCCCTCCCAGGGTTGGGGGCTACAGACCAGTACTTAAGATGAGCCCATGATTACTAGTCCATGTCAAAATCTAGCTAATTCATCTCCAGCGGGATGGAACCTTTGGAGACAGGCAGGGTGTTGTTCTGTGAGGGTTTAGGGAGTACTAGATGAGGGCAGGGGAGTGGACCCAAGGAGTTAATTAGGCATAGGTCAGGCATAGGCTGAGGTTTAGCGAGCACTGGGTTAGCAAGCCAGTAGCTCTGAGAGGCCTGAGGCCCCCCAGGTTCAGCCCCCACCCCCTACTCCCTCTCCCACACCCTCTGAAGGAATGTGGGCTCTGTTGTGTTATTAGATGGCCCCCAGCTGCAGCGGAAGTTGCTCTGTCTGTTTGACCAAAGAAACAACTCGAGACTCTGGTCGAATTTTTCCTCATGGAAAAATTTATTGCGTTTCTGTGTTCAGTGAGGAGTTTGAAATAGATATGATAGAACAAAGAAGTGGCCAGGGGCAGGGGTTAAGGTTAGAAGAGGGTGATGATTAGTGAGCCAGTGGCTTAGAAAGCAACCCCCAGGCCATCTTAACCCTACTCTTCTTTTGAGGTGAGGTGTTGAGTGGGGAAGATGGGATGGAAAGCTCCCGGCCAGTCACGATTAACCCCTTAGGTCGGTCTGCCTTGGCTTTAGAAGCTGGCAGTTTCCATGTCAGCTCTCTTAGGCCACCGCATATTCCACCTCTTGGCCACCAGATGGCGGAGCTTGCAAACCTCGCCGCAGTGGAAGAATCAGAAGAAGACAGAGATACAGAGGCAGAGAAAGAAATCCCAGACACGCACTGCACGCGACACATTCCTTCTGGGATGGACCTGTCCCGTGTTTTACTGGGAGAGGGGCACAGAAGGAAGGAGGGCCACTTTTGGGAAGGTTAGGCTCAGCATTAGGGTTTTTACATTGTGGAAGCTAGGGAAGGTGCTCTGAACATAGCCTTCTCTGGAGACACAGCATTATCTTCCCAGGATTGCCCCTGGCCTTGCATCCGAAGCCAGTGTTTCTTTCCTATCTCTCTTCTCAGCTGTAAGTGGCTGGAGTTAGCTGCTCAGAGCACCATGTACCGCAAGGATCACAACACCACGTTTCCTCTGATGCCTATGGCTCGTGATGTATTGGGTTTCCATATCCAAAAAATATGGTTTTTCCATGATATGCGAACCACTGCCTTGAAAAGAGGAGTGAGCCTTGGTGCCCAGCACACCTGCCTCGACATGCCCACCTGTACAGCACAGCACAGCACAGCACAACAAAGCCATCCCTCCATTGCAGAAGACAGCTACCTGCCTTAGGTATTGTCATGTCCCCTGGGAGTCCACAGGCACGGTAGGGAGGGGCTCCATAGGATTGTCAGAGAACCTAGATAATGGCAGTGCCTTTGGGGATGATGTGCGTGTCCCCTTTAACCACCAGGTGGCGCTGTCTCTTTGGGGCAGAAGAGGATGATATGTGTCCCCTTTAGCCACCAGGTGCTTTCTCATTAGAGAGGAAGCCTCGCAGGCAGGGAAAGTAATGGCATGGTAGTGAGGACTGTTTCTCTGTCCTTTTTGCAGACGACCACCTGGTGTGGCAGTTGGTGCAGAACATGAGCATCTATCCATTCAGATCGAGGAGAGTATACTTTGTACAGGGAGGGCTTGCAGTGTGGGGCCGAAGCTTCGGTTGGAGTGTGGAGGCCACTAGGCTCGATTCCAACCTCTGGTGGTTGTTGCTGGATACCAGGAACCTCTGAGGTGCCAGTTGTGTAAATTGGCTATAGATATGTACCCTGCACCTTTCTAGGGTGCCCACATTTGTCTGTGTGAGGGGTACATATTGCCTCAGTGGTTCCTCCTCCCTGGACAGGTAATAGGGGTCAGTGGATCCAGAAGTAAGGATATGCCACAGGAAGGAGACCATGAGGAAGCACCAGATGTTGGCACACTGATTGACAGAGGGTCACATGGACTCCTTTCCCTGTCTGTTGCAAGTGAAGAAAGAAGAACTGTACTGACAAAGAGATGGGCAAGATTTTCTGGGGCCTATGTCTTCGAAGACCCCACGGCCCTTTCCTCTTCTGTCAATCTGTCTGTCTCTCTTTCTGTCTGTGTGGCAGCCCATGAGGTAGCAACCCAGGTACCTGCTGTCACGGGAGCCAGAACAACCTTGATAAGGGACATGAGAGGGGTGGTGGAAAGCACTTTCTGATGTCTCTCTTTGGGCCGTAGGGGAACTCAGGGTTTTGTTTGTGCATAGGGATGAGTCAGGATCCAGTGTCTCTGGGGAACGGACTCAGTCCTTCTGAAAAGGAGGCACAGCCACTGGAATGAATCCCTGCTGTCAGTCTTCCCTCCCTCCTTGGGGCCTCCTTTTTGTTGTTGTTTTCCCCCCTACCCTTACCTTCAGGATGGCTTCTGCGTATACCCTTCAGGCTCAAACAAGCCTGCCTTTGGGCCACTAGCTACCCTCCAGGGCCAAGGTTGGCATCACTGAGCAGCCTGATATCGGATCCTCCCCTGAGGTTCAGGAGGTATCAGTTCCAGTACTGCCCAGAGGGACTGAGCCTCTGGAACACAGCCTAGTGTGAACCATTTGCCACCACCCTCGCTACCAAGGTGGGGGGCTACAGATCCTTACTTCTGAAGAGCCCATGACAAGTCAAGTTCAGATGATAACTTATTCATTAGGGGGGGGCTGGGGCCTTTGAATCCAGGCAGGGTTTGTTCATGAGGTTTTGGGGAGTACTGGATGAAAGCAGGGAAGTGGACCCAAGGTGTTGGTTAGGCTTAAGTCTGGCATAGAGTGAGGGTTAGCAACCACTGGAGTTAGCCAAACAGTGGCTCAGAGAAGCCTGATTCTCCCCTGTCATTGCTCGCCCCCTTCTCCCTCCCCTACACACCCTGAAGGAATGTGGGCTCTGATGTGGAATTAGATGGCCCCAGCCACAGAGGAATTTGCTCTGTCTGTTCGACCTAAGAAACAACTCGGGACTCTTGTCGAATTTTTCCTCATGGGAAAATTTATTGCATTTCCCTGTTCTGTGAGGAGTTTGCCATAGACATGATAGAGCAGAGGAATGGCCAGTGGCAGGGGGTTAGGGTTAGAGGGTGATGATTAGTGCGCCAGTGGCTTAAGGAAGCCCCGGACCCCACATCCAGGCCATCTTAAATGCACTCTCCTCCTAGGTTGAGGGATTGGGTGGGGAAGGTGCGATGGACACCCCTGGCCAGTCACGGTTAGCCCCTTAGGTAGATCTGCATTGACTTTGGAAGCTGGCAGTTTTGATGTCTGGGCTCTGACGCCACCACCCATTCCATCTTGTGGCCACCAGATGGCGCAGCTTGCAAACCTAGCCACCATGTAAGATTCAGAAGAAGACAGAGACACATACAGAAGCAGACAAATCACAGACACGCGTGGCACGCGACACATTCCTTCTGCGATGGACCTGTCCCGTGTTGTAGGGGGCACAGAAGGAAGGAGGGTGCCACTTTTAGGAACGTTATGCTCAGGATTAGTCTCACCATTAGGGTTCTTAAGTTGTGAAAACTAGGGGAGGTGCTCTGAACATTGCATTCTCTGGAGACCAACCAGCATCTTTCCAGGGTTGCCCGTGGCCTTGTACCGAGGCCAATATTTCTTTCCTGTGTCTCTTTTCAGTTGTAAGAGGCTGGAACTAGCTGCCCAGAATGCCATCTACCCCAAGGATCACAACACCACGTTTCCTCTGGTGCCTATGGCTCGTGGTGTATTGCGTTTCCATATTCAACGAGTTCCGTGAATGCCTAACCACTGCCTTGCAAACAACAGTGAGACTGGAGTGTCTGGCAGCCCTGCCTCGACATATCTGCCTATACAGGACAGCACAGCACAGCCTTCCATTAACTGCAGAAGTCAGCTACCCTAGGTATTTTTCTGCGCCCTGGGAGTCTGCAGGCAGCCAGCGAGGGGAGTGGCTCCTTAGGATTGTCACAAAACCTGGATCATGGCAGTGCCTCTGAGGATGATGTGCATGTCCAATCAGGGGGTGCTGTCTCATTTGGGCAAGGAGAGGATGATGTGTGTGTCCACTTTAGCCAACAGCTGGTGCTGTCTCCTCGGAGCAGAAGCATGACAGGCAGGGAAACTGATGACATGGTAGTGAGGACAATTTCTTTGTCATTTTTGCAGACAACCACCTGGGATGGCAGTTGGTGCAGAACATCAGAATATTTTGATTTAGATCGAGGAGGAGTGTATATTATGTACAGGGAGGGCTTCCCATGTGCGGCCAAAGCTTGGCTTGGAGTCTTTAGGCCACTAGGCTCCATTCCAACATCTGGAGTCTTCTGCGGGACACCAATAACCTCTGAGACTCCGCTACCCTTGGTTGGCTATAGATATGTATTCTGCCCATTTTTAAGTTGCACATGTGTGTCTGTGTGAGTGGGAGGTGTTGTCCCAGCAGGTCCTCATTCCTGGATGTGCCAAGGGGTCAGTGGATCTGGAAGGATGTCCATGACCCAGGAATGTGCCCATGTGGGAGCACCAGATGGTGGCACAATGATGGACAGAGGGTCAGAGGAACTCGTTTACCTGTCTGTGGCAAGTAAAGAAAGAACTGTACTGCCACAGAGATGGGCAAGATTTTGTGGGCCCTGGAACTTCAAGGAACACATAGCCCTGTCCCATCTGTCACGCTCTCTGTCTGACTGCCCATGAGGATTCGACCCTGATACCTGCTACAAAGGGTGCCAGAGCACCCTTGATGTGGGACAGGACAGAAAAGGTAGAAAGTGCTTTCTGATTCTCTCTCTTGGGGCTCTAGGGGAACTCAGGGTTTTGTTTGTGTATAGGAATGAGTCAGCATCCAGTGTCTTTGGGGAAAGGACTCAGTCCTTCTGAAAAGGAGGCACGGCCACTGAAACGAACCCCTGCTGTCAGTTTTCCCTCTCTCCATGGGGCTTCAAATATTGGGATTTTGGTTTTCCTCCCACACTTACCCTCATCCTGATCTGAGTGCATACCGTTCAGGCTCAAACAAGAGTATGCCTTGTGCCCACTAGCTACCCTCCGGGGCCAAGGTTGGGGTCACCGAGCAGCCTGATATCAGATCCTCCCCTGACGCTCAGGAGGGAGCAGTTCCAGTTCTGCCCAGAGGGACTGATGCTCTCTCTGAAGCACAATCGTTTGCATCACCCTCCATCCCAATGTGAGGGCCTACAGAACACTACTTCCGATGAGCCTATGAATAGTCCATGTCAAAAGCTAGCTAAATCTTTCCAGCAGGATGGGTCCTTTGGAGACAGGCACGGTGTTCTCCTGTGAGGGTTTGGGGAGTACTAGATGAGTTCAGGGGAGTGGGCCCAAGGAGTTGGTTAGGCTTAAGTCTGGCATAGGCTGAGTGTTAGCAACCACTGGGGTTAGCCAACCAGTAACTCAGAGAAGCCCAAGGCCTCCTTAGTCAACGCCCACCCCCTACTTCCACCCCCACTCACCCTGATGGAATGTGGGCTCGGATGTGGGATTCGATGGCCCCCAGCCACAGACGAAGTTGCTCTGTCTGTTCGACCAAGGAAACAACTCGAGACTCTGGTCGAAATTTTCCTCAATGAAAAATTTATGTTATTTCTCTGTTCTGTGAGAAATTTACCATAGATACGATAGAGCGGAGGAATGGCCAGTTACAGGGGGTTAGGGTCAGCAGAGGGTGATGATTAGTGAGCCAGTGGCTTAGGGAAGCTCCCCCGGACTCAACACCCAGGCCATCCTAACGACACTCTCCTCCTGGAGTGAGAGGTTGTGTGGTGAAAGTGCGATCCACAGCCCTGGTCCAGTCACGGTTAGCCAATTAGGGCAATCTACCTTGGCTTTGGAAGCTGGCAGTTTCCAAGGCAGCTCTGAGCCCACCGCCTATTCCATATTGTGGCCACCAGTGGGCGCAGCTTGTAAACCTAGCCACCACAGTGGAAGAATCAGAGACACAGAGCCATAAAAAGAAATCACAGACAGGCACGCCAGGCGGCGCATTCCTTCTGGGATCGACCTGTCCCGTGTTGTAGAGGGGCACAGAAGGAAGGAAGGCGCCCCTTTTGGGAATGTTAGGTTCAGGGTTAGGCTCAGCAATAGGGTTTTTAGATTGTGGAAGCTAGGGAAAGCGCTCTGAACATCACCTTCTCTGGAGACCGACCAGCATCTTCCCAGGATTGCAGGTGGCCTTGCACCCGAGGCCAGTGTTTCTTTTCTGTCTCTCTTTTCAGCTGTAAGAGGCTGGAGCTAGCTGCCCAGAATGCCATCTACCCCAAGGATCACAACACCACGTTTCCTCTGGTGCCTATAGCCTGTGATATATTGGGTTTCCATATGCAACAACGAGTTCTATGACTTGCTAACCACTGCCTTGCCAACAGTGAGCCTTGAGTGCCTGGCAACCCTGGCTCCACATGCCTGCCTATACAGAACAGCACAGCACAGCAGAGCACAGCCATCCCTCCACTGCAGACACCTTCCCTAGGTATTGTCATGTCCCCTAGGAATCGGCAGGCAGGAAGGGGAGGGGCTCTTTAGGGTTTTCAGAGAACCTGGATCCTGGCAGTGCATTTGGGGATGATATGGGTGTCGCTTTTAACCACGAAGCGGCGCTGTCTCTTTTGTGCAGAAGAGGATGATGTGTGTGTCCTCTTTAGACACCAGGGGTCGCTGTCTCACCTGAGCAGAAGTCTGGCAGGCAGGGAACCTGATGGCATGGTAGTGAGGACTATTTCTTTGTCTTTTTTGCTGACGACCACCTGGGATGGCAGTCAGTGCAGAACAGGAGCATCTGTCGGTTCAGATCGAGGAGTGTATACTTTGTACAAGTAGGGCTTCCCGTGTGGGGCCAAGGCTTCAGTTGGAGTGTGGAGGCCACTAGCTTCCGTTGCAACCTCTGGTGGCTGCTGCTGGACACCAGCATCCTCTAAAGTGCCAGTACCCTTGGTAGGCTATAGATATGTATTCTGCCTTCCATCGAGGAGCCCACAGCCCTGTCCCCTTCTGTCAGTCTGTCTGTCTCTCTTTCTGTCTGTCTGGCAGCCCATGAGGAAGCCACCCTGATATCTACTGCCACAGGAGCCAGAGCAACCATGATAAGGGACATGAGAGAGGTAGTGGAAAGTGCTTTCTGATGTCTCTCTCTTTGGGCTGTAGGGGATCTCCCGGTTTTCTTTGTGCCTAGGGATGAGTCAGGATCCAGTGTCTCGGGGGAAGAGACTCAGTCCTTCTGAAAAGGAGGTTACAGCCACTGGAATGAATCCCTGCTGTCGGTCTTCCCTCCCTCCACGGGGCCTTGGATGTTGGGGTTTTTTTTGTTTGTTTGTTTGTTTCCCCACAACTTTACCTTCAGCCTGGTCTCAGGATATACTTTTCAGGCTCAAATAAGAATCTACGTTGTGCCCACTATCTACCCTCCAGGGACAAGTTTGGGGTCACCAAGCAGGCTGAAATCGGGTCCTTCCCTGATGTTCAGGAAGGAACAGTTCCAGTTCTGCCCAGAGGGACTGATGTTCTCTCTGAAATACAGTGGTTTGCCTCCACCCTCCCTCCCAGGGTTGGGGGCTACAGACCAGTACTTAAGATGAGCCCATGATTACTAGTCCATGTCAAAATCTAGCTAATTCATCTCCAGCGGGATGGAACCTTTGGAGACAGGCAGGGTGTTGTTCTGTGAGGGTTTAGGGAGTACTAGATGAGGGCAGGGGAGTGGACCCAAGGAGTTAATTAGGCATAGGTCAGGCATAGGCTGAGGTTTAGCGAGCACTGGGTTAGCAAGCCAGTAGCTCTGAGAGGCCTGAGGCCCCCCAGGTTCAGCCCCCACCCCCTACTCCCTCTCCCACACCCTCTGAAGGAATGTGGGCTCTGTTGTGTTATTAGATGGCCCCCAGCTGCAGCGGAAGTTGCTCTGTCTGTTTGACCAAAGAAACAACTCGAGACTCTGGTCGAATTTTTCCTCATGGAAAAATTTATTGCGTTTCTGTGTTCAGTGAGGAGTTTGAAATAGATATGATAGAACAAAGAAGTGGCCAGGGGCAGGGGTTAAGGTTAGAAGAGGGTGATGATTAGTGAGCCAGTGGCTTAGAAAGCAACCCCCAGGCCATCTTAACCCTACTCTTCTTTTGAGGTGAGGTGTTGAGTGGGGAAGATGGGATGGAAAGCTCCCGGCCAGTCACGATTAACCCCTTAGGTCGGTCTGCCTTGGCTTTAGAAGCTGGCAGTTTCCATGTCAGCTCTCTTAGGCCACCGCATATTCCACCTCTTGGCCACCAGATGGCGGAGCTTGCAAACCTCGCCGCAGTGGAAGAATCAGAAGAAGACAGAGATACAGAGGCAGAGAAAGAAATCCCAGACACGCACTGCACGCGACACATTCCTTCTGGGATGGACCTGTCCCGTGTTTTACTGGGAGAGGGGCACAGAAGGAAGGAGGGCCACTTTTGGGAAGGTTAGGCTCAGCATTAGGGTTTTTACATTGTGGAAGCTAGGGAAGGTGCTCTGAACATAGCCTTCTCTGGAGACACAGCATTATCTTCCCAGGATTGCCCCTGGCCTTGCATCCGAAGCCAGTGTTTCTTTCCTATCTCTCTTCTCAGCTGTAAGTGGCTGGAGTTAGCTGCTCAGAGCACCATGTACCGCAAGGATCACAACACCACGTTTCCTCTGATGCCTATGGCTCGTGATGTATTGGGTTTCCATATCCAAAAAATATGGTTTTTCCATGATATGCGAACCACTGCCTTGAAAAGAGGAGTGAGCCTTGGTGCCCAGCACACCTGCCTCGACATGCCCACCTGTACAGCACAGCACAGCACAGCACAACAAAGCCATCCCTCCATTGCAGAAGACAGCTACCTGCCTTAGGTATTGTCATGTCCCCTGGGAGTCCACAGGCACGGTAGGGAGGGGCTCCATAGGATTGTCAGAGAACCTAGATAATGGCAGTGCCTTTGGGGATGATGTGCGTGTCCCCTTTAACCACCAGGTGGCGCTGTCTCTTTGGGGCAGAAGAGGATGATATGTGTCCCCTTTAGCCACCAGGTGCTTTCTCATTAGAGAGGAAGCCTCGCAGGCAGGGAAAGTAATGGCATGGTAGTGAGGACTGTTTCTCTGTCCTTTTTGCAGACGACCACCTGGTGTGGCAGTTGGTGCAGAACATGAGCATCTATCCATTCAGATCGAGGAGAGTATACTTTGTACAGGGAGGGCTTGCAGTGTGGGGCCGAAGCTTCGGTTGGAGTGTGGAGGCCACTAGGCTCGATTCCAACCTCTGGTGGTTGTTGCTGGATACCAGGAACCTCTGAGGTGCCAGTTGTGTAAATTGGCTATAGATATGTACCCTGCACCTTTCTAGGGTGCCCACATTTGTCTGTGTGAGGGGTACATATTGCCTCAGTGGTTCCTCCTCCCTGGACAGGTAATAGGGGTCAGTGGATCCAGAAGTAAGGATATGCCACAGGAAGGAGACCATGAGGAAGCACCAGATGTTGGCACACTGATTGACAGAGGGTCACATGGACTCCTTTCCCTGTCTGTTGCAAGTGAAGAAAGAAGAACTGTACTGACAAAGAGATGGGCAAGATTTTCTGGGGCCTATGTCTTCGAAGACCCCACGGCCCTTTCCTCTTCTGTCAATCTGTCTGTCTCTCTTTCTGTCTGTGTGGCAGCCCATGAGGTAGCAACCCAGGTACCTGCTGTCACGGGAGCCAGAACAACCTTGATAAGGGACATGAGAGGGGTGGTGGAAAGCACTTTCTGATGTCTCTCTTTGGGCCGTAGGGGAACTCAGGGTTTTGTTTGTGCATAGGGATGAGTCAGGATCCAGTGTCTCTGGGGAACGGACTCAGTCCTTCTGAAAAGGAGGCACAGCCACTGGAATGAATCCCTGCTGTCAGTCTTCCCTCCCTCCTTGGGGCCTCCTTTTTGTTGTTGTTTTCCCCCCTACCCTTACCTTCAGGATGGCTTCTGCGTATACCCTTCAGGCTCAAACAAGCCTGCCTTTGGGCCACTAGCTACCCTCCAGGGCCAAGGTTGGCATCACTGAGCAGCCTGATATCGGATCCTCCCCTGAGGTTCAGGAGGTATCAGTTCCAGTACTGCCCAGAGGGACTGAGCCTCTGGAACACAGCCTAGTGTGAACCATTTGCCACCACCCTCGCTACCAAGGTGGGGGGCTACAGATCCTTACTTCTGAAGAGCCCATGACAAGTCAAGTTCAGATGATAACTTATTCATTAGGGGGGGGCTGGGGCCTTTGAATCCAGGCAGGGTTTGTTCATGAGGTTTTGGGGAGTACTGGATGAAAGCAGGGAAGTGGACCCAAGGTGTTGGTTAGGCTTAAGTCTGGCATAGAGTGAGGGTTAGCAACCACTGGAGTTAGCCAAACAGTGGCTCAGAGAAGCCTGATTCTCCCCTGTCATTGCTCGCCCCCTTCTCCCTCCCCTACACACCCTGAAGGAATGTGGGCTCTGATGTGGAATTAGATGGCCCCAGCCACAGAGGAATTTGCTCTGTCTGTTCGACCTAAGAAACAACTCGGGACTCTTGTCGAATTTTTCCTCATGGGAAAATTTATTGCATTTCCCTGTTCTGTGAGGAGTTTGCCATAGACATGATAGAGCAGAGGAATGGCCAGTGGCAGGGGGTTAGGGTTAGAGGGTGATGATTAGTGCGCCAGTGGCTTAAGGAAGCCCCGGACCCCACATCCAGGCCATCTTAAATGCACTCTCCTCCTAGGTTGAGGGATTGGGTGGGGAAGGTGCGATGGACACCCCTGGCCAGTCACGGTTAGCCCCTTAGGTAGATCTGCATTGACTTTGGAAGCTGGCAGTTTTGATGTCTGGGCTCTGACGCCACCACCCATTCCATCTTGTGGCCACCAGATGGCGCAGCTTGCAAACCTAGCCACCATGTAAGATTCAGAAGAAGACAGAGACACATACAGAAGCAGACAAATCACAGACACGCGTGGCACGCGACACATTCCTTCTGCGATGGACCTGTCCCGTGTTGTAGGGGGCACAGAAGGAAGGAGGGTGCCACTTTTAGGAACGTTATGCTCAGGATTAGTCTCACCATTAGGGTTCTTAAGTTGTGAAAACTAGGGGAGGTGCTCTGAACATTGCATTCTCTGGAGACCAACCAGCATCTTTCCAGGGTTGCCCGTGGCCTTGTACCGAGGCCAATATTTCTTTCCTGTGTCTCTTTTCAGTTGTAAGAGGCTGGAACTAGCTGCCCAGAATGCCATCTACCCCAAGGATCACAACACCACGTTTCCTCTGGTGCCTATGGCTCGTGGTGTATTGCGTTTCCATATTCAACGAGTTCCGTGAATGCCTAACCACTGCCTTGCAAACAACAGTGAGACTGGAGTGTCTGGCAGCCCTGCCTCGACATATATGCCTATACAGGACAGCACAGCACAGCCTTCCATTAACTGCAGAAGTCAGCTACCCTAGGTATTTTTCTGCGCCCTGGGAGTCTGCAGGCAGCCAGCGAGGGGAGTGGCTCCTTAGGATTGTCACAAAACCTGGATCATGGCAGTGCCTCTGAGGATGATGTGCATGTCCAATCAGGGGGTGCTGTCTCATTTGGGCAAGGAGAGGATGATGTGTGTGTCCACTTTAGCCAACAGCTGGTGCTGTCTCCTCGGAGCAGAAGCATGACAGGCAGGGAAACTGATGACATGGTAGTGAGGACAATTTCTTTGTCATTTTTGCAGACAACCACCTGGGATGGCAGTTGGTGCAGAACATCAGAATATTTTGATTTAGATCGAGGAGGAGTGTATATTATGTACAGGGAGGGCTTCCCATGTGCGGCCAAAGCTTGGGTTGGAGTCTTTAGGCCACTAGGCTCCATTCCAACATCTGGAGTCTTCTGCGGGACACCAATAACCTCTGAGACTCCGCTACCCTTGGTTGGCTATAGATATGTATCCTGCCCATTTTTAAGTTGCACATGTGTGTCTGTGTGACTGGGAGGTGTTGTCCCAGCAGGTCCTCATTCCTGGATGTGCCAAGGGGTCAGTGGATCTGGAAGGATGTCCATGACCCAGGAATGTGCCCATGTGGGAGCACCAGAGGGTGGCACAATGATGGACAGAGGGTCAGAGGAACTCGTTTACCTGTCTGTGGCAAGTAAAGAAAGAACTGTACTGCCACAGAGATGGGCAAGATTTTGTGGGCCCTGGAACTTCAAGGAACACATAGCCCTGTCCCATCTGTCACGCTCTCTGTCTGACTGCCCATGAGGATTCGACCCTGATACCTGCTACAAAGGGTGCCAGAGCACCCTTGATGTGGGACAGGACAGAAAAGGTAGAAAGTGCTTTCTGATTCTCTCTCTTGGGGCTCTAGGGGAACTCAGGGTTTTGTTTGTGTATAGGAATGAGTCAGCATCCAGTGTCTTTGGGGAAAGGACTCAGTCCTTCTGAAAAGGAGGCACGGCCACTGAAACGAACCCCTGCTGTCAGTTTTCCCTCTCTCCATGGGGCTTCAAATATTGGGATTTTGGTTTTCCTCCCACACTTACCCTCATCCTGATCTGAGTGCGTACTGTTCAGGCTCAAACAAGAGTATGCCTTGTGCCCACTAGCTACCCTCCGGGGCCAAGGTTGGGGTCACCGAGCAGCCTGATATCAGATCCTCCCCTGACGCTCAGGAGGGAGCAGTTCCAGTTCTGCCCAGAGGGACTGATGCTCTCTCTGAAGCACAATCGTTTGCATCACCCTCCATCCCAATGTGAGGGCCTACAGAACACTACTTCCGATGAGCCTATGAATAGTCCATGTCAAAAGCTAGCTAAATCTTTCCAGCAGGATGGGTCCTTTGGAGACAGGCACGGTGTTCTCCTGTGAGGGTTTGGGGAGTACTAGATGAGTTCAGGGGAGTGGGCCCAAGGAGTTGGTTAGGCTTAAGTCTGGCATAGGCTGAGTGTTAGCAACCACTGGGGTTAGCCAACCAGTAACTCAGAGAAGCCCAAGGCCTCCTTGGTCAACGCCCACCCCCTACTTCCACCCCCACTCACCCTGATGGAATGTGGGCTCGGATGTGGGATTCGATGGCCCCCAGCCACAGACGAAGTTGCTCTGTCTGTTCGACCAAGGAAACAACTGGAGACTCTGGTCGAAATTTTCCTCAATGAAAAATTTATGGTATTTCTCTGTTCTGTGAGAAATTTACCATAGATACGATAGAGCGGAGGAATGGCCAGTTACAGGGGGTTAGGGTCAGCAGAGGGTGATGATTAGTGAGCCAGTGGCTTAGGGAAGCTCCCCCGGACTCAACACCCAGGCCATCCTAACGACACTCTCCTCCTGGAGTGAGAGGTTGTGTGGTGAAAGTGCGATCCACAGCCCCGGTCCAGTCACGGTTAGCCAGTTAGGGCAATCTACCTTGGCTTTGGAAGCTGGCAGTTTCCAAGGCAGCTCTGAGCCCACCGCCTATTCCATATTGTGGCCACCAGTGGGCGCAGCTTGTAAACCTAGCCACCACAGTGGAAGAATCAGAGACACAGAGCCATAAAAAGAAATCACAGACAGGCACGCCAGGCGGCGCATTCCTTCTGGGATGGACCTGTCCCGTGTTGTAGAGGGGCACAGAAGGAAGAAAGGCGCCCCTTTTGGGAATGTTAGGTTCAGGGTTAGGCTCAGCAATAGGGTTTTTAGATTGTGGAAGCTAGGGAAAGCGCTCTGAACATCACCTTCTCTGGAGACCGACCAGCATCTTCCCAGGATTGCAGGTGGCCTTGCACCCGAGGCCAGTGTTTCTTTTCTGTCTCTCTTTTCAGCTGTAAGAGGCTGGAGCTAGCTGCCCAGAATGCCATCTACCCCAAGGATCACAACACCACGTTTCCTCTGGTGCCTATAGCCTGTGATATATTGGGTTTCCATATGCAACAACGAGTTCTATGACTTGCTAACCACTGCCTTGCCAACAGTGAGCCTTGAGTGCCTGGCAACCCTGGCTCCACATGCCTGCCTATACAGAACAGCACAGCACAGCAGAGCACAGCCATCCCTCCACTGCAGACACCTTCCCTAGGTATTGTCATGTCCCCTAGGAATCGGCAGGCAGGAAGGGGAGGGGCTCTTTAGGGTTTTCAGAGAACCTGGATCCTGGCAGTGCATTTGGGGATGATATGGGTGTCGCTTTTAACCACGAAGCGGCGCTGTCTCTTTTGTGCAGAAGAGGATGATATGTGTGTCCTCTTTAGACACCAGGGGTCGCTGTCTCACCTGAGCAGAAGTCTGGCAGGCAGGGAACCTGATGGCATGGTAGTGAGGACTATTTCTTTGTCTTTTTTGCTGACGACCACCTGGGATGGCAGTCAATGCAGAACAGGAGCATCTGTCGGTTCAGATCGAGGAGTGTATACTTTGTACAAGTAGGGCTTCCCGTGTGGGGCCAAGGCTTCAGTTGGAGTGTGGAGGCCACTAGCTTCCGTTGCAACCTCTGGTGGCTGCTGCTGGACACCAGCATCCTCTAAAGTGCCAGTACCCTTGGTAGGCTATAGATATGTATTCTGCCTTCCATCGAGGAGCCCACAGCCCTTCTGTCTGTCTGTCTGTCTCTCTTTCTGTCTGTCTGGCAGCCCATGAGGAAGCCACCCTGATATCTACCGCCACAGGAGCCAGAGCAACCATGATAAGGGACATGAGAGAGGTAGTGGAAAGTGCTTTCTGATGTCTCTCTCTTTGGGCTGTAGGGGATCTCCCGGTTTTCTTTGTGCCTAGGGATGAGTCAGGATCCAGTGTCTCGGGGGAAGAGACTCAGTCCTTCTGAAAAGGAGGTTACAGCCACTGGAATGAATCCCTGCTGTCGGTCTTCCCTCCCTCCACGGGGCCTCGGATGTTGGTTTGTTTGTTTGTTTGTTTGTTTCCCCACACCTTTACCTTCAGCCTGGTCTCAGGATATACTTTTCAGGCTCAAATAAGAATCTACCTTGTGCCCACTAGCTAACCTCCAGGGCCAAGTTTGGGGTCACCAAGCAGCCTGAAATCGGGTCCTTCCCTGATGTTCAGGAAGGAACAGTTCCAGTTCTGCCCAGAGGGACTGATGTTCTCTCTGAAATACAGTGGTTTGCCGCCACCCTCCCTCCCAGGGTTGGGGGCTACAGACCAGTACTTAAGATGAGCCCATGATTACTAGTCCATGTCAAAATCTAGCTAATTCATCTCCAGCTGTATGGAACCTTTGGTGACAGGCAGGGTGTTGCTCTGTGAGGGACTGGGGAGTACTAGATGAGGGCAGGGGAGTGGACCCAAGGAGTTAATTAGGCATAGGTCAGGCATAGGCTGAGGTTTAGCGAGCACTGGGTTAGCAAGCCAGTAGCTCTGAGAGGCCTGAGGCCCCCCTGGTTCAGCCCCCACCCCCTACTCCCTCTCCCACACCCTCTGAAGGAATGTGGGCTCTGTTGTGTTATTAGATGGCCCCCAGCTGCAGCAGAAGTTGCTCTGTGTGTTTGACCAAAGAAACAACTCGAGACTCTGGTCGAATTTTTCCTCATGGAAAAATTTATTGCGTTTCTGTGTTCAGTGAGGAGTTTGAAATAGATATGATAGAACAAAGAAGTGGCCAGTGGCAGGGGTTAAGGTTAGAAGAGGGTGATGATTAGTGAGCCAGTGGCTTAGAAAGCAACCTCCAGGCCATCTTAACCCTACTCTTCTTTTGAGGTGAGGTGTTGAGTGGGGAAGATGGGATGGAAAGCTCCCGGCCAGTCACGATTAACCCCTTAGGTCGGTCTGCCTTGGCTTTGGAAGCTGGCAGTTTCCATGTCAGCTCTCTTAGGCCACCGCCTATTCCACCGCTTGGCCACCAGATGGCGGAGCTTGCAAACCTCGCCACAATGGAAGAATCAGAAGAAGACAGAGATACAGAGGCAGAGAAAGAAATCCCAGACACGCACTGCACGCGACACATTCCTTCTGGGATGGACCTGTCCCGTGTTGTACTGGGAGAGGGGCCCAGAAGGAAGGAGGGCCACTTTTGGGAAGGTTAGGCTCAGCATTAGGGTTTTTACGTTGTGGAAGCTAGGGAAGGTGCTCTGAACATAGCCTTCTCTGGAGACACAGCATTATCTTCCCAGGATTGCCCCTGGCCTTGCATCCGAAGCCAGTGTTTCTATCCTATCTCTCTTCTCAGCTGTAAGTGGCTGGAGTTAGCTGCTCAGAGCACCATGTACCGCAAGGATCACAACACCACGTTTCCTCTGATGCCTATGGCTCGTGATGTATTGGGTTTCCATATCCAAAAACATATGGTTTTTCCATGATATGCGAACCACTGCCTTGAAAAGAGGAGTGAGCCTTGGTGCCCAGCCGACCGGCCTAGACATGCCCACCTGTACAGCACAGCACAGCACAGCACAGCACAGCACAGCACAACAAAGCCATCCCTCCATTGCAGAAGACAGCTACCTGCCTTAGGTATTGTCATGTCCCCTGGGAGTCCACAGGCACGGTAGGAAGGGGCTCCATAGGATTGTCAGAGAACCTAGATAATGGCAGTGCCTTTGGGGATGATGTGCATGTCCCCTTGAACCACCAGGTGGCGCTGTCTCTTTGGGGCTGAAGAGGATGATATGTGTCCCCTTTAGCCACCAGGTGCTTTCTCATTAGAGAGGAAGCCTGGCAGGCAGGGAAAGTGATGGCATGGTAGTGAG
Source organism: Cavia porcellus (assembly GCF_034190915.1). Lineage (NCBI taxonomy): Eukaryota > Metazoa > Chordata > Mammalia > Rodentia > Caviidae > Cavia > Cavia porcellus. Next base: position 20,550,638 of record NW_026947484.1, on the reverse strand, counting down.
GACTGTTTCTCTGTCCTTTTTGCAGACGACCACCTGGTGTAGCAGTTGGTGCAGAACATGAGCATCTATCCATTCAGATCGAGGAGAGTATACTTTGTACAGGGAGGGCTTGCAGTGTGGGGCCAAAGCTTCGGTTGGAGTGTGGAGGCCACTAGGCTCGATTCCAACTTCTGGTGGTTGTTGCTGAATACCAGGAACCTCTGAGGTGCCAGTTGTGTAAATTGGCTATAGATATGTACCCTGCCCCTTTCTAGGGTGCCCACATTTGTCTGTGTGAGGGGGGACATATTGCCTCAGTGGTTCCTCCTCCCTCGAAAGGCCATAGGGGTCAGTGGATCCAGAAGTAGGGACATGCCACAGGAAGGAGCCCATGAGGAAGCACCAGATGTTGGCACACTGATGGACAGAGGGTCACATGGACTCGTTTCCCTGTCTGTTGCAAGTGAAGAAAGAACTGTACTGACAAAGAGATGGGCAAGATTTTCTGGGGCCTATGTCTTCCAGGAACCCATGGACCTTTCCTCTTCTGTCAATCTGTCTGTCTCTCTTTCTGTCTGTCTGGGAGCCCATGAGGTAGCAACCCAGGTACCTGCTGTCACGGGAGCCAGAACAACCTTGATAAGGGACATGAGAGGGTTGGTGGAAAGCACTTTCTGACATCTCTCTCTTTGGGCTGTAGGGGAACTCAGGGTTTTGTTTGTGCATAGGGATGAGTCAGGATCCAGTGTCTCTGGGGAACGGACTCAGTCCTTCTGAAAAGGAGGCACAGCCACTGGAATGAATCCCTGCTGTCAGTCTTCCCTCCCTCCTTGGGGCCTCCTTTTTGTTGTTGTTTTCCCGCCCTATCCTTCCCTTCAGGATGGTTTCTGCCTATACCCTTCAGGCTCAAACAAGCCTGCCTTTGGGCCACTAGCTACCCTCCAGGGCCAAGGTTGGCACCACTGAGCAGCCTAATATCGGATCCTCCCCTGAGGTTCAGGAGGTACCAGTTCCAGTACTGCGCAGAGGGACTAACCCTCTGGAGCACAGCCTAGTGTGAACCATTTGCCACCACCCTCGCTACCAAGGTGGGGGGCTAAAGATCCTTACTTCTGAAGAGCCCATGACCAGTCAAGTTCAGATGATAACTTATTCATTAGGGGGGGCTGGGTCCTTTGAATCCAGGCAGGGTTTCTTCATGAGGTTTTGGGGAGTACTGGATGAAGGCAGGGAAGTGGACCCAAGGTGTTGGTTAGGCTTAAGTCTGACATAGAGTGAGGGTTTGCAACCACTCGGGTTAGCCAACCAGTGGCTCAGAGAAGCCTGATTCTCCCCTGTCATTGCTCACCCCCTTCTCCCTCCCCTACACACCCTGAAGGAATGTGGGCTCTGATGTGGAATTAGATGGCCCCAGCCACAGAGGAATTTGCTCTGTCTGTTGGACCTAAGAAACAACTCGGGACTCTTGTCGAATTTTTCCTCATGGGAAAATTTATTGCATTTCCCTGTTCTGTGAGGAGTTTGCCATAGACATGATAGAGCAGAGGAATGGCCAGTGGCAGGGGGTTAGGGTTAGAGGGTGATGATTAGTGCTCCAGCGGCTTAAGGAAGCCCCGGACCCCACATCCAGGCCATCTTAAATGCACTCTCCTCCTAGGTTGAGGGATTGGGTGGGGAAGGTGCGATGGACACCCCTGGCCAGTCACGGTTAGCCCCTTAGGTAGATCTGCATTGACTTTGGAAGCTGGCAGTTTTGATGTCTGGGCTCTGACGCCACCACCTATTCCATCTTGTGGCCACCAGATGGCGCAGCTTGCAAACCAAGCCACAATGTAAGATTCAGAAGAAGACAGAGACACATACAGAATTAGACAAATCACAGACACGCATGGCACGCGACACATTCCTTCTGCGATGGACCTGTCCCGTGTTGTAGGGGGCACAGAAGGAAGGAGGGCGCCACTTTTTGGAACGTTATGCTCAGGATTAGTCTCACCGTTAGGGTTTTGAAGTTGTGAAAGCTAGGGAAGGTGCTCTGAACATTGCATTCTCTGGAGACCAACCAGCATCTTTCCAGGGTTGCCCGTGGCCTTGTACTGAGGCCAATGTTTCTTTCCTGTGTCTCTTTTCAGTTGTAAGAGGCTGGAACTAGCTGCCCAGAATGCCATCTACCCCAAGGATCACAACACCACGTTTCCTCTGGTGCCTATGGCTCGTGATGTATTGCGTTTCCATATTCAACTAGTTCCGTGAATGCCTAACCACTGCCTTGCAAACAAGAGTGAGACTGGAGTGTCTGGCAGCCCTGCCTCGACATATCTGCCTATACAGGACAGCACAGCACAGCCTTCCATTAACTGCAGAAGTCACCTTCCCTAGGAATATTTCTGCCCCCTGGGAGTCTGCAGGCAGCGAGGGGAGTGGCTCCTTAGGATTGTCACAAAACCTGGATCATGGCAGTGCCTCTGAGGATGATGTGCATGTCCAATCAGGGGGTGCTGTCTCTTTTGGGCAAGGAGAGGATGATGTGTGTGTCCACTTTAGCCAACAGCTGGTGCTGTCTCCTCGGAGCAGAAGCATGACAGGCAGGAAACTGATGACATGGTAGTGAGGACAATTTCTTTGTCTTTTTTGCAGACAACCACCTGGGATGGCAGTTGGTGCAGAACATCAGAATATTTTGATTTAGATCGAGGATTGTATATTATGTACAGGGAGGGCTTCCCATGTGCGGCCAAAGCTTTGGTTGGAGTCTTTAGGCCACTAGGCTCCATTCCAACATCTGGAGTCTTCTGCGGGACACCAATAACCTCTGAGACTCCGCTACCCTTGGTTGGCTATAGATATGTATCCTGCCCATTTTTAAGTTGCACACGTGTGTCTGTGTGAGTGGGAGGTATTGTCCCAGCAGGTCGACATTCCTGGATGTGCCAAGGGGTCAGTGGATCTGGAAGGATGTCCATGACCCAGGAATGTGCCCATGTGGGAGCACCAGATGGTGGCACAATGATGGACAGAGGGTCAGACGAACTCGTTTACCTGTCTGTGGCAAGTAAAGAAAGAACTGTACTGCCACAGAGATGGGCAAGATTTTGTGGGCCCTGGAACTTCAAGGAACACATAGCCCTGTCCCATCTGTCATGCTCTCTGTCTGACTGCCCATGAGGATTCGACCCTGATACCTGCTACAAAGGGTGCCAGAGCACCCTTGATGTGGGACAGGACAGAAAAGGTGGAAAGTGCTTTCTGATTCTCCCTCTTGGGGCTCTAGGGGAACTCAGGGTTTTGTTTGTGTATAGGAATGAGTCAGCATCCAGTGTCTTTGGGGAAAGGACTCAGTCCTTCTGAAAAGGAGGCACAGCCACTGAAACGAACCCCTGCTGTCAGTTTTCCCTCTCTCCATGGGGCTTCAAATATTGGGATTTTGGTTTTCCTCCCACACTTACCCTCATCCTGATCTGAGTGCATACCGTTCAGGCTCAAACAAGAGTATGCCTTGTGCCCACTAGCTACCCTCCAGGGCCGAGGCTGGGGTCACCGAGCAGCCTGATATCGGATCCTCCCCTGAGGATCAGGAGGGAGCAGTTCCAGTTCTGCCGAGAGGGACTGATGCTCTCTCTAAAGCACAATCGTTTGCATCACCCTCCATCCCACTGTGAGGGCCTACAGAACACTACTTCCGATGAGCCTATGAATAGTCCATGTCAAAAGCTAGCTAAATCTTTCCAGCAGGGTGGGTCCTTTGGAGACAGGCACGGTGTTCTCCTGTGAGGGTTTGGGGAGTACTAGATGAGGTCAGGGGAGTGGGCCCAAGGAGTTGGTTAGGCTTAAGTCTGGCATAGGCTGAGTGTTAGCAACCACTGGGGTTAGCCAACCAGTAACTCAGAGAAGCCCAAGGCCGCCTTGGTCAACGCCCACCCCCTACTTCCACCCCCACTCACCCTGATGGAATGTGGGCTCTGATGTGGGATTCGATGGCCCCCAGCCACAGACGAAGTTGCTCTGTCTGTTCGACCAAGGAAACAACTCGAGACTCTGGTCGAAATTTTCCTCAATGAAAAATTTATGGTATTTCTCTGTTCTGTGAGAAATTTACCATAGATACGATAGAGCGGAGGAATGGCCAGTTACAGGGGGTTAGGGTCAGCAGAGGGTGATGATTAGTGAGCCAGTGGCTTAGGGAAGCTTGCCCGGACTCAACACCCAGGCCATCCTAAGGACACTCTCCTCCTGGAGTGAGAGGTTGTGTGGTGAAAGTGCGATCCACAGCTCCGGTCCAGTCACGGTTAGCCAATTAGGGCACTCTACAGTGGCTTTGGAAGCTGGCAGTTTCCAAGGCAGCTCTGAGCCCACCACCTATTCCATATTGTGGCCACCAGTGGGCGCAGCTTGTAAACCTAGCCACCGTGGAAGAATCAGAGACACAGAGCCATAGAAAGAAATCACAGACAGGCACGCCATGCGGCGCATTCCTTCTGGGATGGACCTGTCCCGTGTTGTAGAGGGGCACAGAAGGAAGGAAGGCGCCCCTTTTAGGAATGTTAGGTTCAGGATTAGGCTCAGCAATAGGGTTTTTAGATTGTGGAAGCTAGGGAAAGCGTTCTGAACATCACCTTCTCTGGAGACCCACCAGCATCTTCCCAGGATTGCAGGTGGCCTTGCACCCGAGGCCAGTGTTTCTTTTCTGTCTCTCTTTTCAGCTGTAAGAGGCTGGAGCTAGCTGCCCAGAATGCCATCTACCCCAAGGATCACAACACCACGTTTCCTCTGGTGCCTATAGCCTGTGATATATTGGGTTTCCATATGCAACAACGAGTTCTATGACTTGCTAACGACTGCCTTGCCAACAGTGAGCCTTGAGTGCCTGGCAACCCTGGCTCGACATGCCTGCCTATACAGAACAGCACAGCACAGCAGAGCACAGCCATCCCTCCACTGCAGACACCTTCCCTAGGTATTGTCATGTCCCCTAGGAATCGGCAGGCAGGAAGGGGAGGGGCTCTTTAGGGTTTTCAGAGAACCTGGATCCTGGCAGTGCATTTGGGGATGATATGGGTGTCGCTTTTAACCACGAAGCGGCGCTGTCTCTTTTGTGCAGAAGAGGATGATGTGTGTGTCCCCTTTAGACACCAGGGGTCGCTGTCTCACCTGAGCAGAAGTCTGGCAGGCAGGGAACCTGATGGCATGGTAGTGAGGACTATTTCTTTGTCTTTTTTGCTGACGACCACCTGGGATGGCAGTCAGTGCAGAACAGGAGCATCTGTCGGTTCAGATCGAGGAGTGTATACTTTGTACAAGTAGGGCTTCCCGTGTGGGGCCAAGGCTTCAGTTGGAGTGTGGAGGCCACTAGCTTCCGTTGCAACCTCTGGTGGCTGCTGCTGGACACCAGCATCCTCTAAAGTGCCAGTACCCTTGGTAGGCTATAGATATGTATTCTGCCTTCCATCGAGGAGCCCACAGCCCTTCTGTCTGTCTGTCTGTCTCTCTTTCTGTCTGTCTGGCAGCCCATGAGGAAGCCACCCTGATATCTACCGCCACAGGAGCCAGAGCAACCATGATAAGGGACATGAGAGAGGTAGTGGAAAGTGCTTTCTGATGTCTCTCTCTTTGGGCTGTAGGGGATCTCCCAGTTTTCTTTGTGCCTAGGGATGAGTCAGGATCCAGTGTCTCGGGGGAAGAGACTCAGTCCTTCTGAAAAGGAGGTTACAGCCACTGGAATGAATCCCTGCTGTCGGTCTTCCCTCCCTCCACGGGGCCTCGGATGTTGGTTTGTTTGTTTGTTTGTTTGTTTCCCCACACCTTTACCTTCAGCCTGGTCTCAGGATATACTTTTCAGGCTCAAATAAGAATCTACCTTGTGCCCACTAGCTAACCTCCAGGGACAAGTTTGGGGTCACCAAGCAGCCTGAAATCGGGTCCTTCCCTGATGTTCAGGAAGGAACAGTTCCAGTTCTGCCCAGAGGGACTGATGTTCTCTCTGAAATACAGTGGTTTGCCGCCACCCTCCCTCCCAGGGTTGGGGGCTACAGACCAGTACTTAAGATGAGCCCATGATTACTAGTCCATGTCAAAATCTAGCTAATTCATCTCCAGCTGTATGGAACCTTTGGTGACAGGCAGGGTGTTGCTCTGTGAGGGACTGGGGAGTACTAGATGAGGGCAGGGGAGTGGACCCAAGGAGTTAATTAGGCATAGGTCAGGCATAGGCTGAGGTTTAGCGAGCACTGGGTTAGCAAGCCAGTAGCTCTGAGAGGCCTGAGGCCCCCCGGGTTCAGCCCCCACCCCCTACTCCCTCTCCCACACCCTCTGAAGGAATGTGGGCTCTGTTGTGTTATTAGATGGCCCCCAGCTGCAGCAGAAGTTGCTCTGTGTGTTTGACCAAAGAAACACCTCGAGACTCTGGTCGAATTTTTCCTCATGGAAAAATTTATTGCGTTTCTGTGTTCAGTGAGGAGTTTGAAATAGATATGATAGAACAAAGAAGTGGCCAGTGGCAGGGGTTAAGGTTAGAAGAGGGTGATGATTAGTGAGCCAGTGGCTTAGAAAGCAACCTCCAGGCCATCTTAACCCTACTCTTCTTTTGAGGTGAGGTGTTGAGTGGGGAAGATGGGATGGAAAGCTCCCGGCCAGTCACGATTAACCCCTTAGGTCGGTCTGCCTTGGCTTTGGAAGCTGGCAGTTTCCATGTCAGCTCTCTTAGGCCACCGCCTATTCCACCGCTTGGCCACCAGATGGCGGAGCTTGCAAACCTCGCCGCAGTGGAAGAATCAGAAGAAGACAGAGATACAGAGGCAGAGAAAGAAATCCCAGACACGCACTGCACGCGACACATTCCTTCTGGGATGGACCTGTCCCGTGTTGTACTGGGAGAGGGGCACAGAAGGAAGGAGGGCCACTTTTGGGAAGGTTAGGCTCAGCATTAGGGTTTTTACGTTGTGGAAGCTAGGGAAGGTGCTCTGAACATAGCCTTCTCTGGAGACACAGCATTATCTTCCCAGGATTGCCCCTGGCCTTGCATCCGAAGCCAGTGTTTCTATCCTATCTCTCTTCTCAGCTGTAAGTGGCTGGAGTTAGCTGCTCAGAGCACCGTGTACCGCAAGGATCACAACACCACATTTCCTCTGATGCCTATGGCTCGTGATGTATTGGGTTTCCATATCCAAAAACATATGGTTTTTCCATGATATGCTAACCACTGCCTTGCAAAGAGGTGTGAGCCTTGGTGCCCAGTCAACCTGCCTCGACATGCCCACCTGTACAGCACAGCACCGCACAGAACAGCACAGCACAGCAGAGCACAAAAAGCCATCCCTCCATTGCAGAAGACACCTGCCTTAGGTATTGTCATGTCCCCTGGGAGTCCACAGGCATGGACGGGAGGGGCTCCATAGGATTGTCAGAGAACCTAGATAATGGCAGTGCCTTTGGGGATGATGTGCGTGTCCCCTTGAACCACCAGGTGGCGCTGTCTCTTTGGGGCTGAAGAGGATGATATGTGTCCCCTTTAGCCACCAGGTGCTTTCTCATTAGAGAGGAAGCCTGGCAGGCAGGGAAAGTGATGGCATGGTAGTGAGGACTGTTTCTCTGTCCTTTTTGCAGACGACCACCTGGAGTGGCAGTTGGTGCAGAACATGAGCATCTATCCATTCAGATCGAGGAGAGTATACTTTGTACAGGGAGGGCTTGCAGTGTGGGGCCGAAGCTTCGGTTGGAGTGTGGAGGCCACTAGGCTCAATTCCAACCTCTGGTGGTTGTTGCTGGATACCAGGAACCTCTGAGGTGCCAGTTCTGTAAATTGGCTATAGATATGTACCCTGCCCCTTTCTAGGGTCCCACATGTGTCTTTGTGAGGGGGACATATTGCCTCAGTAGATCCTCCTCCCTGGACAGGCCATAGGGGTCAGTGGGTCCAGAAGTAAGGACATGCCACAGGAAGGAGCCCATGAGGAAGCACCAGATGTTGGCACGCTGATGGACAGAGGGTCACATGGAGTCGTTTCCCTGTCTGTTGCAAGTGAAGAAAGAAGAACTGTACTGACAAAGAGATGGGCAAGATTTTCTGGGGCCTATGTCTTCCAGGAACCCATGGACCTTTCCTCTTCTGTCAATCTGTCTGTCTCTCTTTCTGTCTGTCTGGGAGCCCATGAGGTAGCAACCCAGGTACCTGCTGTCATGGGAGCCAGAACAACCTTGATAAGGGACATGAGAGGGGTGGTGGAAAGCACTTTCTGATGTCTCTCTTTGGGCTGTAGGGGAACTCAGGGTTTTGTTTGTGCATAGGGATGAGTCAGGATCCAGTGTCTCTGGGGAACGGACTCAGTCCTTCTGAAAAGGAGGCACAGCCACTGGAATGAATCCCTGCTGTCAGTCTTCCCTCCCTCCTTGGGGCCTCCTTTTTGTTGTTGTTTTCCCCCCTACCCTTACCTTCAGGATGGTTTCTGCCTATACCCTTCAGGCTCAAACAAGCCTGCCTTTGGGCCACTAGCTACCCTCCAGGGCCAAGGTTGGCACCACTGAGCAGCCTGATATCGGATCCTCCCCTGAGGTTCAGGAGGTACCAGTTCCAGTACTGCGCAGAGGGACTGACCCTCTGGAGCACAGCCTAGTGTGAACCATTTGCCACCACCCTCGCTACCAAGGTGGGGGGCTACAGATCCTTACTTCTGAAGAGCCCATGACCAGTCAAGTTCAGATGATAACTTATTCATTAGGGGGGGCTGGGTCCTTTGAATCCAGGCAGGGTTTGTTCATGAGGTTTTGGGAAGTACTGGATGAAGGCAGGGAAGTGGACCCAAGGTGTTGGTTAGGCTTAAGTCTGGCATAGAGTGAGGGTTTGCAACCACTGGGGTTAGCCAACCAGTGGCTCAGAGAAGCCTGATTCTCCCCTGTCATTGCTCACCCCCTTCTCCCTCCCCTACACACCCTGAAGGAATGTGGGCTCTGATGTGGAATTAGATGGCCCCAGCCACAGAGGAATTTGCTCTGTCTGTTCGACCTAAGAAACAATTCCCGACTCTTGTCGAATTTTTCCTCATGGGAAAATTTATTGCATTTCCCCGTTTTGTGAGGAGTTTGCCATAGATATGACAGAGCAGAGGAATGGCCAGTGGCAGGGGGTTAGGGTTAGAGGGTGATGATTAGTGAGCCAGCGGCTTAAGAAAGCCCCGGACCCCACATCCAGGCCATCTTAAATGCACTCTCCTCCTAGGCTGAGGGATTGGGTGGGGAAGGTGCGATGGACACCCCTGGCCAGTCACGGTTAGCCCCTTAGGTAGATCTGCATTGACTTTGGAAGCTGGCAGTTTTGATGTCTGTGCTCTGACGCCACCACCTATTCCATCTTGTGGCCACCAGATGGCGCAGCTTGCAAACCTAGCCACAATGTAAGATTCAGAAAAAGACAGAGACACATACAGAAGCAGACAAATCACAGACACGCACGGCACGCGACACATTCCTTCTGTGATGGACCTGTCCCGTGTTGTAGGGGGCACAGAAGGAAGGAGGGCGCCACTTTTTGGAACGTTATGCTCAGGATTAGTCTCACCGTTAGGGTTTTGATGTTGTGAAAGCTAGGGAAGGTGCTCTGAACATTGCATTCTCTGGAGACCAACCAGCATCTTTCCAGGGTTGCCCGTGGCCTTGTACCGAGGCCAATGTTTCTTTCCTGTGTCTCTTTTCAGTTGTAAGAGGCTGGAACTAGCTGCCCAGAATGCCATCTACCCCAAGGATCACAACACCACGTTTCCTCTGGTGCCTATGGCTCGTGATGTATTGCGTTTCCATATTCAACGAGTTCCGTGAATGCCTAACCACTGCCTTGCAAACAAGAGTGAGACTGGAGTGTCTAGCAGCCCTGCCTCGACATATCTGCCTATACAGGACAGCACAGCACAGCACAGCCTTCCATTAACTGCAGAATACACCTTCCCTAGATATCGTCATGCACCTGGGAAACGTCACGCAGGGAGGGGCGGGGCTTGTTAGGTTGCGAGAGAACCTGGATCCTGGCAGTGCCTTTGGGAACAGTGTGTGTGTCCCCTTTAACCACCAGGCTGTGCTGTCTCATTCGGGCAGAGGAGGGAGATGTGTGTGTCTCCTTTAGACACCAGGATGGGCTGTCTCAGCTGAGGAGAATCGTGCCAGGCAGGAAACTAATGACATGGTATTGAGGCCTATTTGTCTTTTTTTGCAGAGGACAACCTGAGGTGACAGTCCGTGCAGAACACGAGCATCTGTCGGTTGAGATCGAGGAGTGTATACTTTGTATAGGGAGGGCTTCACATGTGGGGCTGAGGTTTTGGTTAGAGACTAGAGGGCACTAGGCTCGGTTCCGACCTCTGGTGGCTGCTACTGGACACCAGGAACCACTTTCTAGGAGGTAGTTCACATACTTACATATTGCATACACACACTAATATACTGAGTATAGTGTGTGGTTTCTATGTGGAATGGTTTACCGGTGGTCTACGAGCTTGTTCACACACATTTGTGTTGTAGCCTCTTTTAGCACAAGGAAAATTACATGAAATGGATTTTATGTTGGTCCAAATCGGATTATCTAGTCTTAAGGTTTACAAGTGTAAGTGGGTTTAAATTGACCATCATGTAGGAATTGTATGGTTTGTAGGTTAAATTCTCTTTGTTGGAGCCAGTTCACATAGTTTAATTTTGCAGTTTTTTTCATTGCACATACAATCAAAGAGTGGGAATGTATTTTTATCCAAATCTGGTTTTCTTCTATTCAAACTATTTCACGACAGAGAATTATAAGAACTGGATATTATGCTCATTCAAATCGGATTATCTAGCCTTAACCTTTTGATCCAAGTCAGGTGTTCCAGTCTTGAGTTATTCAAGGATAAGAGTATTGAAAGTGGCTATAGTGTATGATTTCTATGTGGAATGGTTTAGCCCATCGTCTAGGAGCTATTTCACATACATTTCTATTGCAGACTCTTTGAAAGCTAAGAAAATTATGAGAACTGGATTTTATTTTCATCCTAATTGGATTATCTAGTCTCAACGTTTAGCAGATTAGGAGAGTTTAAATTTACCATTCTGTAGGAATTTTCATCAAAGTCAGGTGTTCCAGTCTTGAGTGATTCAAGGATAAGCATATTGAAAGAGAGTATCCTGTATGATTTCTATGTAAAAAATTTACCCCATGATCTCGAGCTATTTCACATACATTTCTATTGAAGACTCTTTTAGCACAAGGAGAATTACAAGAACTTCATTTTATGCTCTTCCTAATTGGGTTTTTTGTCTTAACATTTACCAGTTTAGGAGGGTTTAAATTGACTATCCCATAGGAATTGTCATCCCAGTCAGGTGTTCTAGTCTTGAGATTTTCAAGGATAAGTGTTTTGAAAGTGAGTATCCTGCATGATTTCTATGTGGAATGGTTTACCCCAAGGTCTATGAGCTATGTTACATACATTTCTATTGCAGACACTTTCAGAACAAATAAAATTAAGACAACTGGATTTTATGTTCGTCCTAGTCCAATTATCTAGTCTTAATGTTTAGCAGATTAGGAGGGTTTAAATTGAGGATCATGTAGGAATTTTCATCCAACTAGGGTGTTCCAGTTTTGAGTTTTTGAAGGATAATTGTATTGAAAATGAGTACCTTGTATGATTTCTATTTGGAATACTTTACGCCAAGGTCTACGTGCTATTTCACATATATTTCTATTGAAGACTTTCATAACAAATAAAATTATGAGAACTGGATTTTATGTTCATCCAAATAGGATTATCTAGTCTGAAAGTTTAGCAGATTAGGAGGGTGTAAGTTGACCATCATGTATGAATTCCCATCCAAGTCAGATTTTCCAGTTTTGAGTTATTCAAGCATAAGAGTATTTAAAGGGAGTATCATGTATGATTTTTATGTAGAATGGTTTACCCTATGCCCTACGATCTATTTCACAGACATTTCAATTGGAGAGTCTTTCAGAAAAAAGATAATTATGAGAACTAGATTTTATGTTGGTCCTAATCACATTATCTAGTCTTTACATTTACCAGTGTAGGAGGGTTTAAATTGATTATCATATAGAATTTTTCATCTAAGTCAGGTGCATCATTCTTGAGTTATTCAAGGATAGATGTATCTTAAGTGAGTATCGTGTATGATTTCTATGTGGAATGGTTTACCCTATGCTGTACCATCTTTTTCACATACGTTTCTATTTCAGACTGTTACAGAACAAAGAAAATTACAAGAACTGGATTTTATGTTCATCCTAATAGGATGATCTAGTCTTAACATTTACAAGTGTAGCAGGGTTTAAATTGACTATCACATAGAAATTTTCATCCAAGTCAGATTTTCCAGCCTTGAGTTAATCAAGAATAAAAGTACTGAAAGTGAGTGTTGTTTGTGATTTCTATGTGGAATGGTTTACCCCAAGGTCTGTGAGCTATTTCACATACATTTCTATTGCAGACTCTTTCAGAACAAAGAAAATTATAAGAACTGGATTTTATTTTTATCCTAATCGTATTATCTAGTTTTAACATTTACAACTGTAGGAGGGATTGAATTGACCCTCATGTAGGAATTTATATCCAAGTCAGATGTTAAAGTTTTGAGATATTGAAGGAGAAGCATATTGAAAGAGAGTATGGTGTATGATTTCTATGTGGAATGGTTTAAACCAAGGTCCAGGAGCTATTTAACATACATTTCTATTGCAGACTCTTTCAGCACAAAGAAAATTAAAAGAACTGAGTTTTGTGTTAGTCCTAGTTGAATTATCTAGTCTTAACATTTACCAGTGTAGGAGGGTTTAAATTCATTATTGCATAGGAATTTTCATCCAAGTCAGGTGTTCTGGTCTTGAGTTATTCAAGGATAAGTGTATTGAAAGTGAGTTTCATGCATGATTTCTATGTGGAATAGTTTACCCCATGGTCTACGTGCTATTTCACATACATTTCTGTTGCAGACTCTTTCAGGACAAAGAAAATTATGAGAACTGAATTTTATGTTTGTCCAAATTGGATTACCTATGTTAGACCGGTGTCGCAAGGAAGACTCCAAGGGCCTCGCTCTCATGTAAAAACAAAGGGGTTTTTATTATTCCATGTACACGGGGTCCTCCAAACAGGTGGAAATGGAGAACCCTGAGTTGGGGCAAGGCTGGTGTTTTTAAGGGGGAAAAACTGCAATGTAAGCATTTATTACAGAAGTCAATCATTACAGTTAGTGCGGAGCAGTGGGCATCTTATCTATCTGCTATTGGTCAGCTCATAAGGGGTGACCAGCAGGTCAGAGTTAATTAACTGTCTTTGTTCTGCACAACTTGTCTTTAAGACACCTGGTTTCTGTAGACTTGAGTCTGACATATTTTATAACCTTGATTAGCATAATGGCAGGCTCTATCTCTGAGTTCCCTGGCACAGCACATCCCCAGCATATCACAGCCACAGAGGTTGTTTTTATTTTTGCAGGGCTGAGTTAGGACTGAGTCACGAGGCCCAGTGCTGTTTCTAGCTGAGAAACGGCATCTTGTTTTTAACCTTTAAATTTCTGGTTCTACATTCCCCCCTCCTCTGCATAATACCTCTAATCTTAGAGGTCAATTATAGCTAAGGGAGTATGTTGTTGTCTAAGGACCATTATTTTTATCTGAGAGACTTGGGAGTTAATAAACTGAGTTATGTGATTTATAAAGAAACCTGTAGAGCCATCAAACTTGTTGACCCGAGTCTGGAAACTGTATTGTTGTTCGCCTAGCTCTGACAATCTCGGGAGCCCCCGGTGTTTTTTCAAATTAGTCCCATCCTGCAGACCGACACCATCCCAGAGTGGCACTTCTGCAGCAACATTTGGAGAAGAAAGTGGGGAAGTCAATCATCCCAGGACAGCTCGCCCTCATTAGTGAGTGCGAAGGGGTCATGAGCTATGAGACGCTGGAACTCAAGCTTTACAAAGATCTGACATCTAACTCATTTGATACATACAGAACAAAAGGAAAGCACCGGTTGGGGTTTCGGCCACAGTATTACCCGGTAATTTTTTTTTTTTGAAGCTAAACAGTTTTCAAACTTTGGGGCAGGCTTATTTTATGACAGATCATCACCGGGTCGGGAGGAGGTCACCAGAAACCCAAATTCTTTATGGCCTAGATAGATAGGTGAGGGGAGAGGGAGGCAATAAGGCGCCATACAGAACAGAAAACGGCAGTTATGTGTCAAGGTCAGAGTAAAGGGCCAAACTCACATGCAAATCTCTCTGCACACAAGCAGGTTATTTTAAACAAATGTAAATTAATTGTCATTCTAGTTTTCTTTAACGGAGAATAGAGGCACCTAGCAGTGATTAACAACCCTTGTTAGCTTGTTTTAGCACAGCTTTTGTAGTTTGTAGAGGGCAACAATGGTTAACATATCAATTAGGTGAGATTCTTGCAATTCTTTACAGAGGAGAGTGTTACTCAACATATCAATTAGGTCACTTAATATATCAGTTAGGGAAAAAGGATAAAAGAAAACATTTAGTAAGTCACTTTACAGGTTTGTTATAATACACATATAACGAAGCTATTTTTTTAGAGTACAACATTTTCCATTGATTGACTCATTAGCATCTGTTTATAACCTTGTATGTGTCTTTAAAATCACAAGCTTTTCAGAACTTTGACATAGTTTATCAACTTGTTTACAACATAAGGTCCAGTAGGAGGATTGACAAAGGTCTTGCAGCTGTCATTAAAGCTGCTAACCAAAAGAAGAAAGAAAACCAACATTTAAATTTGCTCTGTTTTATCATACAAGTAACAATTTTTAAGTCAGACAGAGGCCTCCTTGGGGTCTCTACAAAGGAGGAGAACACAAAATTATCAGTTATATTAGACAATCTTAAGCTTTAAAGTGTCCTTGGAAGAAATGACAGTTTACTTATCCGCAGGCTGATGGTCTTTTGAAGTTGGGACCTGTCTGCAGTGGGAACGTTGAATCCAGGCAGGCTTTTAGCTACTTTGACAGTCCATTGCGGCTTGAGAGATTTATGGTGAGGTCGCTTGTCCAGGTGCCTAGGCTCTTTAGCTGCAGTGGGCAGCAGCGAAGTAACCAGTGGATGGAAGTCACAGCTAGCTGAAAAGTCTGGGGGAGACTTAATAAGATCTTGATTAGTTAAATCAGCTAATTTCTAGAAACCTTCTCACATAAAACCTCAAAAGAGGAAATATCTGCAACATAGGGGGTGTATCACGCATGCAAAGGGGCAGAAGGAAAAGAGACTCACCCAGTTTTCGCCAGTTTTTAAGGCCATTATTAATTATAGTCTTTAAAATCTAACTTATCTTTTTACCTTTTCTGAACTCTGAGGCTGGTAAGCCCAATCGAGTTTTTTAATTGATCTGTAAAGCTTAGGTTAATTTGAGTTACTAGGCTATAAAAGCCAGGCCATTTTTGGACCCCACGGATAAAAAGGGAGACTAAATCAGAGAAACTGCTATCAGAGCTGACTCAGACTAAGTAGAAAACTCTTATATCCTTGAAGTCCAGGCTTTTTATTTTTGTAAAATCTATTTTCCAGTGCTTTTAGGCATAGTCCCATGATAACCAGTGGTTTTTATTTGTTGCAGTACTTTTAGATTTACCAATTGGCACTGAGGGCATCTGAAGCTCACAGACTGGGCTAGCTTGATATTAGCCCCCGGGAATCTCTTGGAAGTTGAGCTGCCAGATGCTGGTCTTTTTAAGTGCAAATGTGCTCTGACAAAGAAAATAGGTGGGATCAGCAGTAATGTCAAGCTTATCTCAATCCCCACTGATTTTGGGGCTTTCTGGCTGTCTTTTGGAAGGTGGCATTTGTCAAATTATTTTTTCCTATAATAAGATCATCTTCTGCCCAATGGCTTATACAGCAGATAGTAGCCACTCTCCTTGGCATCTAGATGGCAGCCAACAAGTCCAAATTTGGGGAGCAATTTTAATCTTTTGACTCCAGAAGACAATAAACACCATTTTTGATAAAGTCAACTTGAGGCCTCACTGTGGGCAACGAGTTTAGCCCACTATGCTGATGTCTCTGGCTCTAAGATTTGTTCCCATAGAACCTAAGATTTTGTGTAACGGCAGCTCTCACGACCCGCTTACCTTGATAGATGTAACTGCTTTTATCAGAGAAGTAGGATGGAACTCTAGACAGTACCTTATCCACTAGATAAGGTTGACGTTCCGTGAGGTGATCAATGAGGCAATGAGGGGTCATCCTCAGGCAGCAAAGTAGCTGAGTTTGAAGCTGCTGTTTCCAGAAATAGTGCCTGATAGTGTATGGCTCAGGAATTAGACATCCATCAGTCTGGTGAGGCCGTAATGAGAGTCTCCAGCGAATAGGAGGAAACAATTAAGAGTTTGTGTCCAAAAGTCAATTTTTAAGCCTCCTTTATGAGGGGGCCATTGATGAAATCACCGCAGACAGGGTGGCCATCTGGCTGCCACAGAACCAAGTCTCTTGGCAACAGGCCTCTGCTAGGTTCCCAAACTCTGGACCAGTCCTGTGGCTCCTAGAAATTTTGTACTTGTCTTTTAGTCACAGAGACTGGAATCCGTTAGATGGCTCACAACAACCAGTGTAGTCTTTTTTTGGGTAGACTGGTTCTGACAAGGTCGGGGGGACTCGCATCAGAGCAGTTACTTTCTCGGCTGGCCTCTCTGATGTGATTGTTACTCTTCAAGTGGCCTGACCTGCCAAATTGTTTCCTCAGGTGAATAGCAGCAATCTGCTGACAGCCAGACTGCTGCCAGCAAATCTAGCATCTGTGGAGCCCTCTTTTTTTTTTTTATCTTAGCTCTGGCCGAGGTTAACAGACCTCGCTCTTAATAGATGGCTCTATGTATGTGTATAGTAGAAAAAGCATATCTACTATCAGTATAGATGTTTACCCTCTTTCTTGTGGCTAGTTTTAGTACCTCAGTCAAAGCAATGAGCTCCGCCTTTTGGGCAGAGGTGCCAGGCTCTAACCCTTTAACCCAGAGTACCTCCTTTTTGGTGGTCACTGCTGTCCTGGCCACTCATCTGTCTCTGCCATTCTGGATGAAGCTGCTTTCATCTGTGAAATTTCTCAGGTTGTTGTCAGGCATAAGGGTGGCTGGGTTTAAAGCTGAAGAAGTTTTGAAAACTACCAATTCTGGGTCTAGGAGCAGGGCCTAATAGTGTGAGATTTTAGCATTTACATTTTTGGGAGGGGTTTTGATAAGAGTCTCTAAACTGTAGGAGGTCACTACAGAAATCTTCTATCCAAAAGTGAGTTTCTTATCCTCTTTTAAGTAGCATTGTCACAGCGGCCAGAATTTTTAGGCATGGAGGCCACCCTCTTGTTACTGGATTGAGCCTTTTGGAAAGATAGGCTATAGGCCTCTTTCAGGGGCCAATGTCCTGGGTTAGGACTCCTTTGGCAATGCCCCTGAGTTTATCTATGAACAAAATGAATGGCTTCGTAACATCAGGGAGTCCCAGGGCTGGGGCCTCTGTCAAGGCCCACTTGAGCTGCTGCAAGATCCGTTTACATTTATAAGTCCAGTTTAGTGAGTTTTTCCCTTAAGGGAGCCATATAGGGGGTGAGCTGTTTCAGTAAAATTTAGAATCTACAGCCTGGAGTATCCGACAGCTTCCAGAAATTCGTGCACCTGTTTCTTAGTTTCTGGGAATGGGATCTGCAATATAGCCTGGGCTCCTTTTTAGACAAAGTCCTCCTTTTTTTTTTTCTTGCAATTTGTAGCCCAGATAAGTCACAGCCTGACAGCATGATTGGGCCATTTTAGCTGAGACTTTATAGCCTAATTGCCCCAAAGTCCTTAACAGTTTCTCAGTTGCCTCTCGATAAGCTTACAAGCTTCTGGGGGGGTCAAGGCTATTAACAAGTCATTTACGAACTGGAGGAGCACTATCTCAGGGTGGTTTTTTTTTCTTTTTTTCCTAAATTTTAAAAGATCTTTTGTGTTATCTCTGTCAACTGGCTGAGGGGCATTTTCTCAAAAATTCTCAAACCTTTGTAATCTTTTTTTTTTCTAACATGTAGGGCCGACTGAGTTGCAAAGAAAACAACTGGCGATGCTAGGGAAACCCCCTTACCTCTGGATGTCTAATCGGAGTGGGACAAAGGGAAAACATGGTTTTGGCATTCCGGATCAGAGAGCAGGCTTTTTCTGGATGGCATACCACCCTTTGTCCCAGGGTGTCACGTGGCAGGCCATCATTTTACTGAAATTACATACTTAACAAAAAGAAGCTTTTTCATAGGTAACAAAATTGTGCCATATAATCTCCCAGATGTCCACAGCACATGTAAGAACTTATATCTTAACTCTACTATCATCTATAATCTCATATTAATGGAAACACCTTGCAGCAAAGGTTTAGAATCTTATAAATAAATCTACCAAAACTGATCTAATATTGTCAAATTTTGAACACATTTACTTCTTGTCAAACCTGCTGTTTCAGTACTATAACCAAGACAAATAAAATTCACATCATCTCGTGCTTTTTTATAACTTACAATATACCTCTAAGTTTTATCTTCTTTCATATTCTGGCACAGCCAGACATTTTTACTTGAAAACAAACCACTTTCTTTGTCCCTCCTTTTTACTATTACCAGTCAATTACCTTTTCTCTTGCTTCTCAGACAACATTAAAACTCACAACAGAACCCTTGAAGTCACCTTCTAGTAGTCTAAATCATATTTAATTATTTTATGTCTTTTTACCACATTAAAATGCTGTTTTTTTTTAAACTATAACCTTTTTACTGGTTCAATTACAGTATGACCTGGTTTTCACTTGGTAAAGTTGATATGATTCTTAAAAACCATACATATACACATATATGTGCACATATGTTTACATTTTAACCAGGAAGAAAAATACTCCTTTTAAAAGGCATGCCGAGGTTGTAAGCAATCAATTGAAGACTTACATATTAAACAAGGCACCACAACATTAAAGACACAAACGAAGGTTGTTTCTTGTACAGTTTGGTGAGCTAAAGGAAATAATTTTTCTTATTATGAACCTTGGATCTAATAAGCCATATGGATCCTGCAACAGAAATGGGCAACAAGCCCCTAAGTTAGTAACAAGTTTAAACAGGCAACCAAGGAGAGGACATTTTTCCCTCAGCTGTACCATCATTAATCATGTCCTTTTTAACCTGGAGAGAAAGATTGTGAGCTCACTCTCAAACCTCAGGCCAATGGTCTAAGGTAAGGGAGAGAGGAGATGAAGTTGTCTGTCCCATCTTATCCTGGAGAAAAAGAGAATAATAACAACAAACAGGGAAGACACAGACAAACACAAAAAGTTTACATTTCAGAACACAACTCACAAGCCGGCATCACGCACACACATACCAAAACCACCAGGTGGAAACGAACCGGCGGAGTATTCCACCGCAAACGTAGCCATGTAATGGCTACAAGTAATGGCAGGAGTGACCTGCCCAACTCAGCAGGAGCGACCTGCCTACGTGAACGTAGCCGTGTAATGGCTACAACTAATGGCAGGAGTGACCTGCCTGACTCAGCAGGAACGACCTGCCTACGCGAACTGGTGAGCCACCGACGAACGTTCCTCAGGGGAACCTTGGGGCGTCCCCCAAGAGAAACAAACTGCCTTTGAAATCAGAACCAAAGAAAATGAACGGTTCAGGGCAGTAAAAGAAAGAGGAGAAAATAAGTGATCGATCAAGATGAAAGTAAACAAAAACCGGCCGTACTACTTACCCCAGAGAGGTGCCATTGGGGTCTCCCTCTGCGAGGAGGTCTGATCTCAGTTTGATCTCGCTGGGGCCTCCAAAATGTTAGACCGGTGTCACAAGGAAGACTCCAAGGGCCTCGCTCTCATGTAAAAACAAAGGGGTTTTTATTATTCTGTGTACACGGGGTCCTCCAAACAGGTGGAAATGGAGAACCCTGAGTTGGGGCAGGGCTGGTGTTTTTAAGGGGGAAAAACTGCAATGTAAGCATTTATTACAGAAGCCAATCATTACAGTTAGTGCGGAGCAGTGGGCATCTTATCTATCTGCTATTGGTCAGCTCATAAGGGGTGACCAGCAGGTCAGAGTTAATTAACTGTCTTTGTTCTGCACAACTTGTCTTTAAGACACCTGGTTTCTGTAGACTTGAGTCTGACATATTTTACAACCTTGATTAGCATAATGGCAGGCTCTATCTCTGAGTTCCCTGGCACAGCACATCCCCAGCATATCACAGCCACAGAGGTTGTTTTTATTTTTGCAGGGCTGAGTTAGGACTGAGTCACAAGGCCCAGTGCTGTTTCTAGCTGAGAAACAGCATCTTGTTTTTAACCTTTAAATTTCTGGTTCTACACCTAGTCTTAACATTTACCAGTGTAGGAGGGTTTAACTTGACCCTCCTGTAGGAGTTTTCATCAAAGTCAGGTATTCCAGTCTTGGGTTATTCAAGGCTAAAAGTACTGAAAGTGAGTATGGTGTATGATTTCTATGTGGAATGGTTTACCCCATGGTCTACGAGCTATTTCACATAATTTTTATTGCAGACTCTTTCAAGACAAAGAAAATTACGAGAACTGGCCCCACTCTGGTGCTGACCATACCCTGGTGCTGTCCCCCTCCTTAGTGCTGACCACTCCCTTGGTACTGTCCCCGCCCGATGGTGACACCCCTCCTAGTACTGACACCGCTCCTGGTGCTGAATTGCCTCCTGGTGCTAACCTCCTTCCTGCTTCTCAAACTCTTCGTGCTGTCCCCCTCATGTGTTGACTCACATCCAGGTGCTGTCTTTCCCCTGGTGCTGAGCCCCCTCTTGCTTCTCAGCTTCCTGGTGCTGTCCTGCCCTATGGTGCTAACCCCCGCCCAGCCTTGTGCTCATCCTCCTCCTGGTGCTGTCCCCCCTCCTGGTGCTGACCTCACCCTGATTCTCAGCTTTCTGGTGCTGTCCCATCCTTGTTGCTGACCCCCACCCTGGGTTTGTCCCCCTTCTGGTGCTGACCCCTCCCTGGTGTTGTCACCCCCCTGGTGCTGAGCTCCCCCTGGTGCTGTCCCCAATACTGGTGGTGACCCCCCTCCTGATTCTCAGCTTCCTGGTGCTGTCACCCCTCCTGGTGATGACTTCCCTCCTGGTGTTGTTGCCCCTCCTGGTGCTGACCCCCCTCCTGGTGCATTCTCCCCTCTTGTTGCTGACAACACTCTTGGTGCTGACCACCCCTGGTCTAACCCCGCCTGGTGGTGTCCCTCCCTGTTGCTTTCCCCCTCCTAGTGATGACCCCCACCTTGTGCTGACCCAGGCCCTGTTGCTGATCCCCCTCTGGTGCTGACCCCCCTCTGGTGCTGATCCCCCTCCTGCTTCTGAGTTTCCTGGTACTGTCTCCCATCCTTGTGCCAACCAGCTCCTGTTGGTGACAAACCTCCTGCTTCTCAGCTTCTTGGTGCTGTCCCTGCCCTGCTGCTGACTCCCCTCCTGGTGCAGACCCCTCTCCTGCTTCTCAGCTTCCTGGTGCTGTCCCTTCCATGAAGCTAACTTTCCCCCTTGTGCTGTCCCCTTCCTGGTGCTGACTCCCCTCCTGGTGCTGTCCCCCAGCTTGGTGCTGAAACCCCTCCTGGTCTGTCCCCCCTCCTGGTGATAATCACCCTACTTGTTTAAGCCCCTACTGGTGCTGTTCCCTCTCCTGGTGCTGTTCCTTCTCCTGGTGCTGTTCCCTCTCCTGACCCCCTTCTATTACTGACCTCCCCCCAGTGGTGTCCACACTCCAGGTGCTGACCCTCCCCTCCTTCTCAGAGTCCTGGTGCTGTCCACCCCCTGGTGCTGACCCCCTAGTGCTGACACCCCACTGGTGATGGCCCCACTCCTGATGCTGAATCACCTCCTGTTCTCAGCTTTCTGGTGCTTTCCCCTCCTGGATGCTGATCCCCCAACTGTGCTCTCCCCCTCCGGGTACTGACCACCCTCCTGCTTCTCAGCTTCCTGTTGCTGTCCCCTCACCTTGTGCTGACACCCCCACCCCGGTGCTGACTCCACACAGGTGTTGTCCCCCCTCCTGGTGAGACCTCCCTCCTGCTTCTCAGCTTCCTGATTCTGTCCCCCCTCCTGGTGCTGAACCCCCCGGTGCTGTCCCCGCTCTTGGTGCTGACCCCCTTCTGCTTCTCAGCTTCCTGGTGCTGACCACCCTCCTGGCGCTGAACACCTCCTGCTGCTGCCCTCCCTCCTGGTACTAACTGCTCTCCTGCTTCTCAGCTTCCTGGTGCTGACCAAACTCCTGGTGCTGTCCAACACCCTGGTGCTGACCCCTGTTTCTGTCTCCCCAGGTGGTTCTGACCACCCCCTGGTGCTGTCCCCTCTTTTTGTGTGGCCCCCCTACTGCTTTTCAGCTTCCTGGTGCTGTCCCCATGCCTGGTGCAGACCCCTTCTCTGGTGCTGTCACCCCTCTTGGTGCTGACACCCCTCCTGGTGCTGAATCCCCTCCTAGTGGTGACCCAACACTGGTGCTGACACCCCTCCTGCTTCTCAGCTTCCTGGTGCTGTCTTCTCCCTAGTGCTGAACCTCCTTCTGGTGCAGACCCCCCTCCTGTTTTCAGCTTCCTATACTGCCCACCCTCTGGTGCTGCACCCTCCCTGATTCTCTCCCCCCATGGTGCTGACCTCCCCTGGTGCTGACGCCCCTCTGGTGGTGGCCCCCTCCTGTTTCTCAGCTTCCTGGTGCTTGTTCCCCCTCCTGGTGTTGACCCCCACCTGTTACTGACCCCCTCCCATAGTGTCCCCCCTCCCAGTGCTGAACCCCCTCCTGATTCTCATCTTCCTGGTGCTGTCCACCCTCCTGGTGCTGAACCCCACCGGTTCTGTCCCTGCTTCTGGTGCTGACGCCCCTAGTGCTTCTCAGCTTCCTGTGCTGCCCACCCCATGGTGCTGAACCTTCCCTGCTTCTCTCCCTCACTGGTGCTGACTTCTGGTGCTGTTCCCCCTCAGGTGCGGACCCAGTCCTGCTAGTTGGCTAGTTGGCTTCCTGGTGCTGTCGCCCCTCTTGGTGCTGACTCCCTCCCTGGTGCTGTTTCCTCTTCTGTTGCTGACCCCCCTCCTGCTTCTCAGCTTCCTTGTGCTGTCCTTGCTCTGGTGTGAAACCCCGCTCTGGTGCTGACCATCCTGCAGTTGCTGTCCCCCTTCCTGGGGCTGACCCCCCTCCAACTTCTCAGCTTCCTGGTGCTGTCCCCCCTCCTGGTCAGCACCCTGCTGCTGCTCCCCTCCTGCTTCTCAGTTTCCTGGTGCTGAGCCCCCATCCTGCTTCTAAGCTTCTTGGTGCTGTCCCCCCTCTTGGTGCTGACACCCCTTTGGTGCTGACGCCCCTCCTGCTTTTCAGCCTCCTGGTGTTGTCACCCCTTCTGGTGCTGACCCCCCCCCCGGGGTTCTCCCCCTACTTGGTGCTGAACCCCTTCCTTCTCAGCTTTCTGGTGCAGTACTCCACAGGTGCTGAACCCCCCTGATACTGACCCTGGCACCGGTGCTGTCCCCCCACCTGGTGCTGAAACCCCTACTGCTTCTCAGCTTCCTGGTGCTGTCCCGAATCCTGTTGCTGACCGCCACCAGGTGCTGTCTCCCATCCAAATGCTGACCTCCCTCCTGCTTTTCATTTTCCTGGTGTATTTTCCCACCTGGTGCTAACCCAATCCTGGTGCTGTCCCTCTCCTGGTGCCAAACCCCACCTTTTGCTGTCCCTCTTCCTGGTGTTGACTCCCTCCTGCTTTTCAGGTTCCTGGTGCTGACCCCCTCCTGATTTTCAGCTTCCTGGTGCTGACCCGCTCCTGATTCTCAGCCACCTGTTGCTTCCCCCCCACTGGTGATGACCACCCTGGTGCTGTCCCCCCTCATATTGCTAACCCAACTCCTCCTTCTCAGTTTTCTGCTGCTATTCCCCTTCCTGGTACTGACACCCCTCCTGATGTCCCCACTCCTTATCCTGACTCCCCTCCTGCTTCTCAGCTTCCTTGTGCTTACCCCAATCCTACTTCTAAGCTTCTGGGTGCTGTTCCACCCCCGGTGATGATCCCCTCTGGTTCTGTCCACATTCATGGTGCTGACACCCCTCCTGGTGCTGTCAACCCTCCTGATGCTGTCAGTAGAAACTGGGCTCTGTCTTAGCAGAGTGGTACATAGGAGCTGATCACTGGGCCCTGTGTGCCATGGCTTTGCTCTAAATTGTGGGAATCACAACAGATGCCAGTTCAGGTGCAAGGTGTGTGGGCAGAACGGACTGTAGACGGCCACAGATGAAAGAGAGGATCTTCCGGTCATATTATTATTTCATCATCCCCCTCCAGGGCTTGGCAAACACTGGGCCCATGGTCCTGCTCCCAAGGCATCTGAATTCGAGGTCCTCAAGTGTCATAACCTCTCTACTCAACTTCTAACTTGTCTCAGGCAAGGTCAATGTCCACACATGGGTGGGAGCAAGAGAATGGAGACATAGACAAAATGATTCATTTTCCTGACATGATTTAATTCTGCTACTGCACTTTATTGTCAGTTCTGATCCTAGTGTACATGGACCATTGGCTGGCAGTCTTCCATCCAGTCCCCAGTTCTAACATATCATCACATCACCAGAGATGTGCTCACCTCAAATGTCAGGCCAGTGATACTTTCTTTATTCATTCTGTGGCATTTGTCGCACAGAATTTTTCCATGCATCACAGTTCCCATTGCAGGAACATCTACAGTAAGTGAATTCCAGAAGAAGGCAGTGAACACAACTGTTCAACTTCCATGGTTGTGAAAGAGGAACTTAATTCCTTTCCAGGGATTTTTCTTCAGAAACCTAGATAACATTCTGTGGGGTCAAATTAATGGACATTCACATCCAGAATTATCCTCCAATTTCACACGTGATAAGATCGTGCCTGAAGTCATACTCAGAGGCTGAGGGGCTTCCAGCTTTGCTTCTAGGCTCAGGAGCCAGACAAATTTTGCAACTGTTTTCAACACAATTCTTGAATTCCTAGCCCTAGTATATAGTCAACAATAAGAAATTAAAGATTTCTAAAGAGAAAGGAAGAATTAAGGCTTGTCTCTGATTCATACGGACACATCCTTGCATATAAGAAACTTAAAACTCCACCGATAACAAATTCCAAATCACTTAAATTGCAGGTACAAGATCAACACTTTCCAATCAGTTCATGTCTATGTGCTTCAAACAAATTTCAGGCCCAAACAAGGAATACAGTTCAATTCATAATTCAATGAAACAAATTAATGTTAAGGTACAATTTAAAGAAACTCAGCTGTATTTAAAAATTGTAGAAATTAAGGAAATGAGTGAAATGTCGTGAACAGGAGAAAAGACAGACCATAATGGTGGATGGGAAGAAATCATATTGTTTGAATGTATGTGCTGCTCAGAGCAACCAGCTGTTTCTATGTCTTCCTGTCAAATTATCACTTATATTTTCCTAGAAATAGAAAAAAATCAATATAAAATTTCTCAAGGAATTACAAAGAGTCATCTTATAGCCATGGACCGAACATCCAAGATACAAGCAACAAAACATCTAGTTCCAGGTATATTATAAAGGAACAGCCATCAAAACAGTATTATACTGAAAGAAAAGGACTGCAGATTAAAAAGGGTAGCCAAGAGACAAACCAACTCATACAGTCACCAGGAATGTTGTTTTCTTTCTTCTTTCCTTTCCTGTAGGCTTTGTTTCTATTTCTGGTCAGTGTCTCCTTGTGAAGCTCTGGCCTGATTGAACTCACAGTGAGTTGTAGTCTTGTCTGGAACTCCCAGGAATCCTACTGCCTCAGCCTCCTGAGTGAATGCATTGCAGGCATTTTCATTATTCCTTGCTCAACCAATGAGGCTTTAACAACATAATGATGAGACTGAGTCTGCTGGTGTGGCTTGTAATTCAAGAAGTCTTGAAGGCTGAGGCTGGAACATCACAAATTCAAGGAGAGCCTCAGCAATTTAGCCACTATTTAGGAACCTTACTCAAAACAAGAAGAGTTTTAAAGTGGGAAGCCTAATGAGCCAAGTACAAAGTTCGTATTCAAACCCCTAAAGTTGAATAACAAACAGACACCACCACCACAACAACAACAACATTAAAAAATGCAAAACTTCTAAAATAGACCAGGAGAGTAAGTAGCATTTTACACTTGCCTGGACTTCTGGAGGGCAGTATGCCCCAAGTAGCTTTAACCTTCACATCTCCTTGGGATTTGACTTCAAACAATCATCAGACTCCACAAGATATTAGAGAAAAAGAATGTGCTTCAAGGACACCAAGATTCAGTCCCAGTGCACAGGCATTTGGAATGCTCTTCTCAAGTTCATGCTGACCACAGCTAAAAAGCAGAGAATCTACCACCACTGTAAATGGGATTTTTAACCCTACTCACTGTGAAGGAAACTGCAGACTAGGAAGGTGGTAGATAGCTTAAATAGATTAACTCTTTCTACACAGGTCTAAAGAGCAAAGCTGAGCAATTTTTCCATGAATACACAACATTGCAAACAATTGCCACCTGGGGATAATATACACTTATCATCCCAGCATTCTGTGAGGGTGAGAAAAGATGAGGAAAGGTTGAAGCCCAGCCTGGGAAACTTAGGAACTCAGTGAGAACATGTGTTAAAATTTAAAAGAAAAAAACAAAAAATTTTAAAAATGTATGAAAATATTGATTATTGAGAAATCCCAGAATTCACTGCGCAGGGTACATTAACAATTATTAGTCTACAATTATTTTTCCATCTTTGTAGACTCAAAAAGAGCTACACAGTTCTTTATAAGGTTCTTATGTTTCAAATAACAGTAAAACCTTGAACAATTTCTGCTTCTAAATATAAATTGAGGACAAAAATTAACAGAATGATCAAATTTTCTTCATACTGAGCTAGCTAAATCCTAACAGGGTATGTTCAGTAGCACATCTGAAGTCATCTCAGTGAAAAGTTTTTAAAAAGTGAAACAGTGCAAATACCAGGCAGCACATTGGTTGTGTTAATTAAACTACATATGCAAGAAAACCTCACGTAGATTTAATTTCACATTTGACAGGTGATTTCTGATGTTTCATTTTTATCTTATTTCTTTACTCTTTCTTTCTCTCTTTCATCTTTCTTTCATTCTTTTGAGAGGCTTTTGCTACACAGGTCAGCCTGGCTTTGATCTTAGTAGGCCAGTATGACTTCAAACTGAGAAAAATCCTCCTGCCTCAGCCTTCTGTGTACTGGAATGACAGGTGTGCACAAACATCCCTGACATATGATTTCCATTTTACATTTTCTGAAAAGCAAACTACTCAGAGTTATGTGATATGCTCATATTTCATGATGTTCATTATTCAAAATGAAATCAGAAAGCACAGAAAACACATTGAAGGAATTTCAAAATCCTCACTGACATATAACATAATGTGACATAACATCACATAGCATAGTATAGCATAATAACACATAACAAAAAAGCAACCACATAACTCTGCTTTAAACATCTGCTTCCAAAGAAACAGTAAGAATTTGTAAGTTATCCATACACCAGCAATATTATTAAGTAATTTCACATTTAAGTACATTTTCTGTGAAGTAAACGTTGGTATCCACTAAAGCACATGTAAAGAATGGTTTTGGAAGCTCACTTTTGAGGCCCGACATGGAAATATAATAAATGGCCATCAAAAGATGGGTGAGAGGTGCATGAAAAGTCACACTTGGTTGAGTCAGCCCCATAATAGCAGGTGCAGGCCACACAGGGGAAGCCCAGCATGGAGACACTGCTTGAAGGAGACCAACCAAAGTGCATCACAGCTGAACAGGCTCAGCGCCATCAGCTCTAGGAAAGGCAAAATAACCATTAGTGGCAGGAAGCCCATGATCTGTTTGGAATGGGAGAACAGGAAGTAATAGCAGGGGCTAGGGGGCAAATTACCCCCAAGTTGTGCACATGTGTCCTTCATGAACATGGGGTAATGATGTCCCCAGCCTTGCAAAGCCTCCCCTTCCACTCGCCACCTGCTGTACCTCCTTATAGGATGTGAGAGTGCAAATCACTACAGTGTGTGGCTCAGTAAAACATTTAAGGATGAATAAGTAATCATGCATAGGCAGGTGAGTGTAAGATTTGCCATGAATCCTCCTCCCTTGGATATATGGGGGTTATAACATCAAATGTTGACATTCTTTAGGAAAATTATTATGGTTTTCTGGAAACATCTCCGTATTCCTTAATGGAACTGAAATGAAACCAACGTAAGCCCAGGAAGAAAATTATCCTAAAATTTGACAGATTTCTAAGAGAAGACCATGAGTTCTTTTCCTCAGAGACAATGGACTCTTTGAATGGAAATATGTGTTTGAGCCCCTGTCTGCCACATCTGGAACTTCTACAGGATTGTTGCATTAAAATCTTCAAAGCGCAACAAAATCTAAAAGTGCACACAGACTTCTAGGTTTTTAACTGGCTGTTTCTATGCAGGACACTGATTTGTTCCACAATAAAACGAAAGGGTGAATCCGAGAGGTAGCCGAACTGTGGACCCCAGCGTGAGACCTCAGGACACTGGAAACAGGGTCAAACAGAATTCTGGAGGCTGAGGACACAAGACACCTTGGTCTGCTGAGAGTTGGTCCTCACAAAATGCTGGCTCAAGAGAATGAACAGGGAACATGTTATACTGCTCTCACCAGCCTCCAGGTCTCAACCTCAGGACGCTGCGTAGAGGGACAACGTGGGAACAACTGAAAAAATAGTTGACTCATCTCAGAGGCTTCACGATGATTGCTGGCAAATGCCCAACTGACAAGGGCACCAAAGAACAGGGCTCACTGTCCCCATCCCTCTGGTGCTGAGAGGCAAGTGGGAGCCAGGACAGAGGTCCTCTGGCTCAGCCACCAGCCACTTAGACAGACTGAGCCCAGGACAGGGACATTTAGGCCTGGCCACCACTGTGAGTCTCCCTACACAACTCCTGCCCTACATCACCAGTGTGAGGGGCTATGAGGACAGGCGGGTCCTCCTGGGCAGGAGCAGGTACTGGGAAGCTGTGAGCCTAGGGAACTGTAAGGTTCCCACGCAGCACAGGGCTGGCAGGAGGAGAAGGACAGTGCCCACGTTTATCCACAGCCTCGTCGTCTTCTTTCTTCCTGGGTAGAAATGGAAAACAGAATTGTCTTTCCTAGAGGAATATATGGTTTCACAAAGTGAAACCTGTGGTGTCTCAGAGCTTCAGAGCTTCTGTCTTCCTGAAAGAAACTGAGGTCTGCCCTAGCAGAGTGGCACATAGGACACCAGTCTGGCACTGGTCACTGGGCCCTTTGTGCCATGGCCTTGCTGCAGATTCTGGGAATCACAATAGGTGATGGCTCAGGTGCAAGGTGTGTGTGCAGAAAGGACAGTCTACATCCACAGATGACAGAGAGGAACTTTGGGTCAGATTACCCTTTCAGCACCTCCCTCCAGAGCTTGGCAACACTGGGCCCAAGATCCTGCTCCCAAGAAATCTGCACTCCAGGTCATCAACAACCATAACCTCTGTACTCAACCTCTACCTTGTCTCAGGCAAGGTCACTGTCCAGACATAGGTGGGAGCAGCAGAATGGAGACACAGACAAAATGACTCATTTTCCTATCATGATTTAACTCTTCCACTGTAGTTCATTTTCAGTTCTGGAACTAGTGTCCATGGACCATTGGCGGGTGATCTTTCATCCTGTCCCCTGCTGTAACACATCATTGCACCTCCAGAGATGTGCTCACCTCAAATGTCAGTCCCACACTACTTTATTCATTCTGTGGCACTTGTCTCACAGAATTTTTCCATGCATCTCAGTACCTATTACAGGACCCTCTGTGCTAAGTGAATTCCAGAAGAGGGCAGTGAACACAGCTGTTCAAATTCCATGGTTCTGAAGAGGAACTAAATTTCTTCTCAGGGATTTTTCTTCACAAACCTGGAGAACATTCTGTGGGGTCGTATTAATGGACATTGATATCCAGAACTATCCTCCAATTTCACACATGATAAGACTCATATTCAGAGGTTGACGGGATGCAAGCTTTGCTTCTCGGCTCAGGAACCAGACAAATTTTGCAACTGTTTTCAACACATTTCTTAAAGTCTAAGCCCTAGTATATAGTCAACAATAAGAAATTAAAGGTTTCCAAATGAGAAAGGAAGAATTAGGGCTTGTCTCTGATTCCTAAGGATACATCCTTGCATATAAGAAACTAAAACTCCACTGAAAACCTTTTAGAACAAATTCCAAATCACTTAAGTTGCATGGTACTAGATCCACATGTTCTAATTAATTCATTTCTATGTGCTTCAAACAAACTGTAGCCCCAAACAAGAATACATTTCAATTCATGATTCATTGAAAATAATTAATGCTAAGGCACCATTTAAACAAACTCAGCTGTGTTTAAAAATTGTAGAAATTGATGAAATGAGTGAAATGGCACTAATAGAAGAAAAGAGAGACTGTGATGGTGGATGGGAAGAATTCATGTTGTTTTAATGTACGTGCTTCCCAGAGCAACCAGCAGTTTTTTTTATGTCTTTCTGTCAAATTAACACTTATATTTTCCTAGAAATAGAAAAAAATCAATATAAAAATTCTCAAGGAATTACAAAGAGTCATCTTATAGCCATGGAAAGAACATCAAAGATAAAAGCAACAAAATATCTGCTTCCAGGTATATTATAAAAGGACAGCTATCAAAATGGTTTTATACTGAAAGAAAAGGACTGCAGATTAAAAGGCCTAGCCCAGCCACAAACCTGGACCTCCTGGTGGCTCCACAACTGTAGTCAACTCTTGAGCTCTACCTGCAGACAGCTCTTGACCCATACCTGCCATTCCCTTCTCTTACATATCGTATTCACTGCTATCATTATTTCCCAGAGATATGCCACTGATCAAACCAATATAAATAAAGTTTAAGATTTTAGTCTTGTTTAAAATAAGCAGCTTGGTAGCATTTACTGCATTCTCAATGTTTTGCAAATTTCACCATTGTACAGTTGTACAACATTTTCCTCAATTTTGTGCACAAAGTAGTTTTGTTTTCTTTCCCCTCCTGCTCCATCCTAGCCACCACTCATCTTATGTCCTTAAAATTTACCTCTGATATATTTTCCACATTAATGCAGTCAAGTTTCTCTTTGACCAGAGGATGTTGGATATGACTGTATAATCTTGCTTTTTTCTTGGAAAGAATAATGTTAGATAAATGTCCTTGATTAGTCTTTCATATATTCAGTTAAATAACCAGGTTTTTTCTTGGACCAGAAATACATCTTATAGTTATATATGCAATCCAATATGAGTGAATAATAAAACAAATGACACAGTGACTGTTCTTCCATCAGGAACAGTGGCTTCCCTCCCAGGTCCTCTTCCTCCTGTCTCATCTTAGGGTCAGCCTTGGTGTGTAAGCCAGTGTGTGGGGAGTGTGTGTCAGGGAACAGCTCCTCAGGGATTGCATGTAGGACACAGGAACACAATCTTGTCATCCTCTATCCCATAAGAAAATCACCTTTGTAAATGTTGTTTTTTTTAGTTAGCATCCTAGCACTGGATTTTCTAAGTTATAGTCATAGGAGCTGGGATAGGACATGTTCCTGTCCATGGCATCTGAAGATAGACAGTGTCCAGACCCAGAGCTCCATGGTGATCTCTGACAAATGCATGTGTACAAGCTCTGGTGTTACTGTGGGGATAGTGCATGCCCATGACATCTCAGCAGACAGCAGAACAGCATGGTACCACCCCTTCTCTCCTTCTTGAAGATGGATGAACATTCTCTAAAATTTGATTGAGTTTCTGTTACAAATACAAACTCTCAGAACATTCTGGATACTGGGGGAAATTTGGTTCAATATTGCTTCATGGAATTTGTAGAATCCTCTTGACTCAGCTTCTTTACCAGTGTGTAAAATTCATATTTGTTCAGGAGGGTGCACCCAGGGCCTTCTCCCAGAACTACATCACCAGCCCTTTTTACCTTTTGATTTTTAAATTTGACACCAGGCCTCATCGTACAGCTAAACTGCTCAGTCTGGGCTCAAATGTGTGATCATCTTGCCTTAGTCTGGTAGATTATGGGGATTACATAGGCTCCACACATCAGTATTATCTTGCCATTTTTAAAAATCACCTCCAAATATACTCCTATGGTCTGGCTGACCACCTTTAGAATTTGTGAATTGATCTCTCTCTCCAGGCTGTACCGAGGGTCGTTGTATGAGAGAGAGGTCAACATCTTTCTGCACTGTGTCAGTTGAGTGATCTTTTTTAAGGCCACCCAGCCTACATGTATGACACAGGCTCTGCTGTGAGCTCCAAACCACACTGGACCCAGAGAGTCAGACACCACACATGCTTTGCCAACTTTCATCAATTTGAGCTGGCAAGGTGATGCCCAACAAATCTTTCTCCTCTCCATTCCTAAATAGCATGCATGAGGGATAGGAGCTACAGACTGCTCCCTGTGCTGAGTCTGTTCCCATCAACACTGTAGTAACCATCTGATCAGTCTCCACGCAAGTCTGTACTCATGACCTCGTTCAGGCTGTCCTGGGCTCCCTCCATGACTGCACACAAACAATCTCACCTTACCAAATTCTGCTATGCTCCTAAACTGTGCATCATTATCACCTGCATTTCCCATAAAGAAAAGACAATGCAGATGGAGCAAGGCCTTGTGCTGGCAATGACTGGGACCAGAACTGGGTCCTCTCTGCAAACAATTTAGAGAACAGAGTCTAGTTGATGGGTTGCACTATAATGCACCACAAAGTGCCTAATATGCATTCTGCATATTAAATAAACTATGTGCCTATCATCAGTGTAATTAGTATATACTGCAAAAGATACTAGTAAAATATATCATAAATTACAAACAAAACAAACAGAAAGGAAATCAACTTCTTACATGTGCAGAAGAAAAAGAGCAAGTGATGACAAATCTCACACAGAAAGGGCACCCTCTACCTGGCTGGCAAGGGGTCTTTCAGGCAGATGCAAGGCTCAAGAACAAAACATCAGCTGCCCTCAAGCTAAGCCCTCACTAATGGAATTTCTGAGGCCAATATTCCTATCACAGGAACATGCACTTTTATACTTTGCTCTATGCACAAGATAACAGAGACACAGAGATCTCACTGTGTGCTGAGTGCCTGAGGTCCCCTGAAGCAGCTCACTCTTGGGGAGACAGGTGAACCCACACTGTGAATAGCTGGTGATGACTGAGTCATGGAACAGAAAGTGAAAACCAAATGCAGGCAAATCTTCTGGAGGAGCCCTCAGTCTGGCTCCCAAGCCCTGCCTTTGTAGTTCTGCTCCGACCCCTGGTTTCTAGCAAAGTGATCAAAATCACTGTCTCCTCTCTGACGTCAGGATACAGGCTCAGAAGTGGGCATCATAGTGACAGCTGAAAGTAGCCATGATCCTCTGTAATTATATGGAACCATGCGATAGTCCCATTGCTGCCTCCCTGCCTCTCCCTTTCCTATGGGGACAACATGTCTGCCTACATTAACCATAATCCTCTCCTGCTTATGTCACATACCCGGACGTGATGATGACCCTGTTGTATGCATCCCCATAGCCTCTTCCTGTCCCACCAGCCCACCCTTGGCCTATAAAAGATGTGATCACTTCCAGAATAAATGGGGCTTGATCGGATTCTCTCAATTTGCCTCAGTCTCTCTCTCTGCATCTCCCATGTGTTTATTTAATCCCCATTCCCCCTCCAGGTACACCCCATGGATTGATTGGAGGGCCGGATCAAGTAGCACCCAGCATGGGGGCTCCTGGCATGGGGGAGTCAACGAGGGAGCCGTTCGAGAAAGCCGGCTAAAAGTGAAAGCAAATTGAACCAAAGACCGCAGCGAAAGGAAAACCAAACTAAATCAAGGATCAAAGCTAAAAGCAAAAGGGCATTAAATCAAGGACCGAGTCCTGCACGGATGACTACCCGATGTCCCGCCCGAGTCATGGTGAGTGAACGGCGACCCCATTCCCTTTCCTGGACATGGGTCAAGCATTGAGCGAACACAAATTGTTTGTGGGAGGCCTTCAAAGGCATTCAAGACAAGAGGGGTAAGAGTTAGAAGAAAATAATTATTGCAGTATTTTCAATTTATCCATAAGTTTTGCCCTTGGTTCCCCCTCGAGGGCTCTATAGATACCAAGAGGTGGAAAAGTGTAACAGATGCTCTAAAAGATTATTATAGGGTTTTCACCCCAGAAAAGATTCTGGTGACCACCTTTGTATATTGGAATTTAATCTCTGAGCTGCTTGCCCAGTGTTGGTCCCTCCCTGAAATGGCGTTTCTGGTGACAGAAACAAATGTACTTCCCCAAGATGGCACTGCACAGCCACAAGGTGATGCAGGCGCTGCTAGCTCCACAAGTCATTAGGACACATACACCATTCACAGTGGCAGCTTTAAAAGAATTAGAGACAGCGATTGCCCAACATGGCCTTACAGATGCTTTCATTCTTGCTGTTTTAAATTCTCTGGCTGACAGCAGGCTCACACCTACAGATTGACAAAGATTGGCCTGAGTGACTTTATCAGGTCGGGTTAATCTTTTGTAAAAATCAGAATATACAAAAAATTGCAAAGAGACCGCCAGGCACAATACACAGGCTGGCAATAGGTGGGATCTTAATATGTTAATAGTGGAAGATGCCTATGCATGCAGAAAGGCTCAAAAAGAGTTTAATCCAACACTTTTCGCTCAAATTCAAACAGCAGCTACTCGAGCATGGAGAAAGCTGCCTGAAAAAGATAATATGAGCTCCTCTCTCACTAGCATTAAACAAGGCCCAGATAAACCCTTTTCAGAGTTTGTTGATTGTTTGATTGCTGCTGCTAGCGGAGTCTTTGGCCGTGCTGATGCAGGCACTGATTTTGTTGAACAGCTGGCTTTTAAAGGCACTGGCACTATCTGCCAGGCCGCTGCCAGACCTCATAAAAATAGAACAGGCCTAACAGGATGTATACACCTTTGCTGTGGCTGCTTCCTTGCAGGGGTTTGCAGTTGGACAGTTCTTATCTGGAAAGCATAAACAGAACTGTTTTTGTTATTTTACAAAAAGACTCCAGAGATAGAGATTCCAATGTCAATTACTTTGACTCGTTTAACTGATCAGAATGATATTGGTCTAGTCTCTTAAGTTTTAATTTCAGCATATGTAAGGATGGGGACAGCTGCTGAAAGGAGAATGAGAGACACTATGGTAGTTATTATTGTCTTCCCCAATGTCAGATCTTAAAAATCTGAGGAGCCTTCATCATCCTGTAATGATTTGATTAGTTCTATAATATGCAGTGTGTATTTAATGTGCGTGAAGTTGGGGACAACTGTTTGGAGGAAACTAGAGACAATTATATAAACAGTAAAGATCTCCAGTAGACTTGCTTTGAAATCTGTATTTCTTTAAATATTTTTTAAACTGTTTTGTTCTGTTTTGATATGTTTGGTCTTGCCCTCTTTGAGATGGAAGGCAAGTGTATGGGACAGGTAAACATGTTACTGGGTTTTTGTTGGATCGTTGGGTGGAGCTGTTGGCAGTGTCACTGTTTGGATGTCACTTTACATGCTTTGATTTTGTGGCCTGGGTGACTATTTCTGAGATGACAGTATGTAACTTGTTAACTGTTGATTTCTTACCATTTATTTTTCTGTAATTCTGTATTAAGATCACTAGAAAACAAGCCAGACAGATAGTAAAAAATTGCCTTTCTTGTGCCATGCACCTCCCAATTCCACACTTTGGGGTTAATCCTAGAGGACTTATCCCCAATGCATTATGGCAAATGGATGTCACCCACATTCCTGAGTTTGGCAATCTTAAATATGTTCATTTAACTATAAATATCTTTAATGGTTTCATTTATACCTCTCCCCAGACTGGCAAAGCTACCAAGCATGTTATTAGCCATATGTTAACTACCTTATCAGTTTTGAGATGCCCACAACAATTAAAGACTGATAATAGGCCAGGCTATGCTAGTTCTGCCTTTGCTCATTTCTGTTTGATCATATAAAAGGCATACCTTATAACCCTCAAGGTCAAGGCGTAGTTAAAAGGGCACATCTTTCCCTAAAACTCACTGTTGATAAAATAAAAAAAGGGGGGAATGGTACTCCACAAGGAGGACACCTAAAATATTCCATCTCATGCCTTATTTATCCTTAATTTTTAAATTTGGATGCTTCTG
Organism: Cavia porcellus; assembly: GCF_034190915.1. NCBI lineage: Eukaryota > Metazoa > Chordata > Mammalia > Rodentia > Caviidae > Cavia > Cavia porcellus. The sequence goes on along the minus strand of NW_026947484.1, from coordinate 20,514,426 downwards.
GACACTCAGTAGCCATGCGTTTTTGGCATACTGAAATACAAAAGCAATTTGTTTCTGTACTATGGAGAGACTCACTAACCAATATGTGGAATGGCCCTGACCCAGTCCTTATCTGGGGATGAGGCTCAGTATGTGTTTACTCTCAACAAGATAGACAGGCTAGACAGCTTCCTGAGCAACTTGTAAAACAAATAGACAGTTCTTCAAAGACCCCACGCGATGCCCAGGAATAATGTCATTTCCTGAGGCACAACCCCCTGTGCTCTCTTACAGGTGACACAAATCCCCGGGTCCCTATGCTGCCTACTCAGCCTTCTCCTTGAGCTGTACCACACCCATGGTGGATTTAGACCCCTGCCAAACAGACTACAACTGCTGACAGCCATGCACACAACCCCCTGTGACTGCGGAGGAGACTCTTCTCAGTCTGGAGGAACATAAACCAGTCAAATAGACTGCATCCGGTGTTATGCAAGGCAAGCTCCAAGAAATAGAACGACTTCAACAGTGACAACAACAAATGGCTGCCAACCCCTTCTCCTCGATGTGTGTGTGTGTGGGGGGGCTTTTTCCCTTACCTAGTGCCCCTTTTGGGTCCCCTAGTTGCCCTATTGCTTCTCCTTTCTGTGAGTCCTTGTATTTTTCAGAGGATTATGACACTCATTAATAACCAGATAGACGCATTTATGGCAAAGCCCATTCAGGTACACTATCATCAGCTGGAGATGGCAGATCAACAAACCTACCAGGAAGGAATTCCCAGGAATGGCCCATATGACAATGTGGCCTAACTGCCCTGGGGCAATGGATAGGCAGTCAGAGACAGGCAACTAGGACATGCATGTTAACTCCATTGGCCGCCTAAGACAGGCACAGGACCAACTGCTGTCCCACAAGCCCATGATGGGTAAGGCCTGGTTGGGCTCATGTAATGAGGTCCTTGACCTAAGACAGACGCTGTCCTCACAGGGCCTGCCATACTCCTGATTAAATAATATAGAAAGGGAGGAGATGTAGGGAGCTGCGTGACAGCCCTATTGCTGCCTCCCTGCCTCTCTCTCTCCTATGGGCACAATGCGTCTGCCTACATTAACCATAATCCTCTCCTGCTTATGTCACATACCCAGACGTGACGATGACCCTGTTGTATTCATCCCCATAGCCTCTTCCTGTCCCACCAGCCCGCCCTTGGCCTATAAAAGATGTGATCACTTCCAGAATAAATGGGGCTTGATTGGATTCTCTTGACTTGCCTCAGTCTCTCTCTCTGTCTCCCCCATGTGTTTATTTAATTCCCATTACCCCTCCAGGTACACCCCATGGATTGATCCATGGGCCGGATCATGTAATTGCTGTCTTGGACGAGAAAGCCCTTGTCTTATTCCACCTCCCTGCTCCACCTCTCCCACCTTTTTGCAAAAGCTGAGCTACTGCCAGACGGTCTGGGTGGAGATGCTTAGCAGACCCTTCAACATACATTTATCCAGCACTATCACATACACACAGATCCCAGTAAATGGTTGTGGGAAGGAAAGGTGTAGTAAAAGTCACAGCTGAATAGAAGGAACCCTGCTCTGTACATCATGACCCCAGCATCAGTGTGGTGAATTTCAAAACACATGGGGTTCTCACCCCCTCTGTGGTCTCTCAAAACACAGCTGCCCCATAGCTGATCACACAGGTGCTTGCCTCAGCCAAGCACATTCACCTACAGCCTCACTGGATACTTGGATCCAGGTACTAGGTGCTGTAACTGTGGAGCCAGAGACAGGAAAGTTGAGAACACAGTAGCAGCCTAGCAACTAAATGGCCAGACAGAAACAACTAATCACATTGGTTATGACTGTCACAGCTGCAGGACAACACCAGGACAGAGGCCCATCACATGGATGCATTTTACACATTGGGCCTTGGACCCTTCTCTGGTCCAGGTACTGTGCAGCTCCTCAGCTACCCAGAGAGTTGTGATTAGCACACTGGGAGCAATGGCAGGCCTTGTAACACAGTCACCTGGTCTTGGCACAGGACAGAGATGCATGGCTCCAGCGGAAAGGAATTTGTGCCCAGACAAAAATTTGGGCTGGGGCACTCTTACTTTCCTTCCTCTCAGTGTGTGGTTCAGATCTAAGCACCCCACTTCCTGGTTTGATGCACCCAGCCTTTGTTCCCTAGCCTGATTCCATTCTGTGCATCCCATATGAGCCACTTAGAAGTTCCTATGTCTATGTAGAACCTGCCAGAGCGAATGTATTTGTCTTCTCACTTATCCAGGTACACTTGCATCACACAGGGACCCACAGCTTAGGTCAGCTCCTGGGTTCTCCATAGTCAGGGATCTCCAGATCGACCTGGAGCCTGCAATTGTGACCATCATGTTCTTAGGAGGATATCAGGTGCTGGGTGCTAAGATTTGGGCCTCCCGATAACCTCAATCCTAGGCCCTGGACCATGGGCAACACATGTTGATTTTAGCTTGTTCTACTTGATAACCAATCAGCCATGCGTGTGGGTACTGGAATTTCTCTGGCCCAAAATAAATGAGACGGTCCCAGAGCAGCCTCTACTCCAGCCAGGCCTATCAGAAGCCAAGCTGTGTGCTCTTGGGAGCAGATTGGAGTATAGGAGGAGGAGGGAGGGATGCCTGGGGGAAAAGGGAATGGAAGATGGAAGAAGAGGAGTAGAAAAAGGCTCTGAGTTCCCCAATGGCTGACATCTGATTGTGTCACCCACCATACTTTTTGGGTGACAGCAGAGAGCAGTGACACCTGGAATTGGGCAGCTACACATGCAGTGCCTCCTCCTATAATTCCATCCAGAGGTCCAGGGAAGACTGGGGTGGACAAGGATGGCCTTGGGTAGACAAGGTCAGGCTAGGGTACCACAAAAGAATGACAGCATGGGAGGATGACCTGGGCAGGTGGAAGCGGGACCCTGGCTGTGTTGGTAACTTGGCTTCCACACACGGCCACTGTCCACTGCCACCCTGACCCAGCAAAATGAAGCTGGAATCTCCCTTGCTCAATGCAAGAGGGCCATTGCAATGCCCTCACAGGCACTGGGGCTCACATATCAGAGAAAGGCTGCCAACCTCTGTGGGTTCCACAGCACCTGCCCTTGCCCTTGTTCTTCACACTTGCTCATGGTCCTCAGCTCCCACATGTTGCCACACATGGGGACCTGGGTTTTCCCATGCTGCCTGACATAGATCCTGTGCTTCAGCTTGCCATGCCAGGATACCAGTTCAAGTGACTCCCCTCAGGCTCGGGGAGTAAGGGAGGCACATTCCCAGTTACTTGCCTGCCAAGAGATGCTACTTCCCTGGGCCTTCAGCCTAAGAATGACTCCTCTCAGACAGTGGTCAGAGGAGCAAGCTGGGGAACTGCACATCTGCTGCATGAAGAACCATGTTCCAGTCCAGGTCAGAACACCTGAGACACTCAGTGACCTGCAGGGCACAGGTGCAGGATGGAAGTGAGGCAAATTCCCATTTTAGGGCTTAGGAAATGATGCCAGGGCAGAAGAATGAAGCTCAGTCTCCTCTCTAAAGCTCTACCTACCAGGGATTTAGGCTTTAGAATGTGATGAGTTCCTTGGGACAGGGCACAGGGTCTTTGGGTTGGTTGGGTATTGAAGTTCCCTATGTCTGTGGTATGAGATTTTCTTAGATTTGTGGAGGTAAAGTGGTATTTTGGCAGGTGAGATCGCCATGGAGAAGATACAATACAGAATAAACATTAGCAGCAGCAGTAAGAAAGCCTCTTAATTATCCAGCCTGTATATATCGGCCATTGTGAGGCATTACATTCTTGTGTACTGTCACAAGCCTGACACATGCGTGTGATCTATGCTAAGTCCTGCTTATATAACTGTGTCCATGGTGTGCTAATGCTAAATGGTGGGGTCCTGTCCTTACAGGTCCTCCTACCCTCTGGGGGTTGAAGCAATGTGAAGTGGTTTTCCACATCCCGCTCCATCAAAGATTGGGAAAATATGCTTATTGTAAGTGACCCATAGGCCGGACTCATGCACACAAAGACCACGACAACAATAAAGGTAACAATACAATACCAGTAATGCACCACAGAGTAGCTTATGGCCACCCAGAGCCAGGTGGATCCCAAGGACTCCTAGTACTGGATGAGCAGGTCCTCCTTCACCACCTGGAGGGCAGAGAACTCTGCACCCATTTCTTGCAAGGTTTCTTGTACCTGCCTGTGGTGATCAGGGATATCAATGACACATTCTACATGCAAGAGGGTACAAGTACCTCCTTCTGCTGCAGTTAGCAAAGCAAGGGTGATGTGGCTTAACATTTCGGAAATTTATCCATGAACCTGGAAAGTGAGGTTTAGGACCTGGGCCCTGTGTTTCCAAGGGTTTCAACCTGGAGGGCTGGGTCTATAACCCTTGGTCCTGGTAACAACACAGCCACCAGAAAAAACTACCAGGCCAACTGTTGAGTATGGTGGCACCTATAGTACAGTGTCCCAATAATGCAGGGTTTCTGTGATGATGGATTTGATTGTGTCCTGGATATATGGGAATCCTCAGGTGCAGTGTCCTGGTCAGTGTGTGAATATGTATAGGCAGCACATGGCCCATATATAGGCAGGTCATTGACCCATGAGGCTTCTACAGTTAGCCAATCAGTGGATATCACCCCACTGAGCTTGCTGCCACCCCAAGGGTTTGTCTCATTTATCAGTGATATATGGTTGCACAGGGCAAGTGGTACCTACCACACAGTGAGTTGCCCCAGTTTTGTATTTACTTGTTGAATACAAAGTGGGGCTGCATCCAGTTATGCTCCTTGGTTCCCATCCACTGTGCATAAGAGGCCCCAGCCCCTGTGGTGTGGCTGTGTTCTCTGAATGGCCTAATGGGCCAACATCTCTGATCCCAGGCTGCTGCCATTAACCAGTTTATCCAAGTCTGCTTATCTGTCTCAGGCTGTCCTGTGCACATTGGGTAGAACTTGTCATGTCAAGGGAGTGCGGGCTGGGAGCCTTTGGGACCCTCCTGTGGGCTCAGCTTTATGTTATCAGCTCCATTGTCCCATATCTGTAACAGCCACATTGGGACAGTTTCACTCACCTTTTGCTTCAATTGTTTCACCAGCTCCCATGCTCCACAGCCATGTAGGTTGCATATATGTGTTACAACAGGAAGAGATGGACAGTCTTTAGAGTCCCCCTCCTTGGGCTAGGGGCTCCTCCACCTGCACCTCCCGTCAAGTAGCAGGCCTCACATGTAGTACCAGAGAACTCTAACTGTGACTATCCCAGTAATGGAGGCTTAACCGCAGGAGGAACTGGTGCTCCCTAGGTCATGCAGTGTGACTTCTGTAGGAGCCAGCTGGGCTTCCAAGTCCTCCATAGGATTCGCATGTCTATCATTTCTAAGGCCAAAAACATGTTCTAGGGAGTCAGATGGACTGCTTCCTAGTCTGAAGGGCCTCCAATGCCACCAAAAAGATCCATATGGCTGACAGCAGGAGCCCAGTGGAAGCCTGTCTACAACCATCAGGGTTTTCCCTTGTTGTCAGGTGCTGTTTAGAGAGACCGGAGGGAACACTCACTTCATCCTGCCCACTATGCCACTCATCTGGGTTGTGAGGTTGAAGGAATGTTTTCCAGGTGAGGTCCCCAGAGATAACAAAGCATGTAGAGCCCACATTAGCAACACAGCAAGTAAGTGTCGTTACTGTTTGTCCCATATCACTGGTCATTGCCAGACATTCATTCTTGGGTAGGGCGTTCTCTGGTGATCTGAGAGCTCAACACCTCTGTTTGGGTCTCAGACGGTGTCTGTTTGGTCAAACACACAGCTGTCTGGATGGCTGGGACTCTGGTTTCTACTAGGATGCCCTGTCTGGGTCCTCCTTGTGCTCTGTCCAGATGACTTCCACACAGGTTCCCTCTCACTATGCCATCTCAACTGAAACAGCAGCACATTCTGACCTAAACCCTAGATCAAACAGCTGTTTAATATGTCCGAATCTGTGAACCACTGCATTCTGGCACCCGACCTCAAAAGGGTGGGTAAACTAGGTTTGCCATCTTGATTGCTTTCTGGAGTGCAGGAGGTAGGTGGCCCTTCTCCTTTGTTTTTCTTTCCTCACATTCCTTGAAAGATGTTTATGATTTCTTCTTTCACATACACACCACACTCACCAGGCCCTCTGTGACAAACCATTTGTGCTATACAGCAGCATGAATCCGAGATAAGTAGGCTGTGTAATATGCAGGTTTTCTATCTCATTATTCTCTGTGTGGTTGTAGGAAATAATCCCAGCTTTACTCGACATGTAGAGATCTATAAAATAGATTGTAGACATATTTAGATATGTGTGCTGTAATGCTGAGGTCATAAAACAGGTAGTCAATTTCTAAGGGCAAGTGAAAAGAGATTTGGAATAAAATATTTATATTCAAGCAACAGTAATGAAAGATTTCACCAAGAAGCAAGCCTTCCCTGTGAACCAGCACTATAGGTGGGACATCACCATCAGAGGGGGACAGCCAACCCATGAGTCAGCACCATTTGCAGACTGTGAGGGAAGAGAACAAGAACTCGCCAGGAAGCAAACCTTCCCTGTGAGCCAGTACCATGCACAGGCCACTGCCACTGGTGGGGATAAGGGGATAAGGTAGGGAACATTCAGACATCAGGCTTTTCCCTTGAATCAGTACCATTCATGGACTGAGGGGAAGAGAACAAGAATTCACCAAGAAGCAAGCCCTCCAGATGAAACAGAGCAGTGTGCAGGCAGGTTGCTGCTACCAATGAAGAGACAGCCAGACCCCAGTCCTTTTTGGCAGATGGCCTGAGAAACAAGCTCCTCCACCACTACTACCACCACCACCCCCACTACCAGTAAGCAACTGTTGGGTCTAGTGAAACTCAGGTTGCAGTGAGACTATTGAGGTGAAATGCAATTGGATGCCTGTAGTGTTTGATGTTTTACTGACTTTGTAAGTGTAGGGCCGGTGGTCTGATCATCTAATCAGGGGTTAATGGTACACAGTGTAGCATCTATGGGGACTCTCCTTGTGAAAGTGGTAGCCATTTTTAAATTCCATATTCTCTTGTTTTAAAGCCCTGTATCCTTTCTATTGGTTTTTTGGGGGTTGGGTTTTATTTTGTTTCGCTTTATTTGATTTTCTTATATTCGAAGGCATGGACAGCTATTTCAAAGACAGCAAGACATATTATGGTAGATATTTTGGATCTACTTCTGTCTTGTTTTGAAGTCCTTTATTGAATTCATTGTTTCACTTTTATTGGTTCTATTCTGTTCTGTTTGAGTTTTACTACCTGTGAAGGTATCTGAAGCTATTTGGAAGACAAGAGGTGTTATGGCAATTATTGATTTTGTATTGTTTTGAAGTCCTGTGTCACTTACTCTAGTTTTTTGATTAACTTTATTCTGTTTTATCTTGCTTGGTTTTATTCTATTTAACATAAACATTATTTTTTTTAGAAAGAAACAGATATTGCAGGTGAAAGGACAAGAAGAGAGATCCTACAAAACTACACTCTCGGCGCCTCACATCCTACCTTGCTCCTGTGCCGCTAGGTCAGGAGGTTTCCCCCTCTACCACTTCTACTACATGGTGCCTGCCCTGGAGTCATCCTTAGACTAACACCACTGACAGTCAGTACAAACCTTCCCACATTTTAGCTGTGGAACTGGCTATTGTATTCCAGCAATGTGTAAATAACAAATACACATTCTATGAGTCAAAAAGGGTTTTCCAGGGTTAGGTACAAAATTCCAATGAACAACATTGTAAACATGATCCACAACAGAACAAAAAAATGGTAAATTAGGTTTCATTGAAATTATGAACTGCCCCACAAAGACTTGTTGCTAGGGTAAAAGGACAGCCAGAGATATAGCTCAGTGGCACAGGTACTTGCCTGAAAAGTGCAAGGTCCTGAGTTACATTCCTAATACAAAAATAGAATGAAATAAAATAAAGCAAAACAAAATGACAAGTCATAGATTGACATAAAATATTTGGAAATCATGTATCTGAGAAACACTTCTTTCTATGCCATAAAAGAAATAGGGAACACAACTGCAATCGACTTTCAAAATACGGAAAGCACAGACAAGAGAATTGGAGAAAATATCTCAGCCAGGAACACAACTAGACTGAAAATAAACTCTGACATGTTTCTTATCATTCTCAGTTACCAGGCGAGTGAATATTCATTCCACAAGGAGATACCAGTGATTATGCCTGAAGATCACTGAAGAGCCGACTTTAACTTTTAGCTCAAATCACACTGGTATTGGTAAGGAAGTGCAGGAAGGAGACTCCTTCTGCCTTGCTAGTGGTACATTGATTTCAGAAATCATTTTGATAATTAATTAAAAGTGAAACATGTGACTAGCTTAGGATTCTGAGCATCCAAACTTCTGTATTTCAAAAAGAATATTTGAAAGATATTCACATCAACTTTCTTCTCAATAATTGAAATCTTTAATGTAAATATCAAATAACAACTGAATGAATAAACAAACTACAGCAAGCCATGCAGTGAGAGTCTACTAAAAACACATAGGAAAACACTGTAGAGTAATCTCAGAATGATTATGCTTGGTGAAGAAGCCAGAGAGACCAAATGGTATCCAGACATTGCATACTTTTGCAAATATGATAACACACATGTGTGGTAGAAGGCAGGTCAGTTCTTGCCCATCTGACACAAGAGATAATCTCTGTTCTCTCAGAGTTGCTGTGTAGCAGGATCCAGGAGGCTTTGCTGGGGCGCTACTATAGCAGCTCTGTGAACCAAGCTGCAGACTCAGTGGAGATGCCACTGTGGCAGAATCTGGTCTCAGGCTCTGTTCCTTGCTTACAGGCAAGACTCAGGACAAAAAGCCTGATGTCTCCTCTGTCCGTTTTCCCTTTTCTCACTCAAGGCTCATCAGC